>NW_027256882.1:142717623-143324623 GCF_029215685.1 Pituophis catenifer annectens
ACAGTAAAATTTGAAATGTAAAATTTGTTACTACTGATTCTGTGGGCGTGGCTTGGTGGGATGGGGGGTAATGTGACTGGGTGGGCGTGGCCAACTTTTTTTCTTTTACTTTTAAAAGCATTTTTTCTACAACCTCTTCAGCCAAATAGGTTGTTTAAAAAATGCTTTTAAAAGGCTCTGACGATCCCAGCTAAGTTGCCTGATCGTCAGAGGCTTTTGTTTTCTTTTAAAAGCATTTGTTTTGTTTTGCTTTTAAAAGAAAAAAAAAGCCTCTGACAATCAGGCAACTCAGCTGAGATTATCAGAGTGTTTTAAAAGCATTTTTTAAACAACCTATTTGGCTGAAGAGGTTGTAGAAAAAATGCTTTTAAAACGCTCTGACGATCCCAGCTGAGCCGCACGATCATCAGAGGCTTTTTTTTTTTTTTTTACTTTTAAAAGCAGTTTTTTGGCTGAAGAAAAAATGCTTTTAAAAGTAAAAAAAAAAAGTCTCTGATGATTGCACGACAGCTGGCCATGGGGGAGTGGGGGGGAGGGATTTTTGCTACCGGTTCTCTGAACCACCCACCGCCATCGCTACCAGATCGGGCGATCTGGTCCGAACCAGGAGCATTTCACCCCTGATGGGAAACCATTACTACCCTGAATGTCATCAGGGTAAGGAAGTCTAAATGTGGTGGGGATGTTATACCAGAAGGTGGGTGCTGGGAGAAAGTCCCCAATGGCTTAATTGGAGACTTTAAATTTAATTGCATTTGGAATGCAATACCAGTTGAAGATATTGCATTCCAGGTATAATTCTGATTCACAAAAGCAATTGGAGAGGGGCAGTCCCTCAAATAGTCAGGGCCTATTGCATGTAGGTGAGAATTAGCATCTTGAATTTCACCTGCAATGCAACTGGTATCCATTGCAGCTCAGGGAGCCAGTGGCATCACATGGACAGACCACAGCATGTAGAGCATTTTACAGTAGTTCATTCCTGAGCTGTCTAGGGTGGGAGTGACTATAAAAATATGAGTTCACATTTGCATTGACTTTGCTTATTTAATTTGAGCATTTTAAAAGCAGGAAACTTGAATACCGCTGATAGTTTTGATTTTGGCAGGTTTCACATTTAAAATAGTTTAGCCAATGTAATATTGCAGGTTGTAGGTCTGTTGCAGCATTTTTAAAATTACTAGTTATTAAATGTGATCAAATATTAAAATCTATTGCTATTTATAGGGTGCTCTTTGCAGAATAAGCTGCATACAGGTAGTCTTCAACTTATGACAGATCACTTAGCAACTGTTACGATTCCACAGGGCTACTTAAGACCAGGATTCAAAGTTCCTACAGCTTCCCTCCTTCTGATCATATTTACAGCCATATGCAGCATCCCAAAGTTATAACACCATGATTTATTTTTTTGCCGGCAATAAGCATTTACTTCCAGTTTCTGGCCAAAAGTGGCCATTGCGGACAATGGATTCCTTAACAACTGCCACTTTCACTTAACAAACACCACAAAAAAGGTAGTAAAATTGGGCATAGTCACATGGTGACCCATTTAATGACTCAATTTACGACATAATTTCAGGCTCAATTAAGTTGGAAGTTGGGGACTACCTGTATTGATGTATGGGACGCATAGGGTTGGCCTCCTGGAAGCTACACTTTCCATTTAAACCATACAGCTTCCTCATCCAACTCTTGAGAAAAGCCTGTTCAGTAATGCTGCCACCAGCCCCATTACTTCCCTGCCCTCTACTCGGACAGAAAGAAGTAGCAATGCTCCTATCTTTTCTTTTTTCTGCCCAGCCAATTTGATCCAGAAGGGATGGATTAAACAATGTCATCCCCAGAAGTGCACCTTATCTATGCAGCATTTGCCTTCGGGAATGGAGTCGTTCCACAATTTTGGAAATTTCCATCCTACTGAAGTTTCAGAGGGCAATGAAGACCTGGCTTTTGCTAGGAGGATATTTCCTCTTTGACGCAGTGATGACATCAGGGTTTTTTGTGATTGTTGTGCTATCTTTGCTGCTTTTGTTGTTGTTGTATTGTTTCTCTTGTTTTATGTTTTCTTGACTTCTTGAGAGTTGGGCAGTATGCAAATTAAATGAAATAATAAATATATAATCTGTAAAATAAATTGAACCAATGGTCCTTAGCTTGCTTCCAGCTCAAGATGCATGGGTTGATGCTTTTTCTTAACTGGTTTTCAGATGGGGGCGGGGGGAGAAGCAAAATGGAGCTGGGCCCTCTTCTTTTGAGGAGGAGGAGGAAGCAGCTCTGGGCATCAGTCCTTAATGGCTTATGGTTGTTAAATAATGAGCTGTGATGTATGGTCCTATTGGTCTTCCTCAGAAGACAGATGATCTGCTGGCCTCTTGGGAGAAGGACGACTCATTTGGTAACTGACGCTGCCTGACATTTTCTCCTCCATTATTTTACAAGGCCATTAGCCCTGGGACTTTGTGATTTAGATGGTAAAAGAAGCAGCAAACATCCCACCTGCTTCTTCACTCTTGCATGCCAGCCACCAAATAGAGTCAGATATGTTATGCCTGAGGTTTTGTAAAGAATGTCCAATTCTTTAAAAGTTCACCTGCCTCAGTAGCAGGATTACTGAAAGGCCTCTTGCTTTGTGCTTGCTACTCGTCTCCCTCTGCTATACTCATAAGGAAATATTGGGAGGGTGTTATGAATCAACATTGTCCTGAGCAGACTGCAGTGTTGAATGCAATTTTCCTGGCATGTGCAAAATTTGAAATTCGCCATCATATTCAGTTAATAAATTGTGGGTCAGATGTCAAGTACTGTGAAATCTGACTTTTCGCATATCATGTCTAGTTGGATGTTGAGTAAGAGGAAATGGGAGTGTTCAGAAATAAAACACAATCTGCAGAGGAAAGAATTGAGTGATGCATTGTCTTATTCCTTTTGAGTTGTCCTAATGACATTGATAAAGATATACTTTTATATCTTTGGAATAACTTTGTAAAGCTGTCCTATCTGGCCACATGTTATTTATTAATTTAGATGCTGTTCTTCCTTTTCTATTATTCAGAGTCTGCGTCTGTTTTCTAATGTCTGAATTGTTTTCCTGTCTCCCTGATGTTCATAAACTCATGAATTCAGTTGGCAGCTGTTCTTTTCAAGGTGTTGTTTGCTGTCCTAGAAGTGTGAACATCACTTTGTGCAATTTCATAAAAGAAGCTACTGTTTTTCAGTGTATTGTAATCCTGTTTATATTACGACACTGGGCTTTTGGTATGTGCGGTGTTCGGGGGGGGGGGGGGGTTGATGCATTTTTTAAAATAATGTCCATTTCCTTCCTCTGCCATGTGAGGGAGCCTTCAAAGAGTTTCTTTCCTAGTTCTTCATAATGGATCTTTTGTTTTCCATAAAACTTTGGTGGAGTTGTGATCTTCCCTTGTGCAGAGTTAGGAAGCAATCATAAAATGAACAGATGGTATTTACATAGCACCAATCACAAAAAAGTTCTTGTTCAGGCGTTTTAGAGAGAAACCTTCTTCACTGCATTAAGCATACCATCACAAGAAATTCTTTTCTGAGGTTAACATGTTTTTGTACATGTTTTGTACTGAAAACAGAACTCCTTTCTCTTTCCCATCATTGGAAGGTGCATGTTAAGCAAAGGACCAGGGGAGCACCTTCTTAACATTACAAACCCAGTTATGGATAGCCCTGCAATTGGCAGTAATTATCATTTCATACCCAGATTAATTCCTAGGAAATCTTACTGGTTCTGAATAAGCACAGGGTAGCGTTCTTTCCATTATCTTAGCCTTTTAAAAATATAGTGGCTGGTATTGATTTTTTTTAATGATACTCTCAATCTGAAATTTATGTTATAGCACAGGTTCAAAGTATTTAAATAAATAAGTTAAGTTATCATCCTGTACATCAGAGAACAAGCCTACAAGAACAGAGTAATTTTGGATTCCAAATATTTTGGTAGTAGGGTATTCTTAAGGAAACCTTTTTTACTCTTTGGTAAAAGTACTGTGGCCTTTTAAGACTCTTCACAGTGGGATTTTTTCCTACTATTAAAACAATAAGGAAACTAAGATTGCATTTTCCAGTTACACATCCTCTGAGGAAACTGATGATTGCACTTTTCAGTGTGGTTTAAAAATGCATGAATACTAATTCCACAAACCTATCTTCCAAATTAATAAATAGGTTTTATAATTCAATCCTAATTAAATTTCAAGAGCTACTAGAGTTACAGTGATAGTGACTGTTGCCCCAAGAAGGAACTCTTGGTTGCCATCAGTGGGGCAGAGCAGTCTCTAGCAGTGCAGTGGCTCCTCCTTTAACTATTGTCGTAGCCCCCATTTTGACTATTTTAGATTACATTTCACCCTGTCCCCCCTGCCCCCCACAATGCTGCTATCCAGAGGGTTGAGTCCTAAGGAGCTTCATGGAAAGAAGGCTACATTACTAGAAGATCTAAAGAATTAGCTGTAGACTAATGTCTACATTTGCTAGAACCCTCTTTCTAAAAAAAAAAATGGGTTCCAAAAGAGACTCTCTAATATTATTCATTTCTAAGAACTTTGTCCCAATTATGATTTCCCAGGAAACATTTTACAGAACGGGCTGAAGATCCTAGCTCATGTTGTGAACTGAGTAGCTACGAGGAAGGGATGTTTGCAGATATATTATTGAAGCAATTATATGGCCTTGTTAATCTTTGCCAAGCAGTGTCTCACCTTGTTCAGATGCTCTGTCGGAGAAAAGGCCCTACCTGGGTCCTAAATCACTAAAAAGCGAGTCCAGAGGTCTGCTTTCGCTACTCCCAAGCTAAGGCAGATCCTTCATAGCTCTCATCCTTATATTTTTATGCTTGTATTTTCATGCTTAATCTTTTGCTGTTGAACTTAAGAAAAGGTCCTTCATCTAGCTTTAGCATATTCTTTTTACAATTAAATATATTCTGTTTTAACAACAGATTTGGCTTATTAGTTTTTGTAACTTGGGTGTGGTTAGCTAGCATGGAAAAGAGACATAGAGCCTGATGGTATTTTGGACTAACAGCCACAGAGAAATTCTTTCCAAACGTCCAGAATACTGGCAGTAAGTGGGACTTTAAATGTTGGCAATTCCATATTTAAAGAGTGTTTGTAAATTCCAAAAAGCAGTTCCATTTGAAGATGCCATCGTTTGCATTATCAGACACTCCCTGAAAGTCAAGAAAAGAAACACAAATGTATTTTCCCTTCAAAAATAAGACCAAGAAGGATAGGCATTGTTTGATTCCCTGTTTCATCAAGATGTTTAATGTATATAATTAGCTCAGCTTTTGCCTAGTTCCTTTTGTTTTCCTGTTCAGTCATCATCACCTAACTAACCCATCCTTTCTCTAGAGGACAAACCAAAACAAAGATTCACCTAATTGCTCTTTCTTTTTCTTTTTCTTTTGAAGGCAATAACTAGAGCAAGGTCAAGACGGGCTTTGCCTTCTGGTAGGGGAAAGTGGCAGTCTGTGGTTTGTTTTAGCACAGCCTCCTCCATTCACATTTCTCTCTCCCACTCATTAGTTTGTTGTGGTTGGAGCTAGTAATAGCTGTTTTGTACTAAGGAGAGGCAGGGGAGGAGGGGAGCGTGGAGACAGCAGCTCCCCTGTTTTCTTGAAAAGATGATTTTTCCCTCCTCTCCCTCCTTCACTTGATTCTCATCAGTTTGTCCTGGCCTCCTCCTTTCTGTCAGCTGTTAAACAGTTAAGCAACAGGGAGTGATTTTTTTTTCCTCCCCTTCCATCCCAAGTCTTGTTTTGCTAATAGGAAGAAAGAGTTTAATCTGTCAGAAAGGATCTCTCTTGCAGCTGTTGCATTTTCTCTGTCTGAAGAATGAAGCCCCACTTTGTGAAGAGATGGGAGGCTCCCGGTAAAGGAAAGAACAGAGGGCACAGAAGGAAGCCCTGCTGTTTTTCAACTCCATATTTCATAGGGGAAATCTTCCCCCAGGGTAGATCTTTGACGCCACCAAAGATGGAGATAATTGCTTCTGGTGCTTGCCGGAGGCTGTCTAGTGATGAATCAAGCTGCTGCACAATCCCAAAGGATATATAAGTGGATCTATTCTGTACTCATAGGTGGCATTTCTTTTCAATCAGCACATCACACAAAGCACTACCCTTTTGTCCATTACTGAGCTCTGTTAATGTGTCAGAGACTGCCCCAGAGCTCAAGCGTTCCATCAGTTTTCCCATTCACAATTCCCTAAAGAACAGGAAAAAGCATGTCCTTTATATAACACAGCTGCCTGCACGCATGAGCTCAGTAAAATCTGCTAATATTTCCTTTCTGTGCTGTAGGTGCTGCTAAGTGAGATTGAAAGTCTTACTGGCCTGCTCCTTTAATTCAAGAATAGCTCTGCCATATATCCCAAATAATATATGTACTGTACAGAACTGGTCATCCAGTCAGGAGAATGGGGCAAGTCTACACAGGCAGAAGTTGCACATGTATACTGCACAGAAGATACCTTTAGGAAAGGCAACTGTGCTAACCTTTCAACATTACCGTAGGTGTAACTGGTTGGGTTTTGAACGGCGCTTGGCTTAGGTTACTTGGACTGAAATGATACCGTAAGTGTGTGTGGCATAAGAGGGGTTACTATAGGGCATGACTATAGCCTTGTAGGTAGAGCCTTGGAGAGAACAGAAAGGTTTGCGCCACTCTCATCCGGAGCCTGCCCTCTGGCGTTGTTAATCCTTCATGCTTGAGAGTAGCAAATTCCACCATCAAACAGGGAAACTCAAGAAGAGGAGCTTAAGTTTCCTTCAAAATTCCATTTTAGGAAAATTTTGCAGGCAGGCATCCCACCGTAGAGCAAGTGGCCCCAGTTTCATAAGCATTCATTCAGCAGCATCCATGCCAAGCACGTAATGTAACAGGCACTCTTTTTCTCCTATACCACCGATGCTGGAATGGAATGAAACTCAAACATTTGCTGGTAAAGCTCACTTCTTATTAATACACCCTTCTGTTCTATGAGAACAATCGGGCTGATTCACTCAACATTTTGTCTGTAACCTTTTAGAATTTAGTTACTTTTAATCCCCTGACTCTTTCTTGGAAAGTACCTATAGGGAAGTAACATTTTATTATTCCAAGTACAATCATTTTCTTTCCAAGAGTTGGTTTTTAAAATATATCTTGTTACAGTTTTAGAAGCAAAAAAAATGTGATAAAAAATTGATTGTGAGGGGTATGGGGACATAATCACAGTTAAATCATAAATAGCATGATAGCATTATTTTGCAGAATAGCTGTGTTATAAGAAAATACTTGTCTCCAGATTGCATATTAATATTTGTAGAGATATGACTGAGCAATCTATTCTTACTTTCCCTCTTCTGCTCTCCCTCCCTGAGTGATCCATCTATTCACCTACTACTCCTAGTGATTATTGGTAATCCATTCTTGGCTTCCTTTTTTTTTTTTAACACAACATGTTTAGATGCAAGCAGTATCTTGTAATGGAAACTCAGCTGCCAGAACTGAGCTCCTCTGAAGAATAGAGGCAGTGAAAAGGGTACAAGGCACTACTGGTGATGGAAAGAAAAGGGCAGGTACATTTTATGTGCATAAAGCACTCTGCAATTCTTTGTTCATTTATCCTTTCAGTAAGCCAGTAACATAGATTCTGCAGAGATTGTGACTTGCCCAAGCCCACCCAGTGAGCTTTGTGGTTGGAAAGAGATTACAATCTAGATTTCTCACATTAAAATTCAATATTGTGTCTACATAACCACATTGCTCTCTTCTTACCTCTTCAGATGAAACTTGCTCAAATTCAAAGCTACATGTCTATTTTAAGGACAATTAAATCTTGGCAGTTTGACATTCCTAGAAAAATTATGTTCCTACTCATTGGCAGTTAAACACTGAATAGATGAACTGTTAGAACCTTACTTGTTAACCTTGGTCAGCTGTCTTTTTAAAACATTGTTATCAGTTGTAATCAGTTAGTGTTTAACAGTACATTAACAACTTTAAGAAGCTTATTGTACATTTCAGCCATTAGATTTGTTTACATATTATTAGAAGGTTTCAAACCCAGGCAATACATTTGCCCTTATTTTAATAAGCCTGTATATTCAACAGCCAAATTAGAAGATATAAAGCATAAAGTAAGTGGATGATTTATTTTCTTTTGACAAAGGCATGTATGTACATTCTGTTTTCAGATATCCTAGCCTATGTCTGTTAAGCAGTACCACCAATTCTTTTCTTACTTTCTGAGTGTACCCATATTACCTTCTACCTTCGAAGAATACAAATACTGTACTCTATGTTAGAATGATGAAAGTTGTGCACACTTTCTTCCAGTCCAAGAATGCAATTTTTAATTGAATTTTTATTTATTTATTTTGTCGAGTACATATTAGATAAAATATATAAGTATAAGCATGAATTGAATACATAAAATGAATACAATTAAAGGGAACATTAGGGCAGGGTAGAGACGGTAGAGATGGTAGGTAGAGATGTTCAACCTAGAATGTCAAAGACATCAGATTTTAGAAATTGCAGACTACTCAATTCTGTCTTAACAAAACAAAACAAAACAAAACAAAACAAAACAAAACAAAACAAAACAAAACAAAACAAAACATACAGAAAGGCATGTGGAAGGGGCAATTGTGGTCAGAACTACAAAACTGTGTTCTAGGGCAGGAATGGAAAACTTTCAACCTTAATCTAGCTACAAAGCCTTGAATCCCCCACCCTTTCAAAGTCCTTTTGATCACAAGTAGTCAATCAAACTATCTGAGCTGCGTCTACTGTTTCCTCTTTGAAGAAAGAAGACTCATGCAGCCAAAGTAGAGTTGAGCTATCTCAAGAGAGGCAGATATTTGATATCTGGACCTGCTGTAGCTTTGGGAATGATTGATGTGGCTTGCTTGATCACAGAAAATTCTTCTGTTCTTTGGTGGTGTTTGGAAAGAGTTTATAATTCATATATGGACACTCATGAGTGTGATATACTTTTTATGAATGTAAGGAGCTCCAGATTCCCACTGTTTCATTCTTGCCTACTCTATATAATTTTGTGATTCTCCACCTCTGAGTGAATCTTGTGAGGAATCTCTTGAAGTATCCAGAATGGGACATGTTGTTTGTCTATGTTTACGACTTAGCTCAAAATACACTTTTGGAGAATAGAGCAAGTTAGTTTAAGCCTCAATATCTCGGTATCTTTTGCCCTGTGGGGAAAAAAATATACAGTGTACATTAGGCAACGTTAGCCTCAGCACCTTTCTTACCATTTTACAATGCCATTTTTTCCCCTTTTGTTGTGGGGATGTTTTCGGTGTGTGCTTCAGCTCTTTGGAATTCAACAGAGTTAGCTATTTTAAGCTTGCTTTTTTTTTTTTTTTTTTTGACAAGTTTTCTCTCCACCCACCTCTATGTCTCTTTGCCTCCCAGAGGCATTGTTAAGTTGAGGAACACTTTGAAGATGAAAATCATGAGCTGGATGCCAAGCATTACTTATTACATTAGGCCTCAAGGGCTAAAAACATTGACATTAAAGAGATGTGTTTAATCATAAGGATTTCTTTTCCAGTAAAACCGATCCTTGTAACTTTCCCCCATCCTTATACAAACATCAATGTTATATAAATCTGTTTCATTTTATTCGTATAGGAATTTAGCCATTGGGATTGGCATTCAGAATTTTCCAGAAGGGCTGGCTGTCAGCCTTCCCTTGCATGGGGCCGGATTTTCAACATGGAGAGCCTTCTGGTAAGCAAGTCAGATTGTTACTCCGGTGTTTCTTTGTGTTTTCTTCACTGTTATCTGCTTTAATCGTAGAGCTAAAATGCATAAAAATGGCTTTGAGTCATACTATCCCTCTAATGCAAGGAAAATGCTGCTATTTCTGTTGATAGTTCTCAAACTTTTTATTCAGTGAAACAATATGGTCCCTGAAGAGCCTCTTGTGCAAATGGAGTTTTCCTGCCAAATATTTTACAGTTTCATTGAAGGCATTGTTCCTAGCTTTTTACCAAAATGAAGGATAAAGGACAGCTGCAGGTAGTGATCTGAAACTTAAAAAAAAAAAAACACCAATAGCAGTACAATCTTCTTGTTTCTATGATGCTCCATGCAAAAGGAATAATTTTTCTAGTCCGTCTCACCATTGCCTGAACTGGGTAAACAGTAGAATTGAGGGAGAAATTGCCAATTTTTTTCATAGTGTTCACTGCCTACAAATGAAATAAACTGCTGGGTCACACTGGGCTTTATTTTTTTTACTGTCAACTGATCCAGACCTGATCATGTTTATCACATGTTTGTGATAAAGTCAGAGAATTGGGCACCCTCCAAATGTTTTGGGTTTCATCTAATAGCACCAATCAGCATGGTTAGTACCAATGAATGGTTGGAGTTATAATTCAAAATACACTCAGTTTTCAACACTGATCCTGATGTCCACATTCTAATGCTTCAATGAATCTACATCTGAGGGTTCATATGAGGACCCCTCGATGCCTCCATACCCTTTATACACATCCCGTAATGCGGCTTTATTTCTCCCTGGTTGGTCTGTCATATTAATTTCCTAATTTTTGCCCCCTTCCAGTTTTATCTAACAGCATTGATTTGAAATTTTGATTTTTTTAAAAAATTCATGAATAAATTCGAATTGTAATAACTGCAACAAGTACACATTCTCCAAAGCCCTCAAATTGCTCTCCCACTACTATATCATGCTAATGCATCTGCATGCTATACTAGTCAGAAACCTTCTGGTGAAGGGAAAGGGTTCAATGTCACCAATTGAATGCCCTCTAGATGTGTTAGGCCAGGGGTCAGCATCCTGGGTCCCTGGAGCCGCATGTGGCTCTTTCACCCCTCTGCTGTGGCTCCCTGTCACTCAAAATTTGAGTCACAACCGCCAATATGCGACACCTGCCAGCACACAATTTATTGAGCTTTTCAACCCCCGGTAGGCCAACCATGGATAAACCCAAGGGGAAAAAAGTTTCAGAAGAAAACAGAATGTTTAATTCAACTACATATGCTAGTTTTGTGGCCGCTCAAGAAATAGTCAGGCACGGGAAGGGTTTTGTGGCTCTTGGTGTTTTCTTTTTTCAAATGGCTCTTTGAGTGTTTAAGGTTGCAGACCCCTGTGTTAGGCCAAGTGCATAAGAAGATGCAGAGAAGATGAGGGTCCTCACTGGGATTTTAGATCTCTTAAGTGATGTGGAGCCTTTAACCTCCTGAAAGTTTTGTAGAGAAACAAAGTGGACCACGTAAATTAGGAATATTATACTCTGAGGCAGGAGAGAGAGAGAGGAACAGAGAGGGGCTGTTCTCATCTTTCTTCCAGAGCTTTTGGTCACTTCTCAGTCTAAAGGAGGGATGACCTCCTAGATGTTTGCTCAAGAATGACTTGGAGAAGTTTCTGTTTGTTTTTCAAAGGCTGATAAACATCCCTGACCCCAGGGAAGAACTTTGCAGAGAGAAGGGAAAGAGCTGATCTTATATTGACTCTGAGTTCTCCAAATGGTGGCAGTTGAGGGGGGGGGGGAAACCATCCACTGCATATAGAAGGAAAGAGATCCTCTGTTTCTTGAGTGACATTTTGCTCCACTTGCTTTACAGGTATGGGCAGTTAAGTGGCATGGTGGAGCCCCTAGCTGGCATCTTTGGTGCTTTTGCCATAGTGCTAGCAGAGCCTCTCCTCCCATATGCTTTGGCTTTTGCTGCTGGAGCAATGGTGTATGTAGTGATGGATGACATCATCCCAGAAGCACAGATCAGGTAAGGAGCTGGTTCATTTGCATCTGATCAACTTTAAAATCCTAGAAGTACAATGCATTCTAATCTACTGAATTGAATGAATTTTTTCTTTGATTAGTAAATAATCATTAGTAAGTAGTATTCAGTAAGTGGTAATAATCAGTAATTAGTAGTAATCAGCTTAATAACTAGTAATAATTTGATACTACTCATTAGTAATTGATAATTATCTACTTAGTAATAATCTACTTAATAATTAGTGACAGTCAGAGGTGGTATTCAGCCGATTCGCACCGCTTTGGGCGAACCAGTAGTGGCGATTGCAGGTGGGCCTGCCCACCTGCCCTGGCTCCAAGTTGTGCTATTTAGGCACGTTTTCGAGGCTGGGCACATGCATGGAAGGTGCACGAGTGAGCAAAGCGCATGCACGGAAGGCCGGGCGTATGCACGGACAGCGTGCTCGCGCACGAAGCAAGCATGCATGTGTGCGGTGAATCAGTGGTAAAGGTAAGTGAAACCCCTGGTGACAGTACTACTAAACAGTAATTAGTAATAATCTACTTAGTAGTAATTACCTCTTTGTTGACCCTGTATTGTTGACCCTCTACACTTATATCCAGAATGCATTATTGAAGCAGTTAGGAGCAGCAATTAACTGAAAAATCACAACTTTCATTAGTTTGAGGATCAACTTCATCAGCACTTGACTGGAGCCAACTTTAAAAAAAAATCAGAAATTACATTCTGTCTTCAGTAGACTACTTTATTTTGGAAGGACACACAATTGTTTGGTTTCTGCAGTGGTGAAGGGAAACAACCAGAGCCTTTGTGTATTACAGTCAGATGGGTCACAAATGGGCCAAATGGCTTTTTTATGATTTGTCTAAGTTTTCTCATTGAGCACAGACCACTCTGGGTAACAATCTCATTACCAGCAAAGCAGAATGTTTATGTAACATCTACAGTACTGCAACTTCCACCTCTCTCCAACATTGTAGGGTCCTTCCATATTTAAAAGGACTGTTCGGTCTTCAATTCTTGCTTGATCTTACCCAATAAAGAAAAGTGGTTGCTTATGTACAGCTCTCTAAATGGCCATCTTGACTTCAAAAAAATCCACCTAACCTCCACATTGAGGTCTGAGGATATCTGATAATTTTCTGAACTGACAGTTTAGACATGAATGCTACATGTCAGGTAAAGCTCCTGCTAGAAAATCATAGGCTTTGGAGTACTATATCAACAGTAGACTGTGTAAGTGTGGAACCCAATATTTTAATTTCACAGATAACTGTGAACCAAATAATTTCACAGGTAGCAATGTGCATATTCAGCTTTGTATTTATTCTTATATAATGGTCAAATAGTAACAAAAATTGATACTGGGTATTATGGTATCAGTACTCCAATATCAACAAATACTGTATTCCAGAATCACTTCATGGAAGTAAGGAAAATGTGTGTGTGCTTGAATCAAGATAGAATGAAGTATCCAAGCAGGAAACAGTAATTTGTTACTCCAGCCAAGCCTCAAAATTAATATAAGTCCGTATGGTAGATATACTGTGGTGAAACCTACGAAACGCACAGGTGTCCTGAAAGCTTTGAGAGCTAAATATTTAAGAATCAATTTAGTCCTTGCAATATGAACAGCTTACACGGAAGGAAAGGTAGAGAAGCTTTTAGAAGGAAGTTGAACACTTTTAGAAATCTTTCGGTTTCAAGAGGGGGAATTTTTTTAAAAATCTTATAAATTCTAAAAATGTCATTCTTAGCAAAAAACAAAACAAAAAAACAAACCATTATTGCCTTTTCTTTTTCTTTTTAGTGGCAATGGAAAGCTGGCTTCCTGGACAGCCATCTTAGGATTTGTGGTTATGATGTCTCTGGATGTAGGACTTGGATAATAAGAAAGAATGCCTTTTCTCAAACTGACCTTCAAAATGCATCGAAATAGGAGATATTGCACAGTAGAAATTGCAACTGGACTATTGTATTGTACATTATTGTGCGGAACTGAGCTGGTATTGATTTAATGATGTTGATTTTTAAAACTTGTCATAATACATATGGGATTGATCTTGGGAAGCAGGTATTTTTGTGCATTTGTCCTTTTGCCCCTAATTAGTTCTCTTTCTTCAAGGTTGTTGGTTATGAAACGTAATCATGAGTTTTTATGAGTTTTTTTCAAAAAAATTCTTCTTATTGTTGAGGCAGGTTTCTATAAATGTAACTGTCCAGTGTGGTCTATAATTGATGGTCTTTGTTGTATGTATTGTGTTGTACGGAACAGAGTGGGGCAGCCTCAGAGACCTTCAAGGCTTGTAGTCTTCTATTGACACACAGTGACCAACAACACAGGTGTGTTGAGTTTTTTCTTCAGGGATTTGGAAATATTTACTTTTATAAGTTGCGGAAATAAATAGTATCTTTTTTAAAAAAATAATCAAGAGCATAGATAAGATTTTAGGAGATTTACTTGGACAGCAAGGCTGAATTGCTAATGTGCCATTTACATATCCTGTACTAAAAAGTTCTCAGCAGTAAATCTCTGCAGGTGGATCAGAGTCTCTTGACAATGTATAGTTTGTTCTGCATTGTCATTGCAAGTAACAAAAGGCAGTAGCATTTTGTTTCATTGTTTGAACCAATAATAATAATAATATATCTGTTCGAAACATTTTTCCACCTTTGGGTATAAATGCGAAATTGTCTTGTATTAAAAAAAAAATGTATTGAGGAATTGCACTGTCTTTCCGATGGATATAAAGATGGCATGACTCAGTGAAGGTTAATATAAACAAATCATTTTTCTAACAATCTGACAAATCTATCGTAAGTGTGTGCCAAGGCCCTTGTGTACGAAAATAATATCCATGGGGCCGTACAGTCAGAATACATCTGAAGGACTAAACAATTTTACAGATCCAGCAAAAGAACTTAGTATATGTATGGAATGTATATGGAATGTACATATACATATATGTATATGTACTTTTGACTCAGGACTGTTTGCTTTACATCTCTAGTATTTATTCTTCCAAACGAAACCTTGAGAATTGTGCTTGAAATAGCTCTTCCCAGATGTTACAGTGGGGTTCGTGCAAATGGATAATACTGCCAATAGTAGACCCATTCCTAGCCTATACAGTAGTGGTAATTAGTTAGGCTTTTCTGATAATTCTTAGTGTTCCAGAAGAGATGGAATACAAGATAATCACATCCAGAGTCCTAAGTGAATCCTGTAGAGTAAAACTTTCTAAGAGCCATGCAACTTCCCTTAATTGGCATGGATTCATGAACGAAATTAAATTATATAAAATTGTTTCTTCATTTTCAGGAAGGGGTTTGTTACTGCACACAAAGACCAATACAGAATGATGTTTGTAATTGATTTTTTTTTTTAAAAAAATCTGAATAAAAAGGGATCAATAATGTGTGTGGATGTAATGGGCCAATTCTTTATTCTTCTATTTCTATCCCACTTACATTTTCCTGATTTACCAGACTCTTCAGCAACCTTTTAGTATATTACTATTCGGACTCAAATGAATTCGAGTTTATCGGACCTTTGATGTCTCTGTATATGCTGCATTTGGTAGATGATATTTTTATTATGAAAATATAAGCCAGTGTCCATTTAATCAACATAGTCAAGCTGATTCTACCCATTGTTATTGTTTACTGGCATTTGTAATATAACTGCTTAAAATATCACCCAGTCTGCCTTCCAATCTATAAGGGATACATTGAAGAATGAGCCATTCTTATTAGAAAGTCTGCATTTCTGGCACCAGAAAACATCTGGCCCTTCGTTCCCTTACAGACCCATGACAGATGTTACTATATTCCTTGTTCTACCTCGAGGTGCAAACTGAAAGCCAGTGGGGGAAAACATTTCTATCAGTTGCACCCTTTGAAATGCCTTTCGTGTCTGCGACATCTGGTGTTCTCAATTTGTTCTTTCATAACATGTTAAAAGCAATTTACCATCAGGAGTGTTAGTCTTAGGGAAGATTAAGGCTCTAGGGATCTAGAAATCTGGGCTATTTGTCCTGTCATGATTGTTTTCCAGAACTTCATTAATACAGAAGGGTTTCTGGGACCACGTGTTTTGATTTCTGTTGATAAAGTTATAGAGAAATGCTTAGGGGTTTCTAAATAAAGCGAATCCTGGAGGGCTGAAGGTCATCGAGTGATGCAGTGATGTCTCACTGAAAGGTGGAAGAGCTCTGGTTGATTTTCCCCCTCCCCCAATTTCTTCTTGGGATTTTGGTGGAATTAAAAGTAGAAATAAGAAAGGAAGTTTTAGGGAACCACTTTGCTTCTATTCACAACATTAAAATTTGACCATTTTGCAGTGGAATTTTGAGCTCATGATCTGGAGGTACTAATTGCCTGCCTATGTTACAGAGTAATAATTAATGAAATGTTCTTCATAGACTTCCAGCTGATCTCAGTTAATAATGTATTTGAATGGAGTGACATGTTCTCCGAACCCCAGCCCTTAAAACCAGAGAAAAAAAATCAGGAGAAATCCCTGAGGTTGCTTGCTTGCTACTGCCTTGTACTTTACTACTAGGAGGTCTGGATGTGCCTGAGGAACCAGGTACAACTTCACAGAGATGAAAAGAATGAGATTTGCTCTAGAAGCAACATAGGGAATAACTTCTAGTCCTATATCCGTAGACCAAGATTCCATCCTGCTTCTTGGTTAAATAAACCTGGCCAGAAATGAGCAAAGAAGAGGGTTGCAGCCAACCTGTTGAAGTGCCTTTCCGCACTGTTTCCTGCCCTCTTTGCTCTCTTGTTGCTGCTGAGTCAGTGAGGAAGTCTGTCAGGGCCAGCAAACTGTGTCTGCTTTTACCTGCATGGCTCTCCCTGGGCTGAGGTGGAACTCCTTCCTCAAGGGACCTCATGCGGCTACTTGATGTTTACTCATAAGGCAGGGGGGGTTGGTGGAGGAAAGGTGCAGCACAGTGTGGTTGTGGTTTCTAGGGAGGAGGCAGGAACAAGAATAGCCAAGGAGAGCTTTGCACGCAACTAAACAATAATCTTATTATTATAACAGATGCTGTAAAACAGCACAAAACTGACAAGGGCGCTCTTCATGCTGAACCTGGAAGAGATGGCTCTACCTGAGTCACTGCTTGTAAAGGGAGGCTGATTTCACCTGCTAACCCAATCTGTTCCTGGGGGTGGAACCCAGAGACAAAATGCTTTCTGTTCATAGTTGCTGGGGGTTTTAAGTTGCTCTTTGTTAGGTGCTTGGCACCAGAGTAGCAATTAAAAGTGAGACACGCAGAGGCGCCTGTCTCCTAAGTCAAGGGCAAAGGTTCTCTTGATTGCAGTATTCTTAGGACTGTCTCCTTTATGTGATTATAATTAATAATAGCCGATTTTGCCCAGGCAATATTGAAGTCTATCCAAGGCAAACTTAAAAGTGGCGTCAAGCTTAACAGGAAAAGGACAGCGGTTCATTTAGAGTAGAGGTGCAAACTCTCAGTGGCCAACACTTGAAATGGGAGGGAGGGCCCTCAGTGTCACCAAGTAAGACAAATTGGGGAGAAGTAGGCAGGGATTTTGTTTGTTCAATTGCAGTATGCCAGTTTTAAGGCTTGACCCTGAAATAATCAAAAACTGCACTGTGAACTTTTAAGTAATAATGATTAGAAGGAACTTGGCCACAAAAAAAAAGGAATTTGGGTTGCATTTTGCCCTGGAGCCACAAGCTAATCACCCCTGTAAATGAATGGAAGGATTTTATAATTTGTATATACTTTCAGAAAGACCCAGTGTATGGTTTGTCTTCATTGGGTTGGCAGTGATACTGGAGGATTTTTGCTGCCATTAATTGCAGAGGGTCTCTGCAGGGGTGGGGTAAAAATGAAAGAAGGTGATTACAATTGCACAACCAAATTATTAACAAAGGGTTGTATTTATTTTGAGTAATTGTACAATCACCTTGTCATTTTTAAATCCCTCCCCCCCATCTTTTAGATCCTCCTGATTTAGCAATGCCCCCAAATGTGGCTATCAAAAGCTTACCTGACTCTGGTCTGCAAAATTAATCTCTGATCAAAAGTGCTTCAGTTACGTTGAGGATTGGCCCTGGCTAAATGCCTGTATGTGATCTGAACTGTAACTCCTTTTCTGACACAAAGACCCATACTTTCTATTTCTACTGATATGGCTCACAAGATGCCATTTGATAAAGAAGCTTACTCAAGTATAATCATATCCAAGGAGAACTTTGAGTCTTCGATATGCAAAACTCTTTTTTGGCAGAGCGGGTGGGGGGGGGAGAGAAATCTAGCAATAGTTCTTGCAGCTGTTGTGCGTGAGACAACCTCTACAGGAGTGCCCTGTTATTTTGCTTCATGTCTAGAGACCATGACTTTGCAATCCTTGCAGGAGAACATATAGGTACCCAGAGGCCTGAGGAGAGGATGAGAGAGCAGATATAGCATCTTTTGCACATTTCTAATTGTTTTACTTTACTGTTGGTTGCCATCTGCATTGTGTCTGGCAATTTTAAACAGTTGTCTTTTCCTCCATATTTCTTTGATTTGTTTTTAAGATGTGGTCACCAAGGCATTTGTTTTCCTTCCAATGCTGACTCTTTCAGTAAAGCAGATGTCAAAGAGAACTCTTCAGGTACTACTCAACACCCTCCAATGAAGTCTCATGGCTATTTCAAATGTCAGCAAAATGTCAGAGAGAAGGAAGCTATGGAGTTGGGGACCTGCTAATTTTTGTCTAGGAGGAGAGTGTCAGAGGTTTGAACCCCTGGCACAGTTCATGCCCTCTGCTGTGAAGCCAGGGACATCAGCATAACCCACAACTACCAAGCAAACCGTACACTAAGTTAGCTGCTAAATAGGAGCTGCCATTGTTTTGTTGATTTTCATTCAATAGATTTCATATATAACGAATCTAAAGAGGAGCTCTGGTCATTAAGTTTATTATAGAATAGAATAGAATAGAATTCTTTATTGGCCAAGTGTGATTAGACATACAAGGAATTTGTCTTTGGTGTATATACTCTCTGTACATAAGGAGAATAAAATACATTAATCAAGAATAAAAAGATACAACATTAATGATAGTCAAGGTTATAAATAAGCTATCAAATTGTACTAGGAAACAAGTAAAAACAATATAAATTGAAAGATACAACCCCATGGTTATAGTAATAAGTGGGAAGAGATAGATACTAGTAAGAGAAGAATAATAGTAATACAGTCTTAGAAAATTATTTGACAGTGTTGTGGAAAGTTGGGTAATTTGTATATTACCAACGGTACTTATAATGGCATTGTATCAAGGTTTCTGAGGGCCTTAATATTGTGTGTGCGTACGTGTGTTGAATATATGAAAAAATGTATTTATGGATAGAAATACATTAACTGTACTAAAATAAATTAGTTTCATATATATTAGGATTCTCATTTTCTCTTTCTGTAGACAAACTTCCAATAAGAAGGAAAAGATACTAAGGTCTGAGAGTTCAGCCCAAGGGAACAGGCAAAGCTTACATTTAAAAAAAAGTCACAATTGGCATCAATGTTATCTTTCAAGTGCTCTAGAAAAGCAAACATAGAGTTTCATAAAATAATTTCTATCTTCCTGGGCCCATTTCTCCAGCCAGTCTTATTGTTCTGCAGTGGCATTCCATGCCTGAGTTGACTGAACTTTTCTTAGTGTGTGTTATGCTATAAAGTTTTTTTTAATAGCACTGTTTCTCAAACTTGGAGACGTTAAGACATGTGGACTTCAACTCCCAGAATTCCTCAGCCAGCATGTTGAGGCCCACACATCTTAAACTCACCAAGGATGAAAAACATTGATTTATAGGATGGCCACATATTGTTGTGCTTATTTTATAATTTGTTCCATTTCTGAATTAGATGTTCTATGTGTATAGAACATTTCTCTGAATGCACAGTTACATTTTATGCTCACTTTCCCTAGGAAACTTCCTATGCACAGTTTTGGAGGATGAAACTGGATTGCAAAATTCAAATAAGGGGCTATTCAACACATTGCTTTCTGCTTTCAGAATAGACATCCAAAATACAGATGTACCGATAATTGGGATTTTTTTTTTTTTAAGATTTTAGTTTTAGTTTAGGTTTTTATGTTGTTTTATGATTTGTAGTTTTATTATTGCTGTGAGCCACCCATAGTTGTGTCTAAAATGAGCAGCTATAACCATTTATTGATGTAAATGCAGTTTTAATTGTAATTTTAATTAGTAATGTTTTCTAGTATAATCCTCTTTTCTTCCTTCCACCCCCCCTTTTTAAAGCACACTCATTTTCTGAAAACTTCTAATTACCTTCCCACCTTCATTTCAGCTGAAACAACCTCCTTACTACATATAAGAACACTTGATTTAGCTCTTATGTTACCTGATTTCTTTATTCTTGAAGGAGAACACATTGCATCCCTTAAATTAACTTCCACCATTTTATGCTGAAGTACTAAGAAGCATCAGCAGTTCTTTTGTGTCAATAAAATACGTGGTACATGAATTGTACATAGAAAACTTGTGGCTGCATATTAATTTACTCTCATAGCTTCCCAAACCTTTTGTTGTTCCATATCATACTGATCAATGGCTTTGCATATGGTTGTTCCAATTCTGCAGAACATGTCTATTCGGGTAATAGGAAACCCCCTTCCTCCTGAATAATTAAGCAAATTAAATTGCTAGGAAATGTGGGAGATATCTTGTGATTGGGTGTGAAAGCAAGCAGAAAGATCTATAAGGAGAAAAACACTCATGAGTGGAGACAGCCATCTCCCTTCTACCTCCTTGCCATCCTTCCATTAATTTCTTTACTCCATTCAATTAAAGCAGTGTTTCCCAACCAATTCACCTCCCAGAATTCTCAATGGCCATGCTGCAGGGGTGGGTTCTACTCACCTTTACTACTGGTTCGCAACAGGGCTGCATGCACTCTTTTGCGCATGCGCAGAAGCGTTCTGATGATGTCGGGGTCGGTGGGCGGAATCTCCCTCCAGTTTTACTACTGGTTCTATAGAACTGGTCCGAACCGGGGGCAACCCACCACTGCCATGCTGGCTGTAGAATTCTGGGAGCTGAAGTACAACACCTGGAAATTGCCATGGTTGGGAAACACTGCACTAACACCTAGGCTTGCCCAGAAGGATGGTTCCAGCCTGTCCTTTGATTTCTCACTCAATTTGTTCTTTCCTGCCTTTTGAAGAAATAATTGTTTCCACAATCTTCTTTCTTCAGATGTTGTGGTACAGTTTCACTCTCCAAAAACTTCCTTGGATTAGAGAAGACATTATAGTGTCACAGACACTATATGACAGCAAGCATTGGACCAGCTCAATTAGGTGTTTATCCATGATTCCCTATTATGCCTTCTAGTAATTTTTCATTGATGTCTATACTGTATTAAATATATTTGCCCATTTAGATTTGGATGCAGGTAGGAGCTCCATATTGGAAAATATCTGAGGACAGTGTGAGTTATTTATTTATTTATTGGATTTGTATGCCGCCCTTTTCCCAAAGGACTCAGGGCGGCTCACAACAATAAGAAACAGAAAATACAAAAGTTAAAAGACAAATTAAAGCAGGATATCCAATAAATAAGGTTAAATGTGGGAATACAAATTCAAATTTAAGATTTAAGAATTTAAAAAGCTACAAAATCAGTTTAGAGTCAACCCAGGCCCGCCCGTTGGAAGAGCCAGGTCTTCAAGGCCCGGCGGAAGGTTCGGAGGTCGGGGATTATCCGGAGCTCCAGGGGTAACGTATTCCAGAGGGTAGGAGCTCCCACAGAGAAGGCTCTATTCCTAGGGGTCACCAGTCGACATTGTCTAGCCAAAGGTACCCTGAGGAGGCCAACTCTGTGGGAGCGAACCGGTCGATGGGAGGCTACCAGTGGCAGGAGGTGATCTCGCAAGTACTCTGGTCCTAGGCCACATAGGGCTTTAAATGTGATCACCAGCACCTTGAAGTGCACTCAGAAGACAACCGGGAGCCAATGCAGACCACGAAGGAGTGGTGTGACATGGGAGTACCGAGGTGCCCCCATGACAACCTGTGCGGCCGCATTCTGCACCAGTTGAAGTTTCCGAGTGCTCCTCAAGGGCAGCCCTTGTAAAGTGCATTGCAGTAGTCCAAACCAGAGGTGATGAGGGCATGAGCAACTGTGAGTAAGGCATCTCGGTCCAGAAAGGGGCGCAATTGGCGAACCAGGTGCACCTGGACAAAGGTCCCCCTGGCTAAGACAGTCAAATGATCTTCCAAGCTAAGCCGTGAGTCTAGGAGGACTCCCAAATTGTGTACCTTCTCTGAGGGGGTCAATACCTCCCCCACTAGGGATAGCGAGTTCAGGCAACTGTTTCCTCTGAACCTATTTTAAAGGATGGTTCTAAGATCTACTAAGATACTGCATGTGAGGGAAACAGTTGAACAACTACTACTACATTAAAAACTGATAAGACCATAAAATTAAGACCACCCAAGCAGTGGTGAAATCCAAATTTGTTTACTACCGGTTCTGTGAGTGTGTCTTGATGGGCCTGGCAGGGGAAGGATACTGCAAAATCTCCATTCCCACCCAACTCTGGGGCCAGCCAGAGGTGGTATTTGCACCTCCAAACTGCTCAAAATTTCGGCTACCGGTTCTTCAGAACCTGTCAGAATCTGCTGGATTTCACCCCTGCACCCAAGGCATTGAACACAGTCAAATAAAGAAATACCACACACTGGGGAAATACATGAACAAGAAAATTCTGATCAACTCCTGTTCCATCAAGAAGGATTGCATATCACCCTTATTTTAAAAAGCTAAATTTCAAAGCTTTTCTAAAACAGAGCAGGTTTTGGGCCAAACAGATCTGGAAAATGGGAGACCGGTATTGCAGGGGCAAGGCTAGCAACAGAGAAAGTACATCTCCATATTTCCACCAGATGGCACTGTTGGGTCCAAGGGACTCAGACTATGTCCACCCTGTCACATGGGTCATTTGAGTCAATATGGCTAGGAAATTTGCATCTTTCAGAAGGAGAGGGAGTGGAAGGGAGGGGAGGGGAGGGGAGGACTGAGTGGAGGATTCCCATGCTGTTGGAATGCATGTCAGCACTGGCACATTGTGTTTGTGCTTCCTTACTTTTTGTGGCCATTTTCAGTGGTGGCTAGGCCACCACTAAAAGTGTATTCTGTGGGCTTCCTCTACCACATCTTAGAGAAATTTCTAATTACTCAGCAATTACAATAGAATCAAGAGTGCCTGAAGTGGTCACTTCAGCCTTGGAGTTCAAACTGTCTGATCAACCACAGTGTCCAAACCACACGTTACCATCTTTCCTTGTACTTTGCTCAATACTTTTTGTTTTGTGTTTGATGCCTTCAGCTCAGTCTTGATCCCTGGATTGGTGCCTGCCGTTTTTTAGCAAGATGTTTAGAAATGGTTTGCCATTGCATTTTGCAGTTGCTCAACCTTGCCAAGCCATTATCAGAATCAATGCATGTGTGGATTTCTGTCATAGAAACACAGATCTTGATGTTTTCCAGCTATGGTTTTGTATGATACTTCCTCTTGATGTCAATTGTTCATGCAACAGCACTCTTATCTCTTGAGGCTTGTTGATTTTTGTAGATTTTGTCCATAAATGGAGAAATAGTTGGTGTGCAGATAAAATCTAAAGTAGATGCTTACTGGAATGTGACAGTCGTATACCTTACCTGACTTCACCTGCTTTATACAAAGCAGGTCCTGTATCCAATTTCCTGGGACTATATTCATCAGTACCACTGGTTTGTGAATGTACAAGGCATAACTACTTATATAACCTGATGTTTTAATACAGTAATACAATAATATGGTGGCTGCCTGTTAATGCTTACAATATTGTATTGATTCTAACTAAAGCATTGGTATGAACCACATCCTTCCAATTGTATGTTTAGGAGCAATGTCATGTTGAAAATATTAGATGAAGTTTACCATCTGTGGCAGGGGTGTCAAACTCAAGGCCCGGGGGCCGGATCCAGCCCGCGGGATGCTTAGCTCTGGCCTGCAGGGCCACCCTGGAAACAGCAAAGGACTGGCCTGCAGTGCCTCTGCCAGTGAAAACGGAGGCCGTTTTCATTGGCAGAGGGTTGCAGGAAGCCGTTGCAACCCAAACGGTTGCGGAGCTCAGGAGCCCGTTTTCGCTGGCAGAGCGCTCAGCTCTCAACAGGCGCCCTAACATGAGTGATGTCAAACTGCCCACGCCCACCCTGAGCCCCCCCCTTTAGGGTCAAACACAACCCTGATGCAGCCCTCAGTGAAATCGCATTTGACACCCCTGATCTATGGCATTCCAATTGCTGGCTTCAATGATAACATCACTTTTAAGTACTTTTGTCTGTTCACTTGAAGTTAACCTGCACTGAAATATAGTTTAAAAATAATTTGTTATTCATATATTGGAAGTAGTCTTTTTAAAAAAACCATACATTTCTTGCCCACATGTACTCCAGTCCCCTGGCTAGAAGCATTATGTTTAACTTCTTAGCGACATTGCTTCAAGATGATGCTTTTGCTGGCCCTGATTCCTCTGAAGTACAGGAGGGTATTTGAGTGTTTTATTTTCATCCCTTCTCAGCACTGTCCTGTTCCTCTGAGCACTCAAAAAATTACAGCTGCCCCAAACTCGATTCCAAGAACTGAAATCCACCATTCAGAACTAGGAGAAAAATAAACCTTTATGGAAGCTGCATAGTCAAGAAATGATCATCGTAGCTGCTGAGGCAAGCGCAGACAACAGATTATGATGGAAATAAACAATGCCAGAAGGACAGATTGGGGAGTGAATCATGTGCTTAATGAATGAGCCAGGTGTCACAGGGCCAAGTAAAAGGAGTTGTATAGATTGGCCGAAAACAATCTATTGGTTTAACAAAATTTTCTACCAATATGCTAAGGGAGAGTATTCTGACAGATTCCTGACTTGGTAAAAAGCACGGAGGGGGTCGGGGTGGGGAGGAGAACAGAGAGGGAGAGAGACAAATTGCAAAATTCAAATTACTGCATTATGATCCGGTTAATATAAACAAGCAGAGAGAAACTTACATGGTTTACAATTTTAGAATTTTCCCATCCATATACATTATAAATATAATCCAGACCACCATGAAAATGTTTGGCCTCTTTTGTACCAGAACTGCCAAGAGTTCATGCGTCAACATCTTTATTTAAAAAAAAAGTCACAATTTATATTCTACTGGAAATTCTTGAGAACGCCATTGTCCAGAAAGAAAGTACAGCTTTGTTGCCTTCAAGAATTAAGAGTTACTTTGGCTTGTGGGCCGGGAGCCATCTCTGAGTATCCTCTAAACTACTTAACAGGATAAGTGAAGGGTTTTAAGAAATACTTCCAAATAATAGATGCAATAACTTTTTCATATTCCTATAATGTATTATATACACTGAAGAGAAAATTACCACAGGATTTTTTTCAAGTTCATCTACCTCCTGAGCCTTAAAATTCTATTTAAATTCCATTGCGTCTCCAGAATCTTCCAATGGGCTTGGACTTCTCTTGTCTTTCCTAACAGCAACTTGTACACCTCTAAACTTTTACCAAGGTTAAAGAGGTAGGTTAAGATTTAAATAAGGAAGTAACCCTTCGGGTTGGTGTTTAGGGTGGCGGCTGGGAGATAGTCCTGAGGAACACTGAAGAGGACTTCAGACTCTTTGCTCTCCCCTTGGTCTTATTAGGAGCATAAGGAGGACAGATTTGAATGAAGATTGAATTGTAAATTGTTTTATTGTTGTGAAAATGAAAATTGATGGTTTTAACCGTTCAGAACCAAAATTATTTAAGAAGTTCCTTTTACCAGCCATTACATATACTCGGGCAGAAAATAATTATTCAGTCTTTTACATTTTATCACTTACATTTTCAAAGAAGAAACATTTTCTTCCTATATAAAGTTAATACCAATATTAATCTCGCTCAGTACTTTGTCACACTCAAGTGCTTCTGAATCTAGGTGGACATGAGTCCAGAAATGACACATTACTAAGATGGAATTTTAAACTCTGGTTTATTGGACAAACCATAATGACCTAGTTCATGTATAGCACAGTGGTGGTATTAATTTACCTTCACTACCGGTTCGTGAATGTGAGCACGCGCACACTCACTTCGCTCATGCGAGCCACCTCTGCACATGTGTAGGACCTTCCACGCATGCACAGAGCATCAAAAACAGGATGTGATTACATCAGGGTGAGTGGGCGGAGCCTCCCGCTGCCGCCGCTACCAGTTCTCCCAAACCAGATAGAACCGGCTGAATACCACCACTGGTATATCACCATATCTCTATGCCAAAAGTAAAGAAACCATATTATGACTTTTTATTCTATGAGATCTGATCTTTCTGTTCCATGGTAAAAGTAAGGAAGTAGTTTTTTTTCTGCCAAGAGCTGGGTTTCCATTGGAGTCTGCATTGGAGACCATTGGAGTCTCCATCTCAGTGTGAGGTGGGAAGACAACCATCAGCTCCCATCTGTTCTCCCCTCCCACACCCCACCTCCCCATGTCTACCACTCCTAACTTCCTTTTGTTTTTGTTTTTTTTTTCCTCTCAGTAGACAGGCCCATTTCCAAACATAGCATTGAGCTACAACCACCCACTGGTTTTATTTTCAAACCAAGTCTGTGGGCTTACAGTTATTCTTGGAAATAAAGATGATTGGCAGCTGACAGTTTGTATCCCAGCATGTCAACTTTGCATAACTTTAGGTATAGTAGGAGAACTGGCAATCCCCCTGGATGGGCTGCCATCAATAGAGTCAAATAGTTGGGTTTGTGTTTATTGGATGGAATAGCTGGCCCTCCTTTGAATGGAGAAAGAAAAGCTGCTGCACTTAGAGTTATTGCCATCTGCCTGATACTGAGTCACCTAGCCACTACAATGAGACAAGTCAACACCCCCTTCAAAGACTCCTGTCAGCATTTACCAATGTTTTCCTAGTCACAATATCAAGCCAATGCCCAAGTCTAATGTCTTTGTTGGATGCTAGCTGGCCTGAGATATTTTGCTGCCAAGACATATCATCACAGTTGGCACACTCTTTTCCTTCTCTCCCAGCTGCTATCAAGGTGTGGAGCTTTAACCCAGAAACCTTTCCAAGTGCTTTGCTTTCTTGGCATTATAAATAGCCAAGGCTGGGCTGGGCTTTCAGGATGCACAAATTCAACCATTCGGATGCCTGCCTTACTCTACCCAAAAGTAAGTCCTATCAGTTTAAAGTAGGCAGCAGAGGCTGGTCCTAAGCAGACAGGCAGCTCATGGTTGAAATCCACTGACTGTGTGTGTGTGAGAGAGAGAGAGAGAGACAGACAGAGAGACAGACAGACCTAATTGGAGTCTATCTTCATCTTTCATCATCTGGGCTGATGAAAAAGAACCAGCTGAAGCTTGCCTAGTTCTTTGCCTTTAGACTAGGGTGTCCAACTTTGGCAGCTTTAAAACTTGTAGACTTCAACTCCCAGAATTCTCTATGCTGGCTGGGGAATTCTATGAGTTGAAGTCTACAAGTCTTAAATTTGTCAAGGTTGGACCACCCCTGCTTTAGACTCTACTGGCAGTCTATGATTTGTTTGCACTTTGTTTCCTCCCTCAATCTGAGGTCAGCATTGTCAAGAAACATGCGCTAAAACTTTTTGGGCTTTTGTTTTAAGGTGGGTAATGCTTCAGCCCACTTTGAAAACGTGACTTCTAAAAGCTTTTCCAAATATTCCTCCTTTCCCTTGATGGGACGTTATGCTTGCCAATAAACTCTTGTGGCTCTTTATGTGGCTCTGATAGACAACAACTCGGTGTGTCAAAGAGTGCCGATCGGAAAGGCCCTGAGGTCCCCTGGTTCACATGATGTCTGGGTGAATTAACTGGGGCTGGGTGTATTATGGGGTCTGACAAATGCTGATGGATTGGGCGTCCCAGTCAATAGAAATGACTGTGAATGTTGTCAGCACAATAGGAATCATTGTGTGGCAGGGCAAGTCTCTGCCTGTTTCCTAAAAGACGGAGACAGGTGTATCATAGTATGGTCATGTTAGGGAGGAGGGCCTCCCGCCACCAAGACTTCACCTCACCTGCTTCTGTCTCTTCCTTTTATCGTTCTTATTAAATGGAGCCGATTGTAATTTGATCTGAAAGTGAATGATGAGTATCCTCTTGCTTTGCTCCCTCAATACCAGAATCCCCTCCCATTTCAGGGACTCAGAGCTCGGGCATTGGCATCAAACAAGGCCCATTTCTGCAGGAGGCACTTTTTAAGTCTAGGATCTGACCATGAAAGCAAATCCTCAAACCTGCAAGGAACTTTCTTGCAAAGAACACAGACACTTACTTCTCCACGTTTACCGCAAATACCTCGGAGGGCAGAGTTGTCTTTTTAAATTCAAAAAGAGGGAATCGAGACATATTTTATAACGTTTCTTTCATTCTGCAGAACTGTGTATGATTGATCCCAGGAGTGGGCAGCTCTGTTCAAAAGCGAATGATAATTTTAGGAAGGGTAAATGCTATACTTTTTTTTTTTTTTTTTGCAATAGGTAATCCTCGACTTATGACCAAAATTGAGCCCAAAATTTCCATTGCTTGGCAGTACAGTTGTAAAAGTTTGTCCCATTTTACGATATTTCTTGCTACAGTTGTTCAGTGAACCACTGCACTTGTTAATAGCTTATCAGTGGCTTCCCCATTGACTTTGCTGATCAGAAAGTTGCCAAATGTGATCACATGACCCCGGGACACTGAAACTTGCCAAGCATCTGAATTTTGATCACATGACCACAGGAACAGTCATAAAGGGGGTCACTTTTTTCAATGCCATTGTAAGCTTGAATGGTCACTAAATGAATGGCTGTTAAGTTGAGGACTACCTTTTTGGTCCTGATGCAAATCAGACTCTAGAGCTGGTTTTGCTGCCAATGTTAACTTCTGTCCTAGAACCTAGCGAAGCAGGATGGGAGAGATGATATTTTGCAGGATTCTGCTTTCCTTTCTCCCCCCAACCCCATCCCAATTGTTTAAAAGTTTAAATATTGTTTAGAGGAATATCATCTTGCAGCATCTTAAAGAACAAATATATAAATTTTCAGGGATGGTTTTGATCAGATTCATGATAGATTTATAGCCTGCACAAAAGCATATATGATATAGATTTGTTTAAGGGACTGCAAGACACTGTGACAATGTGCCTGCTAAAGACAACCAAAGCGTTTACTGTGGAAGACACACTTGCGTTTAAAGCACCATTGAGCTCCCCTTCAAGTTTTGTGGCTCTGCTCAAAATTCCATAAATATGGATGGGAAGATCCTCTTTTTTAATATGAAAGCTTTCTCCAACCAGGTAACCTTTGGATATTTTTGACTAGTGTCCCGATGACTTTCAGCCAACTTTGGCAAATGGTATTATGGGAACAGAATGTTGTAGTAATTAAGGCATCAGTCTAGAAACCAGGAAATGGCTAGTTCTAGTCCAGCCTTAGGCACAAAGTCAGCTGGGTGACATTGGGCCAGCCACTCTCTCACAGCTCCAAGGAAGAGGCAATGGCAATCCAGTTCCAAAATCTTGCCAAAAAACCCTGCAGAAACTAATCCAGGTAGTTGCCAGGAGTCAAATACAGTAGAACCAATGGTGGGATTCAGCCAGTTTGCACCACTTCGGGAAAACCGATTGTTAACTTTCTCAGCAGTTTGGTGAACTGGTTGTTGGAAGAAATCATTAGGGCAGAGAACCGGTTGTTAAATTAGTTGAATCCCACCACTGAGTAGAACCTCTGATCACGAACGCTTCTGACCACGACCAAATTGGGTTCTGACCAAAAAAACTCACTATTTCCACTTCCGCACCATTTCTTTTGTAAGCGCCAAATTTCCAAAATTGGGTTCGGGTCACGACCAAATTGGGTTGTGATGTACTGACTGAAAGGCACCAACTAAACAAAAAAAAGTAAGTATCCAACACATGAAAGGAAGGGAGGGAGGGAGGGAAGGAGGGAGGGAGGGAGGAAGGAAGGAAGGAAGGAGAGAGAAAGAAAAAGAAAGAAAGAAAGAAAGAAAGAAAGAAAGAAAGAAAGAAAGAAAGAAAGAAAGAAAGCTAGCTTTGAATATGCAGTCACAGTTGCCATCTTGCCTTTTGTTTTTATACCCTCGGCCTACCACACATGATCCTGAATTTAGGAAAGGGACATTCTAATACGAGATTCAGCAGCAGAGATGAATCTGAGGCCTGATTAACTCACACTAAGGATCCAGGCAGGAATATGGAGCCATATGGTGTGGCAGAGCCCAAAGCTTCCAGCTTGAGCATCACTGGAAGAGACTGAGTGGGGGGGAACAAAATTCTGTTTGGGATCCTGTACAGATCCTGCACTCATAGGAAATAATGAGCTCATTAGACTTGGGGTCCAACTCTGTCTCCAAGACACTTAGCACTTTTTACGTGGAAACTTCTTGCTTTTCAGCTAAGCAACAGCCACTATCTTCTTGCTACTTTGATTCCAGCTCATGTTTAATTTAGGGTGAAGCCGATCAAAGAGAGAAGGACATTCCTGTCCTAACTCACTTCAGGGAACAGGAGAGAGAATCACCAATGGGACGATCTTCCTTCAAAGAAGGCAGAGGGCCTTCTCAACTCTAACTGGTCTTGCATAGCGCTACTTTCCAGAGTACATACCCTCATTTGCCATTAAAAAAATATATATCCTTGAACGTTTCCAGCTGAAAATGTCATTGAACTGACACGTTTTATTAGTCCTCTTGCCTTTTAAAGAGGCATTTTACTGTAAAACACAGTTGCTGGGGTTTGGGAAGTCTACCCTTGTATTTTGCTTGCCATCATGGGCAGACCTGGTCCAGAAAGATAATGTATATATAATGTATATACATACATATTTAAATAAAACCCTTCCTTTTTGCAACAAGGTCCTCCTTCCTCTGTTATATGGTTAAAGGGTGATGGCCTCACTTCAAAGGGTTTATTTTTTTCCCCATTGTTTGGCAGGAGCCCTTCCCGCACCTGCTGTTGAGCTCAGCTCTTTTCTTTGGCTTTCTGCTATTTGGGAAAGGGGAGGATTGGGGGGGGGGGGAGAGGCAGCCTTGACAGCATATTTTTACATGGCTTCCCAAAATCCTCCACTGAACGATGGAAAATATTTATGAAAGTTCTCAGAGGTCTGAAATTTGCTATGGTCAGAGTGTTATGTTTCTACTCCCGTTCTTTTTTTTTTTCCTTTTCCTTCTTTTTTTGCTCTCTCTTTTCTTTATTTCTACTTTTTTTAAAAAATGCTTGAAGCTCTCAGCAACAAGTGCTGGTTTATTGCAGATCACTTACCAGCAGCATAAAGGCTGCTTTGTAATGCTGGACTCCAGATGTTTAGCATTTTCAGGCTAATCTAATCATAAAGAACCTGCTCATTAAAACACCAGCTGGACAGGAGGGAAATAAGGAGTTTTAAAGTTAAAGACCAAAAGTGAGAGAAAAGAAGAGGAAACAAGTGTCTCGTGTTCTGTTCAAACAATTGCACTTATATGGTTGGGTCTGTTGGCATTGGCACACCATGGGTAATCTCTTAGAGAGAACGGTAAAAAAGAAGTGGATGATGGAGACTGGCCTAAGAGGATAAAAATCTGGGATTTAGCAGACCTCAAGTCAGTAGTCGGACCCTGGAATTGTATGCATCGCAAACCATATGTTTCTTCTTGAAGGCCAAAAACAAACAAACCCCACCTCATTTTCTTTGTCTTCTTCTGTTATAAATGGTCTTAAGAGGCAGTGTTCCCAAACCAATCATAGCGATGATTTAGGGATCTTGACAAAAAATGTACTTAACTCTTTACAACAAAGCTTATTGAGTTGAAATGAACATACTGTAACTCTCAGTTGAGAGCATATAGATTAAAATGTTCAAATGCTTTTGATTTAGGGAGTTCGTTTGTGAATTCTCAGCATAAAAACTCTCTAAATGTGCAGCTTTTAACAAATGTTGTTGTTCCAGAGAGCACATTAAATAACCAATTTTACAATGACTAGAACTGCAGTTTTAGAAAGGCAAATAAGTCCTCATTAGGGATTGTAGCCCAATAGCAGGATAGTTGTTTTGTAGGGAAAAAAGTCTAGATTTGGCCTATCAGTTAAAAGGGTTAACAGAAGATAATGTGAAATATATCTGTCCAATTCAAAATCACTGCCAAGGAGATTATAGTAGGCTGCAAAGATTAATGAATTTGATGCAAACAGTGTCCTCCCATATATCAAGAATCAAAAATTATTCAAAACACCTTAAACTACAGAAGGAATCTCAAAGATGCCCCAGATGAAATGGCCCTGTTAACACATTTCAGATACTCTGGTAGGGCATGTTAATGCCTCGGGAAGCTAATTGAGATATTTCATCTCACTGCTTTTAGTTGGTCAATGGCTCTGAGAGATGGGTTTTAGCCACTCCTCAAAATTAGCTGGGATATTGCTGCCAGCTTTGCCTGGACAAGTCTGCCATCGACTTGCCCAAGCAAAGCTGGAATAAGTTTTGACAGGGCTCTGGCTTGGCATGCGCACACACAATCAGTGGAAGAACCGTGAAAATGGGCACCAAGCTAGGCTCTCTTGCTCTGCAAATTCACAAATTGTGATTGTGTGGCCACTGGAATGTTGTGATGGCCACGACTGTAAGGACCAGGGGTGAAATCCAGCAGGTTCTGACAGGTTCTGGAGAATCGGTAGCGGAAATTTTGAGTAGTTCGGAGAACCAGCAAATGCCACCTCTGGCTGGCCCCAGAATGGGGTGGGAATGGAGATGTTGCTTCCCCCTGGAGTGGGGTAGGAATGGAGATTTTGTAGTATCCTTCCCCTGCCACGCCCACCAAGCCACACTACGCCCACCAAGCCATGCCCACAGAACCAGTAATAAAAAAATTTGGATTTCACCACTGGTAAGGACCCATTGTAAGTTCCCCTCATTTGGCTCTATTGTAACTTGGACATTTAATGAGGTGCACCCAGACATAGTAAACAAGCTTTTAGTGCTGGTTTGTGCCTTGGGGAGATTGTGTTCTGGGAACGTGTCTCAGAAGGCTTAGAACTTTTCAGGTTGATGACCAATTTGCTGGATTTAAACTGTCCTTGTGTTTTTTAATCAATCAGAAAAAGGAAGACATTTTCTTTCCTTTTGTCTTGGTTCTATATGTCAGCTGAAGGGAGGAAAAATGATGGTGGCAATGAACAGCAGTGAAAGCAATAATTGCTATGTTACCCTGGACTGTCCCTCAGCAAGTAAAAGGAGCATCTCGTGGACAGCGTATCATTTTGCAAAATCATTCATGACATTCAGATTCTGGGCTGTATGACAATTACATGACAGCAGTTGTCTCGAAAATCATGCTCATCATGGCTTCTCCTCAGAATGGAGTAAAATACTGAGAGGGATGTCTCAAAATTCAATTGCGGGCTTGCTGTTCTTCAAGAACTTGTTAATAATACGTAGATGAGGAAGTGGAGGCAATGTTTATGTAGATAACCCAAAATTGGGTGAGACGGTCAATATCCCAGAAGACAGAAATCATCTTGATATATATTAGCAAAATGGGTTTAGAATCATGTAGTCTGAGTTAAATATAAGAACTTTCTAAAAGGATGTCACACAGAAGAAAATTAAGATCTGTTTTGCATCAGGATAGAACACATGGAATAGAATAATGGATTTAGATTACAGGAAGGCAGTCTGACTGAAAGTTAGCAAACTAAACAGTAAGAACAGCACAATGGTGGACCCAATTACAATTAGAGATTGTATGCCATGAGTGTACTCAAGAAGAGGTTAGTTAATAGTGTGGGATGCAATAATGTGGATTCCTGCACAGAAAAAGAGATTGAACTCAATGCCTAAAAGTCTCCTTCCATTTCTCTGATTGTTGAATAGATTGCGTAGGATGGGTGGGTGCTGGCATCCTTACACATGTACCTCTCTGTCCTCCCACACATTGTCATCCCTCTTCACAAACTTCAGCAGCCACCCTCTAAAGTTGTCACTCTGCATAGTTGCACAACTGAACCTGAAAGAGCCACGATGTCGAATGAAATATATTGTATTGATTGTAATCAGAAACTTGTGATTGACCAATGTCCTGGTTTGGTTTGAAATCAATACAGATCACATAATTTCTTTTTCTGAAACTCATTTCAGTATTTGAGCCACATTGTGCTCTCAGCAATATCATCAGGAGACCATCCCAGATACACTTCACCAATACATGGACTGCCTCCAACAATATTTTAGCCACAACATGAATTCACCTGCTACTCCACTGGATGATACCACTTTTGAAGAACTTCTGTCTGCTCTCTAGATCAGATAAAAAGTACATGCAAGCAGAATAAATGGGATGAAGAAAAAAGTAGCCCCAACTTTCTTGTGAGGTCCGAATTTCTGACAGAGCAAAGTCACAAAGTGACTATCTTTGTTCATCCCAACAGTGGCACCACACAAGTCTGTGCATAAGAATTCTCAGATACACCATGGAAAAAGAGAGTCACCAGCGATCTTAACTAAACAGATGCAGATTCCATACAGCTAGGCTCACTCACTCAGCCATTCAGTCTTCTCCAAGCTTCTAACTGGCATCATGTATTGAATAATTAAAGAAACAAAAAGTATATGTGAAATCCTTATTTACTGACTTTCCAGGTAAGAGAACTTTCTTGAGGTGGTTAAATGCATAAAAGAAATAAGAAACTGCACAATAATAAGAAATACCAACCTAACCAACCTTAAAAAGTTAAAGATTACCCTGTCCAGTCCGATTCTACGGCGTAGTGCTCACCACTGTTTCTTGGCCAAGAGGCCAACCTTACACTGATGTAATTCTTATAGTTTAGCAAGATATATAAGGCACATCTATCACAAATATGCAGCGGCAACATTATCTGCTTTGGAGGATCCAAGATACAAGCTCAGAGTAAATAGAGACAATAACCCAGCTCAAAAACTGGTTTGCTCAACCACCATAAGCTACAATAATTGACTTCACACAACTTGCAGTGTGAAACCAAACTATGTTATCACTCAACACAATGTGTTTAGGTGTATTTTAAGGGTATGTTTAGAATTTTAGCAGTTGTCTAGTCGAGTGGTGGTAAAAAGATCTGTGAGCATTGGATTTTTTTCTGAAGATCTTGTCCTGCACAGTTTCACATTCATAAGGATTAGGAACAACCCTGAGAAAGAAAACTGAAGGAGGAAAAAATGCTGGATTTTGCACAGGCAATGCATTGTTTTCCTTTCTACACAGTATGAGAAAGTCACAGAGGGAAAAAAAAAAAAGAAGAAGAAAAAAGAGACTCCAGTAATACAGCCCTGACTGAAAAGCTGTAACCAGTGCTGAAATAATGTGAGAAAAGGACCAGTGCTTGCTAGTTTGATATCTAGAGGTATGTGCAAACATTTTTAGATGTATCAAAATGTTTTAGATCAAAAGGGGAATGTTTAAGGATACTATCATTGCCAGATGAGTCTGGCAGGTGATGTTAGACAGATGCTGTGAGCTGTAATTATTGCTCCAAATAAGACACAGAATGTAGTTCATAACAGCAATAATAAATCAGGCCTTAATGCCACTGAAAAACAACTCCAAAAAAGAACCGCAGCTTCCCTATAGCGTTAACTCTTTGCTTCCCATGACTTTCTACCGGCACTACCTGGTTTTGTTAGAGCCACTTCCCACCAGTCAAGTGAAATCAAGATACGTTTGAATTCACCTCCCACAAGTCCCAAGCATGACATTATTTCAAAATTAAGAATATTATCATATACTTTCAGTTAATCATATTTATCCTTATTCTTTTTCCTAACATTTTAACATTAAAACATAATTCTTGCTTCAAACATACCTTTACATATATTTATTAATTCCTTTTAACATTCTTAATTTCTATAAAAACCTCCCTTTCATATACATCTACATCTACATATTATCATATACATAAATCTAGCCCGTTACTGGAATGGAAAAGACTGAATGATAGCCAAGTCATCAATCACTTTCTAGGAGGATAGTAGGTGGCTGAAGCCACATCTCAGTGTCTTCCAGTCAGGCAGATATGAGGCATCCTCTCATGAGGAGCATGATCCTATCATCCTTCTCCTTACCACTACTATGAATCTTTGCTTCAGGAAAGTTGCTTGTGTACCAAATATTTATACAAAAACTAATAACATTGATAAGCATTCAGATCAATGGTGGTTTCTTCTTGCCACTAGAAAACAACGTACACGAGGGGGCTTAGTTCAGGTATCCATTCATCTGAGTTAGTTCAGGTCACCTTCAGCAGGTCTGAATCATTCAATTGCTCAAGGGGCGATGGATGGGTGGACCCTGTTTCATGCCAGCAGGCTGCAGTCGTGAGCATCTCAATCTTGGAATCTTAATCTTGGAAAATGTACAGGTACAGATTAGATGAAAACCTGATTCAGTAGCAGCCCTAAGATCTTGGATCCTATTGGACAATCACTAAGATATGAGCCAGCAATGTGCAGCAGCAGACAAAAAAAGTCAATGCAATCTGTTGCATTAACAGAGGGATAGAATCAAAATCACATGAAGTATTAGTACTGCTTTATAAAGTCTTAGTAAGACCACACTTACAATATGGCATCCAGTTTTGATCACCATATGATTAAAAAATATGTTCAGACCAGTGGTGGGTTGCTCCCAGTTCTGTCCGGTTCTTTAGAACCAGTAGTAAAAGTGGCAGGAGGCCCCTCCCACCCGCCCGGACATCATAATTGATGATCTGCACATGCGCAGAAGCTTCTGCACATGCACGCACTCCCCGTTGCAAGCCGGTAGTAAAGGTAAGTAGAACCCACCCCTGGTTCAGACTCTGGAAAGTGCAGAAAAGAGCAACAAAGATAATTACGAGACTGGAGACTAAAACATTTGAAGAACAGTTGCAGGAATTCGATATGTCTATTCTAGTGAAAGAAGGACTAGGGGTGACACGATGGCAGTGTTCCAATATCTCAGGGGCTGCCACAAAGACGAGGGAGTCAAGCTATTCTCCAAAGCCTGAGGGCAGGACAAGAAGCAATGAGTGGAAACTAATCAAGGGAAGAAGCAACCTAGAACTAAGACATTTCTTAACAGTGAGAACAATTAATCAGTGGAACGGCTTGCTTGCAAAAGTTGTGGGTGCTCCATCACTGGAGGTTTTTAAGAAGAGACTGGACAGTCACCTGCCTGGAATGGTATAGAATCTTCTGCTTGAGCGGGGGATTGGACTAGAAGACCTCCAAGATCCCTTCCAACTCTGTTATTCTGTTATATATTCCACTGAGCAAAAAAAGCATTCCCTCCGACTCAAACACATATCGTGGAGGAACTGCATTGTTGAAGGAACAATGAAACTCACGACCAACCAAGAAAGCAATACAATGCAAACAGCCCAGAGGTGGGTTTCAACAGGTTTTGACCAGTTCTGGAGAACCGGTAGCGGAAAGTTTGAGTAGTTCAGAGAAATTAGTGATAAAAATTCTGACTGGCCCTGCCCCCATCTATTCTCTGCCTCCCAAGTCTCAGCTGATCGGAAGGAAATGGGGATTTTGCAATAATCTTCCCCTGGCGTGGGGAGGGAATGGAGATTTTGCAGTATCCTTCCCCCGGAGTGGGGTGGGAATGGAGATTTTACAGCATCCTTCCCCTACCACGCCCACCAAGCCATGCCCACCAAGCCATGCCACGCCCACAGAACCGGTAGTAAAAATTTTTGAAACCCACCACTGAAACTGCCCCATGATTTTAAAATGAAAGGAGAAAATCAAAAGAGAAACATGACAACACAATTTTTTTATGAATCATCTCAGCGTTTTTACACCTTTTGGCCAGAATAGCGAAAGCTGGGAATTGCAGTCTTACTTTGTACTGAACACCATTTAACTTTTCCACTAGTAAAAAAAGAAAACAAAAAAGATTTGTTCTTGATTAAAACAAAACAGGGATTGCATGTCTATATAGGACTGAGGAAACTCAAGTTCGAATCTCTATTCAGTCATAAAACATTCTTGGGCCAGAAACGCTCTCTTAAATATCCAAGAATTGTTATTTTTTTTAAAAAAAAATACAGGAGGAGAATAATAAACTTGTCGAGCTCTCTAAATGATAACAATGACAGAAATACAGAAGGATGTGAAATAAGTAAATGAAACATGCATATCAGCGTTCACGCCAGTGCTGCCACAACCCCCAACCTCGCTGAAAACTAGTATCACTTCATTTTTAAAATTTGAACACAGTTTGGATGACTGAATCACTTATTTAAACAAAGCATCCCCTCTTCTCTTTTTAGTTTCATTCAGCTAACATTGAGATTCCAGAAGCAGCAAATGCTAAATTTCCAGCCACGATGGGAGAGACAAGTTAGGAACAGGAGGGTGAACCACCCCACCTCATCAAGCTGGACAACACAAGTAGGTCTCTGTCCTCTTTGCCTTCAATAATGTGATTCCTTTGTGTCTCTTTTCACAGTTCCTCCCAACCCTTTTCTCTTTCTCAAGCTTCCAGCAAGATGAGGACACCTTTCCTGTACATTATTTAAAACCTAGCGAAGAAGCCACCTGCTCCCTTCACTTTGATTTCTCAGAATGCCCCAAATGTTTATTTCAAGGAGTTCAGGGCAAGCTTATTTAGGGGAATATATATATATTCTCCTCTCCTTCTCTTCTTACCCAGTTCCCCCCTTAGGACACAGTTAATGAGTAACTATAGTGTGCTTGGAGGCAGCTGTTTCAGACAAACCAAAGAGAAGGTTTTTTTGTTTTCTTTTTTTTGGAGCTACATAAGGGAGCATTTGTTCTGTGGTTTCTCAATAGATCCTTGTACAGGAGGCAAAAGAGAGGCGGGAGGCGAAGGAAGAGACACTAAATCACCCTAACTCCTGGAATTTTACTGATATATACATATATCTTTTTCATAATAGCACCAGCCTTTCAAGTCTTAGCTCCTCGTTTAGTCTTAGGTGGACCTCTTTAAAAACCAATCTCAACTTCTAAAAAAAGTTTTAAATCACAGAAGGAGCTGAAGTACCTGGCATTTCAAATACTTGAAATGCAGTATCTACCTCCTCCTCATCACACTGCATAAGAAACTTGAGGTACCCCCAAACTATCAAATATATTACTGTAACTGGCTAGTCTGCAGAAGCATGCAACAATTTTTAAAAATGTATCACCTCCATCATCCACAACCAACATGGTATTTGACAGCTGGAATGCAGCACTTTGTGAATATACATTTTCCACCAGGAAACTTTGAGACACTTGATAATGCATGACATCAATAAGTTTTGTTTATCCAGCTTAGAAACAGAAAATGAAAACTTCTGTATGAGTTTTAACTATCCCCGTTTCACAACTCCACCCATGGACTTTTTATCATGCCATTGCCAGCATTTTGCATCTTGCACTTCCTTATGTAATTCTCTGCCACAAGAGGTACTGTAGATGATTTTGAAAGGATGAATTCATACAGGCAGTCTTCAGTTTATGACCACAATTGGCTCTGGAATGGAGTGCTAAGTGATGCAGCTGTTAAGTGAGTCACACCTGATTTTTATCAGCTTTTTTTGGTCACAATTTATTAAGTGAATCTGGCTTCCCCCATTCACTTTCCTTGTCAGAAGCTGGCTGGGAAGGTCGCAAGTGGTCATCGTATAACCCTGGAATGTTGCCATTGTCGTAAATATATACCAATTACCAAGTGCCCGAATTTTGACCATCTGACTGTGGGGGATGGCATAACGATCATAGGTCATTATTTTCAGTGCTGCCATAACTTCGAACAGTGATTAAACTAATAGTTGTAAGTCAAAAGGACTTCCTGTAGTTCAGTATTGCAGATTAAAGAAAAACCTTGGCTTCGGAAGGAACATGAGGAATGACAATCTTCATGCTTTTTAATGAGTTGCCCAAAGGCCTCCAATCTAGTTCTTTTCTCTGGGATCCTGATCAGTTGTGATCAAAAGGTATTGTCAAGCACAAGTGAGCAGTTCTCACTAACAGTTAAAGCTAACCAGTTTATTGCATTCTGCCTATAATACAGGGATCTTCCCAGATTGCTTGCCTTCCCTTGGGAACAGATCGTTAAGGTTCCAAGGAGATGGGCTAGCCAGTCAATCCTGGATCTCTTGCAGCTACGCAATGACTTAAGACTAATTCCCTGCTTGATCCCTCCTCCCTGTCTAGTTGGGCGTTTCCCAACAGGTATTCTGTAACTGTTCTGTCTTTTCTTAGGAAAAGGAAGTGATGAAAGAAATAAGGAGGTGCTAAAGCAAAAACATTTTGTAACGTTTTGTGAACAAGACAGGGCAACTATGCAATAAATGTCTTGTTTGGAAGAGTTCCTCTAGTGAATTAGTTAAGTACATCAGTTTTCTTGGATATACTGTATATAGGGCTAAAATATTAGGTTTTCATTGAAGATTGTGAACCCTAATCTATCACACACTGACTCTATATGGGTTGTTGATAGATGGATGTGTTTTGACTTCTCAGTCTAGAGCTGAAAGACAGCAACTAGCCAAGGCTTCCATGTTTAAGGGAGGACTAGAACTAGTCTCCTTACTCCTAGTTCAGCACCTTTAGCACTACTCCATGATGGTTCATTCTCTGTCTCTCTGTGTCGGTCTGTCTGTCCCTCCCTCCCTCCCTCCCTCTCCTTCTCTCTCTCTTTCTCTCTCACACACACATTTTTTGATTCAATGGTTTGTACGTCATTCATATCACTTACATCGAAGATGACAGAAAAGAAATTAAATCCATCTCACGGAATAATTGCATCTACCGGTAAATTGCACAGTAATGTTTCCTACCCTAGCATATTCTAGAAGTGGTAGGCTTGCAGCTTCAAGAATTGGCCAGCCAATCCAGGCATTCTTGAACTTGCAGCCCCAACACATCTGAAGAATGTTACATTGAGAAGACTGAGCTCAGCCAAATTATACTTGGACCCAAAAAGAAGATGAACATGGTGGGGAGGGGAGGGGCTATGAACAAATCTGCATCTGTAAATCCAGGGTAAATTGTGCCAAAGAAGACACAATATAGGATGCACTACAACTCACTGTCTACATGAACTTTGCTGCATTGGGCACTATCAGCAGCACAGCCTTATAGCATAAAGGAGATTCCCCCCCTCTCCCCCCCTCAATATTCTGTTCCTGATGAAATTGACACGACTAAGAAAGAAAAGACTGCTGTTCAGTCCAGTTACAAAACATAGGCTTTGCAAACATATTTTCCCAAGTCCATCCTTGGCAGGAAAAAAACAATGGATGGAAACTAATCAAGGAAAGAAGCAACCTGGAATTGAGGAGAAACTTCCTAACAGTGAGGACAATTAACCAATGAAACAGCTTGCCTTCAGACGTTGTGGGCGTTTCATCACTGGAGGTTTTTAAGAAGAGACCGGACAGGGACCGTTGTCTGAAATGGTATAGGGTCTCCTGCTTGAGCAGGAGGCTGGACTAGAAGACCTCCAAGGCCACAGACTACTAAGTTATTATTTATTTTTTTAAACGAATTGGCCGCTCAACTCCAGTAAACTTTGGGCAGCATAAAACGATCTAATGGGAAATCATTAGCAAAATGAGTGTTCTTGTAGCAACAACAACAACAAAATCAGGGGCCGTGAACATATAATAAACATCAACCTAAGGCCTGGGACCAAAGTTATGTTTTCAAAGCTTTCTGGAAAACCAGGAGAGAGGATATTGTCCTTATATCTGCAGGATTCTATTCCGGAGGGTGGGACCCACAACAGAGAAGTCACGTATCCTAGGTCCCTCAAGATGGCAATGTTTAATGGAGGAGACCTGGAATGCACCCGTCTTCTGGAACATACTGGGCAGGCAGAAACAGCTGGAGCTAAGCAGTTTCTCAGGTATCCAGGACCTGGGCCATACAGGGTTTTACAGGTAATAATGAACACCTTGAAGTGTGCACGGAAGCCAACTGGCAGCCAATGCAGCTCACATAGCAACAGTGATACATGGGCACACACTGAGAGGTGCCCATTACCATTACTGCTTGCACTGCTGCATTTGGAACCAGCCATAGCTTCTGAGTGGTCTTCCAGGGCAGGCACATTGCAATAATCCAAGCATGAGGTGAGCAGGGCACGAATGATTGTCTGAAGGGCAATCCTGTGTTTGAAGGACAATTCTGATTGCTTCCACCAAATGATGGTGTGGATTTTTAGAAGCTGGATTCTGAATATCAAACCAGAAGTGCAAGGTTGCAATTTTGCAGGCTAAGTGCAAGCAGTTACACAGCTCTACGTACAGTGAAGGCATGCAAGTAAACATTGAATGAAAGGCCATTCTGCTCCTGAAGTGTGGCAAGGTAAGACACTGGTCTGGTTGAATAGAATAGAATTTTTTATTGGCCATGTGTGATTGGACACACAAGGAATTTGTCTTGGTGCATATGCTCTCAGTGTACATAAAAGAAGAGATACGTTCATCAAGAATCATAAGGTACAACACTTAATGATAGTCATAGGGTACAAATAAGCAATCAGGAAACAATATCAATATAAATCGTAAGCATACAAGCAACAAAATTACAGTCATACAGTCATAAGTGGGAGGAGATGGGTGGTGGGAACGATGAGAAGATTAATAGTAGTGCAGACTTAGTAAATAGTTTGACAGTGTTGAGGGAATTATTTGTTTAGCAGAGTGAGGGCATTCGGGAAAAAACTGTTCTTGTGTCTAGTAGTTCTGGTGTGCAGTGCTCTAAAGAGTCGTTTTGAGGTAGGAGTTGAAACAGTTGCTTCATTTAAACAGACATATTCACCCAAGTGCACATGAGATCCTATTGAATAATCCAAATTGCATCCAGCCACGCACATCCAATGACTATGTGGAAGAAAAGAATGAAAGAAAAAAAGAGAAGGAAGAAAGGAAGGAAGGAAAGAAGGAAGGAAGGAAGGAAGGAAGGAGAAAATAATGTAAAAGACCATCAGAAAGGGAACTACAATAGTCAGGGTAGGGACTAATCAAATCAGCGACCAGAAATTGAGAGGTGGAGTTTAAAACACTGTAAAAAGACGAGCTGTGTGTACTGGAATTCGAACTCTGCTCTAAATGTTGTGTCTGCCTTGCCAGTTCCAGAGAGTCATGCATCCAGAGAGTTGAAAAGCTTTCACAAGTATGTTTATATATAACACAGAGGGGGAGAGACTTGCGTGACTACAGCTCTGGCTGGAAACATAAAGTCATTGTTTTAAAGTGAGAGGCTCCTTCCCTTCCCAACTTCCTTGTGTGAAGACAGCATTCCTCCTTTGCATTCCTTCACCACTGCTGAGATGGGGAGGGAGCCAGGGCTGAAACAAGCCCATGTTTTAATTATTAAAATGTGTCTGAAGTGTTTGGAGGGCAGGGCTGGGAGGAAACGAACAGAACCGCCAACAAAGCAAGATAAAATATGTATGAAGCAGGTAAATTAAGGATGATTATCCCCCTCCCTAAGCCCTGCCTGCAGGCTCAAATATATGTCAACCAGATGTTTCTAAGATACAAAGAGTGAGTGCTGGTTTTCCCTATGGGCTCATATCAGCAATTGAAAGCACCCTTTCTTCTCTTTAACTTGGCGATCTTCTCGTGACAGAAAGGAGACTGATGGGGTTGAGACCTCTTTGTGGCCACTTTTGTATGAACCAAAAATATTTCTAGATCCCTGAATACAGGTTAAAATCAAGAGATAAGCTGGGGAATCCAACCCATCTGTACCTCGACTCTAAGACCTTCAGATACTTTGGATACTGTACTGTTCCTATAATCCCTACCTAAATCTCATTGGTAGGGATGGTTCAGATTGATGGGAATTGTAATTAATTATGGATGATTTTTTTCCCCTGGTGCTTCCTAGAGATTTGTTTAAACATTTTGGCAGCAAAAGTGTCTGACCACTCAACCCAATACAGCACAACCAACGCAAGCTGTGAAAATGATAATACTGCCATCCATCTAAAACATCTCAGAAACCACCAAGAGACTATTACAACCACATGGCATCAGTGTAGCACACAAACCAAAAAAGCCCTCCAAAATGTCTTAATTAAACCAAAAGGAAAAAAAAAAACAGGAGTCATATAGACTACAACCACCACCACTACGTAGGATAAACAGGCAAAAGACTAACAGAATGCATCTATGACCACCAACTGGCAGTCAGAAGACATGATAAAAACTGCTTAATTTCACAACACATGGACAGACTTAACTATAGTTTCAGCTGGGAAACTGTGATCATCCTAGACCAGTGATGGCTAACCCTTTTGCCGTCGCGTGCCAAAAGCGGGGGGAGCGCAGGGAGGTCATATGCCTGCATGCCCACACCCATAATTCAATGCGCCCAGCCCCCCATGCATGCACACATGACTCCCCCCCTGCATTCCCCCTGCTTTTGGCACGTGATGGCACAGTGAGACCAGTAAGCTCATTTTTCACCCTCCCTAGGCTCCAGAGTCTTTCTAGGAGCCTGGGGAGGGCAAAAATGGCCTCCCACCCCCCAGAGGCTCTCTGGAGGCCAGAAACAGCCTGTTTCCTGACTTCCGGTGGGCCTAGAAGGCCTAAAAATCAGCTGGCTGGCATGTACATGTTTAGATTTGGAATTTAAGATTTAGGGTGATATTTAATAGAATGTTAAATGTTAGAACAAGATGTTAGATTTAATGGAAAAATTGGGTTTAGAACTTTTTTCTTTTTTTTTCTTTTTCTTCTTTTTTTCTTCTTTAAGATAGTAATGGATGAAATTTGGAATCTATACTTATTTTATACTGGATCAAACTTTTGCTCTAAAAAGATATGTTTTATGTTTAAAATAAATTTCAAAAAAAAAACCAAAAACCCGCCAAGCTATCAGTAAGCAGCCCAACCAAAGAACCACCAAGACCACACCCACCAACACCAACAAAGGAAGCCACTAGAATGCCTCAGGTCAATTTGTGCTTCAGAAATTGGCTTTGCCTTGAATCTTGAAGTAAGGGTGGAAAGCTAAGATCACAGAAAGGAACCTGAACATTTTCACTTACCCCTTTTCAACAACAAAAAACAAACAAACATATAGTCTTGGGAGATTAAAAATTCTGGCAGCAGCTACGTTTTCCCCAGATTCAGTATTCATTGAATACTTAACAATTTGCAAATTTATGCAGACAAACTTTTTTCATGATCATAACACTAAAAATATACAAATATCCCAAGATGAGTTTTATAGAGTAGTAATTTATAGAAGTATGTCAACATCTGTTTCATTTTCCATCTTCTGCTTTCAGAAGTTAGTTCCGTAAGGTTATTGAACGACATAGCAGGTGAATGAGAAGAATTTTCATGGAATTATTAAGAAATACTTTACAACAGGTTTATAAATATAAACTATTTGGCACTTTCAGGACTAATACCATTTTATCTTTCAATTGTTATTGCCATGCCATCCATTGTATGCCTCATTTGAGTAATATACTCCTTTAGGTATAAAATGATCCCTAAAAGAAAATTTTCTTTTTAAAAAATTTTTTTCCCTTTGGTAGTGCATGAAGCTAGTCTTTTATTTTTGTTATAATAAAGTTTGAAAATAATATAATTTATTTTGAAGTTAACATAGGTATAATAAGTATTTAAATATGGAATCCTAAGTTTAGAAATAAATTCAAGAATAGGTGTTAGCCTGAACTAAATATACCTAGCAGTTCCATTTTAAGTTTTTGTCTATCCACTATGGAGTAGGTTACAAATATACTATTGAATTGTGGAAAATGGTGATACTACAGTGACTCAGTCACACAATGCTGGTACAAAAATTAGCCTGAGCAATCCAGCACATGATTTTGATTATTGTTTTATAATATCTATATCTTTTATAATATCTGTATCATTCACTTGAAAATTAGAAAAGTGTGAAACTGAAAATGCCATGTTCAATGAGGTTTACTGTACTGTAAAATAAATACTGAATGGTCATTTGTCAGAAATGTTCTGAAGGGACCTGCATTCAGCAGTGGACTGGACTATCGTAGATGGCCTTTAAATTACTTTTGAACTGTATGATTTCATATGTAAGTGTAGGATTGCTACCCAACAGTCACTCTTATGACTGTTGGGAGTATCTCCACAGTCATGTGGAGATTAAACTTTAGATATTTGGCATCAGTCATGCATTTATCATGGTTACAGCATCCCAGGGTCCTGGGATTGTCATTTGCAATCTTCCTAGGGAGCAAAATCAATGGGGAAGCCAGATTCATTTAATAACTGCATGATTCACTTAACAACTGTAGTGAATCACTTAACAACCATAGCAAAAAGGTTGTAAAATGGGGAATAACAAATGCCTTGCTTAGCAATGGAAATTTTGGGCTCAAAAGTCGAGGACTGCTAGAGAATTTTCCAACTAAAAATGTATTTAGAACGGAATTCCATGGCTCTGACAAAATAAGGCAAATCTCATAGCTTGTTTAGTGAGAAGTGAGCTTACTTAGAGCAACTCACCGTTTACCCTCATTTAACAAGTTAACTGGGTCTGCACAACAAGCTGAGCCACGAAACAGCCTAGTACATTTTTGTACTGTGCATTGTGCGGTCCCAGCCAGAGACTGCCATTGCATAATTATAGTCTAGGGCCACTTGGATCATAGAATAGAAACTCCAATCCAGGAGAGAAACCCAATGTTGATAGTTGCCGCCCCTACTTTTCTGGAAAAGCGGTTCCATTTCATTTGCCTTTATATATTCGCTTAACATCTACTGGCATTGTTTTGGGGGCCACAAGAAAAGAAATGTGATTAACACCAGCTGTCTGCAATTACTGTAAGTTCGAATCTCACCAGGCTCAAGGTTGACTCAGCCTTCCATCCTTTCTAAGGTAGGTAAAATGAGGACCCAGATTGTGGGGGCAATAAACTGACTTTGTATAAATATACAAAAGTATGAAGGCTATTGCTTAACGCATTGTAAGCCGCCCTGAGTCTCCGGAGAAGGGCGGCATATAAATCAAATAAAAAAAAAAATACAGGCGATGATTAAATCGAAGCCAAAGGGCCACACGCGGATTTTCTTCCTTGCGGTTGTTAAAAGCCTTGCAAGCAAAATCCGACGGGGATTTACGGGGACTGTGAAAATCGGACGCCCCGCCATGTCATGTCAAGCGAGCATCATCGATTACCTAGGAAATCGACAGAGCGCCGATTGGCCAGCTCGCGGTAGGCGCCGCAAACTACGATTCCCGTGATGCTTTCCGGCATGTCTTGCCGAAGTCAAAGGAGCCTGAGGGTATATAAAGGCAGGAATGGCTCGAGCCGAGGCAATCGGAGGTAAGTTGGCGGGCAAGCGATGTACCTGCTTGGAGAGCGACTGCGCTCGAATCATTTCCTCGTCGTGGATTTCGGGGGAGTCGGGCGCTACGGGAAAACCAAGCGTGTTTTGGAAGGGCTGTCCTGAGATCCTTGCGGGATCGGTTGGATGCCTTTGGCTATTCGCTATTCGAGGAATTGTCTGGGATCAAGTGAGCGGGCAGCTTTACCTCCAGCTTCCTTCGTTTCCGGAGGGATCGATGAAGCTTTCTTCGGGACTGGCAGAGAGTTTGCGATGGATCCTGGTTAAGAAGAAGTCGTGGGAGTTCAGATGAAATTACCTTTGTTCCTGTAAATCTTAATCTCTTCTGCCCAGTCCCGAGAACCGAAAGTTTGGAGTGGAAGGGATCTAACGAGATTAGTTTAGCCCTTCCCACCGTCTTCTTTTCTTCCTCTCGGCCAAATGGATCTATGCTTGGAGAGCTCTTTCCGCCTAGAAATGATACTGCCATGGATATATATATACATACACATACGGTATACATCTGCCTCTTGGGGGGGGGGGAGCAGGGACGTCTTGGGGGCGAAGACGCCTCTATTTCTTACCGGACTGACCAAGGAAAGTCACCGGTGGATGCCTGCCTGTTTTTTCTCTGATCTGGATATAACGCTTCGCAGTGATGCTTTCCTTCTCTCGCCCCCTCTCCCTCTTCCCTGAGTTCTGGCGTTTTGCCATACATAGATAAGCTTGGAGGCGCCTTTGGCATCCCGTGTTTGTGGAATATAATGGGCGGCTGCCTCCTGTCACTTTGTTCTCCGTGGAAGGCGGCGCGGAAGGTGAGTAACTTGGATGAAGGCTCAGGTGCTTTGGATTATCTAGGATGGTGTTGGCCGGGGATGAGAAACCTTGTGTGTGGGAAAAGGCCGGGTTAAGGGAAGGCCGCTTTTCGGAAGCTTTCGCTTGAATGAAAACGGCGAAGATGCGTGTCGTGTATTGATCTCGCAAAACAAGGAAGGGGGCGATCGTGGGCTTTCTTCGAACCTTTCAAGGATGTCTTTTCCCGCTCCGTGGCACGTTTTGCTTGTCATCAGGAGACACCGACCCCCTCCCCCACCCGCCCCCGCCAGAGGAAAGGACGCAAAAAAAAAGCGGGACATCCCCACGCCGTTTGCTCTTCTGCCTTCGGGATCCGTTACTTGAACGCGGGTGTTGGGCGAGGGAACGGCGCCTACCCTCTGAGCTGGGGGGGAGAGCCCGCCCGGTGGCATGCAGCCGGTGGCCCGAACGCGCTGCTTTGGAGAACAGATAGGCTGAAAGAGGGAGGCAGGTGTTGGGGCTGATGTTAAGGGAGAGGAGAATAATCTATTGCTTTAAAAAAAAAAAAAAAAAAAAAAGCACACACCCCCCTTCGCAGTTTGCACGGCGCTCATCACTTTAGGCAACAAAGGGACTGAGTTCAGTGCAAGATTGAAGCCTTTTTTAGTGAGTTGGTGGGCGGGCAGGGACGTTTTGTTCCAGCCACTTAACGGATTTTTTTTAAAAAAAAATATTATTTTTTTTTACAAATCGAGATCTCAAAGCTTGCTGTACCTGCCGATGAAATGGACAAATGCATCCTAGGATCGGGGCTTCGTGGGAGCGCGCCTTTGGGGGGGAATGAATGCACGTGCTGAGGAAGCCCGAGCGAGGTTTTGTCCCCTTTTCCACAGAGGACGTCGTTGTCCTTGTCTTCTGATGCTCTTCCGCTCTCTCTCCCTGAGGGCATTAGGTGGTGTTAACCCTGCTTTGTAACTCAACCCCGTGGCCTTCCTCTGCCTAAATGGCTCTCAGGGTTGCTCTCTTTGGCGTATAATCGGCCTTTTGTTTTCATGGCGTGGCCAGCGCCTCCTTCTCCCCCCCCCGCCCAATTTTCCTTTTTGGTCTCTTTCTTAACTCGATCATTCCTTTTCACTCCGATGTACTAGGTTCCTCCCTTCCCCCGCCCCCCCCCCCCGAGTGAATGAAGTTGTTCCAGGCTAGGCTTTTCTCTTCCTCAGCCCACCTGTGCAGTTAGTGAGTCACCTGCCCAAGAGTCTAGTTGCTGGGGATTCCCTTGCCCCTCTCTTTTGGGTAGTAGGTGGTCCTTGGGCTGGAGGACTTGATTTATTGTGCCCTGGTGGGAACTCTTGAGAGGCCCGGCACCTTAAAATGTCTATTTAAAGGCATTCCAATCAGGGCTATGTTTAGCTTTATGGTGAGAGGGGCTTCATTCCCTTCCCCCCTTTCCCTCCAAAACAATTGTGAGGGTAGTGAAATGTAGCATTACTGGTGATTGATGTCTCTCCTATGGAAGAATAAGCAAAACATGAACTGTATTTACTTGGGGAACAAGAGGGGTGGGGGTGGGAGTTGGAATGTAGGCCTGGATCTCCTCATAGTTTACTGGATGGTTTGTAGTCAATCAAAACACTCGGTTCCAAGTACCAGCAATTCCTTTCCTTTCGAAGGAGGCTTGCTGAGGTGGAAAGGAAGGGTGAGTGTGGTAAGAAGTCCACACAGATCTTTGTTTGACAGCCCTGGGCTCAGTTCTGACACAGAAGACACCTTCTGGAGCTCAGAGGCACTCCAGTACTTCAGTTTGGGAGGTGTGGTTGTTTCTCAGTTCCCAGACACCCCATCTAGCTGCTGATCCCAGTTGGACTTTTTCTTTTGGAAGAATTTTATAGGAAGCAAATAGTTTTTGTTCCCCAGAAACAACTTGTCTATTAGATATGGGCAGAGCTCGCTTATTTATTCGTGCAATTGATCTGAGCAGCTGAAGTCAGCTGGACTTGAGGCAGCGTACAGTATTTAAATATTTAAAACAGAATGCACATCAGAAAAATGTAAAAAGTGACTAAAAGTTCATTTTAGTTTCCTGCTGTGATGTTTTTTGTTCTCTTCCAAATATCTCCATTGCTGTTTTTGAAAACAGCAGTTGTGTTTGGCAATGGAGAGAAGTTAGTTCATATTAATATTAGGTAGGTGTTTGGGATTAGATTTGGATTAGACAATCTGAGCCATTGCAGATGCTCCAGTTTTTCTTTGGATGGGCTATTATTCACACAAGCTTCCCAGGTTACATTGCTCTGAAATTTCAAAATGTACTCCAATAATTTTCTCTGGTGGGAGCATCTGAGCAAATCACAAGACTTTGCACTATTAGTACAATCTACTTGGCAGCACAGTACTCTGATACTTGGGTTTGCTTGTACATTTTTGAAGAAGTCACTTTCTGACAATTCAATTGTCACCAAACCAAAAGGAACCAAAGTCATGTCCAGGTATGAATACATAAACAGTGGAATTTACAAGTTGTACAGTAAAGTAGTTTTCCATATAAAACAGATACTATACTAGGCTCAGGCATAAATCCCAGGTGTTCAGGATTTAGGCAAATTAAGAACTGTGAAGTGTGATTAATTCCAAATTTAGTGATATTAGAATTTCCATGTCATGAGAGGCTTAATTAAAACCATCTGCTTGTAGACCTTATCACAATCAAGTCCTCTGCCCAAATGAGAGATACTATAGTCTGTGCAAGATTTTTTGACATTGGACGTATGTGGGGGATTAAGCCAAGATGGTTGGGCGATTCTGGGAACTGAAGTCAAGGAATATAATTGTTACTTATAAGACACAAATATCTTTATAAGTCCTCTTGTACTAATAAAGTTATATATCATAAGTATCTATTATAACTTTTGTAAGAGAAAATTTCTTATCCATTGCCTAACCTTATGTATTCTGAAGAAAATCACCCTTTTCTTACACACCCTTCTATTAACTCCTAATGAAAATAGCTTTCCTAAGACAGATCTCCCTCCCTCCCCTTCTGTTTGTATAATACCAACAACAAACTTAGGCAAATCCATTTTTATCAACATGTTTCTACCAGAGGTGGGTTTCAGCAGGTTCTGACCAGTTCTGGAGAACCGGTAGCGGAAATTTTAAGTAGTTCGGAGAACCGGTAGTAAAAATTCTGACTGGATCCACCCCCATCTATTCTCTGCCTCCCAAGTCCCAGCTGATCAGGAGGAAATGGGGATTTTGCAGTAACCTTCCCCTGGAGTGGGGTGGGAATGGAGATTTTACAGTATCCTTCCCCTGCCATGCCCACCAAGCCACGCCCACCAAGCCATGCCATGCCCACCAAGCCACACCCACAGAACTAGTAGTAAAAAAAATTGAACCCACCACTGGTTTCTACCAAAAGAGACTAAGTATGAAATAGTAATAAGACACAAATCTTCAGTTTTGAAACAAGTGAACTATCTTTTAAGAAAAAAAAAGTCTTTCTAAAGTGAGAGCCCAACACATGATGATGGAAATATTTATTTAGCAATAGAATTGGTAAGCAAGTTTCAGTAAGGCACCTGATTACTAGTAGCTCTACTTTATTATTTATATGCTGTGATTTCAGGGAGGCTTAACTAAGTGTTTTGTAGAAGGAAACTAAGTACTAGATTTGGTAATCAGAAGCAACAAAAACAGAAGCAACAAAAAATATTATCTGATCATTAACATATTTTACTCCTCCTACCTTTTCTCTTTTCACACCATACACTTTGTTCTACTCCTTAGCTCTACTCCACTTTGGTACACTGACAGATTTAGGCTTAGCTTTGGCTGTTGTTTAGAAATGGTTTGTCTACTCCAACTTCCCCCACCTGATATGAGAATTGGACACATCTGGAAGAAACCATGTTGATAAAGTATAAGTCCTTTAATTGCCTGTCATGGATGTAAATTATAATGTCAGGGGCCTATTTAATATTAGAACAGAAATTTCAACATATGTCAAGTAATCACCATTCTGGATTCTCCTAGAAGCAGATGTAGTGATTTCAGAAGCTGGGTGAAAAGTCTTACTATACTTGGTAACCAGAAATGTATTTTTTTTCTGGGATATCCTTTCACAAAAGGAACAGATGAGTACTATGTTCTATTGTACGTATGTGATGGCTTAAAGTTTTAAAAATTGGAACTAGGTTTCATCTTCATTGGGATTGTAAGATTTGAAATCTATCAAACTAAGGTAAAACACTCATACACACATACATATATGTAAAAGTTGTACAGTTATTAAACTCTCTAATTAGGAAAATGTAACCTATGATGCAGATTTAGGAGTGATTCTTGGATACCTTTTTGTCATATAAAAGATATAAAAAACTTCTGGGTTATAGAAAGCGATTCATCCACTTTTAAGTGTTCTCTTTTGATTTGGCTACTTTTTAGGTAGAAATATACTTTTCTACCTGTAATGTATCATAAGAAGAATTTATACTGTTGAAAAGAGCATAGAGCCGAGGTGGCGCAGTGGTTAGAGTGCAGTACTGCAGGCTACTTCAGCTGACTGCTAGCTGCAGTTCAGCAGTTCAAATCTCACCGGCTCAAGGTTGACTCAGCCTTCCATCCTTCCAAGGTGGGTAAAATGAAGAGCCAGATTGTGGGGAGCAATATGCTAACTGTAAACTGCTCAGAGAGGGCTGTAGTCTAAGTGCTATTGCTATTGCTATAGAGAATGAGATGCGAGGATGATGGTAAATATACTTGGCAGTTACCATAACTGGTGGCATGAACCATATGGTTCACATTGAGAACTATACCAAGATAAGGCAGAGGTGGTCAAGAATAAGTTCTCAGAGGCCACTTGACTTGATGTGTGAAAACTTTGGGCCTTCACCCATTTCAATTCCCAAACTTCAAAAACAAAGCACTTGTTCTGATTGTTGCAGTAACACAAAATAGACGGGTCATCTGTTACAATGGATGGTGCTGTATGTTCTGTAGGTGAGGAATTAAGACCTTGTTAATGCTAATTAAAGGAGAGATGCTTCATGGGGTGGACTGAAAGCTTTGCCAAATATATGTTTTTGAAGCAACTCGGTGTGAAAGAATGGACAATGGAGGAAGTGACAAAGCACCACAAGTAGGGAAATCCTCAAACTGCAAGGTTTTACCTTTCTTAAGGAGATACAGAGAGAGTCCAGAGAAGACATGAAGAACCTTTTATTACATTGCTACCAAAAAAAACCCAAAACAGCTTTCTCAAAGTTTCATGTGGATTGTTAATGGTGTTCATTTTGGTGCCTAGATTTTTAGGGGTGGTAAAGGGAGTCATCATGACAAAAAGTTTAGGAATCCTTAATTTAGAGCATCAGATCCTGTCTCAAGTCCCCCCCCCCCCCGGCCCTTTGATGCTACATCTTACACACCAGAATAAGATGAGAGGTGCTTGGTATGGACTGATAGATAGGATGTTAAAAAAAAAAGTACTTGGAAAGGTCATAGATTGGATATAAGTCACTGGAAGGACATGACTGCCAGAAGACAGATGCGATGTTACAAGTTGGGTGTCCTCCTAGATTTATGGCTCCTTCTGCATCAGCAGGTACCAGTGCAGCCAGAAAACCTTTGCCCAGCTATGGCCAGTATGCCAGTTGTAATTTATTTGGGGTAGGGAGTCCTGACTGTAGTGGCTGTCTTCATGTGCATAGATTGCCATAACGTGGTGTGCATGGGGCTGCCTTAAAAGGTTCAGCTGGTGAAAAATGCAGTGGCAGTGGACACAAGTTTCAGCTGTTTTGCGTGACCTGCATTGGCTTCCTATGAACTTCTAAGTGCTGCTCTTAACTTATAAATCCCTTCAGGGCTCAGGGCTGGATTGCCTTTAGGGCTACTTCCCCTCTGGAATCAACCTGATCATCTCATTGATGGGGGGGGGAGGAGGGAGAAATAATTGGTTGCTCTATGTTTTCAGGAATTTAGGAGGACTGAGGACCCAGAGTCATTATTTGGCTGGCTGCCTCCTAGAATTGACTTCCACAAAAAGCATGCTTAGGTCCCAACTGTAGTTGTCTTCTGAAACTTTTCAAAGCAGAGCTGTTCCAGGGGACATTTGGGCGGGGGCTGATGCCAGATGCTATCTGGAATATAGGTTTGACTGTTGATTTTTAATTAATTGTTATTGTTCTTTATGTTATGAGCTGCTGAGAATTTGTATATGGTTGTGGCAAGCTGAATAAATAACAAATAAATAAATTGTTAGTTGCATAATCAGCATATGACTTTCAGAACGCAGAAGTTACTGCTCTGCTCTGTGCTGACCAGCGCTTACCTTCTCTATTATATACAGCTCTGCTTTCCCTTACATTGGATTAGGCAACACGGTCACATGGCTGGAAACTCAGCCTTATTGTGTGAAGGAGCTGAATGTTTGACTTTGAGAAGCCCGAGGAGCAGTGGTGGGATTCAATTTCTTTTACAACTGGTTCTGTGGGCGTGGCTTGGTGGGCATGGCTTGGTGGGCGTGGCAGGGGAAGGATACTGTAAAATCTTCATTCCCTCCCCCCTCCAGGGGAAGGTTACTGCAAAATCCCCATTTCCTCCCGATCAGCTGGGACTCGGGAGACAGAGAATAGATGGGAGCAGGGCTAGTCAGAGGTGGTATTTACTGGTTTTCTGAACTACTCAAAATTTCTGCTACCGGTTCTCCAGAACTGGTCAGAACTTGCTGAATATCACCTCTGCTGAGGAGTGATATGGTAACCCTCCACAGGTATTTAAAGGGTTATTATATAGAAAGAGAACAGGTCACAGAGTAAAAGACCATGCAGAAAGTTGGTCCACATAAATAAATAGGCACATAAAAAGCAACTGCAGTTGAAAATTTATCAAAAAACATGGTAAGATTAATGTGACAGTGGAGAAATCCTGGTCATGTTTAAGATGAGGCTAGAGAGCCATATTTTGGAATACTTTGATCTAGAGTTCTTTTCTGAGTAGAGTATAGGACTTGAAATGTGGTCATCTGTGAGGCCTATCTCTATCATCTCTAGCTCTATGTAAATCTGTCATCTCTATCTCCATCTCTGTCATAGTTCCATCTCTCTTACATGTTTCTCACTGTTCCCTCATGAATAGTAAACGTTGAAGTGGGAACATCTTGTTTTCTGCATATTTGCAAGAAAGAGCTCATACAAAAATGTCTCACAAACGTGTGTGTGTGTGATAGTTTTGCCTCCAACAGCAGGACATTGTATGACTTATATATCTGAATGAGCCGTTAACTGGCAGCTAAACATTAACCCCACATACAGAAAAACCCCCCACATTATTATTTCTGAGAACAAATGATTCAGTCCCGTACAATGGTTTAGTTTAATTGCCTATTACAGATTGATGGTAAATTGGATGATAGATTTTAAGCTTTCTTTGTCTTCTGGTCATGGATCATCATCAACCATCTTATTGAGAACATAAGATTCTTGGTGGAATGTTATTTACACACCTGGTTGTCAAAGAACATTATTGATTCACATTGGCATTTGTTATATAGTTGTGGGTATTAAACTTCCTTGACCACAGTTCTAAATTGTTCTGGAAACTCTAGCAGGGGTCTTCAACCTTAGCAACTTTAAGACCTGTGGACTTCAACTCCCAGAATTCCTGAGCTAGCTTTGCTGGCTCAGGAATTCTGGGACTTGAAGTCCACAAGTCTTAAAGTTGCCAAGGTTGGAGGCCCCTGAGGATTCCTCTGTCTCTTTCTTTCCCTTACCCTTGCGCTGACTCCTTTTTATTTATTTATTTTTTTTTAAGGAGGAGAAAGCTCCCAGACTAGCTTTGTAGCAGATTGGGATTCCTAGCCATATTTGAGCAGTTAAAACGATGATAATTCAAATGAATATTTTTTTGCAGTTTTAGACATACTGTGCAGTTAGACGGTAGCTCTTGTTTTTCCCCTAATCCATTTATACATCTATCTTACTAGCATTCTTGATCAGTTAACTGATGGGATTGCTTAGAATAGATATGAAACAGAGAGAGTTCCTTGGGTTTTTCTTCCTAAATCAGATGCTAATCTGCTCACACAACTAATAATTTCCTCCCAGTGTACCTCTCTTCTACCTGCCTGTGGATTGTGACCTTCTTTCCATGTTCTGGCAGTAACACTGGACTCAGATGGTCATCCTAAATGGGCATCCAACTAGGAGGAAAAGAGCACAGGCAATAACAGACAGTTGCAGATTGAGTTCTTGTACCAATTTTTTTTTTTAAATGTTGTTCTATTGATTATAAAAGAAAGTCAGTTCCTGGGCTTTCTTATGTGTTGTTTTAAATGCAGTGCAGTCTTTAAAAAACAGCAAAACAAAGTGATACACACACCCATTCTGCACAACTTGCTCACAGTGAGTGCTCACTGTGACTATTTCACAGGGAATTCATTTTCACAAACCGCAGAAATTACTGCAATGAAAAATGTTTTTTTTTAACTTATTTGTTAAAAATTTGAACTGTGATAGTAGATACATTTTGCATCCACACAAGAAGCCTTATGCAATTAACACTTAACTTGTCAGTCTCTTCCAGGCCTGAATTCTGCTTTACAAAGAAATTTAGTTCTTCCTTCAGCATGGTGTAGTATTCTAACTTTCTAATTCAGCACTAAGGATAGTTGTCCTCCTTGGTTTAATTTATGCCATTGATAACTAATTTCTGCTTTCTTTTTCTTTTTTGGTTTATTGTTGGCATTTGGAAGAATTTTTTTTACTGTAAAGACATATATTGTCCATATTAATTTTTCATTTTTTATTGCTCATATGGTTTAAAATTAAATGAACTTTGATGCCCAACTTTCAATATGTCCCTAGTCCTTTTCTGATGCTATAGCCATTAATGAGAAATGTTCCTCTGTCTGTTGAAATAACCTATATCATACAGGAGGTGAAACAGTTACTAATCTTTCTGGATTAGGAAGGCGTCCAGTAACTTCTCTGAATTCTGTAGTGTAACTGGTGACTCAAAAATTGGCATACTGTATTTTAATGAAAAGTGTCATGAAAATGCAGTTTATTAAGGAGAATGGATATCTAAAAGGAATAATTAGGATGCAGAACTGCTAAGAAAAATGCAAGTGAATTCTTTGTGTTTGTGTGTGTGCCATTTTTACAAAAAAGTTGCATATGGATGCAAATTTAAGAAGGTGAAAATGAGATACTGAGATTAGCCTGTCTTTACCAAATAAGAACTCCAATTTTTAGGTAAAAATGGAGTGTATTGTTCATTTCTCCAGCATATCAAACTAGTGTAGCTAACCTACTAATTTGGCTAAGGGGTTTACAGCATGTTCCAATGTTTTCAATCTCTGAGATAGGAAAAAAAACATATAGTAGAACCGGGGTGTGAGATTCCTCATTCTGGCCTTTGAAACTTGTATTGCTGAAGTTAGGGACTCTTAAAAGAGGGTGTGACAAGGAACTGAATGGAGAAGGATTTCTTTTCAGTACTAAAAATAAAGAGTAGAAATCTCTGCTTTTATCCTTCAGGACTTCTGTTGGTTGTCAGGACATTTAGAGCACCAAAGTATCTCGAAATTCAGCATTAGAGTCAAATTGATGTCCTGGTAGTAGTGAGCCCAAATGGAACTTCCTATCATAAGGTCTCCAACTTCAGTTTCGTCTCTCTCTTTTTCTGTTCTCTTAAGTTGCTGAAGTCTAAAATATGAATCTTGATTTACCTCTCTTCTTTTAATATCTTGGATATATAAGACTTGCTGTGTTAGAATCTGCAGGGGCATCAGTGATAGGTTGGTGAACAGTTCTGCCATCTGAATGCATTTGCAAAGCTGAATCTGTCAACTTTTATGAATATAAGTGCCGCTAACTTTGACAATGGTTTCAGCCAACATTTCTAGTCTGTTTATTGGGCCTGTTCTGAAGTAGCTGTTTGTCATTTATTTCTTCTCAGCCAATATTTGCTTGTGATACTTTGAGCAGAATTAATTAATTCTGGAAACAGGATAAGACCTACAGTATCTATCAATATTCTTGGGAATAAGAAATTTCTGAATGACGGTACTTGGGCTTTCCAGGTAGAAAACATCTGAGCTCTAACTTTATTGTGCCAAACAGGTTGTTTCTCTAGGCTGTTTATCCATAAATAATAAATCTTCCTCATTCTGTTCAATTATTGTGTTGTTTTGTCACCCCAATCTGGGACTGGCCTCTCTTATTTTAATTCTACTTTATGCTCATGGAATGAAGACTATTAATAGTTCAAAGGAGTCCAGGTAACAATTCAACTTGGTATGATGACTTTCTTCTGGATTTGATAATTCAAGTCATTAGAGCAGAAAGTATTCAGTTATCGACTTCTGACTTGGAATCAATATTAGAACAGAGTTTGATCTGCGTGAGATGGAGATACTCCTTGAGAAATGGGGCACCACATCCTCCAACTTTTGCCTGAACCATTTTTGTTCAAAAGGAAACTTTGCCAATAAAACATGTATCCTTGAAGACTAATGATGAGTCCAAACTAGCAATATTAATGGGTTTCTTCCAGGAAAAAAAAAAAACAATCTACACCATAAATTTGTGCATCTTTAAAGTGACCCTGTTTTTATTGCAACAAATATAGTTGATTGTGGGACCTGTATGTTGTATGTGAGACTTCCTAATACTGAGTAAATATGTTAAATTGTCCGGGAAACTTTATAATGAGGGGGTTCCTTCCTGGAGGATCTAAAAGAGGTTTCATCATGTTCATCTTCATGTTCAAAACAAAATATACTGAGTAGAAGTGAAAATGTCCCAGGCTGTCATTTATTGAACACAATAATGCAAGCTGAACTTCAAAAGAGAAGACTGTTAAAGAGGCAGGCTTAGTGTAAGCCACTTGGTACTTCAAATAACCAATTCAAGTATTTCAAGCAACCACTGATCCTTAAGTGTCCATTCGAGCAACCTCCAGTAATCCATGATTAAAGAAGTGGCGACCTCAGTGACTCTTTCTACATTTGCAAGAAAGGGAATATACATGTATGTGGAAGACCAAGAAGGTCTTCATTTTTAATTTGCAAAAATGCATCTTTGAGAATTAGCCTCTTTTTATGGAATAACAGACACTCAATGTGTGAACCGGCTAAGCAATATGTTTTGGACCTTGAACTTCAAGATGGCCTTTTAAGTGGTCTTAGTCAGGGGTTCGCGTCTTCCTTGTATCAATACTTTAAGGTACTAGGAAGCTCTGCAGCTTCTCCAACAAAAGATGCCACCTGTCTGTTTTCAATCGGAGAGCAATATTTGATTTGGTCCCTGCTGGAAATGGGCTTCCTTCTCCATTAACTTCTTCCAGGGCCTCTCATCCCACTTCTCATTTGTTCCTTGCTGCCTAGGCTTTCAAAAGGGCCATTCCTTCCGAACGGCTGACCAGCAGGGGTGAAATGGTAGAAATCTCCTCACTTGGAAACATGAATGAAACTCTTTCTTCTCTCCCCACTCCTCTGGGCTTCCTAAAAATGTATGGGGAAAAAAAAAAAGCCTTCCTTTATAGCCTTCTCAATTGTCCTCTTTAAAAAAAAAAAAAAAGAAAAAAAAAAAGGCAAAAGCGAGGAAGAAATCTCTCTGAAAGGAGGGAAATGTCCCTCCCCGTTGCCTCCCTTGTTCAGCACTTGGTGTTTTGAAGGCCTTTGCTCTATTGTAAGTCCAGGACAGAGACCCTTCTGTGAGGGCTGCTCGAGATCTCTTCACGGGGTGTCCCCTCCCACTTCATCTCAACAAGCCCCCCATTCTCTTCTGAAGAGGCTCCCTCTGTCTAACGCCAAGGAACTCTTTGGGTAGCGTTTTTATCCTCCGGCACTTTTGCTCACAATACTCCCTGGAGTGTCAAATAAACTCCTTCAGAATCCTAAAACCATTGGGGGGGGGAGAGAAGGAGAGAGAGAGGGTGGGGGGAAATAAAATACAAACCCCCCTTTATTTTCACCCCTGCAGGGAAACAAACATGCTTTGTGCCGGATAGTAGCAATGTTAAAGAAAACAGAACAGTGTGTGTACTAATATCTCCATAATAAAATAGTTGGTTACGCTCCTCGGTATGATAAGAGTGGATAAATTTGTCAGACAAGCTATAAATCAAAGCTTCTTTCTTTGTGAGGCATTTGGCAGGCAGGGGAATGGAGCAAAGATGCCCCCCCCCCTTCGCCAGGGGCTCTGTTGGAGACGCTGGTTATCTATTTCATTTGGCAGAGAAGGAATTAGAAACTGACCGGTTGTAGCTTTAATCTAGCATTTTGCATAGGGGGCAACCCCACAGAAGTCCTGAGTAGGGATGTATACATCTTATCCATCTGGACATTTCTCACTTTTGCAAATCGGCCAAGTTAAGTGTTTATTTGAAACTTTTTAAAAAAAGGTTTACACTAATGTACACATTTTTTATTACACCAAAAATTTTTTTTGGACAATTTTGCCTTTTAGAATATTTCCTTAATTTAGCACTTATTTGTATAGACCTTATTATAGCTTTTTTTAAAAAAGGGCAATTGTACTGTAAAATTCAGAAAAGTGCAGATTTTGGATGATAACTTAATTGCAATTCACAATTTGCTTGAAAGATAAGAATTTAAATACATTCACATTCAGATCATAATAGAATTCAACTAAATGAATTGTCCGCACAGATATTCTTATCTGTTAATATTTTCTAATATCTAAATATACTTTCTATCTTTATACATTGTCTTACTTATGTTGATTTAAATACAGTAAATCTATTACTTCACTGGACTTTCTCATTATACTTTCCAGCATGGATAATATTTCATTGCTACTGTAACATTAATTTTGGTATCTGATTCTATTTAGTTATTAATTCCTGGGTCCCTAAATGCTTTACATCCCTGATTCCCAAAATTAATTTTAGGGTACTCAGTATAGCAATTGCACTTAGACTTATATTCCTCTTCATAGTGCTTTCCCTAAGCGGCTTTAATGTTCATGATGGGGAAACTGCTTTTGCTAATATAAACAGCATTCAATCCAAAGCATTTTAAAGCAAAGTATTCAGCAATGTGTGAAGATCACAAATGACACTCAGAAATAAGAAATTGGGACTATGAAACTTAGTTAAGGAAAAAATAAGAGTGAAACGATTGAAGGAATGGAACAGTTTATTACTATCTGGTTATTAAAGTTACTCTGGATTTGGTATCCCCATCTGTTCAGGGGAATGGATGCCCTAAAATGGCCCAATGCATTTCTCAGGCCATAAAACTTGTCAATTTCATGATTTAGATACCATTTGCTTCTTCTATGTACTTTCTGCTTTATATCCAATATGGAGGAAGAGATAAAGAACTGGCAACAGGTTCTCATAATAAGATATGTAGGCTGAATTCCTTCTCTTTTCTATGTCCTTGGCTATGATTGTTATGGAATTCTACCCATTACAACATCCTGTACCCAGAAATTTAAGGATGGATATGATTCCAAGCCTTCATACCAGATGCAGGGCACTGCTGCCTTTGGACCATAAACAATTTGGAAAATCTCAGCATTTGGGGTGGAATTTTCAATTTCTCCTGCGTTCCTTCTTTGACTGCCTACTTTGACTATTTCTGATATGGGGGGAGAAGAGAGACTAAAATTATATGACTACACACATAGTATGTGTGTAATTGTGGAGAATTCTAGGCAAAAAGGAAATCTGGCTCTACCTTTCTTCTCCAGCTTAATGGTCCATGCTTGATTGGCAGTGTTAGAATTTTCAACACTACCTGAAAAGTTATCATCTGTCCAATTTCAGTTCCCAGATTTTTATGGCATCCTCCTCCTTAAAAAAGTAAGAGGTGTATTAGCTTGTAAAGACAACAACTTATTTTTCCTCACTCTCTTGCTTTGAAGATGTGAACTTTCAGATCTTCTACTTAGACCAAGAAAGGTTACATCAGGAAGGAGAGAAAGGAAGCCAGGATACAGATGTTACTTTCAAAGCTCTGTGTTGGTTAATCCTTCTTTCCTCCTACTGCACCCAGAGTGCTCCCTTCCTTCCAACAAAGGGAGCAAATGAAACACAACACACGAATAAATCTGAAATCCCACTCATGCTCACAGCATCCCATCCCAGAAAGAGCTGAATGGGAAACGAGGCCCGAGAGAGAGAGCCATGTTATTGCAAATCAGTAGAACATCTTACAACAACTTCAAAGGGGCTTTGAACAAGGAGTGTGGAGGAACTAAGAGAACCAGATTCCATCTATTAACAAGATGAGCATTTCACACAGTCCCCACATGCATTCTTTTTATTTCAAGCACGCATAACATATTGGGGTTAATTTCCACAGAGTCACATTTGGAAATTTGCATGGTCTGCTTTGACTAGAAGGAGGCCTTTTAAAAAAAAATTTTAAAGAAGGAATTGTCAGATGCATCTGTATCAAATCTAAATCTAGACCTAAAGATGCCCTTGTCGGGGCAACTGCCCTTGCTTGAAAGTGGGGGTGCGGGACGAGGAGATTTTTACAATCTACAATCTTGTTATTCAGCTGTCCACTGACAGAGCGATTCAAGAAGTCCTCATTTGGTTTGAAGCAAAACTGAAATTATTCTAGCAGTGGGTGCTCAGAATAGCCAAAGGCAAAATTAGCTATGTGTGGTGTTGATACATATATATGGGTAAACACACACACACACACACACACATATATATATGGTCAGAGTGTACATACACCACAAGTGTCCTTTATGCAAAAGGGTAGTGTTGCTGTAAAAAAAAGGAGACAATTAGCCCATTTTTCATTATGCTGGGTGGGGATGATGGGAATTTGGGACCTGATTGGAAGTGCACCAGTTGGATGGAAGATGATCCCACATAATAAGGGCAGCAAATGGGAATTGTTTTTGAGGACAAGTGAAGCCAGTGAATTTTGTCTGCATCTGAGGTCGTAGGGAGCCCTCTAGTGGTCAGTGCCTATCAATGCCTTTGTCCTACATTGAAGTTTGAGAAGGTGTGGAAGAACTGATGACTGATCGGCTCCATGGTGTTTTACTGGCTGATTCTTCCCTAGGAAGTCTGCTTGTGATTGCGGCCTCCTCTGGTCACAATGTCCAGCCTACAAATGGTGTTCCAACCCAGCTGAGGTCTTAGGTCTAAACTTCATGGGAAAAGAACCAGCTGGCAATTTTGCTGGTTGAATGGATAGGAAGAAAAAAAAACAACGGAGAATTATAGGCCAGGCCACCAGGATGCCTTCAGTGATCAGTGCTTCATTCATAGAAGGTTGTGATGTTTGTGATGATTCTAGGTAGGATTTGAAAAGGAGTTTAGTGTGGCGAGGATAAGAATGGTAAATGTTACCAGAAGTAATGTGCTTTTTTTGAGCTCTCTGTTGTGGTCTCTTATTGGGAAGCTTTTGCTTCCCAGCCATTTTTTCTCCCCTTTGAGTGTTTGAAACTGTGTTTCTCCCTAGAATTCTGTTGTCCTTGTTAGTTTCTAAGAGCTTGTGAAACAAGCCTTCTCTTGTTTTTATTCCTGGATGTTTGCTTTGTGTTGAAATTTGCTTTCTCCACCCCTTGAATGCATAAGCCACATCAGCTGCCATTATTATGGGATGGGAGCTACACGCACGGAACAATTGCTGTTTTGTAGTTTCAGGGCTGAGTCGAACCTTTCTTTGCCGTGACCTGGTTCACACCTCAAGTTTAAATCATACAGGGATCATTGTTTCTTACCTCATCTCTCTTGAACAGGGCATGTGCTTCCAGGAAAAATAAGCTAAGAAAGACTCCCTGTTCAGTCCTGGTGATGTGGCCTAAAGTTCTCCCTGATGTGATTTCTTTAGAGCAGGGGTGTACAACCTTTTAAGACTTGTGGACTTCAACTCCCAGAATTCCCCATTCCAGTGAGGAAGGCAAGGAAGAAATTCTTGAAGCTGGAAGAAGTAAGGTATAGAAGCAGTGGTGAAATCCAAATTTTTTTTACTACAGGTTCTGTGGGCATGGCTTGGTGGGTATGGTGTGGCTTGGTGGGCATGGCTTGGTGGGCGTGGCGGGGGAAGGATACTGCAAAATCCCTATTCCCTCCCCACTCTGGGGCCAGCCAGAGGTGGTATTTGCCAGTTCTCTGAACTGCTCAAAATTTCCGCTACTGGTTCTCCAGAACCTGTGAGAACCTGCTGTATAGAAGGCAGTTTCTACTTTGTGGTAGTGGCATGAATGCGTGTTCAGTTTCTGTACATATCAGGTTCTTTAAATTCTCTCCTATTCAAATAAAACACTTACCTTTTAGATATAGCAGGAGATTTACTCACTGTCCCAAAGAAAGAATTTTATTTTATTTTTTTTAAAAATAGATCCTTTGTTTCCCTCAGAGTAAGGAATCACTTAGCCACGGGGGTTAATGTTATGGTGCATGGTTTCCTTTCTTGATTCCTGCCCTCTGTCCTACACTATTGTGTAACCTTGGAGAGCCATAGTAATAATTATGATAGAATCTTTTGCCTCTGGTCCATGGCTTAGAATCCTTCTTGCATGATGTGGTCTCTGCTGCCACCTACTGGTCCACTGAAATATTAGCTCCTGTTTGCTACGGAGGTGGGACAAAATCTTGACAGGTTCTTCTCTTGAAAAGTATAAATAATAAAAACAAAACAGCATGCCAGCTGAGATATCTTGCCAATCAGATTTTCTCTCTCTCTCTATCCCTTGGGAGGGGACAATAAGATAATATAGTGCAAAAGATATTCATCTGTGAAAAGCAGGGCTGTCTTAACCCATGAGCCTGATGGGCACTTGCCCATGAGCCCCATGAGCATAGGGGCCCCATACTAATCTGTGCATGTTAACCCTTCAATGCACCTTGTATCATATAAATACAGCAACATATTTATAACATTTTACTGCATTTTTTAAAATTAATACTAGCATGCAAATATATGTTTATTCCTGTGAGTAGTTGTCGTGGGAGCCCCAGTACACTGCTTTGCCCGGGAGCCCATAATGCTATTAAGATGGCCCTGGTGAAAGAGGATCAAATGGAACAAGCCCAGCCTTTGCAACTTGATGTTCTCTGCATCTGTTGCACTCCAGTGTCCTTCCTTATACAGCTCCTTTAAAGCCTACAATATATTGGAATTTGTAAATGAGTGTTATGATCTAGTGCTTACCTGAACATCACATGGATGCAGGCAGTTTAGTGAACTGGGAGATGTATTTTTGTGGAAACAGGCCTTCCAAGTTTGCGTATGCTATGGTATGTTTTTGACCTCTACGGAACTAGATACCTTTAGAAATAAGAACTTCATTCTCCCTGTTTAACAAAAAGAAAGTCACTAAGATATTTGCAAGCCACTTAGATTTCCCAGTTGAAACAGCATAAAAGTGCCAATATTACATGCTTATATTCTGAATTCTTTGCAGGCAGAAATTCAGATGAGAACTTTGCTGGAGAAGGATAAATGATCTAATACAGGGGTGTCAAACTTGCATCGTCATGATGGCGTCACATATCGGGACTTTTCCTCCCTTTGCTAAACAGCATGGATGTGGCCAGCACGTGACACATCTTGGGCCGCAGGCTGCGAGTTTGACAGCCCTGATCTAATGGATCATATGTAGTTTGCCATAAAGTAAAACTCGTCAGACATGGAGCTGGTATGACTAGCAGAGGAGACTAAAGATGTAGCATGTGTTCCCTGAGGTAACCTGGGTGTTCAGATCTTCTTTGGATTGCTCTTTTATTGAAGATGTCAAGAAATATGTGATCTCCTTTTTCTGACTTTCGCCCCAATTTTTTTACTATGTTGTAAACTGCAATCCCAGCCAGATAAATCAGCATAAATATGTACCGTATTTTCTGGCGTATAAGACGACTTTTTAACACATGAAAATCTTCTCAAAAGTCGGGGGTCGTCTTATACGCCAGGTGTCGTTCTCCTGTAACCAGGCAGACCAGCCCAAAAGGCTCTGACGAGCCTTAAATGGCTCTGGCGATCCAAGTTCTGACGATCCCAGCTTTGCCTGCTAATCAGGCAACTCAGCTGGGATGCCGGAGCCATGTAAAAGGAAAAGTTTTTTCCTTTTACGTGGCTCTGCAAGCTCTGACGATCCCAGCTGAGTTGCCTGCTAATCAGGCAACTCAGCTGGGATCACCAGAGCCCTGTAAAAGGAAAAAAGTTTCCCCCCTCCAGCTTGCTTACCTTAGCTGCTAATCGCAACGCTTGCCTTGCTTCGCTTGCCTGAATCCATTCCATCAGCAAGCCACTCCCTGCCTGCAATCAAGCAGGCAGGAGTTGTGGACTTCAACTCCCAGAATTCCTCAGCCAGCAAAACAAAGCTGGCTGAGGAATTTTGGGAGTTGAAGTCTACAAGTCTTAAAGTTGCCAAGGTTGGAGACCCCTGTTCTGTTGGGTAAGTTTTTTTCCCCTTTGGGAGCTTTAAAAAAAATAGTTAATCGGGGTTTTTTTTAGTTGTTCTTTTTTAGACCTAGCCATTTAAAGTTTAGGAAGTTTTAAATTTAGTTTTCATATAAAAATAAAAATAAAATAATATTTGTGCAGCTTTCTGAGATTTAGTGTGTTTCTGTAGTGTTTCACTCTAACTACACAAACACACAAAATTTCACAAAGCTGTATGTGGAATTTTGTGTGTGGAAAGTGTGAAAGTTGTTTTTTGGGGCTTTTTGTGGCTGTGTGAGGTTCCTGCTTGTTGCAGGGGCCATTTTGGGTCTAGCACAGCTGCTTTTACATTGTGGGTGAGCCTGTTGTTTTGTCTTGTGTGTGTGTAAAGTGTGAAAGTTGCTTTTTTGGGCTTTTTGTGGCTGTGTGAGGTTCCTGCTTGTTGCAGGGGCCATTTTGGGTCTAGCACAGCTGCTTTTACATTGTGGGTGAGCCTGTTGTGTTGTCTTGTGTGTGTGTAAAGTGTGAAAGTTGTTTTTTGGGGCTTTTTGTGGCTGTGTGAGGTTCCTGCTTGTTGCAGGGGCCATTTTGGGTCTAGCACAACTGCTTTTACATTGTGGGTGAGCCAGTTGATGTTTTTTAATTTTTATTTGGTGTGCGTTGGAAGAGGGGTAGTATACGGTGAGTATAGCCCAAACCCTATATTTTAACAGGAAAAGTCAGGGGTCTTCTTATACGCCCAGTCGTCTTATACGCCGGAAAATACGGTATGTATGTATGTATGTCCCTAATTACTGTGTTCCCCCAAAATAAGCCCTCCCCGAAAATAAGCCCTCCCCAAAAATATTTAAATGCATGCGCAGCCGGTCCCCGCCATTTCCTCTGGTTAGGGTTAGGGAGACAGAGCTGGAAATCAGGTAAGATGGCAAGAGGAGCCCCGTCTTGCTCCACGTGCCCCAAAATAATAAGACCTCCCTGAAAATAAGGCCAAGCACTTATTTCAGGGTTCAAAAAAATATAAGACGGTCTTATTTTCGGGAAAACAAGATATCTTGAGGATATCTCTACCCTGTTAAAAAGTTCAAATAGCTCCAAAAAAGGTGGAAAAGGACAGCAATTTTCCAGTAAGGTAAAGGTAAAGGTTCCCCTCGCACATATGTGCTAGTCGTTCCCGACTCTAGGGGGCGGTGCTCATCTCCGTTTCAAAGCCGAAGAGCCAGCGCTGTCCGAAGACATCTCCGTGGTCATGTGGCCGGCATGACTAAACGCCAAAGGCACATGGAACGCTGTTACCTTCCCACCAAAGGTGGTCTCTATTTTTCTACTTGCATTTTTTACGTGCTTTCGAACTGCTAGGTTGGCAGAAGAATTTTCCAGTATATAGGTAGATATATAGAACATAATTATATAAACAATTTGACCCCTTTAAAACTTTCTGAATTCTTGTATATTTTTGGCATGAATATTGAGCTTCACATGGAGCATCTAATATATAAAGGGATATATAAATGGCAATTGCTTCATTGAATTTTTAAACAGAGTCATCCAACATGCCATGTCCAGTGTGAAAAAGTAATCATTTTTCTAGTTCATTATAATATGATATGATAATTAGGACTACTTGTACATGTATTTCATTAAATAATTTGGGCTGATTTAGGTCAGTCTCACCCTGTATGAGTCCTGGCTCCACACAGAAAACGTCTTCCATCACAAGAAAAACACTAGATAAAAATGGAATTCATGGGACAGTTGCAAGGCAGAAGCCAAGTCAATGCTTATTAAGAAGAATGTTGATGGTGCTTTCAATTTTTCAAAAACAACAACAACAACATTTGGACAGCCACCCAGATTTCTGGAAGAATGTTCTCTGACAAGCAAATAAATAATTGAGCTTTGTATGGGAGACTTCTATAGGATATTCCCAGATTAGCCATCCATCAATTAGACCTGAATCCCAAGTGGGTCATAACAGTTTCAAAGCTGGCCTACAAGTGAATGGGTGAAAAACAGATTAAATTTTTAGGAGTCCAGATCAGCGTTGCAGAAATATTAAGATAGGGCCTGACGTAAGAAGTTTCTGCTAGAAAACTCTTATGTATTACTGACTTGAAGCAATTCACCATGAAGGATTAGACCAGGGGTGTCAAACTCGTGACCTGTGGGCGGGATGTGTCCCGGGCAGGCCACGCCCACTCCAGCTCCGCAAATAGGAAAAACGTTGCAAAAATGTCATGTGACGGCAACGTGACACGGCGAGTTTGACACCCATGGACTAGACCAAAATTCCTAAACATTAATATGAGAAATTGATGTTAAATTACAGAAGCTATTTAATTGCAGCTATTGTGGTTAAAAATGATTCACACAACAAATGAAGTAGGAACTGAAGAAGCTCTAATAATATTAGATGGCCAAGATATGCAAAACTTCAGAAAATCCCAAAGAGAGGGAAACTCTTTTCACAGAATTGTGCTTGTTTTGACTTTTTTCCCGCCTCTGTAGATGCTGGCCTTGAATTAGCAGAAGGTACTGTTCTTTGCAGGTTACGGGACTTGGCCTACAATGATGTCTTAGTCTGTGGACTTCAGATTAGTTGTGGAGCAGAGTGAGCACACTGAAACTTACCTAATGTGATTCTGCCTACAATACAATGAGCGACTGGAGTGTAGCTCATGAATAAATCTGAAATTTAACTCACACTCACAGCCAGTGGTCCAGCTTATTCTCAATGGCCTTTACTACACAGTTCTGTGTCTGCTTTACATGTTATCCTTATTCTTTTGTGCCTTTCTGTAACATAAGAACCAAACTAACTCCTGTCCCAAGATTGGAAGCTGTTTTGAAAGAAGAGCCAAACCATAGGGCTGAACCTCCTTTCCAGTCCTGAGGACTACATGCCCTGCCGGTTGATGGGTGGAAACTTGCCAATAGGCATATACTATGTGGAAACACCAGCTTTTATTCTTTTCAATTTTTTTATTATCAGTGCACAACATATGTACAATGATATTGATGGAGCTCCCTCAGCGCACCCCTCCAACACAATGCAACTCACAGTGGAAACAGAAAATCCCTAATACAATAAATCATGCTAACAAACACCCAGTCCTATTACACCAGTGCGAACATGTTACACGTTGCGCCGGCCCTGCAAGTCCATCATACTACGTAGTTACGATGTTATTTCGCATTCAGGAGTCTTGACAGCCCACGGATAAAAACTGTTCTTCAGCCTGCTGGCTATGCTTCTGTATCTCCTTCCGGATGGTAGGAGGATAAAGAAGTGCTGACCAGGGTGTGAGTCGTCCCTGAGGATTATCCTTCACCGTGATGCACTTCGTGCCCTGTCGATCAATGTTTGAACCCATTCTGAGCATTGCAAAGGATACGGACAATCTTGCTGGAGATCATTAGCACAGGGGAACTATAGGTGAGTTGATGAAGACCAGGAAGGGTGCGAAGAGGAAAATGAGTCACAGTGTTACTAGGACAGAGATACTTTCCACACAGTCCAGATGATGACTAATCACTTGGGCTTCCCTAGCAGGCAGATTGGCTTCAGGCTTCCTTTTTAACCCTAGATATGATGTGTAGTACATTAAAATGAGCAGAGTTGGTGTTACTATGCTGAACTTGTGGAAAAGAGCTAAGATGGCTGAAGAAAGACTTTGAGTACATTCTTCCTCTCCTGGAATATGCCTGATTTTAGGCAAGAGTGGAGGATTACAGAAATGTGGAAGTATTACTTCCCAATAAGTTTCTTCTTCACCGGTTCAAATCCCTAGTGCCCCGTAAAGGGGTGAGTTCCCGTTACTTGTCCCAGCTTCTGCCAACCTAGCAGTTCCAAAGCACATAAAAAATGCAAATAGAAAAAATAGGGACCACCTTTGGTGGGAAGGTAACAGCGTTCTTTGTACCTTTGACGTTTAGTCATCCCGGCCACATGACCACGGAGACGTCTTCGGACAGCTGGCTCTTCGGCTTTGAAATGGAGATGAGCACTGCCCCCTAGAGTCGGGAATGACTAACACACATGTGCGGGGGAACCTTTATCTTTACTTAAGTTTCTACTCTGCTGTCCATAGTAGTGGGGACTTTAAACTGTCAGTTTTCAGCAACATTTTTGCTCTGTAGAGCGACGGTGGGCAATAACTGAGGCAAGACAGGTGTAAACGGAACAGAGGTTTATTGCTAACAGCTAACAGAACAGCAACTCAGCTGTTCACTTATACAGTAGCTGTCAAACCTCCCAACCAATAAGGTGGCTGGAATTCTCCCGCCGGCTCTTGGCGCGTCTTAGCCAATGGGAGCGCTGCGTCGTATGTCCGAGGACCAGTCGTAAGTCTGAGGACTTAGCAATTTTGACTTAGTTTCAAGACATATTTATGATCTCCTGCCTATAGAAGTCATAAACTGTAAGGTACCCAGAATCGCTTGATAGTGAAAGGACAGCATATAAATTTAATAAATAATAATATACAGGTAGTCCTCAACTTACAATCATTCATTTAGTGACCACTTGAAATTATAATAGCACTGGGGAAAAAATGGCTTATGGGTGTTTTTCCCACTTACGACCGTGTTTACATGATCCAAATTCAGGCGCTTGACAACTGGTTCATATTTATGACGGTTGCAGAGTCTCAGTGTCAGGTAATCCCCTTTTGCGACCTTCTGACAAATAAAAGTCATTGGGGAAGGCAGATTGACTTAACAACCATGTTACTAATTGAACAAGTGCAAGGATTCACTTAACAACTCTGGCAAGAGAGGTCGTATTTATGGTGGTTGCACTGTCCAGGAGTCGTGCAATCACCTTTTGTGACCTTCTGACAAGCAGAGTCCATGGGGAAGCCAGATTCACTTAACAACCATGTTACCAATTTAACCATTGCGGCGATTCACTTAATAACACTGGCAAGAAAGATCAAAAAATGGGGCAAAATTCACTTAAGAACTCTCTCAGCAACAGAAAATCCGGGGCTCAGTTGTGATTGAGAGCTACATGTATATATGGACTTAATTAAAAAAAGTTCTCCTTCTAGGCTCTGGACAGAGACATGGGATATGGGGCTGCTTGAGTTAGAATTTGTCTGTTGCTTCTAATTCTTTTTTTCTCCTTCATGCATGGAAAGAAATACAGCCATGGAGGGGAGGGATGGTGTTTTGATAATTTTACTAAAAAAAAAATAATAATAATAAGCTTTTGGTCTTTGTCAGCCAGCCATCACAAGATGCTTATCTATACAGAGAGAGATCAGCCAATTCAGTATGGGCTACAGTTTGTTTTATAGCACTTCTTGGCTTTATTCATGGTTAGCTCAGGGTCTTACAGAAGTTCTAGAGACCCCAAGACCCTGAGCCTATAGCCAGAGCCCATGTAAAATAGATTAAACCACATCTTGCATAGGGTTAAACTTCATCCAATCACCTCTGTTGAACCCCAACACCAATCCCTCTTCAATGGCCCTGTTTTGCCTCCTTGGCCATCCAAGAATTGGAGAGAAAAAGGAGCTGTCAAAGGAAGTATTTCCGTGTCAGATCACATTGCCAAAGCTTAACCATCCAGAATACACCTTCTTCAACCTGACAGCAGTGGTCAAGTCCCCCAAATCCCTTATTGCTACTTGCTAGCCAAGGGGGAAGGGACTGGTGATATCATCAAACTGATCAGTACCTGTTGGTGTAGGCTCATGGAATAACAAATATCTCTGGGAAATGAGTGGGGGGCGGGGGGTGGGAGGCTTCTCACCTGGTGACTGTGATTGATGGCTTTCCTGCCAGAACCCCCAGGAAGGAAATCTGACTGGGTCAAACATGTTTGGGGAAGGCCCAGCTATTGTGGCCAAGCTGTAGGTTATTAGTTGAGGAAAGGTGATTTACACCAGGGGTCTCCAACCTTGGCAACTTTAAGACTTGTGGTCTTAAAGTTGCCAAGGTTACCTCTGATTTACTAGTTGGATATTTTCCTTCACAACATTTGTCTTTGTAGGCTGTAGGATTTGCCATTTTGGAACAAAAGGTATTTTTGGAAAAGTTAGATTTTTAAATATGGCTGAAAAAAATCAGTGATGGTTATGAATTCAATTTTGTTCAAATCATGATCTAAATACTGTTTTATCATTATCTCAAATCATCACTACTAAATAAACAAAGTTAGCAAGTTATAGCAGTCCTCTAGGCCTCAGCTGTATCCACCAGGTTAAAGTATAATAGTTTCTTAATTCTGTTCAATCCAATGTCTTCTTCTTGATGACTTTTATATCAGATGAAGCAGTTTTATATATCACCATACAAATCATAACAAAGTCCTTTCTGCTGGTGTATAGGTAAAATGGCTAAGTTAAGATAGAACTAAGCTAGTGACCCCAGACTGGTGTTGTGGCCCGCCAGCGGCCTGCGCGGATTGTTGCTGATCCCGACGACAAGGAGGCTGGTGTGGTGTCGCGCCAGCAGCCTGTGCAGCTGGCGCTTGAGTCGGACAGTGAGGAGGCTGTAGAAGATGTGGTGCCAGAGGCAGGGATTCAGCCAGGGCCTTCAGAACCTCCAGAGGCTCCTTTAAGTGCAGAGGATGAAGTGGAGGAGCCTCTTCTCAATGCACGGGCACGCAGAGCTGCCAAAAGGCAGGAGTGGTTCCTCAGGAGGAGGTCTCCTCGAGACCTTGGAGCTAATTGGCCACTCCCTTAGCCTATTTAAGTTTGCACGCAGCTTGTAAAAAGCTGCAAGAAACAATGTCGTTCGTTCGCTGATCATTGAGTTTGGATTTTCTTTCCAAACCTTGCTTCTGGGCTTTCTGCCAACTCTAGTAAGACTTTATCTTATCTGTGGAATTTCTGGCAGGTTGTTAAGAGCGTTTTAGTAACAGCCTGCATTTTCAAAAGACTGCGTTTTGAAGTAAACGGAGTTTGTTCGAAGTTTGTGTGTGCGGCATTCTTTGGGATCTGTAGCTGGGGCAGAACAACTGGGAACGATGTCAAGACTGGGTAGATAAATTTGCTGCTGAAATTTGCTTGTATATCTCAGATAGAACAACAACAACAAGTTACTCAAGCTTCAATAATGATTGTGGATGGCATTTGGTAGAATCTGTGTTTGAAATTTGAAAGGTAGCAAAAGCTGCTTGACAATTTGGAGAATTTTAGCCTAAGATACTGTACCTATCTGGAGGGCACAAGGTTTGTGTATAGATAGTCCTCGACTTACAATCATTAATGACCGGTCAAAGTTACAACGACACTGAAAAAAGTGACTTATGACCACTTCTCATACTTAACGACTGTTCCAGCATCCCCATAGTCATATGATCAAATTTTGGGAGCTTGGCAATTGGAATGTATTTACAATGGCTGCAGCATCCTGGGATTGTCATTTGCAAGCTTTCCAGGGAGCTTCTGACGACCACAATCAATGGGAGAAGCCAGATTTGCTTAACAACAACAAAGGTCTTAAAATGTGGCATGATTCCCCTAACAACTGCCTTGCTTAGCAACAGAAATTTTGCATTCAATTTTGGCCAGAAGTCAAGGTTTACCTCTAGTGTGTATCAGGGGTGGGTTCTACTTACCTTTACTACCGGTTTGCAACGGATTGCACGTGCGTGTGCTCGCTTTGCTCGTGTGCGTGCCTTGCTTTTGCGCATGCGTAGATGATGACATCCGGGACGGTGGGCGGAGCCTCCCGCCGATTTTACTACCAGTTCTTGCAAACCGGTCAGAACCAGGGGCAACCCATCCCTGATGTGTATCTGTGTGTCATTTTTCATATGAAAAAAAACTAACCCCATTGAACTAATACAAACCATCACGGGAACTAAAAATTTCAGCCTGTGACAGGACTTTTATTTCAGTTAAACACTGAACTTAATGTAATGCAATGCAGAGAGACAATCTGGTGTTATGGTTAAAAGTGACAGGCTCGAAACTGGAAAACAGTGAGTGCTAATCCTGCCTTAAGGACAAAGTCAGCTGAACGACTTGGGTAAGGCAATTTCTTGTTCCCCAGTAGAAGAAAACAGCAAGTCACTTCTGAAAAGGTTGCCAAGAAAACAACAGAACTAATTTAAGCAGCCCCCAGCTAATCGATATTGACTTTACACCCTCTCCCAAAAAGTACAAAATAAAATAAATAATAATAATAGAGCAACCTGATCATAACAGCAGTAATTGGTAATAGATTTGCTATGTTAACCACTCCAGCATGACTCAAAATAATTTTCCGTAGTTGAGCCTTAAGAATTTCTAACTCATCAATTTCCTGTTGGAGCGCTCATTTAAAATTCTTTCTGTAAGAACGACAGCTTTCAGCTCAGCAATGGAGCGTCCTTGGAGCCTGAAAAATTATCCTGCTGGTTCTTATATGTATATACATTTGTTTCGTTTATATCCTGTCTTTCTGCATAGAGCAGCCTAGATGGCTAACAGCTGTAATAATAATGCAGATACAATAAACCGAAAGTCAATAACTAGCTTTGAAGTCGGATTTATATCCACATATTCTATTTTGCCATAAAATAAAATACCCAAAATACAGAAGTGTGTAATACAGAACTTGCAGTAATCTACAAGAGCCCAACATGTTCATCTCTGATTTGGAAAAATGCCATTTAAAAAAAAAAAATCTTAATACCGTCTCTGTGTGTATGTGTAGTCTCTGTATATGTAAATACTTTTACAAATCAGTCCATACTTCACACATCTGATGGAATGGGACTTTATTCTCCAAATGCGTGTACCATAATAAATACATTAATCTTTCCAAGTGCCACAAGGCTCATTTGGTGCAATTCTGTTTCTCCAAGCATTCGCTCAAAACTTGTTTTGGAAATATCATTTCAATGGAAATCATCTCTGGCCACTAGATGGCAGCATGGCTCCATGGATGGAATAACAGGGTTTGGACAGCCTGTTGCTTGGGCATTCATTCACTCCTTCAAGCACCCTGGTATCTGGGGCACTCATTCATTGTTCCTGGGGCACAATTGGCAGAACATTCCTGGATCGAAATAAACACACTTTATGAGAGTCTTGCTATTGGAAACATTTCTGCAGCTTCTCTCTCTCTCCCAGCCCCCAAAACCCGTTTCTCTTTCTATGACTTCTCAGCTGGGAACTTTCAAGCCTTAATACTATTTTATGTAGCCTGGCCTATTCCCAGGATTCCAACAGATTAAGTGCATTGTGAAAAAGAGATTATGAGTCACTTAGGGCTAGGCACTTGTTCTAATCTTGGATCTGGCGAAGGGCATACGAAGGGAAATTTCTTCCTTTCACCTTTCCTGGATCCCTTGTCTTTCAAGAAAAATAGCCCCTTTGCCCCATTCTTACATTCCCATTTGTGGCTAAAAGCGATATTACTGTACTTCCTATATCATATCTATTCTTCTCTAACTCTGCTTCCCCCCCCTCCTCCCAATAATTGATATGCTCTCTGTAAATTCAATCACAGTCTCTCCAGATGCCTTTTTGAAGTTAAGAAACCCTGTTAGTGAATTAAGTCTGGAATATCCCTGAATCTGGCAGAAACATTTTGCCCTGGTTCTCAGCAAGAGAATCCATCAGAACTTTTTGGAATACTGTAGAAATGTATGGAAGTAATTGGAATTGGAATCTAGTTTTTTTTTTAAAAATAACATGAACTGCAGTTTTAAAAGTCGGAGAAGACTATGGCACAAAAAGTAAACAAACCACTCCTCCCTTTGCAGACTTTGTGTAATCTTTCCTGGCATGGCTCTTTCTTTCTTTCTTTCTTTCTTTCTTTCTTTCTTTCTTTCTTTCTTTCTTTCTTTCTTTCTTTCTTTCTTTCTTTCTCTCTCTCTCTCTCTCTCTCTCTCTCTCTCTCTCTCTCTCTCTCTCTCTCTCTCTTCCTTCCTCCCTCCCTCCCTCCCTCTCTCCCTTCCCTTCCCTTTCTCCTTTCCTTTCCTTTCCTTCCCGTTCCCCTTTCTCCCCTCCCCTCCCCTCCCCTTCCCTCCCCTCCTCTCCCATTCCCTTCCCTTTCCTATTGCAGTATGAAATTCTAGCTCTCTAACTGCATGAGAATCCTGTGCAACGCCCTCTGCCCATTTGCATTTGGCCATTGCTCAAATGTTGCTGGAGTGACCACCCCGTCTGTACTGGCTGATGTCCAGGAAGCTCAGTTTTGTTGTGTGATCATGCAAAAGTCATTCATCCTTTTTTTTTTGTCTTGAGGACTGTCAGAAAAGGAGGCTCGGTTGAATAGATTAATTTATATAGAGAAGTTTCCTGTTTGGGCCATTTGCAAACATCCTGCTTTCCTGAACAATGTGAGAGACAAATGTGGAGGTCTTGAGGACATGGCTTTTAAATAGGGAATTGCAACAGTCCAGCTTCTGGACTGACATATTTAAAATGTGGAGGGAAATGGAGAAACAGGTTGTATGTTTGAATCACGCAACCATTTTTTTTTTTTTAAAAAAATGCTTAATTAATTTTGGGGAGCTAATTTATTTATTGCTTTATTCCACTCCTTCTCCCCTCATGAAACTCAAGACAAATGTAGATAGATTTTCCAGGGACCTGCTATACCTTGCCACCAGATCCCCATAAGAACTGAACATCTACCAATAGAGAAACCTAGAAAAAGCCTTATCTTCAGGGGAAGAAAATGCATGGAGATTTATTTTCTTTCTTTCTTTCTTTCTTTCTTTCTTTCTTTCTTTCTTTCTTTCTTTCTTTCTTTCTTTCTTTCTTTCTTTCTTCCTTCCTTCCTTCCTTCCTTCCTTCCTTCCTTCCTTCTTTCTTTCCTTCTTTCTTTCCCTTGTTTCTTTAGTGGGTGGATTGTTAGACATCATCAGGCTACGATTATTAAGCCAAAAGTGGTCATCTATGTGGAGGTAACAGGGCATCTGTGCAAAGAACATAGATGCCGGTTCTCTAGGGTTGAGCCTTACTACACAGCTTACTATGCAGTTAAAAGAAGACATACTAAGTCTAAACATAAAACAAGAATCCTAAGCATAAGGAAGTAAAACTTAAATACAGATGGGCCTCCATCTCTATTTCTGTCTCTACTACTTTTTCTCTCTCTGGAAGATGAAAACATAATAATTGCACTTAATTATATTCTGCTTTTTAGGCTACGCATCCTCAGGAATCAGCCTTTCAAACAATATGAATAAATTGCTAATAAAACTGCAATAACCGTGCACCAACAAAGCAATCTCCTTCCCCCACTTCCCCCACCAAGTAGTAGGATCCTGCCCAATTTTCTTAGGATGGGAAGAGAGTGAATCCAACCACCATTTTTGGTTTTGGGAGATCATCTTGTCTGCCTCCAATCTCCTCACTTGGGGATGTTTCCCACAGTACAGGGCTCTGCAATTGTTGAATGCATAATAGAAAATGAAAAAAAGGAAAAGAAAAGAAAAGAAAAGAAAAGAAAAGAAAAGAAAAGAAAAGAAAAGAAAAGAAAAGAAAAAAGAAAAGGAGTCTAGTAAAAAGTGAAAGGTGAAAGGGGGAGAACTTAGTTTTCAAACATGGGCCAGAGCTGTAGAGAGCCTTTCAATGTATTCACTGTTCCCAATTGGCTAGTAAATGGTTTGCTCTCCTTTGGGAACAACACATTTCTACTTTCTAAGGGAGAGTCAAAAGAAATGTATTATTCACCCCTGAGCTGCCTTAGAATTGTTCCCTTTTTTTTTTATTCTTCTGACCTAGTTATGTAGCGCATCAGTCTAGGGTGGGATTGACAGTAGAATGAGGACTGTCCCTATTATTTCTTTTCAGCCATAAGGGGTGCAGTTGGGGGGCAGCAAACTCAATCTGCTCTCTTCCTCCCCACGCACCCTCAGCCCAAGAGTTTGCAAACAAAAAGGAAGCAAACTCTCATACTCCAGGGCAATAAATCTCTAATAAAAACCTTCCTTCCTTCCTTCCTTCCTTCCTTCCTTCCTTCCTTCCTTCCTTCCTTCCTTCCTTCCTTCCTTTCTTTCTTTCTTTCTTTCTTTCTTTTTCTTTCTTTCCTTCCTCTCCTCTCCTCCCCCTCCCTCTTTTTTCTCTTGTTCTTTCTTTCTTTCTCCTTCCCCTCCTCTCCTTCCTTCTCTCCTCCCTCCCTCCCTCCCTCTCTTTCTTTCTTTGTCTCTCTTTCTTTCTCTCCTTCCTCTCCTCTCCTTGCTACTCTCCTCCTCCCTCCCTTCTTTCTTTTTTCTTTTTTCTTTCTTTCTCTCATTCTTTCTTTCTTTCTCCTCCCTCTCCTCTCCTTCCTCCTCTCCTCCCTCCCTCCCTCCCTCCCTTTCTTTCTTTCTTTCTTTCTCTCTTTCTTTCTCTCCTTCCTCTCTTCTCCATGCTACTCTCCTCCCTCCCTCCCTCCTTTCTTTCTTCCTTTTTCTTTCTCTTTCTTTCTTTTATTCATTCTTTCTTTCTTTTTCTCCTTCCTCTCCCCTCCTTGCTCCTCTCCTCCCTCCCTCCCTCCCTCCTTCTCTCTCTCTCTCTCTCTCTCTCTCTCTCTCTCTCTCTCTCTCTCTCTCTCTCTCTCTTTCTTTCTTTCTTTCCTTTTCTTTCTCTTCCCCCCCCCCCCAACTTTTGCTAGAAGAACAAACAGGAGCAGTTACCACTTCCTCTCAAGTTGTAAACAAAACCAGCTCTGCTTCTCCAGGGGAAATCTTTGCCAAGAGGTTTTCCCTTCTGATTGTTTGAGCTTTCAGGCTCTGATTAGAATTTTGCAAGCAGCCAGGACTGTGACAGCCCAGTTTCGGGAACAAGCTGTAATTCTCACAGCTTATGCGGAGGCTCTCCTCCAGCTTTCCCCTTTATCTCTGTTTGCTTGCCATTAAACTTGAATCTTAACTCTTTGTGCAAGTACGTCTTGTAGTTGAGTTTTACAGTAACTAGTTGATAGGCAAAAATCTTGATCATAGACCTTTGTCTTCCTTTATTAGAGAATTACTGCCTTAGAGTATGATAGATTTTGCTTCCATTTTGGGAATTAGGTCATGCCAAAGCATACTGCCACGGATTCGGAAGTGTCTGGTGGTTCTTCTTTCACAAAAGTCTAAACTGGAGGTTTTGGGGAATCTCTTAATGTTCAGATAGGAACTATAGTTCCTCTCAGCCTCAGAGATAGTGGGAACTAATCTCTGGAGGCTAAACTTTCTTATTCTGACAGGCTAAAGATCATTTATAGAAGGAAGATTCACAGAGGGCCAAACAAAAGATCAGCAAAGTGTTGAACCTATTTGGCAGGTTGGTATAACTGTGGGAATGTAATAACCTTTTAGGAGTGAAAATGGCCGCTTCCTAACCATTCAAAATGTTAATTTTGCATTATTTTCATTTTGTGCTTTTGAAACCCAGCTTCTTTAAAATTCAGCCCTAATTTTCAAAAGCTTGTCTTGTTACTCAGAAAATGTGCTGTTCCCCAGCAAAAAAGTCAATGTTTCCCCCAAGAAGGGGGGAAAAGGCTGTTTTCATTCTTAATATTATTTTTTCTTAGCCAAGTGTGCTCCATGATTGTAATTCCCAGATTTAGAATAACAGAATAACAGAGTTGGAAGGGACTTTGGAGGTTTCTAGTTCAACTCCAAGCTCTGGCAGGAGAATCTATAACATTCTAGACAAATGGCTATCCAATCAATTCTTAAAAGCCTCGAGTGATGGAGTACTCACAACCCCTGGAGGCAAGCTGTTCCACTAATTAATTGTTCTCACTGACAAGAAATTTCTCCTTATTTCTAGGTTGTATCTTTCTCATGTCCTCTTCGTTAGACTAGACATACCCAGTTCCTTCAACTGTTCATTGTATGTTTTAGTCTCTAGTTTCCTAGTCATCTTTGTTGTTCTTCTCTGTACTCTTTCTAGAGTCTCAACATCTTTTTTATAGTATGGTATCACAGGGATGGGTTCTACTTACCTTTACTACCGGTTCGGAACGGGGCTGCGTGCTTGCGCTTCTGCGCATGCGCAGAAGCTTCCTGATGATGTCTGGGTTGGTGGGCGGAGCCTCCTGCCAGTTTTACTACCGGTTCTTACGAACTGGTCTGAACCGAGGGCAACCCACCACTAAGGTATCAAAACTGGATGCAGTATTCCAAGTGTGGGTCTTACAATGGCAACATTATTCTCATCTAACAAGAGTACTACATTGACTAGAAATTCTAGGGGCTGCCATTGGAAATGGCAGCTTGGGGGCTGCAAATATTGCTTTCTCTATGATGTAGTGAACAGGGTGGTCCCAAAACAGCATCATGAACTTGAGGATTTCTTATGGTTTTCTTGGGTATGGAATGAAATGAGAATTGTTTGCCCCTCCTCTTAATCGCTTCCAGATCTGTACGAATCACTAAAGATCTGAAAACTTTCACAAAACTTTGGGTATGTGCAATTTGAGCACAAATTCCCATTAGGGATGATTTTAAGGAAATTAACAAGAGGTTTCAACTCCTTTTTTTGGTTAACAGTGGCAACAACTGAGAGGTTTTATTCTTTGTCTAAAAGATAGTAAATAAGAAAGTTTAGGAGAGAAAAGAAGGAATGAATTTTTGCATAGAAGAACAGTGAGTCTGGACAGGCTATCCTGTATTGTTGACTCATCTTTTGCACCAATCTCTCAGTGTGGTTCAGTCCCTAACTGACCCCAGGAAACACACAAAACGTTTCCACCCTCTGAACTTCAATGTACAAACTTTGGGATATATGTTCTAAATGGGAAGGTAGGCAGATTATTTTAAGTGGTTCAAGAGATAGCTTTCTGTAGCCCATTAGAAGATGTTGAAGCTTGTTGCGCTATAAATACATATATCAGTAATGTAAGATATGTTATGGATAGAGCATTATAAGCTACACTCAGCTTGCTTACTGGATGAAATGTACCCTTGCATAATCTTTGGTGCTGAGACTGGTTGAAAGAGGTTGAATCTCTGCTCACTTCTTGGGGTAGATGGAGAGATGGGTCAAAAGTCCTATCTTTTTGATTCAGTAATAGTGAACAAAAGTTACAACCAGAAGGTTCCAATTTCATCTTCAGAGAGGATGGGTAGTGGGCAGGAAAAGTATTCCAAAAGTATATGCATAAAATCTTCCTTCTTCCTGATAGCATTTACTCTTACCAGCCTGAAACTACAGATGTACCTATGGTATCAGCTGTCACCGAACCTGATGTTTTAGGCTTATTTATTTATTTATTTATTTATTTATTTATTTATTTATTTATTTATTTATTTTTTGCTGCAAGCAATTTCAGTCACCAACTTCCAACCAATTGGCAATTTTGCTTCTCCAGCAATTACCAACTGGGCCATCAATCCATGGAACAAGCAGAAATTAAACACTTCATAATGCTTTTTAATTTTTGCAGTAGACTGAAGAGATCTACTTTGAAACACATTTTGTAGGGCAGGAGGGATTTTTGGAAATATAGATTGTAATACGTTCATTTGCCAAATTTATTTTGTACCCCATGTGTGTAATTCAGTTTAAGAGATATTTATGGAACGAAAAGAACAGTTCCCATCCCACACATATATTGTTAAAAAATTATTTTGGGCAGTAGGTTCATCCAACACTTCTGAGACTTAGATTACGTGTGTGTGTGTGTGTGTATATATATACATTGTTGTTTCTGTTCTTACATTATGTTTTGGAAATTACTGTATGAAATCATCCAGTGATAACATATAATCCCAGCCAGTAGGCGTTGGTGGGTAGAAGGGAAGGCAAGGAAAACTTGTGAAGTCTGGAAAGCATTTGGCAGGATTTTCAAGAAAGGTACCCCATTATAAAGTATAGCAATTTAACTAGGTTAAAGGGAGGGCTGCTAAAACCAATTTGTGGCTGTGCATTGTGTTGCCGTGTGACCAAGTTCAAGTGGGCCACTACAGAAGCAGCTTTTCCTGTTAGTGATCAGAACCAAAACTGAGCATGGTTGAGTGATGTGTGGATTGGAGATTGTCAGATGTAAATGCCTTATTCTCTAATGTGTAAATAATGTATATATGGAACATCAGGGGTTAACTTATTACTTGAGCTTTAATGTATTCATAATTTACCACTCCCATTCCTGGCTCCGCCCCTTGTATATAAAAGGAGCCATCCTCCCCATTTTCCTTGCTTCTATCTTGAATATTCAGCGAATATAGAATGCCTATTATGATTAAAGAGAATTATATTTAAACCTATAACTTCTATTATCTTTATTGAGTCTGATCCTGAAAATATTGCAACAAGCTGGTAGCAGAGGATGGTTAATTGACTCAATAAGTAATTAAAAATGTCCAAGAAAGATAGGCCCAACACCAGGGCCTACAGCAAAGAAATAGAAACTGATCAAGAGATGATCAACGAATCCACTAATGCGATTTCGAGAGAATCCGAAGAATACACCACTGAAGAAGAAGAACTGATGAGTGAAAATAACGACCAGGAAGAAATCGAGATAGAAAATAACAAACTCAGGTCAGAGATATTAAAAATACTAAAAAGCCAAAAGAATGATGAGAGCCTCATCGCGGACCTCCAGGAGATGCTGAGGAACAGCGGAGCAGCGAGAGAGAAAAACATCATTAAAGAAAAACCCAAAGATCAAAAAACTGTGAGTGAAATGACTACTGAGAAAATAGTTGTAAAAAAGAAAAGATGTGACCCCGCGCGAAATTTTGAACGGCAGCCATCTTGGTTTCAACGAACTTCAAAAGAGAGTGAAGCAGAGCCAATCAAAACGCTCAGTTCAAAATTTCTGGCGCGAAAAACGCTATCAGACGAAGAAAGTGAAAAAGAAGTCTCAAACTCTTCAGATGAACCAAAATCAGAAAGTGAAGACGATTTAACAAAGTCTCAAGTAAAGTCAGCAATGAAAACACTTTTTGCTGCTTTTGGGCCAAGATTGAAAATTTCTAAGACATCAACGAAGAAGCAAGCAATCAAACCGACAACTCAAGACCTGCACGCTCCCATCCTGACTTCGAAAACGACGACACCCGAGCCCAGAGAGCCATGCCGATTCCGTCCTACACCGCAGACAGAATCGAGTGCCAGCACACACAAGAGAAAGAGAAGAACCGCCGCCATCACCAAAGCCCCAAAAACCGAGCCAGAGACCGACTCATCTGAAGAGGAGCGGATCGAGAGAGCTGAAATGGAGAGAACCTTCCACAACGGCGCCAAAGAAGAAATGAGCAACGCGCATGTGCAAAACTACGTAGACGGCCCCGAAAGACTTGAACTGGCCAGAGAACCGCGCAGACTCGTTACAAGCATCCCAATGCCGTTCTGTAATTTCCTGCACTTGAGAGACCACGGACTGCCTCAGGTTGTAAGTAATGGACAAAATAATGTGGGGAACTTACCCAGTGACTTCCCAAAACTTAGAGTTGATGGCATTAATTTACAAGAGTGGTACCAACAGCTTCAGGTTATTTTTATGAAAGAAAATTTACTATTCTTTATAACTAGTCCTCCAAGAAGACCTTGGACTTTAAAAATAGACTGTTTACATCATAGAGCATTTTTCATAATAATTTCTAGCGTGTCTCCTGCAATGTATCATAGCATCAAACCAAACCTAACTGTATCAGAAATAATTCAATGCATGTTTAATCTATTTCACAGCGATAGCGTAGCCACAACCACAAGAATGTCTAAGGATTTCTTTTCTTCTAGAGTGAAACCAGGGGTTTCTATAAGTGAACATTTGATAAATCTAAACAAAATAAGAGCTGAGCTGCAATTGAGGGGGGAAGTGATTTCAGATCAAACTATGAAAAGTGTTATTATCAATTCACTTGATCCATCATGGGATAGCTTTATGTCACACTTAGATACCATTAATTTGGGATATTTATCAATAGAAAGTCTATCTAACAAATTGATAGCAGAAGACAATTCAAGAAAAAATCGTTCCAGTAACCAAACAGAACACAAATCTTTTAGGAAAGTAGTCTTTCAAGATAAATATAATGAGGCCTTTAGATGCCACAATTGTGGATCCAGGGAACACAGTAGAAGAGACTGTCCCAAAGTCCCAAGGGAGAGACATAGGCCAGAATATAGGAGCAAATACAATTACAGACAATCTTCCACAGATAGACACAAATATAGAAGTCCACCAAACTACAGAGAAAGTAGAGGGGGTAGAGAAAATTCAAAAGAGAGAAAATCTGGGTCACTAAATGGGCTAAATAAACAAGACAGCACCAAAACACAACAAGATGAGAACAATAATTGGCTTATTGATTCTGGTGCAACAAATCACACCACTAATAACAAAAGTATATTATCTTCATTTACAGAAGATAAGTTTGTGATAAAGGTAGCTAATCAAGAAAAGGTTCAAGTATTAGGCAGAGGAAATGTGACCTTGCCTGGTTTAGGGAAAATAGAGGGGGTATTATTAATCCCAGAAATACCTCACAACATACTAAGTGCTATAAAACTAAGCAGAGAATCTGACATCAATATAGTTTTCTCAAAGGGGAAAGCAACTATAGAAAAGAACAAAACAAATGTAGGCACTGTAATGATAAAAGGGGGTCTACCCTATCTGATAACCAAAGAAAGATGGTTACATAACATTGATTCAAATATGGAAGATTGTATTGAAGCAGATGATGAAAATGTCAGTAACAGTGACAATGATGAATGTAAAATAACTCATGATAACAAAAATACACACAATGAGAAGAAACCAAAAATAGGTAAACCAATTCATGATGAGTGTGCTCATATCTTACATAGGAAGTTAGGACATGCAAGCTTTCCTGTAGTACAAAAAATGACTGAACACGCAGAAGGTGTAAAAATAAAAAATTGTGAAAATTATTTAGAATGCTCAGTATGTAAATCCACCAAACTAAAAACCAGTCCCAGACCAAAAAAATCTAACAGATCAACTAACAATATTTTTGATTTGGTACATATGGACTTAGTTGGTCCATTAACTCCATCAATTACCTATAGAAAACGTTACTTCCTAACAATAGTGGATGATTACAGTCGCTATGGTTTTGTTTACACATTAAAGCACAAGGATGAAACCTTTCAGAAATTTAAGGAATTCTACAAACGCATAGAAACACAACATAATATCAGAATAAAACAAATTATGACAGATAGGGGATGTGAATTCATGTCTAAAGAATTCTCCCAATGGTTAAAGGATAGAGGAATGCTACATTTCACGTCCAATCCATTTTCTGCCTTTCAAAATGGGATTGCAGAGAGAAAGAACTCCACACTACAAACCATGATTAGATGCACATTAGAGGATGCTGGTTTAGGCAAACAATTTTGGTCAGAAGCCTTACATTATTCAAATTACACTCAAAATAGAACATGGTCCAGTATTGTGAATAAGACACCATATGAGGTGATGTACAATAGAAAACCTAAATTAGCACACATGCACATATTTGGAGTTACTGCAGACGTGCACATACCTAAACAATTGAGGAGAAAGGGAGAAAACGTATCCAGGAGATTAAGATTCATGGGATACGAAACTGGAACCAAAGGGTACAGATTCATCGATAATAATAACAAATTTATAGTATCCAGAACAGCTGTGTTTCATGAGCAGGCCAATTGGTCTAAGTTGCACCTTAATGAAATTTTTCCTAATAAAAGCAAAGATAATATATCTTGCGAGGAAGGAACAACAGAAAATCAAAATATTAACAAAAGTAAGAACAAAACCAAAACTTGGACAAATAGTCAGCATAAAATAAAGACAGACACATTAACAAAAAAGGAAGCCAGATATTTGCATGACAACCATAGCAAACCTGAAAGAAATATTAGAAATAATAGAAACCAAATACCAAATAAATACAAAGATTATATTATGCATATGGATGGAGAACAAATAACACCTAATACATATGAGGAAGTATTGAAACTTCCCCGTGAAGAAAGAGAAAAATGGGAACTAGCTATGGAAAAAGAAATGGAAAGTTTACAAGGATTAAATGTATTCACACCTGCGATCGCACCTAAGGATAAAACAATTATAGGTACCAGGTGGATTTATAAAATTAAGAATTTAGAAGGAGGTAATACCTTATACAAGGCCAGACTAGTTGCACAAGGTTATGCACAAAAATATCCAGAAGACTATACTGACACATATTCACCCACAGTGAGAACAGAGAGTGTCAAAACAGCTCTTGTAGTAGCATCTGCACTCAATCTAGACGTGTTTCAATATGACATACAGACTGCATACTTACATGCAAAATTAGATAAGGAAATATATGTAAGAGCACCACACAGTCAATACACTAATAAGAACGAAATTTGGTTACTAAATAAGAGTCTGTACGGATTGAAGCAATCTGGCAAAAGATGGTACGATTGTTTGGTAAAAGTACTAAAGACCATGGATTTCAACGCCACCACTGCTGATAACTGTTTCTTTGTAAAAAAGAGTAATGATCATATTGAATTTGTATTAATTTATGTGGATGATATTTTATATATTGGAAAGCATAAAGAGAGCAGGGAAATCTTTGTAAATAAGTTAAACGAACACTTCTCATTGAAATCACTAGGTAGAGTGAATAAATACCTTGGTGTACAAATTAACAAAACAAAAAGGGGATTCAAACTTACTCAGAAAGATAAAATCATTGAACTCCTAAACAAATGTAACTTAAATAATGCCAAAACATGTGACACACCTATGCAAACTGATTTTCTTAGAAACAATGATGAATCTTCCCCTGAGTTTAAAGACAACACATTTTACAGATCAGTTATAGGTTCACTCCTTTATATATCTAATTGGACTAGGCCAGATATTGCATTACCTCTCAATTTATTGTCAAGATATGTTAGCAAACCAACCTTGTATCATTGGGAAGCTGTCAAAAGAATTTTAAGATATCTGAAAAGTACATTAGATTTTTGTTTAATATTGGAACCCAATAATGACAAAGAACCAAAAATTACTTGTTATGCTGATGCAGATTGGGCTGGTGATACATCATGCAGAAAGAGTACCTCTGGTTATGTTTTTCTATTGAACGATTGTCCAGTTTACTGGTATACTGGTAAACAAGAACTGGTAGCCACCTCTACCACAGAAGCGGAATATGTTTGCTTGTCTAAAGCTGCAAATAACCTTGTATGGTTCAATGATTTGATCACAGATGTTTGGAAGAAACCTACTTTACCATTTATTATGCATGAAGACAATAAAGCGGCCATTGAAATTTCTAGATCCGATGCAATTGGACAAAGGTCCAGGCATATTGATATAAAATTTAAGCACGTGAGACAACTATCTCAAGACGGATTCATCAAAGCAATACATTGTGATACTTCTGAACAATTAGCTGACATATTAACAAAACCCTTACCTTCTAAACAACACAAATATTTAACTTCTAAATTATATGTATTATATTGTCCTGAATCTGAATGTAACTGGTGTTGTATAACGAACCGGCATTTAGAGGGGGATTTGTCAGATGTAAATGCCTTATTCTCTAATGTGTAAATAATGTATATATGGAACATCAGGGGTTAACTTATTACTTGAGCTTTAATGTATTCATAATTTACCACTCCCATTCCTGGCTCCGCCCCTTGTATATAAAAGGAGCCATCCTCCCCATTTTCCTTGCTTCTATCTTGAATATTCAGCGAATATAGAATGCCTATTATGATTAAAGAGAATTATATTTAAACCTATAACTTCTATTATCTTTATTGAGTCTGATCCTGAAAATATTGCAACAGAGATTGTTTTCTGTGGAAAAACAGAAAGAATTTGCTTTCCTTTACAAAGAAAGTACCAGCACTGGGGGAAGAGAGTGAGAGACAAAGAAGAGCTGAGTGATTGACAGTTCTCTCTTCTAATCATAGAAAATGGTGATCCTGGCAAAGATTGGACTTGCTGTGAAGGGACAATAGAACAAAGATGGACAATCTAAGGCCAGGTTGTGCCTCTACACTCCTGCCCCTCGCCCCAGATACTAGCGTATTTCTGAAGTCCTCAAAACTCCTCAAGAGATCAGGGCAATGGTGAAATCCAAATTTTTTTTCCAACGGTTCTGTGGGCGTGGCTTGGTGGGTGTGGTGTGGCTTGATGGGTGTGGCTTGGTGGGCGTGGCAGGGGGAGAATACTGCAAAATCTCTGTACCCACCCCACTCCAGGGGAAGGATACTGCAAAATCCCCATTCCCTCCCCACTCTGGGGCCAGCCAGAGGTGGTATTTGCTGGTTCTCCAAACTACTCAAAATTTCCGCTACCGGTTCTCCAGAACCTGTCAGAACCTGCTGGATTTTACCCATGGATCAGGGCCAAATTTGAGAGTTTTTTTTTCACTGTAATTTCTTGTCTTTTAAAAAAAACAGTTAAGAAACAATAACCTATAATCTAATCTTCCCTATAAAAAAAGAAGATATTTGTACCTACTCGTTGTGGGTATCATTACCCTCTGTAGTTTCTCAAGGCCCTAAAAAAGTGAAAAAGATAAAATTTTAAAAGCAGCCCCTAAAGAAAAAGTAGTGGCCTACTTTTGGCCGAATGAGATTTGGGGGACCCCTGATTACAGCCATGGATTATATATTCAAAATGTGAATCAAAGCCACATAAGGCGTAAAACATATCTTCCTGTTTTCTGGTCTTTCCAGCCAATCTTTATGCTAACTTCCAAGACTTTACCTCAATATCCTCATCCCCATCCCATTTTGAATCTCTTCCTTCACATTCTGTCCCTTGTTTAGGATGGGTGTTGACAAATTATGGATTATGAAATCTGTCTCGATATGTATGACTCTCCTTGAGCTCCTAGTACCAGATCAGGCTGTGTGAAGAACCCATGTGCTGGTACCATCTTTCAACAGCTTTGTACATAGTCTTGCACTAACTCCGGTTGTCCCTGAGGACTTCTCAATGCCTTTCATTTTCCCCTTTTCCGATGGTGGTTCTTTCTGGGCTTCTTTCGAGGTAGGTGCGTGTCTTGTTGAGACTATTGGCCTGAGGTTCCAAATTTCTCAACCTGAGCCACTGGGAGTGAGTTCTGACAGTCACCAAGTGTTAGGTGTGGGAAGTTGGCTTGCCCAGTGCCCACATACAGCTGGCTTGCTGCCATCATGGTTGTCTGCTCTGTCCCAACAAGCTAACAGTGGCTTGTCCGGGCAGAGTGAGAGCCTGAGCTGGTAATTTTAGTCAGGAGAGTGTGTGAGTGTGACACAAAACCATGTCTTGATTTAGGAGCTCCTGGCCCCACAAAATATAAGAATCCCTGCTTTTGGAACTGGGTTTCGTTTGTTGGTACTCTAGTTTGTCAGCTACTCTTTTGTCTTGCCAGAACATACTGTAGTTGTAAGAGACAGTTTCATTTCCTATTCCTTCTCCCGCTCTTATTTTGGCCCCAGTTATTATGTTAGCTTTTATTTTGAATCACGTTTTGTATTTGTTCTCCAGTTCTATTAGTGTGTCAGTAGAAATTTATTATTATAATGATAGGCTTCTCTGTACTGCCTTGCTGTATTCTGGGTAGCTTACAGCCTTTATACCTCGGTGTGTCTGTCTGTGTGATTTTTATATTATGCACGTGGTGAAGCAGCAGGAAAGTGTTTCTGTGTCTTTTAAAGTGTTTTTGTGTCCTTTTGTGTCCCTCTTGCTTTATACAGAGTGATGAGCCTGACTAACAAAGGACAAACAATCTATGCGTACTGAGTTTGTACATTAAAAAAAACAAAACTCTCCTGACCTTGTTAAAGGGCCTCCCCTCTGTGGGTACGTGGGCATTTAGGCTGTAGCTTCCTCATAGTCTTGTTGTACAGACAGCCAAGTTGCTTTTCTTATTGATGATTTCCTGGCAAGCCTCTCTTATCCCAAAGGGTTTTAAAAAAGACTCTTTTCCTGCTTCAAAATGATTAAATCTGACAAGCTATAAATCCTGCCTTCAGTTGAGTAGCTTGAGGAAGGAGGAACATAAAACCCAGCAAATGCTAGGAAACAGAGATGGAGGGTGAATTTATTGTGAAGTTAAAAATCACTGGCTCCTTCCCGCCTCTGCTCTCCAGTAAAACTGGTCTTTCCAAGAGAGGCAAATTAGGCAAAAGGCAGGGAACGTGAGGAGTGGGGATGTGTTACTTGGAAGGTCCTTTCCTCCCTTCTCAGTCGGTACATTTGCACAGAGGCTAAATAGCTATTCCCACCTATTGGAAGCCAGAACATGTTGATGGGAAGAAGCTTCAACCAAATTTACTAACATTACTCACTCTTGCATTGAAATACTGGTAGTCCTCAATTTACAATACTTCATTTAGTGGCATTACAACGGCACTGAAAAAAGTCAATACCATTTTTCACACTTAACAACCAAACATTTCCATGGTCAAGCGATCAAAATTCAGTTGTTTGGCAATTGACTCGTATTTATGATGGTTGCAGTGATTCCGAGGTCAAGTAATCACCTTTTGTGACCTTCTGACAAGCAATGTCAATGGGGAAGCCAGATTCACTTAACAACCATGTTGTTACCTTACAACTGCAGTAATTCAGTTAACAACTGGTGGCAAGAAAGGTCATAAAATGGGGAAAAACTCACTTGACAAATGTCTGGCTTAGCAACAGAAATTTTGGGCTCAATTGTGGTCATAAATTGAGGACTTATTATTATTATTTTTTATTATTTATTTTTTATTATTATTTATTATTTATTTATTGTCAGTGCACAATGTATATACAATGAGATTGGTTGAGCTCCCTCAGGACTTATCTGTACATAGTGCTGGTGCCAGATAAATAATGATTAATGAAACATTATGGGCCTGAAGGGTTTTCCCTCTATTTCCCTTATGAATCTGGCAGCTGCAGAGTGGAGGAGAAGAGCATCTTTCTGAAGATGCATTTTTCCTATGGAAAGCACGAGGTTGCGATGGTAGATCTGGAAATGGGAGTTCAGCGTGACAATCTCCGTAGCCACACCCTTAAGAGGAATCCTTAATTACATCCCCAGGAGATAGATTTTATTTTTCTATTATTTATGCCCAGTGAGCTAATTTACTTGTCTGCTTTAGCACACATCATTTGCCATTGCATAAAGGATTGTAACTGCATTCGGCCTCTTCTCAAATGTTTCCCATTGACCTGGGGAAATCAAGGCAGGGGAGTGGGGGAGGGGGGCAGGACCTCTCAGCTTCTTTTTATTGTTTGGTCCAGGAAAGGTTAAAAGGATCTTTGGCTTACAGTTATAGATAGAACTATAGATATTTTGTCTACTACCTTGTCTGCATTGCAGATATTGCAAGTGCTGGCAGTTGTTCTCATTACTCTTGATAAACTTTCCTAATTTGTAGAAATGGATGATGGAGTAAATGAAATGTTCTGATGATCAACTGGATAAGGCTCTGAACAGCAGTAAGATGTTAACAGAAGGCAAACACACTTCCGTCACAAACATAGTTAAGCATCTACACATCTGTGTGATTTGAGAAGCCACCCCTTTTTGGAAATAGGATAGGATATCCTAATAGGATATTCAAAATCCCCAAACTGCAGATTGTACCACACCATTCCTAAAAGGACAAGTAGCACGAAAGAATTGTATTACTAAAAATGTAGTATGAAAATTACTGAATTACTCAATGTATTTGGCTTTTATGTGTAGATATTAAAGTGTGCTAGTTTCTATTGTTCTGAGGGCAGAGTTAATTTTGCATGATTAAAACACACTACAGCAGAATTCTGAAAACCCTTTAACTTTGGAGAAATTGGCACCAACTTTTTCTGCAAAGAGAATTCAGTATGTGGTAACTCTGAGATTTGCCATGTAGTGGAGTTCTGTTGCAGAACTGCCACAGAACTAGGCAAAGATGGAACTACCGAGGACCTGTCTTGGCTCTAGGATTGTATATAAATGTTATTATTTCAAATATTTCTTTATTACATTTTATCCTGCCTTTATCATTTTATAAGTAATTCAAGATGGCAAACATTCATAATACTCCTTCCTCCTCTTTTTCCTCACAACAATAATCCTGTGAACTGGTTGAGCTGAGAGAGAGTCATTAGTCATACAGCTGGCTTTCATGCCTAAAGTGGGATTGGAACTCACTGTCTCTCAATTTCCTAACTTCCTTCCCTCCTTATACCAAGGAAACCTCTGTCCTCGATTCCAGAAGGTAGATCTCAGAGCCTAAACAAAACTGATGGGTATAGAACTTCATCTTGATGATATCTTCTTGGACAACGAGAAATCTTCCACATTCAACAGACTGAAGACCTCTCACTCTCGCATTGGAACTGCAGTTACTGGAAGCTTTGATTCTTTAAATTCCTTCACTTTTCCAGAATGTGGGGGAGGAAGTGGCATCCACATGAAATGTTTTCATAACCTCTTTGAGTATCCTGGGCTTAACAGCTGAGCAAAGTGGCAGTGAGCATGCTGGACACAAGGCATTTCATTGTTGTAATTTATGACAGGTTATATTTGCTTAATTTGATTTGTTTCTCTTTGTAGCTGACCATCTACAATTATAATCGCTATTGAATCAATTTTAAGCAAACATTGCATTTGTTCAACAATGGGCCAACTGATGCCAAAAACACTATCCTCAATCTTTGCTGGCAGTCATCTCCCTCAACCCGAAATTCTGTTGGTCGGGAGTCTGCCACCCACATGACGCTTCTTTTTCTTCTTCCTTTTTTAAAGCTGTTGGTTTCCAAAGATATCACCCAAATTCCAAACTTTTCTGGGCTGAATGTTCCAAGTTCTTTGAGGGAAGGTACAGAATGAAGAAATAACACTGACACATGTCACCATGTTCTTGAGCAGTTTGGAGAACCAGTGCCTAACTAGTGGTTAAGGCACCAGGCTAGAAACTAGGAATCTGTGAGTTCTAGTCCCATTTTAGGCATGAAAGTTGGCTGAGTGACTTTGAGCTACTCACTTTCTCTCAGCCCAACCCACAAGCATTGTACTTGTGGAAAAAATAGGAGGAGGAAGGGTTATTAGGTATATTCACCACCTTGAGTTATTTATAAAAATAATAAAGGGGGTAAATAAATAAATAAATAAATCCCCAAATTCGTAAATGAAGTACCAGAAATGAACCATCAAGCCCTGTCCCAGGATACCACTGAAGCAGATCTTCATTGTGGCTTTGACTGCATCAAACTGACTCTTGATGCTCTGAATATCTTGATGTGTTTGGTCTTGTGGGCAAAGTACGTGTTTGAGCAAGCTCTCTTCCCTTTCCTTGCTCTGCTCCCATAGCGTGAAACAAGCCTGTGAAAATGGAAAATGCTGTTGAAAACGGCGGCTGTTTCAATAAAGTATTTGAAAGATGGAAATCTTACCTCACGTTAAATGCTTTTGTTTTCAGCTTCCAGAGATAATAATTCCATTATTTGATGCACTGCAAGGGAAGAGTGCTTTCTTCGCACATTTATATTGCTGGCAAAATAGAGACTTCTAGAATGAGAGTGGCAGGCTTCAAAAAGCTAGGAGTGAATGAAACAGTGCATTGAAACTAGTGAATTATTCAGTACTCTCATTTAGAAAAATATTTCTGCCTTCTGTTGCAAGGTCTGAGGGACAAATCATATCAGGAGAGAGTGGAGGAGCTGAATATGTACAGCCTGGAAGACAGAAGGGAAAAGGGATGGACATGATTGAAACCTTTAAATATATTAAAGGTGGGATAAGGTTCTAGAAGGCAGCTGTTTTCAATATTAAGCAAAAATCAAGAATGGGGGGCATAACCTCAGACTGGCAGGAAGGAAGTAATGTTAGAAAGCATTACTTCACAGAAAGAGTAGTGGAAGCTTGGAACCAACTTCCAGTGGAGGTAGTGGGTCAATCATTAGTAACTGAGTTTAAACATGCTTGAAATAAACACATGTTCATCATCTGACAAAAAAAATAACAACAACAAGATCGAGTTGCCAAAAAAATACATTGGAAGCTTTGCCAGAAGTTTGGGTTTGAATGCAGCAAAAATAACTGGGAATACGAAATTGACAAAGTTCTTGAAAATAAACAGGTCAAGATCTTGTGGGAGTTTCGAATCCAAATAGACAGACATCTGGCCCACAACACACCTGACATCACTATTGTGGGAAAGAAAAAAAGTCTGGTTCATTGATATTGCAATACCAGGTGATGCACGAATTGAAGAGAAAGAATTAGAAAAATAACGAAATACTGCAATCTGCAAACTGAAGTTTAGTGACTGTGGAGGAAGAAATTAATAGTTGTACCTATTACCTATTGTAATAGGAACCCTTGGAGCAATACCCAAAGGATTGCCTAGATACATGAAAATTTTGAACTTATCAGACCTGAATATTCTGATTTTGCAAAAAAAACCCACCTTACTCGAAACTGCCTATATATTCAGATGTTACCTTAACAGCTCTTAGGACTTGAACTGTTAAGTTTTTACCAGTCCAAGACTGTGAATTGAATTGAAGATTAAATCTTAAATAATAATAATAATACTTCAAAGAGCAGACTTGATGGACCTCTAGGTCTTTTTCTAACATCTGTTTTCTACATATCTATTATCAGTGGCTCCTGGCTTGTGGCCAAAGGATAGGAGTGGAAGTGGTGTTATCGCTGGAAAGATCTTGGTTACCTCCTTTCGGGTGGGTGGGGAACTAACCTGCTTACCTTCCCCTCTTGGCACCATAATGCAAGTCTTCCTAGGCACGTAGGGAAAGGGCTGCTAAACCTTGGATCTCCTTTGACTCTCCTCCCACTTACTCATGTTACCCACTGAGCCTGTTGAAAAGATGATTTTCCAGAAGCTTCATCAACAATGCAAAGATGAGAGAAAAGGAAATGAGATGAGTTAGGCTTTGCACCCTTGAAAATACAGGTTTGGAGATTTGTCACAATGTGCAGGAGTAATTTTTAAAAAAATTGTTACGGTTCATCACATTGTCAGTCAGATGTTCAGACTGGATTTGGCATTTTGGTCTGTCTATCAAGTCCTTCCCAAGGACCAGAAATAGACAGATGTGGATGTTTGGTGGTGTTAGAGGTAGTATTGCAGGACGAAAGCTGTTCCGAGTAAAGCTGCCTTTTGCAATTGACTGAAGATGAAATAGTCAATGTCAACGGTGTTCAATTGTGCTCCAATTGTTTTGGGACTGCACCCAAGCCACCTATTTCTATTGGTGCTACCTTGCAGTAGTGGGTTGCAAAACCCGTCGCTACCAGTTCCCTTGTGTGCGCTCGTGTGTGCATGCGCTGCTTCTGTGCATGTGGGTGGGCGGAGCCTCCTGCCGCTGCTACCTGTTCGCCAGGTAGAACTGGTAGCAACCCACCACTGCTACCTTGGCTATTATTGTTTTGGTTGATTGCACAGTCAGCCAGATGTTTGGACCAGATTCAGCATTTTTGTCTACTTCTCAAGCCCTTCCCCAGGACCTGAGATATTATTATTATTCTTACAAATGCAAATGCTTACCTTAAATCCAAACAAGCCCTGCTCTCTAAATAAAAAAATAAATATATGGAAAAATGGGCAGGTAGGTCTGATTTTTAAATTTCCAAACAGTTTGAGGAGGATCCAAGAATAGTGGGTAATTCAAGAACAAAATACTAAAAATTCAAGAACTAGGCAATATCTAAATATTTGCACGGTGGAAATTCAGACATTGGATTCAGTTGTAGCAGTGCAGAAAGGAGGAGGAAAGAAAACTTTACTACTTGGAATCATTCTGAAAATCTAGCATTGAATTATCCCAAATCATAGGATTTCTCACCTAGTATCTGGTGACTTTCAAAGGCAGGAATGATTTGCTGACTCTTATACTATACCATAGGATGTGATGGCTCAGTGGCTAAGACACTGAGCTTGTCGATCAGAAAGTCGGCAGTTCAGCGGTTTGAATCCCTAGCGCTGCGTAACGGAGTGAGCTCCTGTTACTTGTCTCAGCTTCTGCCAACCTAGCAGTTTTAAAGCAGGTAAAAAATAGAGTAGAAAAAGTAGAAAAATAGGGACCATTTTGGTGGGAAGGTAACAGTGCTCCATGCGCCTTTGGCATTTAATCATGCCGGCCACATGACCACGGAGACGTCTTCGGACAGCGCTGGCTCTTCGGCTTTGAAATGGAGATGAGCACCATCCCTAGAGCCGGAAATGACTAGCACGCATGTGCGGGGGAACCTTTACCTTTACCTTATACTATACCATGCTTCTCTTATAGTATACTCCAATCACAAGTGATTTAATGCAAATACACGGAAACATAAATATCCTTGACTTTCTTTCTGGGAAAGGAAGGTGCCCATTTTTAAATTATCTTCTTTGGTACAATGACACAGATTATCCTGAATTGTAGAAGTGACAGGGCATCTATTCTTTTATACCAGTAATTGTATATTTTAATTCCAGTTTGCTCACCTTACAATTTCAGAGCAATCCAGAAACTGAAACTGGAAATGGATTAAACATCTTCAGATTAAATGTCCATTTGCTATTAGTCACAGCATTAGAAAGTGTCTTTTGCAACCTCCTGTTTCTCTCAGTGATGCTAAACTTGATCAAATCAGGATTGTTATTGTTGTTGTTGTTTTTTGAGATGTGGTGTTCTGCTATTTTGGAATGAAATCTCAAGCTTCTGATGTATCTGCAAACCATGTTGAAGAGGTAGAAAAATGATTGGGCAAACCAGGAAAATGTATGCAGAAATCAGGCACGGCGAGTGCTTGCAATAGGAAACATATTTTAATTTTTATACCTTGGCAAATCGTTTTGATTATTTTTAAAATAACACCAATCGTATAGAAATTATGAGTTTTATTATTAAGGCAAAACTATGATTTAACAGACCGCTAAGTGGCAAATTACATTTACATTATGCAAATGACATCATCCTTGTGAATGATGTCATTTGCATAATAACGCTATTATGCCAGTGATGCAGGTGGCTATGAATTATGTAATTTGCATAATTTGCATAAAAATGCCATTGTACAATTGGGGTAACTTGCTATGTAAGATGTCATACTAACTTAGAATTAACTGCCTTGTCTTGAGCACTTTGTATACAACAGGCCTGTTTTCAGAGGGATATCCTTGTTGCACTCAAATTCTGATAAATGAGGGTTCAGTAAATCAAAATTTCACAGTATCTTGTTGGGTTACAGTTTTTCAGAAATAAATCAGTGGTTGCACAGCCAGTCTTCCCTTATCTCTTTTATGCGTATAGCCAGAGCAGGTTTGACTAAAAAGGGAGGAGCTAGGTATCCAACCAAGGTCCCTCTGTAAATCTCTTAGAGAGGGCTGTAAAAGCACTGTGAAGCCGTATATAAGTCTAAGTGCTAGTGCTATATAGCACTTAGAGATGCAGGAAGCAGCAGTAGGAGAAAGCTTTGCCGCAATAGAAAGCTTTATAGTAGTGGCACTCCTGAGATCGATTGCTTTGTTCTCTATCATGTTTGAGAGCAGGAAGTGTGTAAAGACTGTGTAAATAAGGGTGAAGAAATCTGGCTGGAGGTGTACTGTGGGACGACCATATTATGGTGCAGCCAAGTTTTTCAGCTGCTTGTGATTGTAAAACTTCTTGGGTTGGGCTACATAGTCCCCTTTTGATCTTGCTTCCTTGACTCAGCTCTCGGCTCTCTTCTCTGAATGTTTAAATGGCAGACATTTGGGAGGAAGTGAGCGAGAGAGGCTCCAAAAGGCTTCCTTTGCCTCTGCAGGTGCTTTTTACTCCTTTCCACTACTAATCTGCCTGCTCTGTCTTTGCTGGTACAAATGGTGGGCCTGGTGGCTCAGCAGACTAATAGCATTGTGATTAACACCAGCTGTCTGCAATTACTGTAAGTTCGAATCTCACCAGGCTCAAGGTTGACTCAGCCTTCCATCCTTTCTAAGGTAGGTAAAATGAGGACCCAGTTTGTGGGGGCAATAAGCTGACTTTGTATAAAATATACAAAAGTATGAAGGCTATTGCTTAACGCATTGTAAGCTGCCCTGAGTCTCCGGAGAAGGGCGACATATAAATCAAATAATAAAAAAAATGCACACAGCTTTTCACAGCGTTGCGTTTCAATATTAGCTACCCCACCGGCATGTCCGTGGGAGGCAGGAGAAGGAAACCAATACAGGAAGTCCTTGACTTACAACAGTTCGTTTAGTGACCATTCAAAGTTGCATCGGCACTGAAAAAAGTGATTTATGACCGCTTTTCACATTGCAGCCTCTGCAGCCTCCCCATGATCATGTGATCAAAATTCAGATGCTTGGCAACTGGTTCATACTTATGACGGTTGCACTGTCCCGAGGTTATGTGATAGCAATAGCAATAGCAATAGCAATGCACTTAGATTTATATACTGCTTCATAGTGCTTTACAGCACTCTCTAAGCGGTTTACAGAGTCAACCTATTGCCCCCCCAACAATTTAGGTCCTCATTTTACCCACCTCGAAAGGATGGAAGGCTGAGTCAACCTTATGGAACCTTGTGATCCTCTTTTACGACCTTCTGACAAGCAAAGTCAATGGGGAAGCTAGATTCACTTAACAACCGTGTTACTAACTTAACAACTGAAGTGATTCACTTAACAACTGTGGGCAAGAAAGGTCGTAAAATGGGGCAAACCCCACTTAACAAATGTCACACTTAACAACATAAATTTTAGTCTCCATTGTGGTGGTAAGTCCACACTTATACAGGACCTGTATAAATGTGCGTAGTGGAAGAGAAGGTGAACTCAGTTTCCTTCTCATTCTCTCTACTGCAGGCAAGGACGGAAGGCTTTTCCAAGGCTTTCCTGTATCTCCTGAGGAAAGTAGGAGGATTGCCAGAGGCTTTGTGATTCTTTTCCTTATCAGGGAGACAGTTTAGTATGTGTGTGTGTGTGTGTGTGTGTGTGTGTGTGTGTGTGTGTGTGACAGATAGAAAAACAGGAAGTCTGATTACTGGGTATAATTGCTCTGCTAAACTGACTGCCCCTTCAGTGGTGGGATTCAATTTTTTTTACTACCGGTTCTGTGGGCGTGGCGTGGTGGGCATGGCAGGGGAAGGATACTGTAAAATCTCCATTCCCTCCCCAATCCAGGGGAAGGTTACTGCAAAATCCCCATTTCCTCCGAATCAGCTGGGACTCAGGAGGCAGAGAATAGATGGGGGCGGGGCCAGTCAGAGGTGGTATTTACCAGTTCTCCAAACTACTTAAAATTTCCGCTACCGGTTCTCCAGAACTGGTCAGAACCTGCTGAATACCACCTCTGTGCCCCTTGATACCTTTAAATGAGAATATCAAGGAAGGGAGCAGGTCCACAGCTTGTGGGGATCCCAAGGAGTGGGAAGCATAGCACAGAGTGTCTCAAGGGGTGAGAGAGGCCTTAATAGGCCCAGGCAGGTGAGGGTTGCTAAGCAAGACAACTGTAATGCACAAGCTCCATTAGGGTCATAGGTCAAAGACTACCTGTTCTGAATTTTCAAAGTTTACAGATTCCTAAGGAATGTGCCTCATAATCTGAGGTTGTTGCTCCCCTCCATTCATTGGCTTTTTGGGGCCACAGCCTCTTGTGTCAGTGCTGAACTATAAAGGTAGGAGAAGAGGTGAAAGACAAAATGACTGAGTTGCCCTATTGAGCCAAAGTGCTATAGGTAGTCTTCGACTTAGGACCACAATTGAGCTCAAAATTTCTGTTGTTAAGTGAGACATTTGTTAAATGTGTTGGTGACCACCTTTAAAGCGCTCCATGGCTTAGGGCCGGGGTACTTACGAGACCGCCTTCTGCCACCAATAGCCTCCCACCGGCCAGTATGCTCGCACAGAGTGGGCCTCCTCAGGGTGCTGTCCGCCAGACAATGTCGGCTGACGACTCCCAGGGGGAGAGCCTTCTCTGTGGCGGTGCCCACCCTCTGGAACAACCTCCCCCCAGAGATACGTACAATAACAGACCTCCGGATTTTTCGTCGGGCCTGAAAACCCATTTATTTCAACTAGCTGGGCTCGCTTGAGTTAATTTTAAATTGATTTTAAATTGGGTTGTTTTAATTTACGGCCAATAATATTTAATTATTTTAAATTGCTTTTAAATTTTGTATGTATTGTTTTTTTTACTCTGGCTGTTCACCGCCCTGAGTCCTATTTTGGAGAAGGGCGGTATAGAAATTTAAATAAATAAAATAAATAAATAAATAAATAAATAAATGAGTTTTGCCCCATTTCTTGCCCGTTGTTAAGTGAATCACTGCAGTTGATAAGATAGTAACCTGCTTTTCTTATCAGGGAGACAGTTTAGTGTGTGTATGTGTGTGTGTGTGACAGATAGAGAAACAGGGAGTCTGATTACTGGGTAGAACTGCTCTGCTAAACTGACTGCCTCTTCAGTGGTGGGATTCAATTTTTTTTACTACCGGTTCTGTGGGCGTGGCTTGGTGGGCATGGCAGGGGAAGGATACTGTAAAATCTCCATTCCCTCCCCCTCTACATGAATCTGGCTTCCCCACTGCCTTCACTTTTTAGAAGGTTGCAAAAAGGGATCACATGGACCCCAGGTTGCTGCAACGGTCATAAGTATGAACCAGTTGGCAAGCATCTACATTTTGATTATATCATGAGGATGTTGCAAAGGTCGTAAGGGTGGAAAATGGTCATAAACAGTGGTGGGTTGCCCCCGGTTCGCACCGGTTCTATAGAACCAGTAGTAAAACTGGCGGGAGGCTCCGCCCACTGACTCCGACATCATCAAAATACTTCTGCACATGTTACAAACCGGTAGTAAAGGTAAGTAGAACCCACCTCTGGTCATAAGTCACTTTTTTCAGTGCTGTTGTAACTTCGAACGGTCACTAAATGAACTGTTGTAAGTTGAGGAGTACCTGTAGTGGTTATTCGCCCCTCTCCTATGCAGTGGTTAATCCAAACAATATGGATCCTGCAGCAGACTGTTGATCCTCTGAAACCATTAACAGTCTGAAGATTCCTATCATGAGCAGAAGTCATAGACCAGGGATGTCAAACTCGCGACCCATGGACCAGATGCGTCACACGCTGGCCACCCCCACCCCGAGTTTAGCGAAGGGGAAAAAAGTCACGATACATCACGTGACAACAGTGTGATGCCATGAGTTTGACACCCCTGCCATATGGACCCTTTTTACTTGTTGTAAAGGCCTGCATTTTCTTCCTTCACTTCAGTAGGGAAGCTGCACTCGACAGTAAAGTCACTGATTGGGGGCGGGGGCAGGAATGAGGTTTAGTGGCAGAGAATTATGGGAGCTGAAGTCCAAAAGAGCTTAAAATGTGTCAGGTTGGGAACAGCATCCTTTACAGCATCCGCAGCTCTCCTGAGCAGGTTCTAGTGCTGTGCTACTCCAGAGCAGATGAGTTGTCCCTTAACCTGTGAAGTGAAGTTGGTCACTTCACATGAGAGGTTGATATAAATTCATGCGCCGGGGCCCACGGAGTGCAGCAAAATAGCCATCTCACCAGGAGAAACTTACTAGAGCTAACATACATGTTATCTGCTGTGGCGTTTTCCTGCAATATGTAGGGATCACCTTCCCGAAGGAAGTGCAGAAAAATAAGAGCTACAATTTCTCACATCTGGAGGACCATGCAATATAACACCCAAGAAAAGGAAGGCAGTATTTGGGAATGGCTCTATTTCATCCACAGGTTCTCCACAAGGACTCTCTTCCCCCGGGTTATTGAGGGATTGGGTGGGAAGGGGGGAGTCCAGCCCACCAGCAAGCGGATGAGTAGGCCTTTGATCCACTGTGGGTGATTAAACTCCTATCATCCAGACTGACAGCTTAATATACCTCAGCCCGTCAGGGTGAAATTAGTTATGTCTGTCTTGCCAAAGCTGCAACTGCCGAAATGCCTTCTGACAGTTATTGGCAGTTGGTACCCTTCTCTTTGTTTTAATATCCAGTAATATTCCAGGTCACCTGTCCTCATGTTTCATATAACCTCATCTCGCACTGCTGGAGTTACACGTGCTCCTGCTTTTGTCTTTCTTGAGTGGAAACAGCTGCCTCAGCTCTTAATTCTCAAAAATTTGCCCGTGTTTGGCAGCCCCTTCCAGACTGTTATATGTCGGGATGCCTCTGTGGCTTATTAATCTGAACATGGATTTTCCTATTTAATATCAACAAGGTAGCTGACTGCTGGTATTTACTAAATGCCAGCAATCATTCTTCAATGCATCAGGCACTAAGGCTCAGTCTTTTGAGAGCTGTTCTTGGATTTGCTGTGGGCCAAAGGGCAGGATGTTTTCAAACCCGGCTTCCCTCGGGGTTGTAGAAGATGAAGAAAGTTGGTTGTAGGGCTTGGAACGTAAAGCAGTCCTCCTTTTCTTCATTATGAGAAGAGCAATAGAAAGTTGATCCTGAGCCACTTCTCTAAGTGAATTCAAAACATGTCCATTTTTGAGGTTTGGACTTCATTTCAAAGGGAGGTAATTGACTTTATTATGGTTTGATCCGCTTTGTGTTTTCTCCTGCTGCTGAATCAGGAATGATTGATATTGTTAGAGAGCCAATTCTAGCCTGCACAATTTACCATGTTGACTAGGGACGATGGGAATTGGAGCATCTCACATTGCCCATACCCCCACAGGAGATCAACTGCCTATTTATACCTAGACAGAATTGAGGAAGCACCTCCTACCTTAAAACCTGAAATGTCTTGAACATCTGGACTACTTGTAGGCTGAGATAGAAAATCTTATTTTTAATTCTTCCCTGTTAACACTATCTAAGAGTTCCTAGAAACATGAACCAAGGGTTTATGAACACATCTACTATCCATAAATTGGGGGTCTTTTGGACAATCATACTTGCCCTGATCACCTAATGGCTACTGCTACATTTTTGCTCTGCACTGATAACCAGCGATTCAAGGTGCTCAGCATTATCTATAATGCCTTCTGTGGCATAGGGCAGTGATGGTTCACTCTGTCAAAAAGTTGGAAATGCCTAACTTGATTCTGCTGGCATCTCTCTCTCTCTCTCTCTCTCTCTCTCTCTCTCTCCCTCCCTCCCTCCCTCCCTCCCCACAAACACAAGAGAAAGAATTTTTACATCTTCATTTATTTTAAAAAATACCATCCAATCATGTGTGATCCCCAGGATCACTTACCTTCAGGTGATGCTCTCTTGCTTTTGACAGGCCATTGTGGTCTATCTGAGGTTGTTCCAGGTCACACAAAGCCTTCATTCTTGAAGCGGCTTTGACGAATGCTCATCTGTAGCCTCTGCAGCCTCTGAAAACTGTGCGAGAGCACACTCCACTCTTGTCGAATTTTAGCAATAGCATTTAGGCTTAAATACCACCCCATAGTGCTTTAAAACACTAAGAGAGAGAGAGAGAGAGAGAGAGAAATGAAATACCATGTGGTTTCCATGTTAATAATAAGGAACCCATACTTGCCAATTAACAAATTCATTGCATTTGCTCAAAAGCCAATGTAAGCACCTGCCACTCCTTGTGTGTCACCAGTCGGACATTCAGAAAGGTATGTGTGCTGTATTCCACACATGTTGGATGGGGCAGAATTAGTTCAGATGAAATCCGTCCAAGTTTGAGTTGCTTTTTAAGAGTAAACAGCCAGCAACATGGCTCCCTGTAGTTACTCTGGATGGGATCTTGCTCTCCCCAAACAAATTGGAGTGTGGCTTGGGATTCTTTTGGATTCAGACCTCCTACTTAACCAGTAGGTGGAGATTGTTTATGTTGTTTCCCCACAAAGCAATGGAACTTTGTTTTTATGCATGATAACCACAGTGAGATTATTGCACACACAAAGATAGAGAGATTTGGCAATCTCTGCAATGGAGGAATGGTTGAAGAATATCATACAACTTGCTAAGATGGTCAAATGAATCTGTCTGGTTAGAGAAAAATACTATGTTTATTGCTGACTGAAAATTCCTTATGAAATATTTGCATAAAACAGAAAAAATAAATTTATGATCTATGCTTCTGATAATAAGATAGGATAGATTCCAGAAAGAAGGAAGTTACAATGCAACTTTAGAGAAAGGGGTACAATAAAATTACAAATGCTGTAAACAAGATTGGAAACCACACTGGAAATTAAGGATTGTGCTCAGATAATCATGGAAAGAAGAACTAGGTGGATGTTTCAGTCAGTGGGTTTTTTTCATGCCTCAGTGGTCATAAAAACAGTGCCAAAAGAGAAGGAAGGAAGGAAGGAAGGAAGGAAAAGAAAGAAAGAAAGAAAAAGGAAAGAAGGGAAAGGAAGGAAGAAAGGAAGGAAGAAAGAGGAAGAGGAAGAAGAAAGAAAGAAAGAAAGAAAGAAAGAAAGAAAGAAAGAAAGAAAGAAAGAAAGAAAGAAAGAAAGAATTGACTTCTCCAACTCTTCAATTTGATGGCAGCCTTTCTATTTGGCAGCTGCACTGGTAACGATGGGAACTCATTTATCCTACTGATTTTGTTGAAACATCACCTTCACTTGGCTCCTTCTTTTCCTGATTTCCCACCCTCCCTAATTCTACCTGGTCATCACATTTTTTTTAACATTATGAACCAGTGCATATTCTTCTGGGCTTGTACTTTCTCCCTCCATACTCTTCTGGTTTTCTCTCTTTTGACTTACAGTGGTACCTTGATACTCAACTGCTTTGCTTTGCAACTCATTGAATTTGGTATTCAACACATTTTGATGTGAAAATTTTGTCCCGGTACTCATTATTTGTTTGGTACTCAATGCACAAGCTAGAACTTGTTGGTGTTGGTTGCCTTATGATTCACTGTATTATTCCTTAGTACTCATCGTTGTTGGTACTCAACGTACCTCCAGGAACCAATTAACCGAGGTACCACTGTATTTTATAATGTTATTGCTCTTATGTGAACTGATCCAAGACTTCTTTTTCAATTTCAAATCTTTATTGTCCGTGCACAACGTATGTATAATGAGATTGGTTGAGCTCCCTCAGTGCACTTCTTTTCAACAAAAAGATGGGCAAAATGCTTAAAAAGTGTTTCAGAAAGCACCATTCACTTTCCATATAGCACCTCATACATAAAGAAATTAGTCTCATTAGAGCAGCCAGGTAATTTGCATTACCTATGGCTTCTGTTAAGTCACTGCAGGAGTATATTGCTGGGAAAAGAGCAGAATTTTGTTTCTGATATAGAATCATTCAGATCTCCTGAGAAGTTTAGGATCCTGGTTAATACTTTATAAGAAGGTTGAGGAACGGAAGCATCTGACATGTTTCCCTCTTTTGTGTGTCAATATGTCTTTCTGTAACTCTGTTGTGGGACTGTCTGACCCGTCAGCTGTTTTGTCTGAGTGAAAAAGAGAGGGGGGCACCGGGATTTTTCAGAGCAATCCGCTGCTCTGGCTGTACATAAATATTTACAGGTTTGTAAGATAGTTCTTGCATCTATACCTGGAAATAACTGTCGGAATAATTTTCCCAGTTAGAAATGGCCAGTTCTGCAGAGGCATGTTTTTCCACAATGAATAAATATATTGATCCAACATCTGAGCTGGGTGGCTATATCTTAAGATTTTTTTCCTTCCAAATTTAGGATCAAATTTACTTCCATCTAATAAAACACCTTGAACATTGGAATGGGATGTTTTGCATGGTTAGGCCTGATTTGGGTCTAAAAATGCAGCAAATTCAAATAATATATTCCATTGATAACTTTTTTATTTTACTTCTACAGCCCCACATTGCATATATAAGAATAAACAGTTTTGCTCTGCCCGTCAGGTAAGATGCCACCTGGTTGGAAAACTATCTTCTTAGGCGACGAAAGTAGCTTTCCATTATTATGAAACCTGAAGAACAATCTAGCTTCCAGTACAACTTCTCCAGCCAATTTTTTTTTTTTTTTTTGCCAGGAGCTGGAGGAAAATAACTTCATAATTACCACTTTTTAAAAGGAAGGAATCTTGCTCTAAAAACAATATCCTGCAAGGATTATTGAAACATGTGGCATCTTGTCAAAATGTGAAAACAAAGTCTAGGCCTTAATTTTGGGAGGTGAGAGATGTTTTTGCCATGATATATTCTTGGCACATCATCATCATCATCATCATCATCATCATCATCGTCATCATCTTCATAAAATGTGTCTCAAATATGATAATTTGAGCCTGGTCTTTTGTGCATTCAGTAAGAATTCTGGATTGATTTGTTCAATGATCCATTTGTTTGTTTTCTTGGCCATTCATGATAATTTCAGGATTTTTCTCCAACACCAAAGTTCAAAAACATCAAGGCTCCTATTCTGCATCTTCAAAACCTAACTTCTGCTTCGGCAGAGTGTCACAGGGATATGAGTGGTTCAAAATGTGGTTAATAATAATATGATATGATGATATGATATGATATAATATAATAATATAATATAATGTAATGTAATGTAATACAATACAATACAATACAATACAGGGTGGATTTGATTTAAATCGAGTTGATTTAAATCACAATTTAAATCATGATTTAAATCACTAGTAAAAAGGCTTGATTTAAATCAACTCGATTTAAATCATAATTTTTAAAGAGCAACTGTCATCTCTGCTACTCCTTTGACCCGCTGTTGACTCACCGATAGTCCCAGTGTTGCAGAATATACAGCCTCATGCTACATAACTAAGCTCCATTTCATGCTGAATAAACTAAATTACTTATGTATCTTAAATAGAAAACTATCTTACGATAGATTTTACCCCAAAAGTTTTTTATTAAAGTAAATCCGATTTAAATCAAAAAAATCCGATTTAAATCAAAAAAATCCGATTTAAATCAAAAAAATTTGATTTTTTTGATTTTTTTAAAAAAATCATTGATTTTTATCCACCCTGATATAATAATATAATATAATATAATATAATATAATATAATATAATATAATATAATATAATATAATATAATATAATATAATATAATAATATGAATTGTTTGTACTATTGTGACCTTTGTAGCTCTAGACTTGCCATGGAATCCGAATAGCTTTTCTAAGGCTTTCCTGCTTGCTCTACCAAGTGCTAGTCTGCAATGTATTTCTTGACTGTTGTTTATTTACTATTCATGTTTGATGCTAAAAGGCAGGATCTATTTACCACTTCAGTATCTTCATTGATAATTCTAGGATTGGCTGAGGTACACATGTTCAACAGCATGTTGGCATATATGTAACATTTTTTATAAGGCTATCTATCTTTTTGCAAGGCAGAAAGTGTTATTGCATAGAATATATATTTAATATATTCTATTCTATATATATTCTATTAATTCATATATTCTATTGATATATTTAATTTCCAGAGGGGACAAATTTGTAGGCGAGGTTCTTCAGTTAAGATAGCAGCACAGGGCAGAAGTAGCCTGCTTGTCTCTACCCTCTTTAAATGATTTCCTTTTTATTGCTTGCCTTAAGGAAGTCATCTGGGTCTTTGGAATCCCAACTATTTGGATGCATGACTTTGAACTGTTGGCTTTCATTTGAGCAGTGACTAAGAATCACATATGGATGATTCTCATTAGGGCAGTGTGGCTGGGCTGAGAGATGGGATTGCCACATATTTTCCTCACATAATCGCCAGTCTTTGCATCAGCTGATTGCTAACTAAGATAGAAAAAAATAGTTTTTATTTTATTATTTTATTGTTTTCATATTGACTGCTAAAATATCTCTTCCCTTTCTCAAACTCTGTCCCCAATTAATGTAATTGAATGTCTGTAAGTGGAAGCATCATTTTTATGCAGATTGGATTCACAACTCAAGTCATGGTTTGTTTAAACATGGTTTCATAAACCACAGTTAGCTAAATGTATCTTTTCTTTTTATGTACACTGAGAGCATATGCACCAAGACAAATTACTTGTGTGTCCAATCACACTTGGCCAATAAAAAATTCTATTCTATTCTATTCTATTCAGTTAGCTAACATACCAAGTAAAAACTGAACAAACCACATTATGGCCTAGGTATTCTGTGAATATCCTTTGATCTCATCCTTTGATCACTCATTGGAAATGTTGGCAATTCTGTGGAAAAGAGGGCTAATAAAGTACAATAGCCCAGCCATTGGCAAACATCCAGAAATCAGAAATCCACTTTCAGTACAGTATGCATGACTTGCTGGTCCAACATGATTAATGCACCCCCCCCACCTCCCCAGTTTTCAGTGGGATTCTTGAAATATTTCTGGAGAAAACAACAGTATAACCTTAAAGCAGGGGTGAAATCTAAAATTTGTTACTACTGGTTCTGTGGGTGTGGCTTGCAGAAAAGTCAGCCAAGAGATTGCCGGAAAAAATGCTTTTAGAAGCCTCTGATGATCCCAGCTGAGCCGCACGATCATCAGAGGCTTTTTTCTTTACTTTTAAAAGCATTTTTTCCGCCGAAGAGGTTGCAGAAAAAATGCTTTTAAAAGTAAAAAAAAAAAAGCCTCTGATGATCGCGCGGCTCAGCTGGGCATGGGGGGGGGCGCAGGAATTTTTGCTACCGGTTCTCCGAACCACCCGCCGCCATAGCTACCGGATTGGGCGATCCGGTCCGAACCGAACCGGGAGCATTTCAGCCCTGCCTTAAAGGATGTGTTGGTTTGGGTCAGTGGTAAAATCCTCTGCTGTTTGCCACCGGTTCACTGCCCACGCATGTGCAGTGCATGCCAAATGTACGCTGCGTGCATGGTGCGCAGTGCACACCAAACGCACACTCAGTGTGCACGGTGTGCGCCAAATGCACACTGCATGGATTTCCTGCTTTCTAGCGAATATAAATCGCACAGCACAGCTGATCATCGGAAATACCGGTTCACTTTTATTACTACCGGTTCAACCGAACCGGTGTGAACCGGTAGCATTTCACCTCTGGTTTGGATCAAGTTCTCATTTTTAGCATCTGCTTAAACTGCAACCTTCTAAAATCAGTTGTAGACCTACTAAGGTGCAATCTTGTGTGCTACAGGGGTGAAATCTAGCAGGTTCTAACAGGTTCTGGAGAACCGGTAGTGGAAATTTTGAGTAGTACAGAGAACCAGCAAATACCACCTCTGGCTGGCCCCAGAGTGGGGTGGGAATGGAGATTTTGCAATATCGTTGCCCTGGAATCGGATGGGAATGGAGATTTTGCAGTATCCTTCCCCTGCCACGCCCACCAAGCCTGGTAGGGAAAATTTTTTGGATTTCACCCCTGATGTGCTGTTATATAAAATCTATTTCTCCAGACTGGTGCCCTCCAAATATGTGAGAGCAACACTTTTAGGATTCCCATTTCTGTTGCGATGCACCAGGAGAGCACCAAATCAGAGAAGGCCTTGCTTTATCAATACTAGATTGTATTTGTAGCTCAGGGTTGAACTGATGAGTCCTTGGTGCTCTCTGACCTTGGTGGTTTTCCTGCAGAAGTTTCATTACCCAACCAGGTTACATCATCAGTGCACTGATGATGTTACCTAAGTTAGATCATGAAAATTGCACTGGTGCTCTCACCTGGTTTGGTAATGAAATGTTTGCGAGAAAATCACCAAATTCAGAGACCACCAAGGACCCCACAAGGCGTGCTTTGCTTGTCTCAGGATGTGTAAGGGCAAGAAAGCAATCACATTTATTTCAACAGGAACGGATTGCACTTTTCACTGGTCGAAGATTACCTTCACACATGCACATTCCTGGCAGGCTTTTTTTTTTTTTTTTTGAAGGTATTATCTGGGGAGGCAGGGAAGCAAAAATTAGCCACAGACCTGCAATACTGAGAGGTGGGTATGCCAAGTAACCTGTTCCACTTGTCAAATCTGAAGCGAAGGTAGGACTAACTGGTAGGAAGGGGGGGACTGCAAGAGGTTAAAACTTTTGCCCCAGTATTTACTTTAGTTGGCTGCCACACTGCATAATAATCTGTCAGCACTTCAGGTGGGGATTTATTTGTGCATTAAAAATGGCCTGGGGGAGGCGGATGCAGACACTTTGCAGCATGCTGGAAAATGTGCCTTTAGCACTGAAGGAGAAGGCAGCCTCTCCAGATATTTCATTCTTTTAATAAGTGCATTTAATTAAAGTCATAGAACTTGTTTTACAATTCTTATTTTTTTATTAAGGAGGGAGAACTTGTGGCTGAAAGAAAGGACTGGATTACAAAGAGGGGGTTAAATAGTAGTAGTTCTTAATAGAGAACATGTTGACAGTTCTTCCTTTTAGTTTGCTTTGATTTGGGGATGGAAATTTAATGTGTTCGTTAGTTTCTATTATTTTTACGCCAGTGTACAATGTTTCCCTTTTAGATTCATGTTTGGCGTTTGTGTATGTTGCAGAATTATCATTTTCCCCCCAAATGTAATCAAGATATTTGTTGCGGTGGTTGGTTAGTCTCATTTTAGCATGCCCTTTTTTTTTTTAAATCCCTCGATTGAAATTTCTCAGCTCACTGGTTGGTTGCAATAAGCAGCTTGAGGGGAAAGTGTGAGAAAACAAACTTTATTGGTCTGGTGCAATGGAGCCACCTTTTTTCATCTGCAATTTAGACTGAAGGGCAAAACAGACAAATAATGTAAAATCTTGAACAGGCAGTAAATTTCATGTCAAATTGTGAAATGTTTTCTTTCGGGGGGGATACAGTTGCGAAGCCTATTTCTAATAGGATTTGTAAAAGTCATCTATCGCCTTGCTCAGAAGCTTCTTATCCACAGTACAGTGGACCAACTTTTGCAAGATCTTTTTTTTTTATTCCCCACTAAAGCTCAAAGACCCAACAACTGAACCCAAAGCACATCTCAGATTAAATAATTCTGGACCCACGTATTTGTTTTGACTGTCGCAACTGAATGCAGTTCCAGACACAGAAGACTACTGGTACTTTCCCCAAACATTTACAATAATTTAGCGATCTAATTCAGAGCTGGGAAGTGAGTGATTTATTGCTGCTGTTGTTTAAATGTTTGAGAGTCCTAAATCTGTGCCAATCTATTACTGATCCCTCGGGGATTTACAGCAGATCTAGTCTACCTTCTGCTCACTACAGTACAACTTTAAACAGGGGCATGGATGCCTCTTGCTGTTGGCCTTCAGTTCTTCCTATCAAAATACATTCAGGAGTAAATCTTGGTGCTAACCCAGGGCAGTTCAATAACTGCCAGGAGGTAAATTAAATACAAATACCAGGAGGTATGTTTAAGTACAAATATCCTTTTGGAGAGCCGGTTTGAGGTAGTGGTTAAAGCACAAGGCTGCAAAGTTAAAGCAGTAGTGGTTAAAGCAGGAGACTGCCAGTTCTAATCCTGCTTTAGGAACCAAGTCAGCTGGGTGTCCTTGGGCCAGTCATTTTCTCTTAGTCCAGGAAGGAGGTGATAGCAAGCCACTTCTGAAAAACCTTGCCAAGAAAAATTCAGGGATTGAGATTGGGTTAAAAAACCAAATACATTTGCATGCATACACACAGAGCAACACCCTTTCTAAAGCAGCAGTCACCATCTGGTGGTGCGTGGACCACTGGTGGTCCGCGAGAAAATTTTGGTGGTCCCCAGAAAAATTATTTGCATTTTTTATATTGCACTAAATCAGGGGTCCTCAAACTAAACTATTTTCCGGTATCATGGTGCCTAGAACACCATCGATGGAGCAGGAGTCATGCATCAACACTGCCTTCCCCATTCCACATGAAGATCTATAAAGATATGTCTGAAGGGTTTGTCACAGCTCTTTGCACAAGTTAGAAAGTGTCTATGGAGATTCTCAGTCATCCAGGTCATGGTTGTCCCAAAAGTGCTTTTTCCAAAGGCAATTAGACTAACTTTGTTTTTCCTTAAAAATGATTGGCTTTTCATATGAGAAGCTTCTTCAGTTCTGTTAGAACTAGTTAGAAAGGGCACATGAGAAAACTTGGGAAATGGGTACATTTCTTGGCAGTGTATGGAAAATATTCCAGTTAGATTTCGAGTGGGTTTTCATGCCATCTCTGTTTTTTCTTCTTTTATTCTCTTCCTCTCTTTATTCCTTCCTAAGCGCCTCAAAGAAAGAGAAGATAATATCTAAAGAACTGAGTCTGCATTTTTGACAATTCTTGCCCTGGCTATTATGTCTGTCATCAACCCCTAACATCTGTTTTCCCCATTTTTGGGGGGCAGAAATTACCAGTTGGTGAACTGGTGGAACAAGCTAACATGAATGTTGAAGAACTGAGTCTCTGAACTCATCTTATATCAATTTGAAATAGGAATTTCTTCCCCCTGTCTTTTTATTTAACCTGGGACTTTTAGAGTTTTTATAGTTAGAGAGAAAAAATAGATACATGATAGATAGACGAGAGGGGAGCGGGCAGGCAGTCAGGCAGAGAAATGATAAATAGGACAGACAGATAATAGGTAGAGCTAGAAGGAGGGAATCATTTTTGGGGAAATGGAACACTGTTTTGACACCTTATTGTCAGCATTTGAATCAAAGTAGGAAAACAGTGAGGAGAAAACAACCAGGCATTTTGGTTGAGTCTCATCAGTCACACATATTATCTGGTCATCTACTGGGAATGGAGCATGTGCATAGATTTGGCACATAATACTGACACACAGGTAGAGGAAGCCTGCTCTAGCAGGAAAGCTGTTGTATTCTGGCCAAGTTAAACTCTAGCACAGAGACACTTTTTATGACCTTGAGCAAGTTACAGGCAGTTGGGAACTCAGAAGCACTGCATAACTTCGTTCAGCTTCTTATTTCCCTCTTACACCAACTCAACTGATTAAGTAAGCTCTGGTTTGGACCTGAGCAGAACTAGTCTTTTTAAGTTCTGTTTTCTCATTTCTTCTTTTTTGATGGCCTTTTTTGGAATTTCATCTATTTTTAATCCAAATCTGTAAAGGTTGGTTTTTCAGAACCTGAGGCATTAAGGAGTTCTGAGCTAGCCCATGCGACACAGTTCTAGGAAGGCTCTCAGGAACAAAAGAGTTGAGACCAACCGGCCATACTCTTAAAATATGATTTTTCTCTGCTTCCTCAAGAGCCACACTTTTGATGGATGGGTGGATGGGTGGATGAAAAGCAGAGTATTGATAAAGTGAAATTTATCAATACAGGCAGTATTGTCAATTGCTGTCCTATAAATGTATTGTAGGAAATATGTTGTGACTTCAAGGCACACTAGAGTGCCATGGTTTTAAGCTGCTTCGAGGCCCATTGAGCAAGAGCAATTAGAACGGTGATTTCAAAAGTGAGAATTTCTCCAATGAATATAGACTTTCTTCCCTTCCCTTCCCTTCTGCTTTTTCCTTACAGCAAAAAGGATAAAGCACTCTTAAGAGAGCTGACTGGACAGTGTCTTTTGATGCGGACAGAACACTAATCTCTTCGTTTTTTATTAGGTTATTTTTGGCAGATTTTTTTTCCCCCTATGTGGACTAAGCACCAAATGCCAATTAACTGTTTAAGTCAAGTTAACTTCATTTTAGACATTTTGCTACCAGAACAACGAATGACATCTTCCCTTCATCCAACATATGACCTCAAAGAGAGGCAAATTATCTTGGTGAATGTACAAAAAAATCACACTGGTGCCTGATGTGGCTAATTTCTGATGAAGTAGGAGTATAAATGTTTTTAGAGAAAATATGCCTTGCAATTTGAAAGACAAAGAGAACAATGCCATGTTATGTGTCATATCTCTTTCAGAACTACAAGTCTGTGGATTCTAAATGGTTCTTGTGCCGAGACAGGGAGAACCAATAAGATATGGCATTAATTGGGAACAGGAAAGAAAACTAAGTACCACTGTTGAGACACCAAGATCCCAGATACAGTGGGAATGAGAGCAGCTGATTAGTTTACAGTCTTCAGAATACAGATAAGTGTCTGAATCAGCCTAATTTAAATGTATGGCCATATGTGGTTGAATGACATACACACGTATGCTATACATGGGTGATATATGGTCTTTAGACACTGCACAGCCTCCTGGGATTTATGAAAGCCGTATATTGCTATTTTGGCTACAAATAACACCCCGGTGTCTGAAATTCTAAAAAAAAAAAAAAAAAAAAGACTATGATGTGGGACAGATTCTCTGTCAGTTATATGTTTTAATGTTTGATAAATACAGTGCTTAAAAGAAATACAGTGAGGTTACTGTCTTGGGGTGAAGGACCCAATTAATTAGAGGGAAAGGTGAATATTGGTCACTTCAACAAGATTTGCTTTCATTTTCAGAACTATGCTAACATCTGCACTACACTAAAGGCCTAATTTATTGGCTTATTTAGATGTATTAGCTAGCCAACGCCAATGGATTGAATAGCCTAGAGGTTTGGCAGTTTCATAAATTCTTAATTTGCTTTAAAAGGGTGTAACCTACTAAAATGGCTCCTGGCCTAACCTGTAGTTGAGCACTTATTTGAAAAATGAAGACTTTGTTAACAGAGTTTTCAGTCTCAGTGACCAGATTCTGACATACTATCTCAGGCAACATACATAAACCAGAATTCCAAGATTTTTCTCCAGACTTTAGTGACTTTTGTGAAGAGGCTGGAACCTTAGGTCCTGACTGGGTGGGCTGTGGTTTCTATTGGATAATTTGTCATAGATGTCATTGTGATGCCTTCAGAACACCTCTCCAGGTGTGTGTGAAGACATGCTATTTCACTTAACGAATCATCTGTTTTGTCTGGAAAGGGATGAAGGCAGTCTGACAAATAGGATGGAAATGTATTCCCATTCCACCTGTCCCAAACATCCATTTTTTAAAAAATTGGAGAGATTCCAATACAGTGCAAAACATATGCAGGCATATGGTATAATGTTTCCCAGACTTTATGTAGAGCTGGTGATGAGTTAGGCGAACGTAGAAATCGTGCACATGTGTGTGCATGCATATCTATAGGCAATACTTATTACTTAAATGAAATAGCTTCTGATTCAGTTTAAAACCTAATAATTACTACTATCATTACAGTATAATGTTTAACTATGTTTATACTGTTTTATGGGTTTTATGGATCTTGAGATGGGGACACTCTAGAGGTCTCTTGTTCGGAAGATGTGGAGAGACCTGGCCCATAAAACCGCCAAGAGTTGGACATGACTGAATGGATAACATCGTCATCATGATTCCCAGTTTGTTCTCATAGCTGTGGTGTCCCTAGCCCTTGTTCTCTCTCTCTTCTTTTTAATAGTTGCTTTGAACATACCAGGTACCCCAACAGGTTCCTACTGTGGGTTGGCAGAGGCCCAACTATTTTCTTTCACAATACTCCACCCCAGACCCAAGTGGAAATGGTTGCTTGCCTGTAGGTCCTGCAAATTGTTGCAAGATGCAGGATTTTAATAAAGCAAATATTTACACTTCCTCCTCTACCTGATCAGGCTCATTATTGGCTTCTCATAGAGTCAGATAACGATTAGGAAGCAGGTGCTTCTGACTAATGCTGCCTAAAAGCCTATGGAGATGCAATCAAACTAGCTCCTACCTGCAGTAAGACTTACTTAGGAGCTGCCGGAGGCCCCTTTGGGAAGAGTTAACATGTCTACTTTTCAGCCCACACAGATTTTGATTTGTGCAGGACACACACGCAGTCTAGTTACCATACATAATGAATGTGCGTTGGAAAACTAAGCCTTGGGAACGTTTGTTTTTATTTTGCAACAGAACTTGTTTTATATCTGTTAGTGCTGCTGAATCATTTGCGGCAACACTGAACACTCAGAGCAGAGTGTTCAGTGCTGCCATGCCAGGAAAAAAGACAAACAAATGCACAATCGAATGACTTGATAAACAGTGCATCTATCTTAGCTTTAACAGTATGTTACTCCTTCCTCCCTGCAAACCAAAAGTAGATATTATGATATATATGACAAAATCTCATATTCCCAAAGTACTGATGTTGCTTAGAAATATCAGGATGGATTTTATCTAGTACACTTGTAAGATCTCCTTCCAGTAAAACGAAATATATCTACAACAGATTAAGCGAAAACGTGGGCATTCTCGTAAAGCATATACAGAATCCTTTGACTTTCTAACTTGTTCTTCCAAAGGACAAAAAGGCCAGAGTGCGCATATTCATGGGCTTAGTTCAAGCTGTTTTCAGAAACTTCTGTATGGTGTGTGCTGATCCAAAATGTTTTGGTACATAAATCAGAGGAGCAACTTTCCCACCCACAGTATCTGATAGGGCTGTGTGAATGTTTCGAAGGCTACTGTGCATTGGCAGGAAAGAAGAAATACTGTCTGTGTGCATCCAGTGCACTGGGAGAAGCCCTCTGTGTAGCTGTGTTTCGCCTTTGAAAGGATGGGGCAGCTTCAGATGGGCCCTTTGGACACTATGAAAAGGGCCCCTCTGGTTTGGTTGCACAAATCTAGTATCTAAGGTTGTTAAGGTATTTTCTTCATTCAGATGGAACATTCAATATCTCTTATCTCCCCTGAATGAAAAAATGCTCTTGGCAAATACTACTGCTACTGTTACTACTACTATTTGCTGTACTACCCCCAAACAACTGGTAAAGATAGCTACAAATCTTGGGAAATAATTTTTCTACATTTATTATTACCATTTGCTGTTCTACCCCCCAAACAACTGGTAAGGATGACTGCATCCCAGTCTAATGACACATTTTCTGAATAGTTTTTATCCCAGAGCTATAATTGCACTCAACAATGAACTAAAGTGCCACCATCAGTGAGCTGTTGGATGGCATTACTTGGTCTGTTGTGTGGATGTTTGGGTGGTTTAGGGGTGGGGACTTTGTGGTGGGTGGGTGTTTGGGGATTGTTATGTGTGTTGGACCTGGTCTTTGGGTGTTAAGTGAATTTCGTTGTATGGGTATACTGTGTATACACGTACAATGACAATAAAGTAGTAGTAGTAGTAGTAGTAGTAGTAGTAGTAGTAGTAGTAATAATAGTAGTAGTAGTAGTAGTTGTTATTATTATTATTATTATTATTATTATTATTATTATTATTATTATTATTATTATTATTATTGAAAGGGCTAGTACTAGGTGGCTGTAATAAAAAAACTGGGGTTTCTTTAGAAGAGCCATTCCTGAAAGTCTTCTCTCCAGTACAGAATGGGCCTGAGGGGGTGAAGAGATCAGATTATAATAATAGTAGAGCTTCCCTACCACAAGTAGAACTTTGCAAGATTTTATAAACAACTTGTGGAAGTGTGTTCAATTGGCACATAAAACGCCCAAGCCAGAGGAAGGTGGAACCAGGGTTTCTGCTTTGTGGCACAGTGCCAGGGTCATAACTGCTTTAGATAAACACAGCTCAGCCTCTGGACTGTTGATTCAGGTGTTTGGAAAACAATATATGGTTAGGATTGCTGTTTTAGATAGTGCCCTGCTACATTTTTTTTTGGTTTTATGCTTTTTCTCTGCAGAGTTATGTATGTCACAGAGCTGTATCAACACACATGTGGACTAGTTGATAGCAATGCCTTATGAATGAATGATGCTGTGTTTACGATTGTTGTTCACAAGTTGTTCACAGCAAGACCATTTCCCAACCTGCTGTCCTCCAGAGGTTGGTTGGTTGGTTTATTTATTAAATTTTTATGCTGCCCATCCCCTCTACAAGGTGACTGTGGGCAGGTATACACTGTCTAAGGTTAGAAACGCCAACCTGCAGCCTATAAGTCAGTGAAATTTTCTGACAGAAGCCTACAAAACACGCAAAGCAAGGAAAGGAAGAAAGAACTGCTTGGATTTCTGGAAATATTATTTATTGCTGGGAGGCTGAAGAACAGAACCTTGAAAGCCCACTAAAGAAATTCTCCAATCAACTGATACCTAATGTACTTAAGGAAAAGTTATCTGAATCTTTCTCGTGCTTCATCCCCTTTGGTGGGTTGAGCTGTTTCTTTTGCAGTGGTCCCATTTCCTCCCAGATATTCTCAAGGTCCACTGGACATTGGAATACTCCCTCCAGCACTCAGTCTGCTTCCCCTCCTGAGCACCCGCAGATGATGTCATCCCTCATTTTTGAAACTCTATGAAAATGATAAGAATTTTCTTCTATTACGAGACAGGTTGGTCAAACCTATTTAAAGTTTGCACAGATTCCAGCATCCCAGTCTAACTTTAAAGATAGCTCCAAAACCCTACCATTTCTGCAAACAAGGGAAGAATAGAAATCCACTGCAGTACAGTGCAGAATACGATAGAGTGCAGTCATATTGCTTTTATACACACACACACACACACACGCCTTCTGGATCACACCTAAGGCCAATCAATTCATAGTTTTGTCTCCCTTAGTGACCAAGCAGTCCTATCCATTCTCTTTCCATGTATTATAGGCAAAGAGCTGCAGCTGCAGCCGAAACTATAAAATATTTGTTTTGTCAGGTAAGACTGGCCTGGCAGACTTGTTGACCATCTACTGTAGCTGAGGTTTCACACATGCTGGAATATTACTCCCATATAACACCTCTCTTATGTGAACTGCACTGGTTACCAGTGGTCCTCCGGATCCGCTTCAAGGTGCTAGTCCTCACCTATAAGACCCTTCATGACTTAGGTCTGGTATATTTGCAGGACTTTCTCCTACTTGCCTCACGCTGTCCTGTTCGCTCACATAGGGTTGCTCTCAGGGGTGGGTTCTAAATTTTTTTACTACCGGTTCTGTGGGCGTGGCTTATTTTGTGGGTGTGGCTTGGAGGTCATGTGACTAAGTGGGCGTGGCTAGCTGGTCAGAGTCATTTCTGAAAGGTCCTCGCACTTACGACTAGTCCTCGCACTTACGACCCGACTCATTAGTTTGCTTTTAACACTGATCAGCTGAAGGACGGCCCTTTGAAGCCCCGCAGCAAGAGTTTAAACAGTTTTTTTCCCTCTAGTCATCACCTGGGACTCAGGAGGCAGCAATAGATTAGGGGTGGGACCAAATAAAAGGTAAGAATAACGTGGGGGGGGGGTGGGAGGGCGGGGGGGGAGAACCGGTTCGGTGACCTCATATCATCACCGCTACCGGCTCGGCCGAACTGGACCGAACCGGGAGGAACCCACCACTGGTTGCTCTTCTCAGGGTACCATCAGCGAGCCAATGCTGTCTGTCGATGTCTAGGGGGAGGGCGTTTTCTGTGTGTGCTCCCACACTCTGGAATGAGTTACCTACTGAGCTCCGTATGGCTCCTGATCTCCGCTCCTTCCGTCGTGACCTGAAGACTTGGCTGTTCAAACAAATGGGCTGACTATGATTCTGAGTTTTAATATTTTATTATTTATTACTTATTTGGTTTTAAGGGGATTTTATTGTGGCATGCTTTTTAACTTGTGTTCGTCGCCTTGAGTCCTTCGGGAGGAAGGTGGCATATAAATACATGAAATAAATAAATAAATATTTCATGTCAATTGCTTCTGATGGCGAATTCTGAGACAATAGCTGAATGGCTTTCCCACAACTCTGCCCTATATTATTCTGACCCAAACTGGGTCACGGGGATCCTTTTCGCCTTCCGTTCTGTCTGCCAAGCGTGGCCATGAATCATCCCATTTCAAACAAGTGAGCTTATTAAAAAGGAGAGCCACATTCCACAGTGTAATCTTGGGCAAACAGGGCATGCCTCTTGTTTCTTGATTAATCAAAATTCCTCTCATCTTGTTTTATTTTCCACCTGCATCTTAATCAGAGTTCCTGGCACTTTCCCAACTTCTCTGATGTCTACACTTTTGGACTAACACCTGTCCAGGTAAATAAATGGTGACTCTAGTCTAGTGTGCTTGAGTTTGGATTATTTGATGCCTGCCAGCTTTCCAAGGAGAATGGAGCAGTGGCTGAATGTAACCAGAAGCAAAATCAAGTATGCAAAAGCCGGGGGCTGGTAGCTGAGGGATTTATTATTTATTATTTATTATTTATTAATTAATTCAATTTGTATGCCGCCCCTCTCCGAAGACTCAGGGCGGCTCACAGTGCATTTAAAATCATTATAAAAAACATTTAAGAATTAAAAACATTAAAAAACCTTAAAACTCATTCACATCATTCATGGCCGGATCTCGCAAGAGCGAGATCAACGGCCTCAGGCCTGCCGGAAAAGCCAGGTCTTTTCGGAAGGCCAGTAGAGTGGGGATGGTCCGGACCTCAGGAGATAACTGGTTCCAGAGAGCTAAGGCAGCCACAGAGAAGGCCCTCCGCTGCAGGCCCGCCAGCTGGCATTGTTTAGCTGACGGGACCCGGAGGAGACCAACTCTGTGGGATCTTACCGGTCGTTGGGAGTTATGCGGTAGAAGGCGGTCTCAAAGATACCCTGGCCCTGAGCCATGTAGGGCTTTAAAGGTAATAACCAACACCTTGAATTGTGACCGGAGACCAATAGGGAGTCAGTGCAGCTCACGGAGAATTGGTGTAATGTGGGTGTACCTAGGTGCACCCATGACAGCTTGCGCGGCTGCGTTCTGGACCAACTGTAGTCTCCAAACACTTTTCAAGGGTAGCCCCATGTAGAGCGCGTTGCAGTAATCTAACCGTGAGGTGACAAGGGCATGAGTGACTGTGAGAAGAGCCTCCCAATCCAAGTAGGGTCGCAATTGGTGCACCAGACGAACCTGTGCAAAGGTCCCCCCCTTGCCACAGCTGTCAGATGTTGCTCTAATCTTAGCTGTGAGTCTAGGAGGACACCCAATTTGCGAGCCTGTTCTGAGGGGGACAATTTCTTCACCCCCAGAACCAAGGATGGACAATCAACATAGTCTTTAGGAGGCAATACCCACAGCCACTCGGTCTTGTCTGGGTTAAGTCTGAGCCTGTTGCAGGATTTGCAGGAACCACTAGCAAATACAAGTTTTCTGCTTACAGACCCTCTTGAAAATTCAATAGTCAATCAATCAATCAGAATACAGCTGGAAGAGACCTTGGAGGTCTTCTAGTCCAACCCCCTGCTCAAGCAGGAGCCACTATACTATTCCAGACAAGTGACTGTCCAGTCTCTTCTTAAAAACCTCCACTGATGAAGCACCCACAACTTCGGAAGGCAAGCTGTCCCACTGGTTAATTGTCCTCACTGTTAGGAAGTTTTTCCTTAATTCCAGGTTGCTTCTCTCCTTGATTAGTTTCTATCCATTGTTTCTTGTCCTGCCCTCTGGTGCTTTGGAAAATAAGATGACCCTCCTCCTCTTCGTGGCAGCCCCTCAAATACTGGAATACTACTATCATGTCACCCTAGTCCTTCTTTTATCTAGACTAGCCATACCCAGTTCCATTCTTCATATGTTAAGTCTCCAGGCCTTTAATCATCTTAGTTGCTCTTCTCTGCACTTTTTCCAAAGTCTCAATATCTTTATTGTAATGTGACCAAAACTGGATGCAGTATTCCAGTTGTGGTCTTACTCAGGGGTGGGTTCCACTTACCTTTACTACCGGTTCACAGCGGGATCATGCGGGCACTCTTGCTTTGCTCGCTTGCACACACGGTCTTCTGCACGTGCACAGAAGCTTCAACGTACAGAAGTCCAACGATCTAATAATGTTTGCTTCAAGAATAATATCATTGTGGGAGATATGTAAGCCAGAATAAACAGCTGATATTCAATTAAGTATCTCCTCTTCATCTCTTTTCCCCTAAGGTAGATAAAGCTGACAACAGCTTCTAATATCACAAAGTTCTTGATCTATGTTACATTTTGATGACACACTGACTGCCACAATTTAGTTGAAAAATGATTGTGGAATCTTTTGGAATTAATGAATGCAACAGCCATTATATTGCATTAAATTTTCTAAACATGTGTATTTAATATAATTGCTAGGAGTTTGACTCTTTCTTTTTTGACTGAGAAATAAAGTTCTCTTTAAAGGGATTTTTTGTCTTGCTTAGCTGAAGTGAAAAGCGGCCATTTCTTGGACTGAAGGAAATCAACTGCCTGCCAATGTGAAATTTATTCAAATTACTGGAGAGGGAGAATAGAGGAAACCAATATTTAAATAAAACTGTACAAAATAATGTTATGGAGGAAAAGGTCTCCTTTGTTCTTTTGTAGGACCAGTCTGGCAAAATCCAACTGTTTCTTACTTGGTGGCAGTAGTTCCTTTGTTCCTTTCCTGTGTCCTTCCTTTATAATTATATTGGAAATAGATAGAAATAATGATTTCTGTTCAGCTCCATCATCTTTTTTTTTTTTTTTTTTGCTTTAATTTATATGCCGCCCTTCTCCGGAGACTCAGGGCTGCTTACAAGGAGCTTTCATTAAGCTATTCCGTTAAGCAATAGCTTTCATACTTTTGTATATTTATACAAAGTCAGTTTATTGCCCCCACAATCTGAGTCCTCATTTTACCTACCTTAGAAAGGATGGAAGGCTGAGTCAACCTTGAGCCTGGTGAGATTTGAACTTGCAGTAATTGCAAGCAGCAGATGTTAATAACAGTGCTTTAGTCCACTGTACTACAGGCTCTTATTCTTTATCTTTCCTACACCCACCTTTTTTCTTGGCTTAGGGCTCCTAAAGCATGAAAAATGAACTTCTTCCACTCATCTAAGGGAGAGAGGGTAGAATTAATTTAATTGCTCATGAAAATTTTTAGTGAAGAGTAGGATCTGTTTCGGCCGAAATATTTAATAATTTTAAGGGATTTTTTTAATATTTGTATTATCTGTATTTTATCTTGGCTGTTCACCGCCCTGAGTCCTTCGGGAGTAGGGCGGTATAGAAATTTGATTAATAAATAAATAAATAATAATAAATAAATAAATACATGTTGATTGTATTTTCAGCTACCCATCTTTCCTACAGTATGCTGACATGACATCACAGCTGGTTTTTTTCCTGTTTAAGATTTTGTCAGCCTATTAAAAGCACAAAGACAAACATCAATTAAAAATAATTAAAATTATTAAATAGTTTCGGCTCAAATTTAAACCCCCCCCAAATTTAAAACACCTAATTTAAAATCATTACATTGATAGCTCAGCCTGTTGGAACTGCAGGATCTTGAGGGCACAGTGAAATACATGGAGGTCGGAGATCTTATGCATTTCCGGGGGCAGTTCATTCCACAGGGCAGGGGCTCCCACAGAGAAAGCCCTCCCCCTGGGTGTCACCAGCCAACATAACTTGGCCGATGGCACCCTGAGGAGACCCTCTCTGTGGGAGTTGACTGGCCGGTGGGAGGCTATTGGTGGCAAAAGTCGGTCTCGAAGGTACCCGGGTCCTATGCCATGGAGCGCTTTAAAGGTGGTAACCAGCACCTTGAATTGCACCCGGAAGACCACTGGGAGCCAGTGCAGCTCACGCAGGAGGGGTGTTACGTGGGCACAACGGGTTGTGCACATAACCACCCGCGCGGCCGCATTCTGGACCAGTTGGAGCCTCCGAGTTCTCTTCAAGGGGAGCCCCATGTAGAGAGCATTACAATAGTCCAGCCGGGAGGTGACAAGGGCATGAGTGACTGTGCGCAAGGCATCCCGGTCCAGAAAGGGCTGCAACTGGTGAATCAGGTGAACCTGATAAAAAGCCCCCCTGGCCACAGCCATCATATGTTCTTCTAAAGACAGCCGGGCGTCCAGGAGGACGCCCAGATTGCGAGTCCTCTCTGTGGGGGGCAGAGATTCACCCCCAATAGTCAGCGATGGCACCAGCTGACTATATCGGGACGCCGGAAGCCACAGCCACTCGGTCTTGGAAGGGTTGAGTCTGAGCCTATTTCTTCCCATTCAGACCTGCACGGCCTCCAGGCAGCGAGACATCACATCAAGGGCATCGTTGGGGTGGTCTGGGGTGGAGATGTACAACTGAGCTGTACATTTGTAAGGAGGACATAATTGAGGTGCCTTCCAAGTTTTGACTATGACTTTCATGAACCCCAGCCAGCAGGGCCAAGGGTCAGGAATTATGGTGTTTGCCTCACCTCTACCTTTTCCACTCTTATTTTTTCTTATGTGTTTTTTTCCCCCTTTTATTCTGCTTTCTCCCCATTGTTGAAGTTTACATTATAAACATTTGTGGAAATCCCTTCCCCCCCTTTTTTGATATCAATTGAGCCTGGGGGGCCATATTCATTTTAAGATGACATTGATAGTGAAACAGGAAGTCAAACATGGAATATATATATATATTCATATATTGCACCAGATTTGAAATAGTAACGGCAGTTACTGCAAAAGACTCCTCACATAAGCCTGATGATGGCAGATGAGATTCTGTCGAAACGTCGCTTCTACCCTTTTAGGAATATATCCACAATTACACGGGAAGAAGCCCGAAATATTAACTACACACACACACACACACACACATATATCCTTGTTTAGAAATATTCATGGGTGCAGAGGCCTAATAGGAGACTTAGCTTGGATTAGATGACCCAGATCTCTTCCAAACTCTTCTAAACTCAAATTTGTAATGCAAAGGCATGGTTTGTAATGGAGATATATTAGATGGGCCTCGGCATCTGTAGGCTGGCTTGGATTGAATGTATCTGGAATCGTGGAGCCAGTGCCTAATCTTGCATCAATCATCTTCTCTCTCATGTAGCCTCAGATTAATGTGCTCTTCTTTGTATGGTGCTCTGCCAAACTGTAAAGTTTGGAGTCGTATTTGTTGAAATAGAAGTTGGATTTGTTTCTTACTGAATGAGACTCAGATTCCCTGTCACATCTGGCCCTAATGTAATTATTGTCGGATTTGCTACTTCCACTTTTTGCAAAAGAAAGGGGAAATCAATTGCATATTAGCTTTCTTCCTTGTAATATTATATATATAATCGGCTTTAGAGTAATATTCTTGGAAGATTTCTGCATACTTTTGCTAAGTAGTATGTCTGTCTGGGTTCACCACTGCCTTAATTGAAGAGCTCTGCCTTCTCTCTGTACCTCCTGGGTTTCCCTTGCCAATATGCTTAGTGACTGTGAACTGCTGCTGAGTAAAAGGGCCATCTACCCTTCTTTCAATGAGCACAGAACAATGTCAACATGGATGATACTGTCCTGATAATGCCTGTGCAAAGCTTGAGAAATAAAGTAATGGCACTACAGCAGGAATGGGACAGGTCTGGTCACAGTGATTCTGCCCTCATCTCTAAACTTCTTCCTAATCATCTGTTCCTTCAACCCAATCTATTATATCTGAAACTGAATAAAGTTAAAAGAACAGTAACAGATAAGAGTCACAAATAGAACTGTGTCAGAAGTGCGGACGTTTGGTCTGCCTCGCCTCCCCTCCTCTCCTCTCCTCTCCCGTCTCCCTTCCCCTCCTCACCCCTCCTCTCCTCCCCTCCCCTCCCCTCCCCTCTCCTCTCCTTTCCTCTCCCCTCTCCTCTCCCCTCCCGTCTCCCTTTCCCTCCTCACCCCCCCTCCCCTCCCCTCTCCCTTCCCCTCCTCACCCCTCCCCTCCTCTCCTCTCCCATTCCTTTTTTTTCTCAATGAAAACTGACCTTCAAATTCCTTTGTATTTCTTTTACAAATACTGTGAGGAGGGGTTGGTCCCTTGATTCCACTTTTTTCAGCCTGTTACACCATTTCAAGCTATTTCAAGCCTAAGCAAATAGCTTTATTTATGCTTCATGTAGTTCTACATTCATCTCTTAATGAAAAGGACAGAGGAAGCTGCATGAAGACCAAAAAGGAGGACGGATGGCCATATGAATCCCAAACGATCTTTAATGACTTCTTTGGTCCCATCACCTTGAGATCACCTCTTTGTGATGTAATCAGTGGCAAAGCGTGGTCATTTTTATAACTTAAACTGAATTGTTAGATGCTGCTTGGGTGGGTTCTACTTACCTGTAATACCGCAGGGCCGCATGTGCACGCTTGCTTCGCTCGCTCGTGCGCGCTCTCTTCTGCACATGCGCAGAAGCGTTTTGATGACGTTGGGGTCGGTGGGCGGAGCCTCCCACAGGTTTTATTACCAGTTCTATAGAACCAGTGCGAACTGGGGGCAACCCACCACTGATGCTGCTTTCATTTTAAGGAAGGAAATGTTATTTGAACCATAGTACAGCTACCAAATGTGGGTTTCAAAAACCCAGAGAAGCAGTAGATAGCATTGAAGGGACCCAAAATGCTTCATCTGTTGCAGCCCAGATCTGGTAGCCCTACTTAAAGCTGTCTCACTCATGGGCTCTTTATTAGATGAAGGCAACCATGATGAGCAGAGAGTGAAAAAAGTTGTTACCAGGGCATTTGGTACCGTAGAAAGTGCATGCAATAGGATAAAGGTTGTATAAAACTATTAAGAGTGCATTTTGCATACTTCTATACAGTAGAACCTCTGGTCACGAACACTTCTGACCACGACCAAATTGGGTTGCGACCAAAGTTATGGAACGTATGAAGGTCGTGACCAGAGGTTCCACTGTAATTGGATCAATTTCTTTGTGTTGCATAAGAGATTTGAAATAACATGTTTAGAAAAAAAAAACCAACTAAGCCAAAAGTTCAGAGTTTGATATTTCAACACCTCTCCATATTTTGCCATTTTCCTTTTATCAAGATAAATAGAAGTAAAGAATTAGGCAACTTGAGAATGAATGTATAGTGGGGTAGGCCTTTTTTGTTTTCTTTCTGTCAAGGGCTACATTTCCTTGGGAGAAAAAGCAGTAAGGGAGGGCCTATAGGCTACTGTTGAACAGGAATTAAGCAATGATTCCTTTCTGTAGGCTCTGGCTCTCATAAACTAACTATCCTCATGTTCTCTGGATAAAATCCACACATTTTATTCAGCTTTTTCACAGATTTTTAACATATGGCATTGGTTCTCTTGCTTTATGTGATAGCCTAAAATTCCTTGTAAATTGATATTTTATATTCCCATCTTAAGTTTTCCTGTTACAACTTTTTCCCATTTTTATCTGTAATAGTCAACTGTATCTGCTTCATGATCATCCATGTCCATTCCCTTTCTGATTTTTGAAGCATATCCCAATCATTACATTATGTGCAAATTGTTTAGTATGTTATAAAAAGGACATGCAAACACTGTTTGAATCACAAAAACAAAGTTAAAAGCTATAAAAATCCAGCTATATTCCTTAAATGAAACAGCTTCTTCATGGAAATTCAACTCATTCACCATAACCCTACATTTTTAGCTTCTGTACTGCGCTTTTGCTAGGATAACAGTTACTGATTTTGTTCATCCTCTTATTACTTTATAATTTGGTTGCAGAGGCTACTGTGCTCTATGGTAGCCTGAAAGAATACTTTCCAGACAAATTCTCCATCTGATGCAAATGCAGACATCTATAGATATCTAACCTTCCCACTATTTTCTTATGGGGTCTGCAAAATGTAGAAAAGGGGTTGAAAATGTGTAGTCAAAACAAAGGCTAGGAACAAGATAAGGAAAGGAAACAGCTAAAGCTTCATACCAGCCCATTTGTTTTACTTTTCCACCCCTTCCCATCCTTGCAAACCATCCTTGAAACCTCACTCCTCTCTTTTGGAGGACCTCAGCAATTCCATCCAACCACAATTTTCCTCAGGGTCTATAGAGATTCTCAGTCATCCAGGTCATGGTTGTCAAAGGTGCTTTTGCAAGAGGTGGCTGGACTTTCTGTTTTTTCTTTGAAGATGTTTCGGTTTTCATCCAAGAAGCTGAAGAAGCTTCTTGAATGAGAAGTTAAACATCTTCAAAGAAAAAACAGAAAGTCCAGTCGCCTCTTGAAAAAAAAAAACCCTTTGGGACAATTTTCTTCAGCCTTCTCCTTAACCATACATCCAATTCATTCATCCTTCCTTCCCCTATGATAGTTCTCAATTAGTAACTGGCTCATTTAGTGACCAGTCATAGTTATGGTAGTGATGTAAAAAAAAAAATCACTTTATGACCAGTCTTCCATTTACTACTTTTACAGGTTTCTAAAGCAAGGCTGGATTAAGATCATAAACCCAATTATGGTTTCACTTATCATCTGCTTCACTTCAGGAGTGAGTTTGCCAGTCCCAGTTGTGGTTGTTAAACAAGGAATGCATGTATTTACGCTTAGTTCAATCCTCATGCATTCTTTGCGCATGACCAAATCATCTCAATATCATAGACACAATTTGTGCAATTTCTCTGCTCTTGCTATTGGCAGGCTCAAAATCATCCCATCTCTTTACGCTTTCTATTTCCCTTCAGGCTTGACTTGCATATATGAATCAATATATGACTATCTCTCAGTGAGAACCTCTTTTAAATATATTGTATCATCACTCTCACTGCATTATCTGGCGGTCTAGACTTTGCGCAGAGACTGGGTGGGTAGGTGGCCTAGATGAACTGTCTTTTTCATGGCAGAAGGACGAACCAGCCAGTCTTTGATCTTTTGTTGATATTCCATTGTGTTGCTGTGGAAGAGCCTTGATAGTACAGGGGTTTAGTGCACCCTGTTATTAACACAGCTGCCTGCAATTTCTGCTGGTTCGAATCTCTCCAAGGCTCAAGGTTGACTCAGCCTTCCATCCTTTCTAAGATAGGTGAAATGAGGACCCAGTTTGTGGGGGCAATAAGCTGACTTTGTATAAAATATACAAAAGAATGAAGGCTATTGCTTAAAGCATTGTAAGCCGCCCTGAGTCTCTGGAGAAGGGCGGCATATAAATCAAATTTTTTTTTTTAAAAAAAAAGTGTTTAGCTTCTTGTCCTCCACCATTTATATCACCCAGGGCAATTTGTTACTTCAGAATGGTAATGGTATTGTTAACACTGCCGGGCAACCTTGTAAAGATATTTGCAAAAAGTAGCTGATGGATTCTTCTCGTTTGGGAACTAATGATGCCCCATAGCAGGAGAAGCAACTCAGGACATCAATGAAGAGGGTGTTTCCCTCTCCTTCCCCTCATTCAGTAAGATTAACAGATTAACAGAGTTGGAAGGGACCTTTAGGTCATCTAGTCCACCCCCCTGCCCAAGCAGGAGACTTTACACCATTTCTGACAGATGGTAATCCAGTCTCTTCTTGAAAACCTCCAGTGATGAAGCACCCACAACTTCTGAAGGCGGTTCCATTGGTTGTTTATTCTCACTGTCAGAAAATTCTTCCTTATTTTTGGGGTGAATCTCTCCTTGATCAGTTTCCATCCATTATTTCTTTTCTGGCCTTCAGGTGCTTTGGAAAACAGGTTGCCCTTTCCTCTCTGTGGCAGCCCCTCAAATATTGGAACTCTGCTATCATGTCTCCCCTGGTCCTTCTCTTCACTAGACTAGCCATGCCCAGTTCCTGTAACCGTTCTTCATATGTTTTAGCCTTCAGTCCCCTAATCATCTTTGTTGCTCTTCTCTGCACTTTTCTAGAGTTTCAACATCCAAATTGAGTTCCAAACTGGCGTCCCCCTTTTCTTCCTCTTGGGTTGGTTGCAAGACATATTTTTGGCAGTATTAAACTCAGTGGGCGTGGTGGCTCAGTGACTAAGATGCTGAGCTTGTCAATCGAAAGATTGGCAGTTCAGCGGTTCGAATCCCTAGTGCTGCGTATTGGGGTGAGCTCCCGTTACTCGTCCCAGCTTCTGCCAACCTAGCAGTTTGAAAGCACATAAAAAATGCAAGTAGAAAAATAGGGACCACCATTGGTAGGAAGGTAAAAGCGTTCCATGCGCCTTTGGCATTTAGCCATGCTGGCCACATGACCATGGAGACGTCTTCAGACAGCACTGGCTCTTCGGCTTTGAAACGGAGATGAGCACTGCCCCCTAGAGTCGGGAACGACTAGCACATATGTGCAAGGGGAACCTTTACCTTTACCTTTAAGCTCAGCATCCCCATCTGGAAGGGCCCAAGGATGTCTTTGGCTGCAGGCCTGGAAGATTGCTACACGAAGCCCTGTGCCACTTCCTTTTTAGCCTCATGACTTTTCATTCTCCCTGTCGGGACCTTCATCTGATTGATAGATTCCTCTTGGGTATTTATTTAGGATTATCTCTTTTCTTTTCTTCTCTTTCCTCCTTTTCCGCTGATGCCTTCCGGCTGATGGCAGGTTAAATGTAACCGTCTCTCTCTCTCTCTCTCTCTCCCCCATCCTTGCCACTTCAGGTATGTCTGAAGGGGCTGTGTGATGTGGTTTGTTATCGCAAAGCTATTAATAAAATCTCTTGTGTTTTCCCAGCTGTCACTCGGCTGAGATCAGAAATCATCCCTGATCTCAAACAGTGTTTTCGCATAAGAGCAACATGCAGAGGCACGAGGTCTAAAGCCTTTTGTTGGATTTATTTATTTATTTATTTATTTATTTATTTATTTATTTATTTATTTATTTATTTATTTATTTATTTATTATTTATTTATTTATTTATTTATTGCCCCCTTACTCAATGGATCAGGAGCAGCTTGTCCTGATGTGGCTGTAAACTATATTGGGAACTGAGGTGGGAGTTATTCTTCGGTGATGATACTTCATTGCTCTCCCCATGTCTGCTGTTTCTCCACCTTAGGGAGCTCATGGCTTGCTTGCTTTGTCAGACATCTCAGCGGGAGATTAGGGCTGAGAGGCCAGTGTTCCAGGTGCATCTGAGCACAAGGGGTTTATGCATTGCCTTGGCGAGAAGGGAATGCATCCTTCGTTCCTAATGACAGGGCACTGCATGTAGGGACATGACACTCCTTGTCTCCTCGCAGATGTGTGGTTAAGCAAAAGACAATTGCAGATGTTCTTGGAATTCCCAAACCGGATACAGAATTGCTAAGAGGATGTGTGTGTGTGTGTGTGTGTGTGTGTGTATGTATGGAGGAGCATTGCCAAGAGTTTTTACATAATGAGAAGATCATGTTAGACTTCTCTCGCTTAAGAGCTGGGTTTACTCAAGCTCTCCTCTGAATGGGAGGAATAACACACACAGTCATAAAAACACAAGGAACACTGCCCATAGGAAGTTCATAGCTAAGCAAGAGAGCAAAATGCTCCTCTTTTTTTTTACTTGTGTTCCCCAGCAACGGGCACTAAAAAAAAACCCCAGCCCATCTCCAGTATTAGAGATACTATATAACCTTCTTGGCAAGCAGTCATCATGGCCTAATTCTCCATGGGTTTGTGTAATTTCCTTTTAAAATTAGTGAGCGTCACAATAGCCAAGTTCTATATTCTGGGGGTTGTAGCAGATGAAGTATTCTTCTATTGATTTTCATTACTTGGTGTCATTGAGTTGAACCTTGGGTTCAACTATGCGGTACACATAGTCCTCAATTTACAACAGTTCATTTAGTGACCATTTGAAGTTATAATGACTTTTAAAAAAGTGACTTATGTCAGTCTATGGAGATTCTCAGTCATCGAGGTCATGGTTGTCCCAAAGGTGCTTTTTCAAGAGGCATCAAAGAAGTTTCTTGGATGAGAAGCCTAACGTCTTCAAAGAAAAACAAGGAAATTCAGTTGCCTCTTGAAAAAGCACCTTTGGGGCTTATGACTGTTTTCCACACTTACAACTGTTGCAGCATCATCGCGGTCACATGATCAGAATTTGGACGCTTGGCAACTGGCATGTATTTGTGACAGTTGCAGTGCCCCAGGGTTACGCGAGCATCTTTTGCGACCTTCTGACAAGCAAAGACAAAGGGGAAACCAGCTTCACTTAACAAGGATGTCACTAACTTAACAACTGCAGTGGCAAGAAAGGTTATAAAATAGGGGAAAATTCACTCAACAACTGTCTCACTTAGCAACAGAAATTTTGCACTCCATTGTTGTCATAAGTTGAGGATTACCTCAACTGTATAATGTCCAGTTCCCTTTAATAAACAGGTTGTACCAAAACTCAGGGCTCATAAATCAACTACAGTATGTGTATACATGTGTGTGTGTGTATACAGTATATATAATGTTATTGTACATAGGACAGATCCTGCACAATGCCCAGCTTCTCCACCTTATCAACCTTGAGTCCAGTGGAAACCAGTCCCAGAGCTTCTCCCCATATTCCTAAAAAGAAAAGGGGACAGGGCAAAATACACTATTAATTGAATTAGTAATTAAAGTTAATTGCCTATGAAATAAAAGCACCCTGTTTTAGAAGTATTGATTTCCCAATCTGCATATGCATTTAGAAACCTTTCTGTCACCCATTCCAACCACACCCAAACACAAAAGCACACACACAGACACACATTCCTCTCTTTCTTCCTAGCAGAAGCCATGGAGGAGGAGAGGTAGTTACATTGGGAATAGGAAGACAAAAGGGAATAACTCTGGATTCAGATGAATACGGATAACTGGTAAGGGAAGAAAAGAAGGCATATGTAGGGGATGAAGGTTTGAGAGGGGCCCAGGGATGCTAAGAAGTGACCAGTGGGGCTTTTGTCTTGCTGAGACTAAGGATGCTAAAATAATATGTGTGTAGTGCGTGGATCCCATACACATTTTTGTTGCCAGGAAGATAAAAATGACTTCTCTTGTCCTATTCCTTTAAACAGCATGCTTTTATTCTAAGGCAACGCTTCTTTTTCAAAGGTAATTATTTTAAGACTTGCGGTTCCAAATGCTTTTATGAGAAGTAGACTCTTCAGAGAGCTTTGATCATCGATGACCTCTGCTGGGATTGGGTTGGAGGTGATGCATGCATCCTGGCTCTTTTTTTGATAATTTTGATCATGGTAGCCTTATGGACCATTTTAGAGGTTTGGAAGTTGGGGTCCCCCTTTATCACGATTCTCCTAAAGCTGGCTCCAGTTAATGTTGCGGAGGGGGTGGGCGGGTGGTCTAGCTCCAGGCATCTGTTTTGCAGGGCATCTTACCGCTTCACTCTGTCTCCGCTCCTATTTAACATCTACGTGCAGCTGCTGGGTGAGATCTTTTGCCAGTGTTAGTTTAAGCAAAGCAAATCAAACTTTTATTAGTAAAAGACCAGCCTGAGGAGGGTGGAGTACAAGAAATTAAAAAGCATAAAAATTACAACAAAATAAAACTGCATATAAAAAGCTAAAAAGTATAAAGCCAACTTCAAAAAAAGATCTTTTAAAAGTCTACAAGGGGTCACAGAAGCAATAAATGGGTATAGGGAAGCGTCCCTGATGACGAACAAGGCAATCATCGTGGCACAGATCATTTGACAGATTTTAGGCACAATTGCATAGAACTTGGCCACATTGCGTGTTGTAGCAGCAGAGTTAGTATCTGAAAACAGCAGGGAAAGGTAAAATTGTCCTGTGTGCCCTGGGTATTTTATCCAATAATGGTGAGATGAATTCCTCTGTTGTACAGACACTGGAGAAGCACACATTCTGTTGTTTCTATGTGTCCAGAGCCAAAGGGGCATTGTCTCTCCAGGTAGGGGATCTTTCTGTATTGGCCTTCAAGGCTGAAGGCTGAGGAAGAACAAGTAAAGGAAACAATGATAGCTTGGGCTAAGAATTTTGGATACTCAATTGAGCTAGACAAATGGCAACAGTTATGGGAAAGGAATTATAAACTAACGTCCACTGCTTTTAAAAAGAACCGATATAAAATGTTTTATAGATGGCATATGCCCCCTGAGAAACTGGCAAAAATGTTTAAAGATAAATCAGCTAAATGTTGGAAATGTCACCAGTTACCAGGGTCTTATTATCATATGTGGTGGACGTGTCCAGAAGCTAAAAACTATTGGAATAAAATTAAGACATGGTTAGAGGAAATTATACAACAACGTATTGATTTAAAACCAGAACTGTTCCTACTGGGTATCCTTCCAGAGAAAATTAGTAAAGAAAATACTTATTTGATTATACATGTAATAACAGCTGCAAGGATTGTTTTTGCACAAAATTGGAAAGCAGAGAAAATACCTCTGGAAGGAGAAATGATTAAAAAAAAAATTAGACTGTGCAGAAATGAATAGATTAACATTGAAGATTAAAGAAAGAGAGGATTCAGAATATTTTAAGATATGGGATCAATTTTACTATTTAACCAATTAATAGAAATTAATAGCTATGTAAAAAATGATATAATTAGAATATTATACCTTTGGAGAAAGTTGAAAATGAAGATAGAAGAAATAACAAAAAAACCCAAAACAGATGAAGTCACGGAGAAAACGCCGAGACGTCACACGGAAGGGATGATTAATGTATTAAATGTTTGTTTGTCTATAAAGTAAAAAAACTTTTTCAAAAAAAAAAGGCTGAAGGCTGAGTGTGACATCAGGCCAGAGTTAAAGGCCCTCCAATAGGTACTTCAAGATTAGTTCAGAGTGCCACAGAAGGGACAGAGTAACAGCTGGGTTCACTGGCAATAAAGGTTGGGACTGGCTAAGTCCAATTGGCACTCTCTGTCTGCCACACATTGTTTAATAAGTGCTTTGGCCTGATTATTTATTTATTTGTTTGTTTGTACCTCACCTTTATTATTTTTTATAAATAAAGCAGTGCACATATCCAATGCACCTTCCTCTTCCTATTTTCCCCACAACAACAATCCTCATCCCAGTTGGGCTAAGAGAGAATGACTAACCCAAGGTCACCCAGCCGACTAAAGTGGGACTCAAACTCACGGTCTCTGGCTTCCTAGACTGGTGCCTTAACCACAAAACCAAACTGCTGAGTAGAAAAGCTGGGGAGAAATGGAATAATGAGATTTTAATTGCCCCTGCCTTTTTCCCATGTGGACTGAATCTTGCACACTAGTTGCATCCATTCTTGCAATCGGGAATCATGACATCATTCATGCCTTAATCCAATCTCCTGTTTGCCTTATTGCACCATGTTCTATAGGGACTGTCCCAGGGGTGAAATCCAGCAGGTTCTGACAGGTTCTGGAGAACCGGTAGCGGAGATTTTGAGCAGTTCAGAGAACCGGTAGCGGAAATTTTGAGTAGTTTGGAGAACCAGCAAATACCACCTCTGGCTGGTCCCAGAGTGGGGTGGGAATGGAGATTTTGCAATATCCTTCCCCCAGGAGTGGGGAGGGAATGGGGATTTTGCAGTATCCTTCCCCTGAAGTGGGGTCGAAATGGAGATTTTGCAGTATCCTTCCCCTGCTACGCCCACCAAGCCACACCATGCCCACCAAGCCACGCCCACAGAACCAGTAGTAAAAAAATTTGGATTTCACCACTGGGCTGTCCTTAAAACTCATTAGGAAGCTGCAGCTGGTCCAGAATGTGGCTGCATGTAATTTTGTGTGCAACACCGCACAGTCATGTACTACTATTGCTTCAACAGCTGCACTGGCTCCCAGCAGGCTTCAGGATAGAATTTCAGAGACTGATGGTCACCTTTAAAGCCCTTTAAAGATGACCATCAGCCCCTGAAATACTATTCTGAAACCTGAGGGTCATGTTACTTCTTGTGGCACCAACTATGGTATCTGCAGTAGTTTTCTGCCCATCCCATTAGATTTGGCAGGCATGTTTCCAAGCCCTTCTATGAATCGAAGTCATCTCATGGGGCCCAGGCAGCCTGGCTTTTCTGTTGTGCACTTGCCCTATGGAACAACCTTCCCCCTGAGATTGGAGTATCTGCAGCCCTATGGGGCTTTTCTGTCCGGTCATGGGGTCAGGATGTTAGAGGAGGCCAGTATCAGGGGTGGGTTCTACTCACCTTTACTACCGGTTCGCAACAGGGCCATGCGCAAACTGATAGTGATGACGTTGGGGTCGGTGGGTGGAGCCTCCCGCCGGTTTTACTACCGGTTCTATAGAACCGGTGCGAACCGGGGGCAACCCACCACTGGCCAGTATCAATATCTTATTTTATGTTGTCAATAGTTGTGAGGTGCTTCAGTAATTGTTAGATACGGTTTCATTTTTTTAAAAAAAAAAATTGTGTTTTTAATCTACGTTTTTGGTTGGCTACCTAGAGTTGTTAAGTTGGGTGACTATACACATTCATTAAATAAAATCATGATAATCATTTGCTACCTACTCTATTTGAAGCTAGCACTTTTTTTTTTCTGCATGCGCAGTATCTCTGTAGCTGCAATGGCCTTCTGCAACCCTCCGCCAGCGAAAACTGAGCTTGGTAAGGCTGCATGCAGCCCTCCTGAGCTCCGTTTTCGCTGGCAGAAGCATTGCAAGCTAGTCCTTTGCTGTTTCCAGAGTGGCCTCTGGGCCAGATCTAAGCATCCCGTGGGCCGGATCCTGCCCCAGGGCCTTGAGTTTGACACCCCTGATATAGATGATATAGATATAGATGATATAGATATAGATGATTGTGATCATCACCATGTGATTCCCAACTTGGCAACTTGAAGATATGTGGACTTCAGCTCCCAGAATTTCCAAGCCAGCGTGATTGGCTGTAAAATTATGGAAGCTGAAGCCCACACATCTTCAAGTTGCCAAGGTTGGAAAACATTGACATAACCTATTATAGAATGTAGTGATATTAACAGAGGTGTAGACAAATGCATGGAGGATAAATTCATTAATAACTACTAGGCATGATGGTTTTACATTAGTCAAAAGCACATGGGAAGCCTGCAGCTGAACACGAGTGCAAAAATATCTGTCTTACCGGTACTTGTGTTCCCCTACGCATGGTATTATGAAGAAATTCCCCAACAAATTATCTATGGTGAAATCAGTGAAGGATCTCTACACTTGTACAGCATAGCTCAAGATACACATAAACACTGCGTTTCTAACAGGCAACTTCCCTCCCACTGTACACTTAGCTTTAGTGTGTACCCAGGAGAAATTTGTTACCTTGGGAGCATACATATGTTCCTTGCCAAAAATCTAACATCTGCAAAATTTATATTTATCAGGAAATTTATGTTTGGTCTTGTAAGGAGAAGGAATTGAGAAAAAAGAAGCTAGACTTATATCTCATTTATTTAGTCTTTAGCTTTCTTTTATCGATGTTAATCTGATTGGGAGCACATCTTACTTGTCAGCAGGATGGATACGTATGATTCCCAGTCTTATACTTGGCCTTTTCATACATTATTCATTGGTAATCCATTTTTTGTTTGGATATTTCAGGTTCCTAATGGCTTGGGGATCCATCAAAAATATATTTCCCCCCATGCTTGCACAGGCGGTCCTTGACTTATGACCACAATTGAGTCCAAAATTTCTGTTGCTAAGTGAGATGTTTATTAACTGAGTGGTGCCTCATTTTACAACCTTTCTTGCCGCTTGTTAAGTGAATCCCTGCCATTATTAAGTTAGTATCATAGTTGTTAAGTGAATTTGGCTTCCCCATTGACTTTGCTTGTTCGAAGTTTGCTAAAGATAACCACATGACCCTGGGACACTGCAACCGTCATAAATACAAGCCAGTTGCCAAGCGTCTGATTTTTTATCATGTAACCATAAGAATGCTACAACGGTCATAAATGTGAAAAACGGTTATAAGTCACTTTTTTCAGTGCCCTTGTAAATAACTAAAGTCACTAAATGTTGTCAGTCATAGACTACCTGATCAATATATGATTTTGGAATATTACATTTGGGTCTGAGGACTTCTTGGTGAAGCAACATTGTTTATAGCTTTGAATTTGTTTGGTAGCTGCTATACTGCCATTAAAAAATTTTTTTTAAGTATACAACATACTTCAAAACACTAAGCAACCTCAATCAAATATATTACTTTGTGAAAAAGACTCTGCTCCACCCGTATCCAGCCTGCTGAGCTTTTGTCATCCAATCTATGACAAAAACAAGTGTGTCTGAATACAACAGTGAAACAACATGACCTTTGCAAGATAGGAGAAGAATGGAGAAGAACGGATTCCGGCCCTGATTCTTGGGGCTGATCATTCTTGGACTTTGCTCTATTATCCTGGATGTCAGGTTGGAAATGACCTTCAGCTGTGAGGGGTTTCTTTCCACCTGGGAAAAAAAATGTAGTTGAGGGTGCTTTTTTTTTTTAAAAAAAATGATATTTATGCGATGATATCTGCAATCCTTTTTTGGCAAACTGTAAGGAATTAAAGTTTGAATGCAGGTGGGTTCTGCATCCCTCCCCCCCCCACCATATCACTTGCTGTCACTTGGACATCACCATGGAAATAATCCTCAGTGAAACAAAAATAAGTGTAGAACCGGTTGGACAGAAAGTGCAGGCTGAGACAGCCTCAGTGGAGGAAGGGAGAAATACGCGGCTTAAGGCCAGGAAGAAGACAGTGGAGGCTCAGTAGGAAAACTCCCTTGGTTCTAGATCCTACTCCCCAGCATGGTGCCTTTGGGCAATAGTCTGTCGGATGATACATTCCTTGGTGATTGCAAAGCTGTCAGCCCTAGATGTATTTTTAGTGTAAATCAACAGTATTAAGCATAACCTGGAGTTCCAATAATGTCTGTATAGATCTCGGAAGTGTTCTTTGAAAATAAAATATTAGGTGGCTGTAGCCCAGTGCTTTCTTTGTTTTCTCATATATGCGCCAGGGGTGAAATCCAGCAGGTTCTGGAGAACCGGTAGCAGAAATTTTGAGCAGTTCAGAGAACCGGTAGGGGAAATTTTGAGTAGTTCGGAGAACTGGCAAATACCACCTCTGGCTGGCCCCAGAGTGGGGTGGGTATGGAGATTTTGCAATATCCTTCCCCCAGGAGTGGGGAGGGAATGGGGATTTTGCAGTATCCTTCCCCTGAGTGGAGTGGGAATGGAGATTTTGCAGTATCCTTCCCCACCAAGCCACGCCCACCAAGCTACGCCCACAGAACTGGTACTAAAAAAAAATTGAGTTTCACCATTGATATGCACACTTTGTGATTGGCTACATCATGCATAGGGGTGGATTCCACTTACCTTTACTACCGGTTTGCAACAGGAGCACGCACACGTGCTTCTGCGCATGCACAGAAGCTTCTGTGCATGTGCAGATCATTCACTGAAAGTGGATTCTGTCCATTCCCACTCAATGTGTTAAACCCGATCAGCAAGCCAGATATCTTGCTTAATATAAACAAACATCAGAGTCCCTTGCGCAAACATTTGTATGCATTTGTTTGTATAATCATTCTTCCTGCCGCACCAGTTTTGGGGATAAATATAATTCTGGTAAGGACACATTGGCTCGTTGGTAGCAAAGTACTTGTGAAAGGATGCCGTATGTGCAAGGATGATGACTCAGTTTCTATATAATCTTTCCACAATCATGTTTAGGACTAACAGACATCCCCTAGGCCCACTACAGATCAGGGTGGATAAAAATCAATGATTTTTTTAAAAAAATCAAAAAAATCAGATTTTTTTTTATTTAAATCGGATTTTTTTGATTTTTATCGAATTTATTTTAATAAAAAACTTTTGAGGTAAAATCTATCTAAGATAGTTTTCTATTTAAGATACATAAATAATTTAGTTTATTCAGCATGAAATGGAGCTTAGTTATGTAGCATGAGGCTGTATATTCTGCAACACTGGGACTATCGGTGAGTCAACAGTGGGTCAAAGGAGTAGCAGAGATGACAGTTGCTCTTTAAAAATTACTAGTGATTTAAATCATGATTTAAATTGTGATTTAAATCAACTCGATTTAAATCAAATCCACCCTGCTACAGATGGATATATTTTTGCTGCCACTGCTTCAGTCCAGATCTGGTGACTCTGATCAGATTAAAGATGCCGTTTCAGTATGAATTCTTATGCCAGAATTCTTATTCTTATTCTTTTTCAATTGGTGGCTAGAGCACGCTTTAGAGACACTCTTGCAAAACAGTTGCCACATGGGGATTTCTATTCACAAAATAATTGCTGGTGTGGTAAACATCACAAAACAGTCAGCAAACTAGTAAGTTTTTCTCTTCAATCTCGTGCACCTTTGTAGAGACAATTCCTAGCTTTCCAGCCTACCTTGTATTTGTCTATATGTTCACTGGGTTACAAACATTTCAGAGGCATGCTTGGAAATAAAATTCATGCTAGGAAAGCGAAGATCATTTCTATATCTGGGACTGACTTTTTTTTTCCCCAGGAAGGACCTGAATGAGTGGATCCAATAGTTAAAGAGAGAGGCGCCAATATTTTTGAATGAGGATTACAGGGGCAAATTAGGAAGTACTGTATTCAGGTTCTTTTACCCATGTTAGGTGCTTGCATCGTGCTTCTGAGTGATGGAAAGTTTAAGGAGTGTTAGCATATAAGGAGACCTACTCTTGTTACTTACCCCCTGGTTGTTCACTCCTTAGCTGATCAATGGGGAACTTGAGGACTGTTTTCTTATTGTTTATAACAGCAATAAAGGAATTTTGATAGGATCAATATGCTACTCGGAACAAAGCAATTTCCACTCTAATCAGAAGAATGATAGATTCTCCAGTTCTGCTTCAGAAGGATACTGGAAACTTAAGAGTCTTTGTATAATGAAGATTTATTCTGATTGATTGATTGATACATAGAATAAATATATCAGAAAATTCAGCACATTAACATTCCAATACTTTCCTGTTCCTGAGAAGACATCTAGAAGAATCTTGCAGGGAAAAAAATTGCTAAGAATGCTCTCTTTTCGGCAGAAATCGCCTGTCTGATATCACAGGAAAAATAAACATTTTACTCCTCCCCTTGATTTGGGAGTGGGATGATGAATCATCTTCACTCATCCCTTTCTTGAGCCATTTTAGTTTCCATTAAATATCAGATTTTTGCCAGCTATCAACCCAAGTCTTCAACGACAATGCCAGAGATAATTGCACTGCAAACTCTTCTCTTTGGAGCCTTAACCCACACTGTGCCTTTTTTGCCCGGCTACTGTATCTTTGCCACTGCACTGTTGTGTTCTTGTGATGTTGTTGTGTTTGAGGGACAAGCAGCTTTCCCCTTATACCAGCACCTCAAGGCAGTTTGTAAAAAAGCCAAATATAGGACAAATACACACAGTGTGTACTGAATAGGAGGGGAAACTATTTCATTTGTTTTCCCCCCACCTCTTTTTGGTGTGGAACAGGGGTGAGGCATTTCTGTTTACTCCAGGAGCTGCTTAACTCGGGGAATGGAGCAGCAACTGAATTCGTTTGTTTGTTTGTTTGTTTTTGATTGATTTCTATAGCTGCCCATCTCAGCAAACGATTCTGGGCAGCTGGTGAATGGAAGGATTTTATCCTCTTTTTGCTGGTCGCTAGAGGGAGCCCAAAGAGATTCACAGCATTCCTGTGGCCTGTAGTTATTATTCCAAAGTCAGTAGGCGAGAAAATGACGACAGGACTGACTTTAAAACACTTTAGAGGGATTGGGGAACCAAAATGGTGCCATGTGGAAATACCCTTGGAAGGGATCCAGCAAGATCAGCTTGATCAGCTTCCAAACTCCCAAATGGGTTAGATCTCCATCTCTTGATGCAATAGTGGAAAGTCCCTATGCTATGCTGTAATGCAGACTGACTTCATGATTGGGCTTTGGCATACCAGCACTTTAAGGCTGCGTTTTTCCCTGTTTAAAATGATGTTGAACTCACACAGGGTTTTGGAATCTGAAGCTTTGAAAGCTTCTATATAATTTGGCTTTCTGCTCTGCTGGGGAATTTATCCAGTGACTTGAAGAAATGCAAAATACAGGTGTAGTCCTGGACGTATAGCCACAATTGAGCCCAAAATTTCCATTGCTAAGCAAGACAATTAAATGAGTTTTGCCCCATTTTACGACCTTTCTTGCCACAGATAATAATAATAATAATAATAATAATAATAATAATAATAATAATAATAATAATAATAATAATAATAATTTTATTTCTATACCGCCCTTCTCTCGAAGGACTCAGGGCGGTGTACAGCCAGTTTAAAAACACAAGACACAACAATAATTAAAAATTAAAATAATTAAATAGGTTTGGCTGATTTAAAACTCTAAAAATTAAAATACCCCAATTTAAAATTATTATATTGACAGCCCTGCCTGGCGGAACAACAAGGTCTTCAATGCGCAGCGGAACACCCGGAGGTCGGAGATCTTGCATATTTCCGGGGGCAGTTCATTCCACAGGGCTGGGGCTCCCACAGAGAAGGCCCTCCCCCTGGGTGTCGCCAGCCGACATAACTTGGCTGATGGCACCCTGAGGAGACCCTCTCTGTGGGAACGGACTGGTCGGTGGGAGGCTATTGGTGGCAGAAGACGGTCTCGAAGGTACCCGGGTCCTATGCCATGGAGCGCTTTAAAGGTGGTAACCAACACCTTGAATCGCACCCGGAAGACCACTGGGAGCCAGTGCAGCTCGCGCAGGAGGGGTGTCACGCGGGCACAGCGAGTTGCGCTGTCACATTGCGATAAGTGAATCACTGCATTGTTAAGTTAGTAACACGGTTGTAAAGTGAATCTGGCTTCCTCTTTGATTTTGCTTGTCGGAAGTTTGCAAAAGATGGATCACACGACCCCAGGATATTATAACCGTGATGAATACAGTCCAGTTGCAAAGGATCTAACAATTGATCATGGGGATGCTACAATGGTTGTAAGTATGAAAAACAGTCATAAGTCACTTTTTTCACTGCCATTGTAACTTCAAATGGTCCCTAATGGTTTCTAAGTTGAGGACTATCTGTATACCAAAGTCTGAGCTTGAACAAATAATTGGGAATATCTATATTAGCTACTTTCAGTTGGCTAATTGTAGCTTGGACTTTTGGGAAATCTTATTGAGCACAGACCCTCCAATCAAATACTTTCAAAGCCGCTTCGTTTTCCTAATTTTTTAATTGCAGCCTCACTTTATTTTTAATGGCCTTTTCAAGATTGTTCCTCCCCTGTACTCCTGCACTTTGTGGGTCCTTGATGAATGTGGAATTCCCACCCAGAGCTGGCATCTCACATTGGGCAATGAGGGGGGAAAGGAAATACCTTTCGATTTAAAAGGAATAATTTGTTCTCTAAATAGGAGAGCTCAAGTTTCTTCCTTTTCTGCTTTGGTTGACCATCCACTGTACCATATATTTTGGGACAAGTGCCAAGAACATGGAATGTACCCTGTGGAATATCTCTCTCAGGTGGACTCCACAGAGTTGGAGGAGGACTGTGGACATCTTGTTCACAAGGGTTGGTTGAAGGTTTTTGTGGTCTGCCCTGGGGCCAGCCATCAGGGTGTGAGGATGTTTGTCAGAAGATTTACCTAAGGCCACCAGCAAATTCTGGAGTACGGTGAAATCCAGCCAGCAGCCACAAGTTTTTTTTTTTCTTCATAAAGTCTCAGCAAATATTGAAAAACTTTTTTTTTTAAAGGAGAGTGGGTGGGAAGAAGGTTCTTTGACGCCTGTGGCCATTGCTAAGTTTTGGTAGCAAAGGTGGAAAACTTCATGTGTGCGGTGTGCCTTGGAAGCAACAGCTCATTAAGTTGCTGGGGAAGGTGCTGGAGGGATTTTATAGGCCCCCAAAAGATTTTCTGAGGTTTTAAAAGTAAGGCTGCATCTTTTGCTTTAAATATCTCTCTGGAACTAAAAATCACATCAATGTTAGTGGCAACTTGAACAACATATGAGATGTTTATAAAATTCCTCAATCTGTTCTCTTGATAAAAATGTCTCCTGGGAGGCAAATTATATATATATGGCCAGCAGAGCTGGCAGCAATGAGTAGGTTGGGGAGGAACGTGGGCCAGTCCTGGAGTCTGGGGAAGGCTGAGATGATGGCTCTGAGTCGGAGGCAGAGAGGGGGCCAAGGCCATCTGGTAGTTTTTTGCTGCCTCCGGAGTCTCCGGAGTCTGACATCAGCAAGGCAGAACAGCATGAGCCTGTTCCCAGTGTGTGCATGCACAGAGCTGCCAGGAGACAGGAACATTTAAGGAAACAGGGTCGACTTGGGAGTAAGGCTTGGAGATGATTGACCCCTCCCATAAGACATAAAAGAGAAGCAAACAGGACATGAGCTTTTGCAGGAAGCAATTAGTTCATCTGGCCAATTCAAGATTTGAAAATTCTGTTTGTGACTCTGTGCCGAGTTTGGCCTTGCCCTGCATCTGCTCTTTGGCAGCATTCCATGTGAAATAGGTGGGTGTTGATAACCTTCATCTGAAAGACTGTTTATCAAGCCTTGCGGACTGTAAATGAAAGTAATTTATAGCCGTATGAATTAAAGAGGTTTGCTGGGACTAAGTTTGTGCTGTTTAATTTCTAAAGAAGCCTAGGTCAGAACATAACTTATCATTATCTCTTTAGATATGTTGCCTTGTTGACGCAACTTTAAGATTAGTCTCCCTGCCACCTTGTCTATCTTGGTTGAAGAAGGTAAACAGCTTAGAAAAAGCAGATTGTAATCAAAATGAGGCCCTTGTTCAATCTGCTCCATATTAATCTTTGCTGTTGTAAGCATGGGAGAGGAGATGGAAAAGCCAGCATTACCCAAATATATTGGCAATGGTGTGAAAGGGCCCCTTTACTAGCCCCTTGCCTTTTAAAGCTTTCCTTTAAAAAAACGAAGACAGGTTTGTAATGCTCTTTTGGGACTGCCTTTGAGGACAGCCTGACCCTGTGTTTATTAACTCATTGCACATGAATGTGTGAACTTACTGGCAGGGATTCATCCAATAGAAGTACAGATATTTACTTTCCTCCCCCCCCCCCAATGCAGAAGGACATGTCCTAAATCAGAAAGAGCTCATTCCATTGGCTGCTGGCTTTGGGACAGCGCTTTTTCAGTATAAGCTGTACTTCCTCCCTCTGTGCAGCTCTGTAGGCAGGTAGACAGACAAAGACTGAACCCTGCTATGGTCTCTACAGTTTTCCAGCAGTTGCCTAGTGTAGTTAGAAGAGAGAACGTGTGCCAGTTTTCTCCATCCGTACCATTCAAAATCTATCCTGGATTCTTGGATGCTCTAACTTGTGGCTCTGGCTGTAGTTGTTGTTTGTTAATTCCCAACTTGCTTTTGTGTCATACATTATTGTCATTTGCAGTTTATGTCAGGGGTCTCCAACCTTGGCAACTTTAAGCCTGGCGGACTTCAACTCCCAGAATTCCCCAGCTAGCAAAGCTTTGCTAGCTGGGGAATTCTGGGAGTTGAAGTCCGCCAGGTTTAAAGTTGCCAAGGTTAGAAACCCCTGGCTTAGGTGACAGTTTGCCGAATTCATGTTTGCAATTTTAAAAGGGTGAAGAATTGAAAGCCAGAAATACAAGTTCTGTTAGACAGTGAAGATTTTTTTAAAAGTAATTTTTTATTGTAAGAAAAGTTTACATAATGGGCTTTAAAAAAACTACAGAAAGAAAAAGGAGGAAAAGAAAAAAAAATATAAAGAAGAGAAGAAGGAAAGAAATATAAAAGAGAGAAAGAAAAGGAATGAGTATCTAAAGCAAGGGTGTCAACTTCGTAGCCCATGGGCCGGATGTGTCACGCACTGGCCACGCCTACCCCCGGTTTAGTGAAGGGTAAAAAAGTTGTGATACGTCACGTGACGACAACGTGACGCCGCCAGTTTGACACCCCTGATCTAAAGAAGCAACTTTCAGTCATCTTTGCAGCCGTTACAAACACAGTAATTACCATCTCCATCCTAGGCAGTGACATTTTTTTAAGCATCTGTAGCCTCACTGAAAAAAGGAAAGGCTGCACTTTGGTATGTTAGTCTTAGAAATTTTATCCAGGTGAGCCCAGTATATAAGTTTGAAGGCCTCTATTTATCTCATTAGCTATGTGACTTTGGGATGTGGGCTGCATTGAGAGAGTTAGAAAACCGACCTTGGAGTGATAAGAAGAAGCTAAATTTTAGCGGTTTCATATGAGTCATTCAAAAACTAGTTTCCAGACTGTATTTTTTTGTGTCCTTTGCTCATATCAGTTTTATCTTCCTGTCACTATTATGTATATTGCATGTGTAAAAAAACTTGATATATAAAGATATTAGGGGAAGTCTTCTCTGATTTCTTTGCCATCCCTTTTAATTCTTGTATTGCAGGCTGTTGCTGAAAGTGTGAAACTGAAATTTAAAAAAAAGAATATATTGACATACAGTGTTCTTTGTGTCATTAGGTAGTAGCAATGGTGTTATATGAGTGTATACAGTATACACTGAGCACTTGACTCTTGATGAAGATATGTTTTTTTGGCTTGTTGCTTTTATTCTCAAACACAAAAGTGATGCTAGGATTATGCTTTGGTTAGTTAGCACCAAATTGTCAATAAAAATTATTATGTTCCTGGTGAGAATGGCCCTCTATATAAAAAGCTATCATATTTGGTTTTTAGATATGTTTTTTTTTAAATTACATAAATCCATTCTGGATTAGTTTATTCAAGGTCACAAATGAACTACTAATATTCAAATACAATAATCTATTGTTTTTAGTTAAAGATTTTTCAAACCTATGCTAGATTTTCTTGCTTGCCATCCTAAATTGGGCAATGTCACGGAGGTGATTGGCATATTGGGCATGCTCCAAAACTCATTTTAGCCCCAAGCAGGTCTGACCTGGTTTGGGGTTTGAGTAACTTCCTCAGTCAGCTGACTCCCTGATGCACGCAACTGATTAATCTTATTAGAATAACAGAGTTGGAAGGGACCTTGGAGGTCTTCTAGTCCAACCCTCTGCTCAACAGGAGACCATATACTATTGCAACCAAGTGGCTGTCCAATCTCTTCCTAAAAGCCTCCAGTGATGGAGCACCCAACAATTCTGACAGCAAGCTGTTCCACTGGTTGATTGTTCTCACTCAGGAAAGTTCTCCTTAGTTCTAGTTTGCTTCTCTCCTTAGTTAGTTTCCATGCATTGCTTCTGGTGATTTGAAAAATAGGTTGACTCCCCCACCCACCCTTCCTTGTGGCAGCCAATCAAAGAAGAAGGGTGTGAAGGATTTCTTTGGACAGAGTTTTCCAATCATATCTTATTTAATTATCTTTTACAATGTCTGCGACTGAACTGAGAGGTCTTTCTCTATCTTTTTAATGGATTCAGTTGGCTTCATAGAAGAGAGAAAAAGGAGAAACAGATGACGGTTGCTGCCACAGTGATGCCAACCCTGAACTCGTTACCCATAGGGAGGTGATGGTAGCCCCTCAATCTCCTTTGTGGTGGCCAGGAGATTAAAGCAACAGCAAAAGCAGCATGGACACAGGTCAGCTGGGTTGACAATTTGAGTGCCTGGGGAAGGAGATCACTGAGTTGGCTACATCGCTGAACAAAGCCAGTAATTATTAAACACCCAGATACAAAGAGAGAGAGAGGAGAGAGAGAGAGAGAGAAGGGAGGGGGAAAGAGAGAGAGAAAACACACACACACAAATTGCATTTCCTGAATTTCTGTAACTGATGGAATAAAACAGCAAGATAATTATTAAACTTCAGCGAAGAGCCATTTGAAGCAGCCAGTTTTTCCTAACATCATGGATGAGACAGCCAATTCAGTAAAGAATCACTACTAAGAAAGCGCTCAGAAATCCTCCAAGGGGGAATGGATAGTGTTTGAAGGGTGGTGAAATCTAAAATTTGTTACTATCGGTTCTGTGGGCGTGGCTTGGTGGTGGTGGGGGGTAATGTGATTGGGCGGGCATGGCCAACTTTTTTTTTTCCTTTTAAAAGCATTTTTTTCTACAACCTCGGCCGAAGAGGTTGTTAAAAAATGCTTTTAAAAGCCTCTGATGATCCCAGCTGAGTTGCCTGATCATCAGAGGCTTTTAAAAGAAAAAAAGCCTTTGCCGATCAGGCAATTCAGCTGGGATCGTCAGAGGCCTTTAAAAGCATTTTTTCTACAACCTCTTCGGCTGAAGAGGTTGTAGAAAAAATGCTTTTAAAAGCCTCTGACGATCCCAGCTGAGCCACACGAATATCAGAGGCTTTTTTTTTACTTTTAAAAGCATTTTTTTCAGCGGAAGAGGTTGTAGAAAAAATGCTTTTAAAAATTTTAAAAAAAGCCTCTGATGATTGTGCGGCTCAGCTGGGCATGCGGGGGGGCAGGGATTTTTGCTACTGGTTCTCCGAACCACCCGCCTTCATCACTACTGGATCGGGCAATCTGGTCCGAACCGGGAGCATTTCACCCCTGCTTCACATTAACCATTAGTTACAATAATCTTTCAAGATAGATGAGGGTTACCATCTTATACCTGGTTATCTTCAGCAATGCTGATGGAGAGATTGGGCAACTTGGACGTAATGAAGTCACAGGAGAGTGGAGAGAAACTTGAATAGAGGTGAATAGATATAGTCTTTTTGCCAATAAGTTAGGTGAACCCACTGAAACTAAGTGGCACAGACTCCTTTTAGTCATTCTGGGAAGTGGGGGTGGATAGACAGACACAAAGCATATTGCATCCAATCATGGATTAAGGAGGGAATCCCCATCTTGCTTGTTTTTAAGAAAAGGGATTTGGAAATTCTTTGCCAAGAATCATAACCTGTGTCAGTTGTTTTGCCTCTGTCAGTCCCACTAGATCAGTGGTTCTCAACCTGTGGGTCGCGATCCCTTTGGGGGTCGAACGATCCTTTCACAGGGGTCGCCTAAGACCATCAGAAAACACATATTTTCAATGGTCTTAGGAATAATTTTATGGTTGGGGGTCACCACAACATGAGGAACTGTATTAAAGGGTCGCGGCATTAGGAAGGTTGAGAACCACTAGATCAATGCACTAGATCGATCAGACTAGAAAATCAAAAAGATTGGAATTCTACTTTATTGAGATTGGCTTAATAATAGAAAGTCACAAGCCTGATTGTGTGTTATTCTACCTTCTCCTTATACCCCAGTGAGTAAAGGAGACATCTCCCTGAGCCACTTCCAGATATGATCCTGCTTCCCAGGTTTTAAGCTGGGAGGTCCAACCCTGGCAAGTTTAAAACCTGTGGACTTCATCCCCCAGAATTCCCCAGCGAGCCATTGAAGTCCATAAGTCTTACAGTTTCCAAAGTCAGTCACCCTTGCTTTAAAGAATGTTTCAGCCCTCTTTCCCTAAATAATGGTTCTTGAATATTTTTGTTAAGGTCATCTATCCTCCTCTCTACAATCTCATATTTTTCTGTAAGATGGGCAGGTCAGACCCAGTGAGCTAGATTTATAAGGGTTGCGTTTGTGGCTTTTCTTATGTGCAAATGTTTCTTTTTGTTTTTTCTTCAGAGCTTGCTGTAATCTACCAAGTTTGGTTAAAATGAAACTTGATTCATTTCTCTCTTCTTATTCATTTTTTTTAAAGTTCATTTTATGATACTTTCATTGCTGATGTTATTTTGTTGTACATTTTAGCTGAATAATATTTTAATTGTGTTACTCATTGTAACCCTGTGAAGGCAGGCATTACAAAATGCAGGCTATTAGATCAATTAAAACTTTTCCCCTTCTTTCCTTGTTCGTCTATCACTTTTACTTCAATTTAGTCAATGGGCTGCTGTCTGAGGGTCAAATACACCTGGAGGGTACCAAATTGGGAGAGGCTGCTCTTTGTTCTCCTACACAGTGCTTGGCTGTAGTCTTTCTCGACTGAACTTTTGTAGCTCCTGCATTTTATGCTTTATAAACCATATTAACCAGGGGTGGGCTTCAAAAATTTTAGCAAGGGGTTCTCTGCCTGGTTGCTGGGTGGGCGTGGCCATGGTGGGCATGGTCTAATTGGCCTCCTGCACCATGGCAGGGGGGCGTTTTTGCCCTCCCCATGCTCCAGAAGCTTTCCTCGAGCCTCCGGGAGGGTGAAAACCGTCTCCCCAGGCTCTGGAGGCCCTCTGGAGAACCCCCAAACTTCTAGTAGGCCCATTTTACACCCTCCCTGAGCCTCCGCATGCACCCTGCACTTACCTGCATCCAAAACGGGCTGCGTGGGGACTCCTTGGAGGGGCAGGGTGGGTGGGACAGGGCCAGCCAGGAGTGGGATTTGGGGGTTCTCCGAACTCCACAGAATCTTAGCTAGAGGTTCTCCCGAACCCCTGCGAACCCGCAGCAGCCCAGCCCTGATATTAACTTTTCGCTTATATTTTAAAGTGTGATAAAGTCCTGGTTGAATTTCCCACCCCCCACACACAACTTATTAAAACTCCCTCTTTTACATAATTACAAAGGATATTTGCGTACACAAAAACTACGAAGGAGAACTTCAAGTGGACGTTCCTCTTGGTTCTGTGGAAGTGCAAAATTTTACTCTTTTTACCTGTGCAGTTCTACTTAATCATAAATTGCCTTGCAAGTGTTTGATACAGGCCAAATAGAGTGGAGTGTTTTGAATATGAATGATTTATTCTTTGCCTATTCTCTGGAATGAAATGCCTGGGAGCAGCTGCTTTGCAGTATGTCCCAGCTTATTAGGCTGTTGGGCCGGTCCTGCTTGCTTTGTTTCCCATAGTGTGTGTTTTGTGGTTGAAACCACACCAGACTTGTAGAGGAGGAAACCCATGAGGGATTAAGAGGTCAGTCGGCATTCTAAACAGTTTCTGTATGTGTCTGAATGCAAGTGTCAAAGCTACTTGCTCCCATCAGTGTCATTAGGAACCCCTGGAGGGCACAGGTGGAATGTGACTTCCCCAACCAAGAGCTGGTTCCCACAGGCAAGCATTGCTCCCCTGTGATGGAAGCCATTCAGAGGCCAGCATTTGCAGACTCTGAAAGGGTCGGCAGGCAAACCTTGCTCCCCAAAGCTTCTGGCCTCCATCTCTGGGGAGACCTGCTCAGATTTGGGGAAAGCAAGACAAGCTTCCACGGTGAGCCTGAGTGACTTTCCACGTTTGGTCCATGAAGGCACCACATTCAGTAGAAGAAGTCAAGCTTTGCATGCAGAAGAGTTACCCTTAAAGGGAGATGCAAAATCATTGACAAAGACCCTGATGATATACTGCCGCTCAAATCAAATACTAAGGTGTGAATGGTTTGACTAGATGACCTGGCATAAGGCGACCTGGTTATCTACGGCTTAGGACCTGGTTATCTACGGGACCGCCTGCTACCACTAATAGCCTCCCACCGGCCAGTACGCTCCCATAGAGAGGGACTCCTCCGGTGCCGTCAGCCAAACAATATCGACTGGCGGCCCCTAGGGGAGAGCCTTCTCTGTGGGGGCACCTACGATCTGGAACGAGCTCCCCCTGGAGATACGGAGGATCCCGGATCTGCGCACCTTCCGTTGCGCTCTTAAGACTTTTTTATTTCATCAAGCTGGCCTGGCCTAAATCTTCTCCCCTTTTTAAATGTAAATTTTAAATTTTAAATTTTAATTTGTTTTTAAATTATGGGGTATTTTAAATTCAGCCAAATTATTTAATTCATTTTTATTCTATTTTAAATTTTTGTATTTATGTGTTTTATCCTGTGGCTGTTCACCGCCCTGAGTCCTTTGGGAGTAGGGCGGTATAGAAATTTAAATAAAGAAAGAAAGAAAGATGTCTTAAATTCAGTTCCAATGAATGTCAGTTTGATCAAACATAACAAATTTAGATACATTTTTTTCCCTTTGAGCCCCATTGCCAGAAGCAAATAACTTAAGATAACTAAAAGTCCTAGAGCCATTTTGGCTGAGATACGGCTGTGATACTATATTGGATTTAAACCGCGTGAAGTCATGTTCAAATTTCCAGTGAGCCTTTGGGCTTGCTAGAAAACCTTGAGGCAGTCAGGCAGGATAAAGATACATATGAAAAGCAACATGTCCATAAAATTGTAGCTTGGCAGCTGCTGTTTAATATATACATTGTACATTCAAATGAGATAAGCGTTTTCAGACTTCTGTTCTCAGGAGTTTAACCAACCCCATCTGCTTTGTCAACGGGGACTCTTCCTGAAGAAGTTATCTAGGATTTATTCATTTATGTGTTTACTACAATGTATGTTTTGTCCTTAAAGATGGCGTGGAAATGTCAGTTTCCACACAGAGTACTTTCCTCACCCAGAACCTTCCTTTCCATCATTGTAGGTATATCAGGTGTCCAGGAGGATTAACCCTACTTCTTCACCTGAGTTAGCTAGAGTTTACCATTGCAAGCTTTTAGTAGGTTGGTAAAAAAAACAGTGTTATTCCAGCAAGGTTTTTGCTTTTCTCAAGCTGAGGGCCACTGTATATTCTTTTACTTGCAGTCTTCTCCATTGTACCCAAGCTTGAAGAGGAAGGCCAAATGAACACTAAAGTTGTACTTCCTGATTACCCCATTCTATTACTGGTAATCTCACTGAAAAAAATGCCTTATAAGCTTTATAGTAGGGTTGATGGACATGCAGCACTCCAGATGTTGCTGAAGTACAATTCTCAACACCCCTCACTATTGGCAATCCTGCTGAAGTTGCTGTGATTTGTGGTTTAGCAAGTCTATAGAACCAGAGGTTCCTCACACTTATTTTAAGGGGATTAGAGAAGGGACTTTCTTTTTCAATGAAGACGTCATACAGACAATGGGCAACTAAGTCAATCAACAAAACAGTATCTGATCTCAAACAAACCTATCCTTCACTTTTTATTGAGCTGACAATCCTGATCTCAAAGTTAACTTTATTTAAAAAAAAATACACGTGCAAGTTTTGTATCCTTGTTTTGAAGGCCAAAGAAAGTTATTTGTTTCCATATAGAGGAGCAGGAGTTGCTTGTTATGTTTCAATATGCTCTTTTTGAAATTGTTCTTACTTTTGGCTTTTTGATACAAGAATGTTCTGCCTGTGTCAAACTCCCATCTTTCCAAAGAGTGTAAAATGTATGTGGTTCCCAGCCTTAAAACTGGCTATACTAATACTATTTGCTAGTATTAGGTTGTATATTTGCCAGTAGGGGTTGTATATTTGTTTTTATATTCTTTATTTATTAATGTAAACTTATATTATTTTATTTTGTTGTTTTTGTGATTTTTATCCAATTGTGCACTTTTAAATATAGCTTTTGGTTGCTATACAAATTTGTTAATAAATAAAATGTAATAGACTATATACTATCCATCCATTTTATTCTAAAGTTTGCATTTTCAAAACTTTCCATCTTTTTAAACAACTTTTTAAATATTTCATAAACATTCTAGCAAGCAACACAAATTTATTTACTCGCTCTAGTTATTTTTTTTTTCATTTAAGTATAACTTGAAATTGTTCACTTCTTTGGTTCACTCATTTTTCTTATGAAACAATAGCTTTTATTAATTTTCTGATTCATACATCTTGTACAATACTGTCAGACATTCACTGCAATCTCTCAGATTCTCAGCCAGCAATAAGGCATTATATGTGTACAGAAGTATGCATATTTTCACACTTTCAACCTTACGACAAGCATTCCTAATATATTTATCAAGTATATGTTAAATAATCCCTAGGAATTTCATTCTTCCCTGTATTTAATCATTTGGTGAAAACATTTTCATGCATTCTTTATTTCCACTAGATTCTACTTTTACTGGGTTCACCAATCAAGCTTCAACTCTATACTTGGGCAAAAAAAAATTCCATAATTCAAATCTGTGTTATCATGTGTTTCTCTAGATCAACAAATATGCAATAAACTTTTGTTCTCACTTTCATACATTTTTCAGTGATCTGCTGAAGAGCAATAATCTGCACAGCCTTGGCCTAGCATTAAGCCAGACTTCATTTCTCAAAATTTATGCATTGCCAAACAGCTTCCAAGGGAGTCTAAACCAACAGATCTTTCTGTAATATTTATGTTCATTATTTCCTTTTGTTCAGGGAGATAATTAATATTTAACAACATTCTTCCAATTATCAAGAACAGATCTTGACTTCATGCAGGTTAATTAAGTTGAACAATATATTTATGTGTTATGCATATATTAACATTGTCCCGTTATACTGTTTACACCTGCAGCCTTCATTCAACATTCTCAAAGCATTCCCCATCATCAGGTTCCTGGATATTAACAGAGCACTCATTTCATTTCCATTCCTTGGCATGCCATTACCATTTCCATATAAATCTTCAAACTGACTCCTTCCAGCATTTCATCACTTTAATTTCAGCTCAAAGCATGTTACAATTTTTTATTTTCAATTCCATTAAGTCTATTGGAGGCTCCTTGTTTAATCTTCTGCACCCATTTCCAAGGCAAGCTTTAATTTTCATCAAAATCATTCTGCATTTTTGTCTTCCTCTTTTAATCTCAACAATTCCTTGATCTCCTTGACTATTTTCTTTGCAGCTCTTTCTTTCTAATCACATTATGCCGTATATTTTTTCCATCCTGCTTCCTTCCTTCCTTCCCTTGCCTCTTTTACTTCATCATCTGCCAAGCATCAAGCATCCGTTTTCAAACTTTCTATTAGCATAATTCCACAAATTTCTGTAGCACTCAGTAACACGACTCTTCATTTTGTTCCACATCCTCCTTGATTATGTCCACTTTCCATTCATTACATTGGAAAACTAATTTTTCTTCCAATACTATTTTGTATATATCGTCATTCTGCTGGCTTTAGCAAATTATGTTCCTTTTGTAAACTGTCACCAAATTTAAAGTTGCCATTAATAACTGCTTAAAAATAGTTTTCTACTTCTGTTTTCTACTCATTGTTTCCTAAAGAAAGTTTCCTACCATTTTTAAATATAGTTATTCCAAAGGGTCAATTTTTCATGAGAACTAAAGTCAAATTATAATTTCTTTCCTTAACAACATACAAATTTGTTGTCTTTTTCCCTATTCCTTTTTATTCTTTGTTAAAAGTTTTTTTAATTATAGTCTTGAGGAAAATTAACTTTTAAAAAAATGACCTGAAACACAATTAATACTTTTTAGCCCTTTCATTACCATTAAATCTGCAGTATATCCCTGCATACATCCTTCAATGTCATTCTCTATGAGATCAGTCAATCTTCATTCAGATCCTTCTTCATTCTTGTAGCTTCACAGATGTACAACTTCCTTCCTTCCGGCCTGTCTGTCCGTATGTTGCAGTACTCTAAATGCAAAGTGAAAAGGGCACAAGTCACTGTTGTAAGGGCTTCCTACTAGGCCTGAAAAGGCTGTAAGTGACACACCAGCTGGACCTCCCATGTTTGCTGAAACCAGAAGTTCTGCAAGTCTCAGGAGAACCCCCAAGATTCTCCTTCAATCTAGAGTGAACATGAGAGTCAGAGCTAGATTGTGTATCTACACACTTTGTTAGAATTAAGTTTAAGCTTATTTTGCCCCATAAAGTACAGTGCATCGCAGTTTCCAGATGCCAAATAAGGACATGCATAGCATCTCTAACTTACCTTAGGAGACAAATGAATGTAATAAGCAGGCTGATAAGATCTTATCTCAAAATGATAGATGACCTCTTCCAGTAGCTTCATGAATATGTTGTGGAAACGTAAGTTGTCTGGGCTGTAGCAATTAATATGCAAACATTCATGTAATATACATAATGTATAAGAGAGGGAGAGATCTCTTGGCTAATTGTATTGCTGTTATGCATTGGTGCCTGATCATGGCTTAAGGTTGCAAGAAAGGATATCCTCTCTAAATAATGGAAATGTATAAAAATGTTCCTTTCAAACAGTGACACACTGTTTATTTTTATTTACTTAGTGTATGGTATCTGGAGAGGTCATGTAATCATTGATATATGAAGCATAAATAATAAAGCATAAATAATAATAATAATAAAGCACACTATGGGTAATCCTTGATATACCACGTTTCGCTTAGTGATTGTGGTTACAACAGCACTGAAAAAAGTGATGGTTGCAGTGCCTGGGCTCATGTGATCTCCTTTTGCAACCTTCTGACAAGCAAAGTCAATGGGGAAACCAGATTCACTTTACAACAGCAGGCCTGCCACATTTACTGCTGTGGGAAACTGGGAGGGGGGATTGTATGGAGCAGGGGTGATATATAGTCATAATAATATTCCTTTTTCAGTGACATCCTGCCCTGCACCTGGAGTGGTGTGACTGGGAGGCATCTCCAGTTGGGATAGTGCTTTAAATGGGCCATGTGATGAACTTGTAGGTGCTGGGCAGGGACTTGGGCTTTCCTTTGGGTGGGGAAAACCTGGAAGCTTTCAGATTCGGGGTTTCCCAGATGTGCCAATATGACATCTCTAATAAAATGGAACTTTGAGGAACTTCAAGTCTCGGAGTCTTCTTTTGTTACCCCGACAATGGTGCTATAAAATCACAATAGGATTGATGTTATAATTTGATATCTAAGGAAGTTAACTACCTAATTGTTTCTGGTGTGGCTGGGGTGAGATCATCACACTGCCTTGAAATTTCCTGAGGAGACATTCTTGAATTATATGTGTTATAGATGTTATAGCCTTACAATATCTATCCTATTATTTTGATGCACCATAGTCGCATTGCAGGATCTCGACCATTCCCCACTGAAGGATCTTTGCCTTAGTTCTGGCATGGCCTGTCTGATTCTATTAGGTAGCTCCATATTTTTCAAGGTAACTGCATTCCTGGAAGTGGTTTGTTAGATTTGCTTGGTTATGTTATTAAAGGTCGCCCATTTTAATCACCATTCTTCACCTCGCTCATAAGACTGTGGTATGTTATCTCAAATTGGTTGCCTAGACTTAAGCCTGGTGCAAGGTACAGAGCCTAATATTTTATGTAATGGTAGATCTCCAGGAGTCTACTTTATTTATCTTATTCCGATCTTGAACTGTCCATTGTTGTCGCCTGCAATCAGGAGGGGCAATGTTAGAACGAATACGAAGCAATGAGAGTGGTGTAGATTTAAGGGTTCCAAATATTATTCTCATTGTGTCGCAATGAGTGACCCAGTGTAAACTCCACCTATATGGAGGATCTATTTTCACATAAACTAGTAAGTGGGGAGAGAGCTTTCTTGTCCACTTCACTTGGTCCCAAAGGTGCTTTTTCAAGAGGCAACTGGACTTTCTGTTTGTTCTTTGAAGACGTTTCGCTTCTCATCCGAGAAGCTGAAGAAGCTTCTCGGATGAGAAGCGAAACGTCTTCAAAGAAAAACCAGAAAGTCCAGTTGCCTCTTGAAAAAGCACCTTTGGGACAACTATGACCTGGATGACTGTGATAGATGTCCATAGATGTCCATTTCAAATGTGTGTCTGCTGGGGAGGGAGGAATTGCATCATTGGTATCTGTAAGAGAAGAAGGGTTGGCTAGCTTTGGTAGTTCCAGTTCTGCAGTCGTTTTCACTTATTTGGCTTCATGGCTATTCAAACCCACATGGTTAGCTGTCCCAAAATTTCAACTTGCCTGATACCACTGAAGCTTAAAATATTCCCTTTCCCACTCTTGCTATCTTGGTATTTGCATTTTTCCCCATGATTTTATACATGGAATTTGAGAATGGGTTGAAAATTCAGTTTCTAATTTCCTCCCAAAACTTAGACCATAAGTAGGGTATTTTAGGGGGGGGGAGGGGAGAGTATATGTATGTAGAAAATAAAGCAGTTCTAAAAAAAAGGGACTACACATATCAGAGACATGTGATTATAGATGGTTTTATACTTTGAAATGATAATGGATGCAAAAAGAGATTTTTAAAGAAACATTGCTATTGGTATTTTAGGAAAAATAGTTTTCTAAGTTAAAAGCTTTACTGTGTTTTACATTGCATGGAAAAGTTTAGGTTTGCCTCTCTCCAAAGGCCAAATGCAGGGTGGGGATTGTTTCTGAAACATTTTCTCCACCCTGTCTCTATAGCTGGCTTTAATCCTCACCTGCGGGCCTGTCTCATAGAGGATACAAATTAATTTCTCTTCCAGATCTGTTCCTGGACTCCATTGTGATAATTTAGACAGTCTTTTGCTGTGCTAATTTACCACATTGATTGGGCAACTGTTGCCTGCTGGCCTAGATGTAAACATTTCTGTTTTGTTCCTGTTTTGCAAAGGACATGTATGTGTGAACACATGATTATAGTGATAATCAATCAGAAAAGAGATGGAAGGGACTTTGCAGCTCTTCTAGTCCAGCCCCTTGCTCAAGCAGGAGATCCTATATCATTTCAGACAAGTGACTGTCCAGTCTCATCTTAAAAACCTCCAGCGATGAAGCATCTACAACTTCGGAAGACAAGCTGTTCCACTGGTTAATTGTCCTCACAGTTAGGAAGTTTCTCCTTAATTCCAAGTTGCTTCTCTCCTTGATTAGTCTCCATTCATTGTTTCTTGTCCTACCTTCAGGTGCTTTGGAAAACAAGTTGACCCCCCTCCTCTTTGTGACAGCCCCTCAAATACTGGAATATTGCTATCATATCCCCCCAGTCCTTTTCTCTAGACTAGCCAAACTCAAATCCTGCAACCATTCTTCATATATACTGTACAGTAGTAGGTTCCTCTTACCTTTGCTACCAGTTCAGAACCGGGAGTGTGCGCATGCGTGCGCTCACTTCACGCACTCATGGTGCTTCTGCACATGTGCAGAACCTTCTACCCATGCGCAGAGCATCCATGATGACATCCGGGCGGGTGAGCGGAGCCTCTTGCTGCCGCCACTACCGGTTTGCCTGAACTGGGGCGAACCGGTAGAAACCCACCACTGTTAATAATCAACGTACCGTATAGTCAATTATGTACTGGCTTTGCATGATCAGAATTTAAGTCTCTTCCCTTAACAGAAAGCAACATGAAGCAACCATAGGGTAGGATATATTAAAATGTTTCTGCTACTTGTGGTTTCAGTGTGACCTTCAGCTCCTTGCAACCCCATTAAACATAAATCTTTGTGTAAATCTTTGAAAATCTCAATAACTCTTTCTAACCTAGAATTATGGCAACCTGTTTTTGCAAGTAGCAAGGGCTGCAGTGGGCAAGGCACTGAAGCAAAATTGGTGTGGCCCTCCAACTCATATCTGCTGTGATGAGGCTCCATTTTTTCTGATTTTTGAGGCGAGGAGGGAATGTTGTTTAAACTATATAGAGGTTTGTGCGTTTAGAGCTTCAAAATAGCATAAAATTCTTTCTCAGAGGGTTTGGTTTCCAAATGCTTCATTATCTTGGTAGCCCTTCTCTAAACCTGTCCTAATTTGTCACTGCTGTTTTTTGAATTGGACACAGAACAGGTAGACCATGACTTATGAACACATTTATTAAACCCAAAATTTCCATTGCTAACCAAGGCAGTTTTTAAGTGAGTTTTGCCCAGGAGTGAAATCCAACAGGTTCTTACAGGTTCTGGAGAACTGGCAGTGGAAATTTTGAGTAGTTTGGAGAACCAGTAGCGGAAATTTTGAGTAGTTCGGAGAACCGGCAAATACTACCTCTGGCTGGTCCCAGAGTGGGGAGGGAATGGGGATTTTGCAGTATCCTTCCCCTGCCACACCACCAAGCCACACCCACCAAGCCACACCACGCCTACAAAGCCACACCCATAGAACCAGTAGTAAAACAATTTGAATTTCACCATTGGTTTTGCCCCATTTTACGAACTTTCTAGCAAAAGTTGTTAAGTTGTTAAGTGAATCACTGCAATTGTTAAGGTAGTCGTATGGTTGTTAAGTTGGCTCCCCCATTGGCTTGTCAGAAGATCACAAAAGGTGATCACATGATCCTGGGACACTGCAACCATCATAAATATGAGCCATTTGCCAATGGTCGGAAACCCGGAAGAGAAATGGCTACGCCATGCCACGTGCCATTTCGGCCATGCGTGCCATAGGTTCGCCATCTCGGCTTTAGGATACTTAGGGCCCATGCCTTTTTACTTGTATGCATAAACTATTGGATTACATGTCAACTGCTACTGAAATTACGTTTTTGAAGACCTTATCAGACAAATAAATGTGCTTCTCAAAAATACATTAGAATTTCATTTTCCATGCTTCTGGAATGCCTTCCAATATTAAATGAAATTAGATCAACTGCTATAGTAGGGTGTTTTGTGAATTTTCTTTGTTCTGAAGATCTGTGTTGGATAGAAGAGAAAAGGCTGACGTGGGACATATGATAGCACTCTTTAAAGAGTGCTATCATATACCAGAGAAGATGTTATACAGAAAGTCAAATCCTGTTCTATCTCAGTTTAGAAGGGATGCTGTAAATTTAAGATATAGGAAGATAACTGTAAGGGCAGTTTATACAATGAAGCTAATTATCCAGAGAAATAGTGGGCATTCTTCCTTTTAATTTGTTCAACTACATCTAAATAGCCATCTACCTATGATGTTTATGACCTGAAGTTGTAATTCAATGATGTCAATGATATCTCCAGCACTATTATTCTCATTAATCTAAATGTAAATTAATTGCATTTACATGCCATTTAATGAAATTGCATTTTTATCTTAATCTCATTATTATTAGAATACAGTTCTTGGCATGTCCCCTGAAGCATTAAGTGTGACGTGTGATACACTCAAATGCAAGAAGATTTTTTTCCCCCTATTCTCTGGCATGAGACATCTTTTGTTGCAAGTTATATGAATTTAATCACATTATCTTCAGATAATAATCTGAAATTTTATTTTTATCACCTTTGCAAAACTGGATTATCTCACACACTATTATGACTTGTTCTGCATATCCAGTCCTTTGCGTTGATTGACATGCCATCAGTACAGTTTTGGTAATCATACACCTGGACTCCCAAAGTTATTAAATATATTGTATTTGTTATTCATACTGTATATAAAGCATCTGACATTGTCTAAGAAATATATAGTCTGAGCAGGTCCTTTATATCTGTCACCACCATTTTTGACATATGTTTCTAGGATTTGGAATAATTGTTAAATTAATCTGAGAGCATCAAAGCACTGGTGAGATTGAGGGGACTAGAATAATTAAAACTCCACTCAGCTTTAATGCTACTGACTTTTAACTCATAAATTTCTGTTTCAAGTCAAACTTAACAAATGGTGAGATGGATGGCAAACAGATTCAATAAATAAAATCAATAATAAATCAATAAACTTTGCCACCGTGATGGCTTCCAGATACCTATAGGTATAGGCAGAATGAAATTGGTGAATCACACTGGCCTTCTCAGCTGTGTTGATACATTACAAACCACCTACGCTTTGCACAGCCTCAGGATAAGGAAAGGCTGCCTCATCAGCATGAGGAGATTGGAATATCATGTGAAACTATCCAGGATCATGATTGTTTTGGGGGGATTTTCCAGCTAATAGTGGGAAGACAGATGGGTTTTAATGATGTGCTTTCAGGAACAATTCCAGACCTAGCACAGACACCTATGTCTGAGAGATCAAGACATTAGTATAACTGATTGCATTAGTTATACTTTTTATATGATTTAATTCCCTAGTTTTGCAAGATCATCTAATTAGTAACTTTCATTCCCATTAAAAGGGATCCCCCAGCCATTAGGCAATGTAAAGCTAGCCTAGGTGATTGAAGTTTGCGTTCATAATACTTAAAGGAAGACCTGTATTCAGAGGAATGTAACCTCAAATAGAAAGACAACAATCATATAGACTGGTAACAATATTATATAGCCTTTACTGTAGGTAGCTCCTTTGGTAGGAGATGGACAAGATACAAGATGACATAGTAATCATGGTTAATTCTGATTTGGTATTGATGTCTGTGTTTATTATTAACAATGTTCTTTTATTTTGGGCTTCTGATTCCAGGAGACACACCTAGATACATTTGAAGTAGAGAAACTTTACATTGCCTTTGATTCAGTGTTGGATATCTCCAGACAAAAACAAATAGATGAACTATTGATATAGCTTTATCATGGTTTCCTGTGAAACTGAGGAGTTGGCAAGGTCACAGCTTAAATTTATAATTTATGATGTTAGTCAAAATCAAAGCTGAGAGAATAAAATAAGATTATTGGATGGATTTCATATCCTGAAGTGGGTCTATGTTTGGCATCAAGTGGTGCATTGGATTTTAGTAATGTTCTAGGCCAGGGGTGTCAACCTCGATTTCATTGAGGGCTGCATCAGGGTTGTATTTGACCTCGGGGGGCCAGGGGAGGCGTGGCTGGGATGGGCATGGCGAGCTTGACATCATTCGTGTTGGTGCGCCTGTGGTGGCCCGAACACTCTGCCAGCAAAAACGAGCTCTGTTTTAGCCTGTGATGGCCTCCTGCAATCCTTTGCCAGCGAAAACAGAGCTCAGGAGGACTGCCCGCGCCCTTCTCAAGCTCCATTTTCCCTGACAGAGGCACCGTGGGCCAGTCTTTTGCTGTTTCCAGGGTGGCCCCATAGGCCAGATCTAAGCACCACGCGGGCTGGATCTGACTCCCCAGCCTTGAGTTTAACACCTCTGTTCTAGGCTTAAAAAAATAGTTGCTTTAACATGTGATGTCAATCAGGCCATTATTTTAAGCCATATTGTTATTTGACGGCAGCATATTATGAGAGCAGTAATTATGTTCATTCAACCTTGATTTAGGATTAAGAACCTCAAAAACCCAAGTGGTAATGTGTTATCCATACTGTTGTAATAGCAAGAAAATGGCAAGGTTGCTGTCCTTAGGTAGATTTACTTGGCACATGTCATCCGGAATGGGATTCCTGCATGCTCATGCTCAATAGACGTGGGCATTATTTTATGTGGCTTCTGTTTTGATAGCTCACCTGGCCTGAGTGACAGTATATACAGAAATTTGCTAGTCCTGACTTCAAAGCAACGTCTCCTGGCAGGCTGCTTGAGTACCAATTAAGAAAATCTAAAATCAATGGTGAAGGACATATCAAATAAACAGACAGACATGTAAAGGGCACATGCCAAGACCAGAGAGATGGAAGTCCTGCAGCCATAGAAGTGGGTTCTTTCTGAGGAAATATGAATGGAATAGAAACAGTCTGAAACTGCATAAAACCCCTTCTTAAAGTTTTTTTTTTAAAAAAAAACACTGGGAGCCATGTGTGTGTGGGTCTGCCTTGGTATCATCTAAGGAGGAATCTTGATGTTTGGACAGGATTGTAAAATGGTAAAAAATGACAGTGGATGGGCAAAACACCCTGTAATTTAAAACTAACACTTCTGTCAGCCTAACAGTTAGGCCTCACCATTCCTCGAATTGGGGAAGAAACTTCAGAGAAGAAATCCAGTTGCCTCCTGAAGCAATGTGGTTTAGACAGAGTTAACATCACCTTGGTGTTTATTATCTTGTTTTAGAAACCAAAGAGAAGGGGATTTTCTTCATTCTTTCACCAGCATGTCAGTTCAGATATGACACATAACGCTGTTTGAAGAAACGATATGCTTCTTAAGCACAGTGGGTAGGCCAGGCTATTGCCGAGAAGGGAATCCTGATTTGAGTTAACCTATTATTTGTTGTGCTGAAGGCAATTAACTTTTTCAGTCCAACAGCACCTTTCTAACAAATAAAGCAAATATAAAATACAGTTTGTGAGGCTTGTAGCCAAATGAGGTCCTCTTCTTCAATTTGAACCTCAAGAGTGCTTTTCTTCTTGTGCGGGAAGTGAACAAGTTTGCAAAAAAAAAAAAAAACACCAAGTAGACAGGTGCTTAATTCATTTACTTTTGTCAGTCCAAGGAGCAACCAATAGGTAGATGAGGCCTTGACTTGAATATGCAGGGTTGAATCATTTCTGCTGAATGTTTTGCTGGAGACAGGGGAGATTTCCAGCTGATTACCTTGCTGTTGAGATCTCTGTTAACATCACCTTGCTGTTGAGATCTCTGTTAAATTGAATAATTCTGTCTTTATCCTTTCATACTCTTTGGTTAGAGAAAAGGATATGCAGGAAGGAATAGTTCGGTATGTCTGGGTTGTTCTAATGCTTTCTTTGCCTGGGAAATTCAGGATGGCACTTCTTAGTAGGAACGTTTTAAATCCAAACAAATATTCACAAGTCTATATGGGGGCAGATGGGCATTGCACTTTCTTTTTTAAACTGCAAGATTAAAGGAGGATCTCTTCTATCATATTTGTTTTTTTTTAAAAGTCCAACATGTTAATAGCAGCGCTGTGTTGTTTGCAAAAAAGTATTATTCCTTTTACCTTGGTAATACTTGGAATTACAAAGTTGCATGTTACAAAGTCATTCCAGGAAGCACCAGGGAAAAATAAGAAAACTTTGTAAATAGGCCAGTGCTGCTGATAGCGCCCTAGCTTTTTAGAATTGGAAACAAGTTGAAAGAGATTGCTCAGTGACCTTGTGTGTTGTAAAAGAAAAAAAAAAGGAAAACACTTCCCCTTCCCTTCAGCAGATTTCTTTGGTATGTAGGATTAATGCTAGATGGACTTCACTTGTGGCTAGCATTCATTTTACTATAAATTCCTTTGGGGTAAAGTATTAATCCAGTCCCAAAGAGGCTTGTGACAGAATTATTTTACAGAGGAGGAGATTTTACTTATAATAACAATTGAGAACTGCAGCTTTTTGGGAGAAAAAAAATAGGCTGCCTATTTCAGACTTAAATTCCTGTCAAATATTAAGATCAGGCCTTTAATGGATTTTCCATGCCTACCTGTTACAAGGGAGCATTTACTTATCATAGGTCACTGATATAAATCTATGATGTCCAAGTAGATAAAATTGCAATGGGGTAAAGGGTAAAGTCTGTGCAAATATCACAAAAGCAGCCACAATCATTAGATTCCTACGTTTGGATCTAGTGTAGATGATTCAGATCAACTTTTTTTTTGCTTCTGTTAAACGATTCCTGATTTCCTATATTTTATGGCATCAAGCATCATTACATTGCATTTCTGTTAACCAGTCCGTATAAAATTTCTACATATAAATGCTGGATGAATGTGTAAAAAAGTTATTGTTTCCTTTCATTGTAAAAGGATCTGTTCTTTCTGTGACATATCTTTCATTTGCCAACATAAAAGGAAATGACTCAACTTTCATCAAAACAAGAAGTGCTAAAGCTTAGCAGACAGCACCTGTCTGGAGTATGGTTATTTATTAACTGGTTACCAGAAAAAAAGTGGTAATAAATACAGAAATATTATATCTTTATCTCAGAAGTAAAATATCTGCTTATTTTCCTTTTCACCAAAGTTTAACCTCTCCTTGCTTCTCAAATCATTCTTGAACACTAGGAGGTGCAGGTGGTAATTAAATAGAAGGAAATCTGAAGTCAGTAAGCCAGTTTTCAACATCACTTATTCAGGAGGTGTGCTTCATGGCAGGAACTGTCTGATACCAGTAGAATTATATCAGAATTAACTTTTGCAGAGGGAGAGTTTAGAAAGCTGGATGATCAAAGAATCTGACGCTAGTTATCAGCATCAGCCTGAATCCCGCCCCCGCTCTCAGCATTTTCTCTGCTGATATAGTTTTGACAGCCTATACAGGTGGGGTGACATGATGATGATTGATGATAGTAGGTCTACTATAGATGACCTAGAAATCAGGAGTTCTAGTCCCACCTTAGGCATGGAAACCGGCTGGGTGACTTTGAGCCAGTCACTCTCGCCCAATTTACTTCACATGGTTGTTGTTGTGGAAAAATAGAAGGAGTATTTGGTAGGTTTGCCATCTTGACTTACTTATAAAATAATAAAGGTGGGATAAAAAAACCAATCAATCAAACAATATTGACACTTTTATGGAGGGCCATGTTTCTGTTCCTGTCTTCAATCTGTTTTATCCCATCATGGTCATACCCAGTGGTGGGTTGCTCTCGGTTCTATCCGGTTCTATAGAACCGGTAGTAAAACTGGCGGGAGGCTCCGCCCACCTGCCACCACATCATCATGGGTCATCTGCGCATGCGCAGAAGTGTGTGCGCTCCCACTGTGAACCGGTAGTAAAGGTAAGTAGAACCCACCCCTGGTCATACCCTTCTGTGAGCTAGATTTGGCCAACTTGGAGGTGAAAACATTAGAGTGTATGATTTTCTCCATTGCATTGATCTTCCATGGTACTGCAAGCATTCCTGTTTACTGGCTATGGTATTAAAATAATCAACAAAAATATTTAAATAGCATATTTAAATAACTAACATCTGGTTAGCTTCCTAAGCAAACACGGGCCCTACAAACATTTTACTATTTAATATAAAATACTGGAAAGCTGTAGCCAAGAATGGACTCAGTACTTCAAATTGACACATGCATTTCAGTGGTTTACTTATTACTTTTCTATCCTTTTAATCTTTTGAGTCAGGGATGTCCTTGGTTAAAAAAAAAGTCAAAATGTCAGTCATGGCAGTGTGATCAAAGTTCCCCCATTTTTAAATGTGGTGCACATGTGACACTAAAAATTCCAGGTGGATCTTTGATTACAATCCTGTGGTCTCCATCTTGACTTTTAAAAATCAGGTTCTGGTTTTCAGAGCAAATGATATAGTGGTTGAAGCAGTAACAGCTGGCCAAGTTCTCCTTCCAACGCAACTCATATTGTGGAACAAGCCACCAAATATCTAGCCTAGCCCTTTCTAATCTGGTTTTGGGGAGAAAACTCTCAGCAACCCGTAAGCCACAAAAGCTGTAGCCATGAAATTGGGGGAAACTGGTCTAGATTTACTGAGCTCCTAATTCATTAACTTCTCGAAGCAAGTATCTTTGAATCCAGTAATTGATCCGCCCTCCCCTTCAGCCTGAGTTTTCTCCTTTTTAAGTCTTCTGGATAAAATATTCTATTAGGCACTTATGCAATAATGGCTTATCTGAGATTTTAATTCCAAACTGGCAGTGGCACTTTCCCAGAGTTTGTGAACTACTTGTGCTGTTGGAATGTTCCATTCCATCATCCCGATACAAATGAAACAAACACAATGTTAAAAAGTTATGATCTGTATGTCGTTACTTACCAAGCACATCTAAATTTTCCTGTGCGCTGCTCCCACTATCCATGCATGGGTTAATACTTCAGTATTTGGCAACAACTGAGTGAAAGAAACAGAAGGCTCTTCCCCTTTCCGGCCCCCTAGCCACGCCTCTGTTCCCATGATCCCCCAGTCTTCACTCAGTTGCTGGCAACTACTGGAGTGTTTTTTGGGAGCTCCACAGGCGTTAAAGGTATTGTGCTTCTGTGGGGATTGGCTCCTTCCCTATATTTATATAATTCTCTTCCTTCTCTTTAGTTTGGCTCTTCTCTCTAAGCGTTTAGGCGTTTGTTGTGTTTATTTTGAATAGCTTTTTTTTCGCGCCCCTTTTTGTGTTGCTTTGCCTGGCGCTTCGGCGCAAGGCTCGTTCTACCAGCTGGTGGGGGGAGAGCGGAGCAGCTGCAGCCCGATTGAGCAGCCGGCAGGCTTTTTAGTCAAGCGGAAGCTTCTCCCCACGTGCGAGGCCGCCGCTACAATCAGCGACCTCCAGCTGGCCGGCGGGCTCGGCTCCCTCACCCCACGATCGTCGGCGAGCTCCGGAGCGCGTGGGAAAGTCGCAGCGAGCGGCTTCGCGCTCATCAGCTGGGCGGCGGACTCGGAATCCCCGGCCGCCCACGCATCGCCGATCGAGCCGCCCGGCGCTAAGCATCTGACGGGCGCGAAGGACAGGAAGCGCCAGACATCGCAGCAGCCTTCCCCGGCAAGGGGAATCGCGGGGCATCTGGTCGGACCCTCGGGCCGCCAGTTTAAGACCTCGCCAGAGTCGGGCACAGCGGAGCCACGTGCCAGCGCCATATTGGTGGACCTGCGGGCCGCCATTTTGGACTGACTCTTCAGCCGGCGCCCTTAGACACCAGCGGGCCGGCTGCAGACCCCCCCCCACGCCAATTAAGGGGGCGGAGCATCTTCCTCCTCTACCTCCTGAGGAGAAGATTTTACACACGTGGGGCTCTATTGCAGAGTCCTGCCATCTGGTGGCGGAGCACAGCATCAGGGGGTCTGCCCAACGCTCTCAAGCCTCAACAATGCCTCACTCCCCCCCTTCCTCAGATATGGAGCTAGAGCTTAGCCCCCCTCACAAGAGCAGTAAAGGGGGCAAGAAGAAATCCAAAAAGAGGCATTCGAGCGCCACCAGCAGAGCGGCCTCGGAAGGGGCCCTACCTTTCCAAGACAGAGATGCGTTAAGGAGGCATAACGCTCTCGAGAGACAATGGGAGAAGGCCCAGAGGACAGTCGCTGCAACACTATCCAGGGAGCCCGCGACTTTGGACCCAGTGCGTGCTTCCCCTAAGGGCAGGGACTTGGGGATCTCATCTGTATCCGACATCGCTGTGACCCCAAGAACTCCGGATGTGCCCAGGTCTGGCCACAGCACCCCTCGCCCGGAGGCAGGCACAGGGCTCGCAGCAGAGGCCTCACTGACCCTTCTCACTGCACCAAGCTCCAGGCCAAGCCACCACGAGTCAGTCGCGGCGCCACCAACCCCAACCCCAGCCTCTCCCCAGACGAGGTCAGGACTCCTCTTCGGAAGAATCAGACCAAACAGAGGAGGGGCCTGAGGAGATGGAGCTATCAGAGGATGAGGGTCTAGCGCCCGACACACCGGCATTTACAGGCCTCTTCCGTCCGGCCTTGTTCAAGTCCCTGCTCCACAAGGCCCGACTTACAACCAACCTCGGGGTACCAGGGGACGTCACAACCGCCCCCCCACCGGCAGCGGGGCCGCACGACGCCCTCTTCAACCCATCAAAGCCGCAGAGGGATTTCATCCCGTGCCCTCAGCTGTTTGCGGAGGTCATCCAGAACCCCTGGGGACAACCAGCTTCCCTGGCCACACCCAGCAATCTGGACAGGAAGCTCTACTGCGCAGCCCCAGAGCTAGAGGACCTCCTAGCACTCCCTACCGTCGACCAGCCCGTGGCAGCATTGTCCTCTGGTGCCTTGATCACCACTGACCCTCTTGACTCTCTCAAGGCAGAGGAGAAGAGGATGGAGGGGGCCTTCCGAAAAGCACACCAGGCGGCGGGCTGGGCAATCAGAGCCGCGACGGCAACGTCATTCTTCAATCGTGCGTCGCTCATCTGGCTCCGGCACCTGCAGGACAGACTACCCCCGGAGGACACCAGGCTCCAGCAGGATATAAACAAGTTAATAGCCGCCACTGAATACTCAGCAGACAGTTCTCTAAACGCAGCCAAATTTGCCTCGAGGTCTCTCGCCTCAACCCTTTCGGCCAGAAGACTCTTCTGGCTCCGGCCCTGGAAGGCCGATGTCAAAGCAAAATGGAAATTGGTGGCTGCACCTTACAAAACCCCAGAGCTCTTTGGCGCCGCACTGGAACCATTACTAGTGGAGGGGAAGGACAAGAGAAAGATCCTCCCATCGACCTACCGCCGCCAGGAACGCCGTTACACTCCTTACCCGCTACAACAGCCCTTTCGTACCAGCGCAGGACCCAGGGGGTCCTCTGCTCATCGTCCCCACTATCAGGGAGGAGACAGGTTCCAGGACCGGCAGCAGTTCCGAGACCGAGGGCGAAACCAGCAGCCAAGGCGAAACTTCCGTGGTGGCGGGCCGAAGCCAGCCAAACGGGGGAAGTGACTCCAGGCTCGCAGGCCCCATAGGGGGAAGGCTCATCCACTTCCACCAGCAATGGGCCAAATCAACCTCGGACTCCTGGGTAAGGCGTACGACTGGTTCGGGTCTCTCTATCGAATTTTCCGGTCAGCCGCCCCATCGATTTGTCCACTGTCCAATACCCCGCTCCGCAGAACAGCGGAACTTAATGTCCCAGGAGATAGAACACCTCCTAGAAGTCAATGCCATCGAAGCAGTGCCGCACGCCCAGAGGGGTTCCGGGTTCTACTCAACCCTCTTCCTAGTACCCAAGAACTCCGGGGGCTGGAGGGGCATACTAAATCTAAAGCGGCTAAACCTGTCGGTTCAATACCACAGGTTCAAAATGCACTCCCTAAAGTCCATCCTAGCGGGGGTGAGACGGGGCGACTTGCTCCAATCGGTCGACCTCCGGGAGGCCTATCTTCATGTGCCCATTCACCCGGGGCACAGGCAGTTCCTGAGATTCGAATTCGCGGGAACTCATTACCAGTACCGGGCGATGCCATTCGGACTCTCGTCAGCCCCCCGCACCTTTACCAAACTGGTGGCGGTGGTAGCGGCCAGGCTTCGAACCATCCCGATCCGGTTGCTCTGCTACCTGGACGACATCCTGATCCTGTCCTCCACCAGAGATCAGGCCACCGAAGACATGAGGAGAGTCCTGCAGGTCTTCCAGGATCACGGCTTTACCATAAACTTCGAAAAGAGCCATCTGCAGCCCACCACCAGACTACTTCATCTGGGGGCACTTATAGACTCAGCCAACGGTCAGGTTTACCTATCACCGGACAGAGTCCAGAGCATCCGCACTCTGATACAACAGGTCCTGTCGAGGAGGAGAGTTGCCCTGATCCGTCTTTCCTGCCTTCTCGGAAAGATGGTATCCTGCTTCGGCATCGTTCCGTGGGCACGCAGACATTCGAGACCTCTGCAGTGGTTTTTGCTCCCCTTTCAGAGGGCAGGCAGGGCCAACTCCAAACGGGCAGTACTCCTCACCCTTCAGGTCCGCCAGTCCCTCAGGTGGTGGACATCGCCTTCGCTTCTCAAGGGGTCCAGTTTCTTAGAGCCGGACCGACTGATCATCACCACCGACGCAAGTCTTCGAGGGTGGGGAGCCCACCTCCACAACCTGGTGGCACAGGGACAGTGGTCCCGGCGGGAGAGTCAGTGCAGCATCAATCTTCTGGAGCTTCGGGCGATCAGACTGGCCCTTCAGGAGTTCCATTCGACGGTGCGAGGACATCACGTTCTGATCCTGACCGACAACATCTCGGCCAAAGCGCACGTCAACAGAGAGGGGGGCACAAGGTCCCGCGCCCTGATGCGAGAGGCCACCGATCTCTTCAACTGGGCAGAGAACCACCTTCTTTCGATCAGGGCGGATCACATCTCGGGGGCGTCCAATGTCAGAGCAGACTGGCTCAGCAGAGAGACTATAGACCAAGCGGAATGGCAGCTCCATCCACAACTGTTCCGGGAGCTTGTCTCACGCTTCGGGAGCCCGGCAGTGGATCTCTTTGCAACCCCAGCCAACGCTCAGCTTCCCCGTTTCGTGTCGCGCTACCCGACACCTCTGGCAGAGGACCACGACGCGTTGCGCTGCAGGTGGCCCGAGGGTCTCCTGTACGCGTTCCCACCACTGCCTCTAATTCCCCGCCTCATCCGAAAACTGCTATCGGAGAAGGCCGACCTGCTCCTGGTAGCCCCGAACTGGCCCCGGCGGCCGTGGTACGCCGACCTAGTGGCGCTCTCCGTGGTCCAACCGTGGGTGATTCCACCACGGCGGCTCGTCCTTCGCCAGGGGGAGGTCACGCACCCAGAGCCCCAGTGGCTGCAATTAGCCGTCTGGCATTTGAACGCGTCATCCTAAAAAAGGACAACCTACCAGATGAGGTTGTGGCCACCATCCAAGCAGCTAGACGTCCGTCTACGACCCGCATTTACGAGGCGTCTTGGCAAGCGTTCTGTCGCTGGAGTACCCGACAACACACCGACCCGACGTCAGCAGAGGTTCGTGACATCCTGCAATTTCTTCAGGCTGGCCTTGACAGGGGCCTGACCCCCGCAACCTTACGAAGGCAGACAGCGGCCCTGGCAACGGTCATCACTTGCCCCCCGTACCAGTCTCTCGCGCACCACCCGCGCATCAAGGGGTTTCTACACGGGGCCACAAACCTTCGACCCCCGGCAGTGCATCGGTACCCATCATGGGACTTGTCCCTGGTTCTGCGGGCTTTGACTGGCCCCCCCTTCGAACCCCTAAACTCAGCCTCTCTCAAGTACCTCTCGTTTAAGGTGACCTTCTTGCTGGCGATCACCTCGGCGAGAAGAGTCTCAGAGATAGCGGCCCTCTCAGTCCGCAAGGACTTATGCATATTTCGTGAATCCACGGTGACGCTACGCCTGGACCCGGCTTTCATCCCGAAGGTCAACTCGTGGTTTCATCGGGCCCAGGAACTCATCCTACCGGATTTCTGTCCTTCACCCCGAGATGCGAGGGAGGAGAGGTGGCACACGCTGGACGTCCGACGTGCTATCCGCATATACATCCGGCGGACCAAGCCCTTTCGCCGGACCGAGGGCCTCCTGGTTTCCTTTAGTCCGAGGTCCATGGGTCAGAAGGTATCACCAGCCACGGTCAGCAGATGGATTAAGGCCTGCATCGCTATGGCCTACGAGGCAAGCTCCAGGCCGGCACCGGGCAGAATCCTCCCACACTCTACCCGCAGTGCGGCCACGTCAGCGGCCTGGGCTACTCAAGCTTCGGTAGCGGACATCTGCAGGGCGGCGACCTGGTCGTCCCTCACGCCGTTCATCCGCCACTACAAGATCGATGTGTACAACTCCGCTGAGGCGGCTTTTGGCCGCAGAGTACTTCAGAAAGTGGTGTCGGAGGACAACGATGGAGACAGTCAGCATCCCGCCCAGGGGATTTGAGCTTGGGTATATCCCATGCATGGATAGTGGGAGCAGCGCACAGGAAAATGGACGTTGTCTTACCTGAACGTCCTTTTTCTGGGCGCTGCGTACACTATCCATAACCCTCCCTCTTGGGCTGACTGCTCACCTGGTGACTATTGATCTCCTTTGTTCCTGTTATCAAGTTGGTGTTAATAAAGTTGAGTTTGTTAAGGTTACTCTTAGTGGACTCCTTGTTAGCTGCGCCTTTCGTTCAGACTGGGGGATCATGGGAACAGAGGCGTGGCTAGGGGGCCGGAAAGGGGAAGAGCCTTCTGTTTCTTTCACTCAGTTGTTGCCAAATACTGAAGTATTAACCCATGCATGGATAGTGTACGCAGCGCCCAGAAAAAGGACGTTCAGGTAAGACAACGTCCATTCTATTAAAGTAACCAAAATATATTTACAATCCCCAAGGCATGTCCACAACTTTTGTGCAGCCTTAATGTTTGGAAATTGAAAGCTGAAAAATTTGACACGCCCAATGTAGCCAATTTAGGCCCAGACTCTTGTCCACACAGAGAAAAATGTTGTAGATTTTCTTTACATTACATAATGTCTGACAGCTCCATTTCAGGTATCAGGGTGTTTTGGTGCACCTCAGTTATTTCCATTGTGAAGCAGCAGGATTCTCAAAATAGGATTACAATTGGAAGTGGAGAATTATTTTGACGGCCTGCATACTTGATTTTGTTAGAATTCTACAATGTCAATCCTTTAGAATAAGAATGTATTTTATTGGGATTCAAATATAGCATCAATTTTCAGATAGTTCAGCCATCAAAGTTCAAAGTTCAAAGCCTTTATTGTCATTGTACATCATGTATACAATGAAATTGGTTTAGCCTCTACTGGTGCAGTCCATACAAGAATACAAGTAGTTAGGAGGAAAAAAACTAGTCATACGTTTTCCATATGTATGTTTCCATATGTTTCATATGTTCTATGCAACATGTATATTACTCTGGTGTTTGATCTTATATCATGGTACATATATACATATTAAACACTACACTGGCACCAGTGAAATTAGTCATATTAATCTGTTTGTGGTGCTATATTGTGTTTAGGAGTCTGACAGCCCATGGGTAGAAGCTGCTTTTAAATCTGTTTGTCCAGCTGGCTATACTTCTATGTCTTCTGGCTGATGGTAAAAGTGAAAAGAGACATTGGCCAGGGTGTGAATCATCCCTCAGTATCTTCCTTAGCATTGCTTATCAAGTAATGTCTCATTATATCATGTTCCCAAACCCTGTCCTTCCTTATTTCTTATTTCCTTCCTTATTTCCTTCCTTTCTTTCTTCTTTCCTTCCTTCCTTCCTTCCTTCCTTCCTTCCTTCCTTCCTTCCTTCCTTCCTTCCTTCCTTCCTTCCTTCCTTTCTTCCTTCCCTCCCTCCCTCCCTCCCCTCCCTCCCTCCCTCCCTTACTTACTGCTTGAATACAAGTTTGAAAAAGAACTTTGTTCTGGATGCATCTGCAGTTTCATTTCTGTTATATCCATAATTAATGGATTTAATGCATTTCAAGCAAACTTAGAAATAGAGTGCCAAGCAGATGCTATCTGTGCACTAAAGCAAAGTTCTCTTCTATGGCACATATTTGCATGAGTATTTCAGTAGGAGGTTACTAAAAGGGATGGGAATAGTGGAGCGGTTACATTCAGAACTGAAGGGCCAAAATTAAGGGAATGGGTAGTGGGATTAAGACTTAGTAATTGCCAAGGGTAGGCTGAATGACTAAAACTGCCAGAATAATTTCCTTTCCTGCTCTGCTTTGCAGCCCACACAGCTTTGGAGATAAACAAAATTCCATGTCCTGACAAGTTCTTTTTTTTCCCCTTCCCCTGAATCAGAAAAACACCCCAAATGAATTAGCCAAGAGAGTATCTCAAGCACTGCTAAACATATGTTGGCTGAATAGAAGAAGGTGGAGGATCAGGAGAAGTTAATGGCAAGCAGATAGATCGAGATACACATCATTATTTTATCCTTGTCTCTTTCCTTGTTTTCTCTGGACGTAGTCGTCTTCCTGTCCTGCTGATTGAGGTGAATTTTGCTCATTTACAGCTTGTGCCCTTGTATAGAGGCCAGCAGTTTATAACTCCTCCTCTGAAGGCCTCAGAGAGTCTCTGTGACTTGTTGATTGGTGCAGAAGTGAGTGTGGGCTGCAGGGCCAGGATTCTTGACCTCGGAGATCTCCTGCTTTCCTGCAGGGGTGGCCCATTGGTTTCATCATTCAACCTCACTACATGTGAGTTTGTAGTTCTGGGAGTTCCCAGATCTGGGGGTTTAAGTATGCTCTCACAAACCAGGCTTTCATCTACAGTATGTGAGAAAGCTGTAAGTTTGGAGAATCTAAAATGTCTTGATGTGGGGATACCGCAATTTACCTAATGTTCATTTTTGGTGGATTTTGAGGTCTGGGTATGTTATTAGGTACAAGGACATCTAACTTACCAGGCAAAAAGAATGGATGTGAGTGCAGCCCTAAGATATTGGTGAATAGCATTTGTTCATTTAGGAAAAAGAGCCCCTGATGTAGTGAAAGATCTGTAGATCAAATAAAAGTTGTGCTCTGTCAAGATATTAAGATCAACTTTTAAATGTAGTTCACCTCAGCTTGAATTTAGTTCCACACTGTACTCTTCTGCCAGTCACAAAATGCTTTTTCCTGCCTGACTCCTGAAATGTGTGTTGAACAAGAATGGTCATTTTATCTCTGTTGCAGGGGTGAAATGCTCTCAGTTCAGACTGGATCGCCCAATCCGGTAGCAATGGCGGCGGGTGGTTTGGAGAATCGGTAGCAAAAATACCTGGCCCCCCCCATGCCCAGCTGAGTTGTGCAATCATCAGATGCTTTTTTTTTTTTTACTTTTAAAAGCATTTTTTATCGGCCCAAAAAATGCTTTTAAAAGTAAAAAAAAAAAGCCTCTGATGATCGCACAGTTCAGCTGGGATCGTCAGAGCCTTTTAAAAGCATTTTTTCTACAACCTCTTTGGCCGAAGAGCAAAAAAAAAAAAAAAAAAAAGCTTTTAAAAGAAAACAAAAGCTTCTGATGATCAGGCAACTCAGCTGGGATCATCAGAGCCACTTCGGCCGAAGAGGTTGTAGAAAAAATGCTTTTAAAAGTAAAAAAAAAAAAAGTTGTCCACGCCCACCCAGCCACATTACCCCTCCCACTAAGCCACGCCCACAGAACCGATAATAACAAATTTTACATTTCACCACTGTTCTGCTGCCTGCTGCATTGTCATACACAAGAAGTGGACCTGTGATCTCCTTAGGAAGCATCCCTAAGCCTAAAAGAACTGAATTTGGGCACAGTGCTGTAAGAGAATAAAATCATGCATAGTTTCGTTTTCTTCTTACTACTATCAGCAAAAGTCAGATTCCACCTCCACACTGACATACCATTCATCTTTTGTAGCTTCACCTATTTCTGATTCAATTCCCTGGAAAAGCCAGCTCTTCTGTAAATATATGTAGCAAATTGCTATTACATTCACTCAAAAAAAAAAAAAAAAAAGAGAGCCATTTAGTGTAGTGGTGAAGGTACTGGCCTAGAAACAAAGAGATGATGATTTCTAGTGCTGCCTTAGGCATGAAAACTAGCTGACTTTAGGCCAATCTGACTTTGGGCCAGTCTCTCAGCCCACCCCATCTCACATGGTGCCTTTTGAGGGGAAAATAGGAAGAGGAAAGAGTACAGGTAGTCCTCGACTTACAACAGTTCGTTTAGTGACCGTTCAAAGTTACAACGGCACTGAAAAAAGTGACTTATGATCATTTTTCACAGCTACGACCTTTGCACCAAGGTATCGCCTCCCCATGTGATCAAAATTTAGATACTTGGCAGCTGATTCATATTTATGACGTTTGCAGTGTCCTGGGGTCACGTGATCCCATTTTGTGAACTTCTGACAAGCAAAGTCAATGAGGAAGCCAGATTCACATAATAACTGGGTTATTAACTTATCAACTGCAGTGATTCACTTAACAACTGTGACAAGAAAAGTCGTAAAATGGGGCAAAACTCACTTAACAAATGTTTCACTTAACAACAGAAATTTTGGGCTCAATTGTGGTCGTAAGTGGAGGACTACCTGTATTAGATATGTTCGCCCCCTTGAGTTGTACATGAAATAAAAAGGCAGGAAAAACAAAAACCAAAATTTTCTGGTGAACATAACAAATCCATATACAGTCATACCTTGATACACGACTGCTTTGAAACTCACTGAATTTGGTACTTAGCACATTTTGACATGAAAATTTTGTCCTGGTACTCATTGCTTGTTTGGTACTTGACAAGCAAGCTAGAATTTGTCAATGTTGGTGTCAGTGTTGGTTGCCTCACTTATTAATCCTTGTGGGAAAAATTTTGCTTGGTACTTGTCATTTTAGGTACTTGTACCACCTGGAATCAATTAACAACAAGTACCAAGATTTTTTTTAACACAGGCTAATTCAGTGATACATGGAATTATCTCTCTGTATTTATTCACCTCCCCCTCCCCCAATAAGAAGAATGAAGATATTTTGTAAGCATGCTTTTAGTTCTTGAATAGTGCCTTTCAAGCTGGTTACTAGCAACTGTGCCAAGAAACAATTTTCCCTTCCTAAGGACTACATGGCAAGGGGGAAGATGAAATAACTGTTATAGAGAATGGCACTTCAGTACAAATTATGGTATACAAATAGTACACAGGTACAAATTGTGGACACCTGAGGGTGAAGATATGCTGCAGATCAAAAGTGTAATTAAATTTACAACATTGGTAGAGATACACAGTCACTTCTGCTTTGGATGTTAGGATCTTCTCATGGTTTGATCATGGCTACATGGATTATGGAGAGCCAGTTTGGTACAGTGGTTAAGGCCTAGTCACTCTCCCTCAATCCAATTCACCTCACAGGGTTGTTATTGTGGGGAAGTTAGAAGGCAGGTATTAGATATGTTCGCTGCTTTATCAAAAAGATGAAATAAAAAATTAACAACAACAATGGCTATAATCAGAAAACTCTTGGTTTATAAAAATTGACTTCTGAAGCTGAAATGTGAAATTTTGATGTTTTCAGTAAATTTGTCTCTGTATTGGAATGAGGCAAGTTAAATGTCGGGATTAACGATAAAAAATGTATGACTATATACATGAATTTATCTGTAGCAAATATAAAATCTTATGATGTATTATAAGATTCAATTCAATCTTATGATTGAATTTTTGCGCTCTCAGGAGAGCCTGAGAGAGCACTCCTATCTGGTTCATGTCTTCTGATCAGTTGGAACCCAATTTGAGATGATGGCTCATTACATCATCTGCTTTTTTCTAAAAGGGGGGGATACCAATTCTTCGGCAAGATGATTGCCATACCTGTTTACCCTCAGGAAGTCTGTCGGTCTCTCGAGATTAGATCTAGGTGAGGCATTTCAAGAAATAGCATTGATCTTTTATGGTAACACTCCTTCAGATGAAAGAAAGAAGCAACCCATCTGGGTGATCAGATAACAGAGCAACCGTTTTCCATGCACAATCTGAGATATCTTGATTTTATGGACTCTGATTGCAGCTGAATTGTCAGAATGGTAAATGGTTCATTAAGGAGTTTTCCTCCAGGAGTTTGTCTTATCATTCATTATCAAGACAATCTAGCTAATGGCTTTTGCTGCAGCTTGTGCTGATGAGGCATATGATGAAGTGTTTCATGAAAGGAGCAGAGCAGGATATCAGTAGGAGATGCAGGGGCGTTTGTTTGTTTGTTTGTTTGTTTGTTTGTTTGTTTGTTTGTTTGTTTATTGCTCTTATGTCCCCATTTTTCTCTCACCACACTTTCTTGTGGTAAATTGGACTGACAGATGGTGAGTGGTCCAAGTCAACCAGAACCTTTGGGGTCAGTGAGGATTTAATCTTGCATTTATTGCGGGATCAGCCCTTACCAGATTAGTAGTTTACGGGTATTTTTGGTTCCAAAATTTCCATTGCTAATCAAAACAGTTGCTAAGTGAGTTTCGCCCCACGTTATGACCTTTTTGCCACTGTTGTTAAGCGAATTACTGCAGTTGATAAGGGACTCATGCTGTTCTTAAGTGAATCTGGATTCCCCCCTTGGCTTTGCTTGCCAGAAGCCATCTTTGGAAGGTTACAAATGGTGACTGCATGACCCTGGAATAGTGCAACTGTCATAAATACACACCTGTTGCCAAGCGTCTGAATTTTGATCACATGACCATGGGGATGCTGCAATGGTCGTGTGAAAACCAGTCATAGGTCACATTTTTCAGTGCCGTCGTAACAGAATGGTCACTAAATAAATGGTAAATTGAGGATTATCTGTATTGTGTGATAACCAAAACCAGAAGTATATTAGTGGCTTATTATGTGATATTCTGGACCATAGATCAGTGTCCATTTTTAAAATTTGCCAACAAGAATAATACTGGGACAGTTTGGATGATAATCATAATGTGGACTCTTCTCATATGCCTTGTGTTATTCTTTAGGATAGGTATTTGAATTATCTTTTGCCAGGAGATAGAAAAAGGTACACTAGTCTTTAATGCATCATAAGGTTTGTTGTTTACAGTATAAAAAGGCTGAAGCAACTTCTTCCACACAACTGAGGATCATACTCTTTCTCAAGTAGCTTTTTTAAACTAATAAAAATGGTTGATTTTAAAATTCTTTTTTTTTTTTCTAGCAGTCCCCGTATCCTACTATAAGCCAAAAGTTGGCATCTTTTTTTGCAGGAGCTCAAATAATTACACACAATGTAATAAGGAACAAAGTGTTAATTTTTGGACTAGGGCCCTCATGCTAGACGAACATTGTCCAGATGCTAGAATGTACTACTTGTGAGCCACTCAAGAGGCAACAGGGCCCACTTGTTTAGCCTACAAATGGGTGTGTGCGACGGTAATTTGTCCAATCTAATTTCCTTTTCCACCACCCCCTTTCCTAAAGCAGCTTTCTCTCCCAGGTTTTGTTTGACTGAGTGCAGGGGCTGAGTAGCCCCTCTTCCCTCTGGCCTTCTGTTGATCATCTTTGGTCATGCACATGCAGTTGCCAAGCAACAGAACGGAAGTGCCAGCCGCAGCCACATGGTTTTGCCCAGTCATTTGGTATTGGCATCTTGGGCCAAAGCCTCATTTTTTTCTTGATCAAATGTTTCTAGGGGAACGACACAGCCAGCGTTGCCCTGGAGGCTATTTAGACACAATCATCCCTCTTGGTTTTCTACTTTCTTTGGCTCTAGTTTTCATCTTTACTTGATTTCTGGCTGAAAGTTCATGAATTTGGGTCAGTGTTGCTCTAATCCAGTTTCATCTGAGATTAACGTCACCCTCAATTTCTTTTCTTTCAAGTGATAAATGAGATGACCTATTGTCACATCAAAACTTTAGAGCACATTTTAAACGTTAGTTGATATGAATCAAGTTTTATGCACACGTCGGCATGCTTCAAATAGCCTTTGGTTTCTGCAAGATGTTTGAAATGGAGCAAAGGGATCAATTCCCACACTTCCACCCAATAATTTAGAAGTACATTTATGGGGTTTTCACACAACTATTACTGGGCTTCCAAACTGAGGTGGGAAGCATTCTTAACCTACCAGACAAGAAGCAGTACACATCTATTCAGGATACTTTTTTCCCCCCCCCTAAAGCATTTTTTCTACAAAGGTTTTTTTTTTTTTTAAAGGGCAGGGAGTTGTGAGAAAACATTTACAAATATCAGCTAATGACATCTGATCCCCTTTTAGAATTCCATGATTGGCATATTCATTTTCCATGCTGATAGAATGTGGCATTGAGTTTTACATTCTTTTAATTGAGTCCTGAATCCAATAGAAGAAAATATATATCAGGACTCATAGCTCAGACCCTACAGCATTCCCCTACATATAACAAAAAAGTATGGATCTTGTATATAGATGACAGTTTTGGAAGAATAAAATAAAAGGAACGAGTAGAAAAGACACATGCAACAGTTAACAATATCTTCAGAAGAATAAAATTCACAGCATCCTAGGCCAAGCCAAATCCAAAAATGCTAGGGAATTCCTAGAAGATTGACATTCAAGACAAACCATCCATCAATAGATACATAGCAATAAATTATAAACATAATTCAAATGAGAAAATAAGAAGGTTAAAAAGGAAACATAAAAACCAGAATACATCCCCTCCATCAGCCAATACTCAGATAAACAAGGATTAACATTAGACAAACAAGCAGAAAACAATGCTCTAATCAAAGGAACTACCAGGGAGAAAATAGTAGTATGCCCACTAACACTGGCAGGGCAAGCTATTGTACATAAACAGTGAGCAAACCTAGTCACTCAGTGAGTGAATGATGTTACCTAGTTGGGTGATGAAATGTCTGCAAACAATAGCCAAGCTCAGAGACCACCAAGAATTCCACATGAGTCGTGAATGCTGTGAGCACTGAATTAGAGGCCACTCAGTAATTTTTAAATGTTACATATGCAAGCAAGTAAAATTACAAGATATAATCTGGAGTTTTGAGGCAAAACAGATTTTCTGCGGCTTTGCTTCCCATGTGAAATATATTTATTTATTTTATTTATTTATTGGTTTGATTTATATGCCGCCCTTTTCTGGAGACTCAGGGCGGTTTACAATGTGTTAAGCAATAGCCTTCATACTTTTGTATATACCTGCTTAGTAGGGCTTTTGGCCCCCCCCCCCCAGCAGTGTTCTTTTTTACACAAAGTCAGTTTATTGCCCCCACAAACCAGGTCCTCATACATGATTCCACATTAATAATGCTTATAAACTTTCATACAGCGAACAATTAATTATGAAATATGGTTTTTCTCATAGTGTGATAATTGTACATCATTGGTACATTTTTCTGCAGTGGCCTGGGGTGCTATGTGAGTCCAACATTAAATCTGGAATTGTTGAATTGTTCAGTTTTATTTCTGCTGGCAGGATCATTTTTTAAAATCGCTGTCCCAATTGATGACATTTCTTACTCTTAATCCTTGTAAACATCCCAGAATCATATGTGAGTAGATGACTGTAAAAACCAAAATTATAAACTGTGTGTCAGATAATACCACTGCATATTGTTTTATTCAGGAGTAAGCTCACAGTGGTATAATCAAGATCAGAATGCTGTAAATAGTATGGGAGGGGCTAATATTTTCTCTGGCATGTGACTTAAAACACACACACCTCATATGAAACCAATTTATTATTATTATTATTTAATCTCTATATCCATGCAACTGTGGTGGTGGATTTTTTTTTTCCTCTGAAGCCCCCCTGTGATGGACAGTGTCATTTATCACAGTCCTGGGAGGTTTTTGAAACTGAATTCATATTCAAATGCTATGAGGGCAGGAACCATCTATTAGAAGCCAGAAAATGCTAAATATATATAAAACAAAGATGATATAACAACAGCAGAAGGAATGGATGTGAAGGATAGGTGATGCCCACCTCTCTGCAGCTGATTTTTCTCAGTCTTTTTGTTTTCTCCGATAAATCTTATTTTCAGATCGGGCATTAAATCAGAGGGAAATGTGCTTCAGAGAAAAAGTTTCAAGAGGAATCCATGACTTAAGGAAAAGGATGGGGTAGTCTCGTCCTGACCGTTCCGTTGCTCATTAATCATTTTACTTTATAAGCATTCAGCATCAGACAAGTCACTTTTAGCACTCAGCTTCTTCACTTTCATTTGCAGTTTGTTTATAGTCAGGCGCTGATGGCAGCTAAATATGCCAAATGGAAATTTTTGTGTTGTTCGAAACCTGCATTGATGAGATTGGTACTTTTCTACTGAAAAGTCACCTTGAGAGGTGTCACCAAGAGTCATCTTATAGTGGAGATAAGCAGCATAAAAATTTAATAAATAAATATATACATAAATATTTTCTTTCACTTGCAAATATTGAATGGCTTGTCATTGAGAGAACAAACTTGTAGTTGCATTTTTTTAAAATCTAAGTTTCTATAGAATTCTGTTTTCTATAACTTACTTTGCTTTTGTTTTTTCTCTGTAGGATGCTGACAGAAAGGCTGTCTCTGGAGAAGATATAAATCCATCATCTAAACATATCTTCATATCTTTTCAACTTTGCCGAAGTTTTGAACTAAGCTTCAGAAAACCATAAAACTGTGAATGGTACCTCGAATTTGGAATTTGGAATAAATTTAAGTAGAGATACATTAGAAATTTACCTTCTCTGCATAATGTTTATGCACAAAAATGGAAGGACACTTTGATTCCCACAACGGATGAATGGCTGCAAAACTTGATGGAATTAGCAGAGATGGCTAAATTGACTGCTTTGATTAAAGGAAAAAAAAAACACAATTACTTTTGTTTCTACTTGGAAACCACTTCTGGACTTCGTACTTGAGATGGAAAAAAAAATGAAATTTTGATTTGAGGTTTTACCAAATAGATAGGTTTGTTGTTATAGAAATGACTAGTTCATATTATTACGTAAAAGTAAAAAGTTGAGGTTTGATGCTGTTATCTTATTCTGTTGCACCAAAGGGAGTCATAAGCCTTTTCTTTCTTCTCCCTCTTTCCCTTATACTTTTCTCTTCCCTTCTCCATCCCTTACTTTCCTACTATTTTCTTTGGTATTTTTGTATTTTATATTATAAACTAATAAAAAAATCAAAATAAATTTATCGTCTCTGAAAAGTAAAGGAATTAAACACTTCCTTATGTATGCAGAACTTTTCTTACTATTAGCTTTCAGCTATGATCTATTAGTGTGATGTGGATTACTAAAATTCCTGTTGCCATTCTGGTATCTTTTTCTTCTTTGTGAGACCCTAAACTTTGCATTTCTGTATAGTAGTTGTGAATGAAAGAACGTATTTGTCTCTCTCAGGATTTTTTTTTTTTTTTGAGGCACGTTCTTATTATGAATTAATTTTATTAAATAAAAAGACTTGCGGGTCTGTCTCATGGTGGGTTTTGGCCCAGAAATATAGACAGTCAAAAGGGTATCCTTTCCTCACTTTAACAGCTGAGATTCTGGAAGGTGTAAATAGTTCATCTGGATAGCACCAGGGTGAAGAAGAGTTTAACAGAATATGACAGTTTGATGATTCAACACATTGTTGAATCTTTGTGAATTTTCATTTCTCCCATTACTAGATTTTGGACTTTATTAATTTGAATGTAGTTTGAATTTTTCCTTACGGAGCTCCATAATGTACATTCAGGCAACCACACTTAGTATAGCCAATTGTGAGAAATGCTGGGACATGGAAATCAACAAAATCTGGTAGGTCACCAATTTCTAAATCCCTGTTGGAAGACTATAAGTGTTGTAGATTCAAAATGGTATTTAGCTTTTCTCCACATTTCAACTTGTATATGCTGGCAAATCAGAGCCAAAGTGTGCTTACCCCAATACTCCTGAGAATAAGCAACTGTGGCATCACACTCCCATATTTCTATCTAAATTGTCACTCTGCAGTAGCTTCAAACTGAATATTGCTCTTTCTTAGTCACCTAATTGAAGAGAATTGATACAGTTGGGATCGAGCACATATTCCAGATTTGAGGTAAAAAAAAAAGATTTTTTTTTTCTTTAAAGTGAAACCAGCCAACTTAAGCATGCTTTTGAAAAAGCATAGGAAAATGTGAAGTCTATACTGTGTATAGCTTGGAGCTGCTCTACGTTCAATAAGAACTTGATACATTATTAAAAGGAATAAATTCAGGAGATGTGTATGAAACAGTACAAAAGCTGGCAAATGACTATTTTACATTTACACATCCCATTAAGCGCAAAGAAGTCCCACTAAGTATTTTAGACCTGGTATTCTTATGATGGAGTTTTGATCTTATTCATAGTCCACCACGATGGCAAGCTTAACTCATCCATAGCGGTCTCAATTTTAAAATCTTTTTTCCCCCATCTATCACTGACTATATAACTCTAACTCTAACCCTAACCCTAACCTGTTCAGGCATTGCATGGGCTGGTTATATACTATATAATGATGTACCTACCAGTCCACCTATTAGTGGTCTTTCAAAAGATTGGGAGACTTACAGTATAAAGGAGAATATTTGTAGCTCAGGGTTGAAAAGAGGGGTTCTTGGTGCTCTCTGAACTTGGTTGTTTTCTTGCAGACATGTCATTCAGACTGATGTTGTTTCCTACTTTGGGCAATAAAATGTCTGCAAGAAAACAATCAAGCCTAGAGAGCACCAAGGAGTCCTCTATTAAAAAAAAGGGGGGGGAGACCTTTTCTGTAAAAAAACAAGGGCTGGCATTGGATTTAAACTGAGAAAGGGATGTATTGTTGATTCTGCCCGAATGAATACATTGAACCTTTTCTTTTTGCATGAAAGTGCAGTTCTGCTTTCTTGAACATCGTGCTGCACATTCAGTGAGATGCTTCCAGGTGCTGCCTTCTGTGCTGTTCACTGCCTGTCCTGGGATTTCCTGGAAGCGCTCACTGATTCTGGATACTTGGGAGTTGGGCTGAGATTGATTGGAGCTCTGATAAGGGAAGAATCCATTTCCCCTTCTAGCTCAAAAGAAAAACAGTAAAACTGTCTGCCAGTCTACTTGAAGTCTCATAGAGTAGACAGGTTTATGGTTCTTCCTGCCATTTGAGCTTTCTAAAGAACAACAGGCCTGTGTTGAAAAACAACATGAGCTGTCATTCAGATGATTTGAAAGATGGTTAAATCCTTAATCCTAAGCACTCACCCACACTTGTCCAACCTGCCATGTTATACTTAAGCAGAACAGTTTCCTATTTCTCTGCAGTTTCCTATGAGCAGCTGACACTGGGTAGCAAGTGAGATCTACTAACCCCTGTTCTTAATTGTCCTAGAGTAAAGCTGTAAGTGACAGCTTGTTTGGTATAGTGGTAAGGCACCAGGCTAGAAACTGGGACTGTGAGTTTTAAACAGTCTCCCAGTTTCCAGCCTGGTGCCTTAATCACTACACTAAATTGGCTATCACATACAGCTTTACTGAGTTTTAAAAACTGGAGCCAGCTGGGTGACTCTCACTCTCTCTCAGCCCTAAGGAGGAGGCAATGGTAAACCAGTTCTGAAATCTTACAAAGAAAACTTCAGAGACTTGTCAATATTGCCAATATGGTCAGCCAACACTGACTTGAAGGCATAAAATATAGATAGATGATAGATAGATAGATAGATAGATAGATAGATAGATAGATAGATAGATAGATAGATGATAGACAGCCAGATAGATAGGGTAGGTAGGTGGAGACAGACAGACAGATGAAAATGATAGATGATGGAGAGATAGATGATTGAAAGATAGATGAGAGAGAGAGGGAGATTCCCTAATGGGAATGTTGCTTCCTTGTCCACATTGTTTCCAATTTTTATTTTTCTAGTTATCAGAATTTTACTGTTTAAACATGTTATATATTATAGGGTCACCATCAGTATATATATTTGACAACTTCTGGTGGGACCGGAAGGCCTGATTTTTTGCTGTCCTCAGCCTCCAGGGCCTCTCTAAGAGTCTGGGGAGGACAAAAACAGCCTTCCCCACACCCTGGAGGTCCTCTGGAGGCCAAAAACACCCTGTTTTACAACTTCCGGTCCCACTGGAAGTTTTCAAATGGGCCATTTTCAGCCTTTGGAAGACCTCCAAAGGAGTGGGGAAGGCCGTTTTCACCCTCCCCAGACTCCTAGAGAGGTCCTGGAGCCAGGTGAGAAAGTAAAACGGGCCTTCCCCCCCCCCAGGGCCTCTGGAGGCAGGAAACAGCCTATTTCCCTACTTCTGGTGGCCCAGAAGACCCGAAAATCAGCTGGCCGGCGCATGCATGCACGCCGGAGCTGAGTTCGCGTGCCCACTGATATGGCTACACGTGCCACCTGTGACATGCGTGCCATAGCTTCGCCATCACGGCACTATACTATACCCTTGGCAGTAATTTACAGAAAGTATAGTGACTGCATTTTAAGCAAAAAAAAGGGATGAAATGTATTGCGTTACATCAACTGAAGATCAAATATTTCCTGGATGATATTGACTCGACATAGAGATACTTAACCGATGTAGTGCCAAAATGTAGCACTGTTGGCACATCTCTGAACTGTATCAAGAGCCCCAACTTTTTATTTAAATCATTAATTGAGTAATAAAAGGGCGTGAACATCAAAGTAATCTGGTTTTTATTGAGGCTTTCTGATCTGGCAATAATTTGGTTTTTTTTTTAACTGAGCGATTAAAACAGAGAAATTGGAAGGTGTGTTTTTACTTTCAAATAGTAGAGATTTTGAGTGAATTCTATGCAGAAAGCAAGGAAATTTCAAAATTAATTCAAAGAGAAATCGGAAGAGATACAAATAGAGGCCTCACATGGAGAATACACAAACTTCAACAGGTGCAACAAGAAAGGGATGATATTACCATAAACGGGGCACTACAGGTATCATTTTTTCTAAACTTTGGGCTTGATGGTGGATTTAAAAAGCTTAACATGGATATCAATGGAGTAAATGCTCCCCAAAAGAGAAAAAAATGTTATTTGAAAAAAATCCAAACAAGGTATAATTTCCCTACACAAAAAAGGATAATATATTTGATTTATACAAATTTGAATGAAGAAACAACAGAAGCAACAACAACAAAGAAACGGAGTTGTTTTATGTATAAATTCCCAACTAAAACACGAAGTAGTACTGTCTGAGAAATATGGTAGTAGTGGACTGAATAGAATTGTTGTGGTGGAAGATTGCATGGGACTAAAACTCTGATACTGGGAATTGATACCCCAAATGAGGCCAATATATATATATTTAATATATTTATGGAGAGATTAATAGGGGATTGGAATTTGGTTATTTCCCCATAACTGGACAGAACTCCTGGAAAAAATATTAAAAATCTGTTAAAGCAAATTATCAAAAGTTTTCTTTGATTTTATGGACAATTTAGGGCTGGTTGTTATATGGAGACAGAAAAATAGCAATTCAAGAGAGGATACCTACTTTTCTGAAAGACATAGCTCATTTTCAAGAATAGGCATGATTTGAATTTCAAATAATTGGGGCCACTAAGATTTCTAAAGATACTATCAAATATTTTTTTCACATCATATCCCTGTGAGTTGGTTATAAAAGAAAATTGAATTCTTCTAGATGGAGACTGAATGAAATGCTGTTACAGAAAAAAAGGCAATAGTGGATCATGTAAACAAAACTAATTTTTTAAAACATTAAAGACATTGATTTAAGAATGGTTTGGGATGCAAGTAAAGCTTTTATTAGATGTTATTTTATATAACAATAGTGAACAAAAGTATGGTGTTCATGTATTTCTTGATAGGATGTTTGAATATATATCAGCTGACTATTGCATATAGCATATCACTTCTTGAATGAATATTTTTAATGGAATGTTTATTGTAAAAAATGTCAGACCTGATTGTCCTATTTGGTGAATTTTCCAATTCAAAGAATGTTTAGAAGCAGTTTGCCTATTGTCACCAACCTATAAAGTCAGGTTCTTGGTGCAAAGAAAAGTACAGGGATAAGTAGTTGAACGTGACTCAAGGAAATCTTTATAAAAGAAAAAGATGTAGTTTTGGTTTTAGATTTTGGCTTGTTCTTCATCAGTATATTTATTCCATGGAACTTAAATGAAATGTAAACAAATGGTTTGGCCAAATCAGATCTTCTCCCTTAAATCTAAAACTCACTTCTATTTCAAAGTATATAGTTGGCACAGCAACTGTCTATGGAGATTCTTAGTCATCCAGGTCAGTGGTGAAATTCAATTTTCTTTACTACCAGTTCTGTGGGCATGGCTTGGTGGGGATGGTGTGGCTTGGTCGGCGTGGCTTGGTGGGTGTGCAGGATACTGCAAAATCTCCATTCCCACCCCATTCCAGGGGAAGGATATTGCAAAATCTCCATTCCCACTGCACTCCTGGGGGAAGGATATTGCAAAATCTCCATTCCCACCCAACTCTGAGGCCAGCCAGAGGTGGTATTTGCCAGTTCTCCAAACTACTCAAAATTTCTGCTACTTCATTCTATTGTGGAGCTTCAAGCACTCAATTCTTTTTTAAAAGATAGAGCCTAGAAAATACATAGATTTGTTTGCATCTTTGTTTGAAGGGTTTTAAGAATTCTTTCTGGGATCGTGTATTATTCTGCTTTTTAAGTTTGAAGCGTCTTGAGGCAGTGACTTTGAAGACACTTAAGGTCTGAATAGGAACTGCCTTAAATTTCACTGCAGAAGAAAATGGAATATAATAATAGTTCTACCAGATGAAGCTTGTAATTTGTGGTATGCTCTGATTTACTGTTAAAAATAGGCACCTATAACCGTTTTACCTGCTTTGGCCAGTTTCACATTATATTGATGAATTTGTTCTTTTATGAAGTGCTGGAGAACTTGCTCTGGGTCTTCCGGTCTGGTAAGTATTTGATAGCATTACATCATTGAAAGGTTTCACTTTCCTTAGATCGGAAGCGTGTTAATATCAGGGGTTTGGGAAGTGTATTATTTAAAGGATATTTGATCTTGCGTACAGGTTGCTGATGACGCCTGCTCTTGCATTCCTTGTCAACGGAAGTTCCATTTGAACTATCCTGTGACATTTTATGCAGCTCTTACAGTCAGTAATATCATACATTTCTGCCTGGAGAGAACAGATCGTAAATCATAACAGTAACTTTTGGATTGATGATCTTTTCGCAAAGCCCTTCCTTGCCATGAGCCAGCAGTAACACATCCACATGGACATGTTCTCGCAAGCTGTATCTGTAAAAACTTGCTTAACAGAGAGCGATAAATATCCCTTTGGTGTTGAAAAGTTTGCTTTTTCCTCTCTCTTTCTCCACCCCCCCAAATCCTCACAGTCAAGTCCCACTTACAGAATTGGATGAATGTGGGAGCTCTTGCATGCTATCGGTGACCGAAAAATAATTTTGCATTGCATATCAAATATAGAAACATGAGGGGGATTGCGGTGGTGTAGTGGTAGTGAAAAAACAAGCCATGGATCACACTGTCACAGCTGGAAAGGGAAAGAGACGGATATGGGACCTCTATTACTATTTCTTTATGTTGTTAGGAAATACTGTATATCAGTATTTTTTTCTTAATAAAAATCTGCCCCTTTGCTACTCAGAAACTGCCATTGATCCAAAATGTACTTGTACTATCAATTTGTTGATGGTCGTTATAGCATATGTTTTTATGGGTCAAATCTACTTCATCAGAATCATGGATTGTCAGACATATTCGCTTTCCTGGATGATATGTCATGAAATTGAGGAAGTGAACCTGTGGTGAAATGTAAAATTTGTTACTACCGATTCTGTGGGCGTGGCTTGGTGGTGGTGGGGAGAGTAATGTGACTGGGTGGGCAAGGCCAACTTTTTTTTTTACTTTTTTAAAGCATTTTTTTACAACCTATTCGGGCAAATAGGTTGTAAAAAATGCTTTTAAAAGGTTAAAAAAAGGCTCTGACAATCACAGCTGTGGCACGTGATCCTCAGTGCCTTTTTTTTTACCTTTTAAAAGCAGGAAGTAACGACACTCGGGCAGGTGGGTGGAACCTCGTGCCGCCATCACTACCGGTTCTCTGAACCACCTGCCACAATTGCTACTGGATCGCCCAATCTGGTCCGAACCGGGAGCATTTCACCCCTGAAGTGAACTCTCATTCACATAAACAAATGAAATTTTAGCATGCATGAGAGGTATTTGCATGCCAATTTTGAAAATATGGAAACATGGCTAAGTTTGGCCCCAGTAAATATCCACAATTCCCTTATACCTAATCCTACTCTAAACACACTAAGAGATGATGGAGACAAGTGAGCAATTAAGGTGCAATCCAAGGTGCATCCAGCTAAATGTGAGGATAAATGAAGTCCTTATTGAGATAGGCATCCATTCTACCCTGATTCTCAGAAAGTGATAAGCAAACAACTAGCTCACTTATTAATGCTTCTAGAATTTAAAGGACTACCACAAGGAGACATTCAAGAGGTGGGTGGCTGAGAAGATTGACAATCTTCTGATTAACTTCAACAGTAGCTAAAACTAACCTATGTCCAATGTTGCTTATACACTGCAACCATAAAATTGGTGTTTAAATGCTGAGAATTAATACTATGGACTTCTCACAAGAAAAGGACAAGGAGAGTGAGGTTAATGAAGCTGAATTGTAGGTTGCTGAACCTTTCACACAAAGCATATTTTGTTCCATAGATTATTTAGCAGTGTCTCCCTAAAGTTTTCTTCCTCCGGCTATTTTCTGTTCCTTCCAGCATCATCTGGTGCATATTTTACAGGGACTTGTAGATATTCTTCTCATTATTTCCCTTCTGGGACTCATAAAGTCCATCTGCTGGAGGAGCTGCAGGCCAGCTCCAGGGATTTCTCAGCCTTTGGTGTGGTCCCTGACACTGATGATTTGCAGATGCCAATGGAACATATGTTCTGTTACACTATTTGTTTTGACAGCTTAACAATGCCCAGTTCAACAGCTGCAGGTGTGCAGAAAGATGCTTCTGCCAGCCTCAAAGGGAAGAGAGTGTAAGAACTGAAAAAGACACAACCAATATTCCCAATACTCGTGGAAGTACTTAGCATAAATCGTCAGCAATCCTTCCCAAAACACGATTTTTGACAATGTTTACTGTGGAGGTATACTCTGGAAAAGAGGAAAGTTCTTATTTATTGGTGATACCATTTCTTTGGTAGCACAAGGTAAGCAGAGTACTCATAAAAAAACCAACATCCTTTAGAAACCATTTTGTGAAATTGCAGCTATTAAAAAAGTAGCTTCCCTTGTAACTACATGTACACAATTCTTTCTTGATAACAGTATGTAACGGTTAGCTACAGCATTCATCTGTGATATGTTTATACTTCCCAGTCTAGTTTATTGAGATCGCCTTAACCCATCTATGTACTAACCTGTCTAATTTAACTTTTCAAGATCAACCAAGGTCAGATAAACTCTGCAGCTTGCACACTAATCTCTTTCTCTCCACAGAAATGTTCTACTCCTTGGTAAATATGGAGTGGTTGATTGGCATGCCATAAAGGCAGTGGTGAAATCCAATTTTTTTTACTACTAGTTCTGTGGGTGTGGCTTGGTGGGCATGGCTTGGTGGGCAGGGCAGGGAAGGATATTACAAAATCTCCATTCCCACCCCATTCTGGGGCCAGTTGGAGGTGGTATTTGCCAGTTCTCTGAACTGCTCAAAATTTCCACTACTGGTTCTCCAGAACCTATCAGAACCTGCTGGATTTCACCCCTGCATAAAGAGCAATTATTCCACAATTTTACAAGGATTTTTAAAAGCAATTATTTGATATTAAATATGAGACCAGCTCACTTAGTCAAGAAGAAGCTAATTATGAAGGATATTAATAAGTGACCTGAAATTGTTATATATCATATTATATTCTTGAGCATGTTTAACAAAAATGCAATTAAAAATACTTGAAGAGAAAAGCTGAACTATTCAGTACATATCAACTCAGCTGGAATATTTGAATTTGTTTTAATAGGTAAACTGTTTGATTCTTCTGATCAAGACAGTTATTGGCCTAATGTAGAAATGTTTATTTGCTGTTTAGCTGCTGCCTTGCAATCTCTAGAAATGCAAGAGAGCTTCATGACAGTTCTTGTATCTTTTACAAATATAAAACTAACAAGGGGAAGTTGCCTGATATGGTCAAATCATTGGTTCCTGAGATTCCTTATTGCTCAGGTTTATCTAGTTGACCAAAAATGATCCTTTAAATAATATAAAGAGTTCTTCTATTAACAGAAATATTTTATTAATGGAGATGACAGTGATGGATGGACAGCCCGTCAGTTCATAGAGAAACACTGTGAGAAGAGACAACCACTACACATGGCATTTCTAGATCGGAGAAAGCATTTGAGCAACTGATCTGGTATGCCCTCTGGGATCACGGAGTACCTGAAACACTCATTGACTGGGTCAAAATGCTATATAAGAATATCAGCAGCCAAGTGTGATGCCCGGCTGGCCTCTCCATCAGATTCCTGGTGACGGTTGGGGTGCATCAAGGCTCTGCACTGTCACCACTTCTGTTTATATTGGTCATGGATACCATCATGCATGAACTGTAGCAGAACACACCCTGGACTATGCTCTATGCTGATGATGTTATGCTTGCTTCCACTCCCAGAGGCAAACTACAGCAGCAAGTTCAAGCACGGAATGTTCGCCTCAACCATTTCGGACTCCACCTCAACATCAAGAAAACTGAGAGACTGTCACTACTCCTGGAATGCTTTAAATCAATGGAGAAAACCTAAAGAAGGTGGATACTTTTTGGTATCTGGGATCCCATCTCCAAGGCAATGGCGACATCAATGGTGAGGTGCCAGCAAGGGTGAATGCAGCCTGGATGCGTTGTTGAGAACTCACTGGTGTGTTATGTGACAGATGAAGGCCAACCCATCTTAAATCTAAGATTTACAATTCAACCATCCTCCCTGTTGCATTGTATGCTGGGCAGCAACAACAGGGACCGAAAGCAAGACACCATCAACAAATTTCACTCCCCCCCTTTTTTTCTTTAATTGATACAACAGAAAGTTGAATCTTTTTTTAAAAAAAATATAATCGTTTCAAAATGGAATTAACTGTCTTCATGATCTGGTTACCAAACTTAAAAAGAGTATGGAAGTTTAATTCCAAAACTATGAAGGTTTCAATAAAGTTTTGCTTAGGCTTCTTTTAGCATTCACTATTTGAAAAGTCATTCTCATGGATGATGTCCTTCAGGTTTATCCTGCACAAAGTAAATACATATACCTGAAACCTTCCATTCCCACCTGAAGTAAATGTGTTCTTAGAAACCCTGGAAAATCTTGATGCTCTCTTTTTCTCCCTCCTTATCTGCTGGCAGTGAAATTATACCACAATCAAACTACACAATTATACACATTGTATAATCTTACAATATGTTGAGACTCTAGAACTGCAGAGAAGAGCAACAAGGATGATTAGGGGGCTGGAGAATAAAACATGAAAAATGGTTGGAGGAATTGGGTATGTCTAGTCTAATAAAAAAAAAGGATTAGGGTGACATGATGACAGTCTTCCAATATTTGAAGGACTGCCACAAAGAAGAGGGGGTCAACCTGTTCTCCAAAATACCTGAAGGCAGGACAAGAAGCAGTGAATAGAAACTTATCAAGGAGACAACCAATCTACAACTAAGCAGAAATTTTCTGTCACTGAGAATAATTAATCAGTGGAATGGCTTGCCTCCAGAAACTCTGGATGCTCCATTATTGGAAGTTTTTAAGAAGAGATTGGACAGCCATTTATATGGAATTCGATAGGGTCTTCTGCTTGAGGAGCGGGGTTGGACTAGAAGACCTCTAAGGCCACTTCCAACTCAGTTATTCTGTTCTGTATCAAACAGCCTTATGAACATGTTGCAGGCAGTGGTGAGTTCCTCCCGGTTTGGCCCAGTTCCCCCAAGCCAGTAGCGGTGACGATATGATGTCACCGAACTGGTTCTGTCCCCCCCGCCCCTGCCGCTTCCCTCCGCGTTATTCTTACCTTTTATTTGGCCCCAGCCCCAATCTATTGCTGCCTCCTGAGTCCCAGCTGATTGGCTAGAAGGAAAAAAACTGTTTAAACTCTTGCCGCGGGATTTCAAAGGGCTGCCCTACAGCTGATCAGTGTTAAAAGGCAGTGTGGTGGTAGACAGTGCCTCCAAAAACAAATGAGTAGACTGGTCCAACTCTGCAAGCAGTTAAAAGCCTGGTAGACCAGTACCTCTGCTAAATCCTAAAGAATTATCACATGACCACCAAGCCACGCCCACAAAATAAGCCACACCCACAGAACCGGTAGTAAAAAAATTTAGAACCCACCACTGGTTGCAGGTAATCTATTCAGAGAAACAAAGCCTTTCACGGTCAGCTGAGTTTTGCAGTGATGATATTCAATTAATACACCTGATGTATTGTACTTTTGCTGGGAACCGTTTGCAGCAGGGCCTGGGCACTAGAAAGGCACTACATGAATTAAAAACTAAATTAAAATAAATCTCTACTTATTTGGCTTCCTGAAACAGATGCTTTCAGCACAACACTAGATCTGCAACCTTGTGTTCCTGTTGTACTTTCATGCATAGATACATATCGTTGTGAATGTGAATTTACTGCGTTGTTTTATCTGTAGAGCAATTACCAGGCATTTATTTATTTAATATGTGGTGCAATTTTAGCTCTTAATCCAAAGAGAGAGAGGGGGGGGGAACCACACATGCAATCAGAATTTGACCTCTTGTTGCAATCACTTCTGATCACATCGGGGTCTGAACATCATTTTTTAGCTTCCATAACAACATTTAAGTCGAAAGAACTTCCCTATGATTCTGTGTTAAGGGCTGGCTTAAGGAATGTGATTTGCGCATTCTTGAAATCATTCTCTCCAAGCAGATATTAGACTTGGCAATGAAATGGCTACAATTCATCGATGTGCATTGGTATGAGGAATCGTTTTACAATAACAGAGAGACCTAGGAGGAACGTTGGTTCTGGAACTAGGAAATAGGCTCTGTGGAAGGGTGTAGGCTAAAGTTGCTCAGTGGGGAACAGCCAAGTGGGATCCACCCACTGGATGCCTCTACGCAGCTGGGGGGAAGAGGATAAACAGTCGCTAACTATCTTTGCCAGCCCAAAAAGAGTTAAATGGGTAGGCTTCAGATTCCCACTTTTCATCCTGAACTTTCTATATCAGTTAATAGTGTTTGCCAAGTCTTTTCTCCCCATCCCCCCAAATTCCTGCATCATTTCTCAAAAATAATAGTATATATAGAGTGGCTTCTTCGTTGCAATTGGTTCGGCTCTCACTTATTCTAATCCCAATATGCTTAAACAAGGGAGACAATCCCCAGTAATGTTTCTTAATTGTAATAACTACTGGGTTTTACAAAGCGCTAACTATCATCTGTGAAGAGCCAGGTTGGCTAAACTCCATACCCCAAACTCTCTTGCTTGCTGGCGCCAGGCGTAGTCAGCTTGGATGAGTCTACAGGGTTGGGCTCCATTTGAAGATAAACCAAGGGAACATCCATAGTCCCCAAACCGCAGGTGAACTAGTCTAAGGTAAAGAGTTAATGACATTTCAAGGAGGTACTTAGCTACCATGAATCCTGACTGGCAAGGTACTTCACTTTTCAAGCTATTATATTTCCTCTGCAGATCTTTCCAATAATAGCATTAATGTAATGAGATAACATACGGGCAGTCCTCCACTTACAACCATTTGTTTAGTTCAAAGTTCAAAGTTACAATGACACTAAAAAAAAATGACTAATGACTTTTACACCTACGGCCATTGCAGTAGCCCCGCAGTTACGTGATCAAAATTTAGGCCCTGGACAAAAGGCATGCACTTATGACGGTTGCAATGTCCTGGGGTCATGTGATCACCTTTTGTGATCTTCTGACAAGCAAAGTCAATGGAGAGGCCAGATTCTCTTAACAACTGCATTACTAACTTAACAATGCAGCGATTCACTTAACAACGGTGGCAAGAACTTGACCGTTACTGTTTATCACTTTTATCTTTTTTTTCTAATTCTTTCTTTAAATTCCTGTAGTTTTTAATTCTGTATACCCTGTTTCCCCCAAAATAAGACATCCCCTGATAATAAGCCCAATCGGGCTTTTGAGCGCATGGTAATAAGGCCAAGCGCTTATTTCAGGGTTCAAAAAAATATAAGGCAGGGTCTTATTTTCAGGGAAACACAGTCAGTGGTGGGTTTCAAATTTTTTTACTACTGGTTCTGTGGGCGTGGCTTGGTAGGCATGGCATAGCTTGGTGGGCGTGGCAGGGGAAGGATACTGTAAAATCTCCATTCCTTCCCCACTCCAGGGGAAAGATACTGCAAAATCCCCATTTCCTCCTGATCAGCTGGGACTCAGGAGGCAGAGAATAGATGGGGATGGGGCCAGTCAGAGGCAGTATTTACTGGTTCTCAGAACTGCTCAAAATTTCTACTACCAGTTCTCCAGAACTGGTCAGAACCTGCTGAAACCCATCTCTGAACACGGTATATTTTTTTCTCCCAGTAAAAATTATATTAAAAAACCAAACAGGAATTAAAGTAAAGTAAACACATCGAGAGATTATTCCACCTCCCTCTCTCTCCCCCCCCCAATTTTAAGGTCACAGAGTCTACAGTTCTGTACTTGTTTTGCAAAAATGTTTAAGCAGTTGCTTAAAAAAAAAAAAGTTTCTCCAAATGCAAAGTTGCCTTTCTCGCTACTCTTAAAATTCCTCTTGCAAGATATATTGTAACTGTGCAAGGACAGCATGTTAGCATTTCCTCCAGTATCTCTCACATGGACCCATTCTGACTGGGATGCTGACATAGTGGCTAGAGTGCCAGTGGGAGAGAGGTTGCAAAGTTACAAACAACACATTGAAATTCCAAGTTAGAAGGTGGAGTACCAAGTAAGGGAAGGAGAAAAAAAAAAAACTGGCCATAAGCACTACAGAACTTCAGTACCATCAAAGAAAAGATTGGCTTTTGCTCTGAATCTGTCTCTAGGGAGATGCAATCCTTTTCACTGTAATTAACCGGGAACTATAGTTCACTGTAGTTTAACTGTAGTTAATTGGTTTATACAGATTTTAAAAAGTATTTTTTAAAGCAAATCATCCCACTCCCCAATCTTTTTTATTTACATTTTTTCCCTTAAACATACAAGACATCTGCATGCAAATGTCTCTTCATGTACACAATTTCTTACATACATTACATTTCTTAAAACACAACTTCCCTGATACTGTTTTTTGTTATGGACATTTTCCAGGATAGGCTTGACTGTTTCTTTTGTGCATGCAGCTATCAGGAAGGGGTTTTTTTTAGCTGCCTATTAGAAAGTCTATTTCTTTATGTACGTTTATGATCAGAGAAAAAGCATGTGAAGGGGATGCATTCAGTGCTTTGTCTAGGCTGCAGCAAAGTTTATTTAGGTTGATCTCCCTGATCTGGTCACTGGGACGTGCCCTGGAATTTCTTGTATCCCCGCTTCTTTCTTTCAGCTTCTTCTGAGTTCTTTACAGAGGTGGGTTTCAGCAGGTTCTGAACAGTTCTGGAGAACCAGTAGTGGAAATTTTGAGTAGTTCAGAGAACGGGTAGTAAAAATTCTGACTGGGCCCGCCCCCCGTCTATTCTCTGCCTCCCAAGTCCCAGCTGATCGAGAGGGAATGGGGATTTTGCAGTATCCTTCCCCTGCCACACCCACTAAGCCACACCCACAGAACCAGTAGTAAAAAAATTTGAAACCCACCACTGATTCTCTACAAATGCTTTGGTCTTCCTGGGAGAAGCTTTATATAGTCCTCATTTCAGTTCAGTCCCGCCTTTTCTTCTCCCTTTAACCAGTCCTATCCGGAATGTTGATCTTTGCAGTGATAAAGCAAGGAAACCAAAATTAGTTATTTCTGCTTAAGGAGACAACATACTTAGGATCTAGGAAGGCCTGCTCTCTGTCTTTAAATTATCTGGATAAAATCTCACATAAATTCTAGATTTGCGTAGCAAAACAACAATGATGAGTAAGGTGTCGAACCAACAGGATCCCCTGAATGGCACTCTATGTTACTGTATGTTGTTTTTATAAGTTTTGTAGGGAGAATATGCTGTCAAAATTACATTCAGATGATTCAGTCATTTCTCTGGAAGAATCTTTTCTGGAAAGGCAGCTTTTCCTGCCCCCAATTCAAAGGCATTGCACAGCTTTTCTCCCTTTTGGACTTTAGTAGATGGTCCAAAAGACAGAATATGGATGCAACATGGAAGATGACAAATGGAAAAGGATGGCACCTAGACCCTGTCTTCAATTCAATGAAGGGGTGTTGGTTTCTCAGTGTTGAGAAGTACTCAATAAACCTGAGGCCTGAAGAGAAGCGCTTCTGATTGCATCATAGTAAGGCCAGTTCATGAATCCTTAATTGCATATTAGAGGTGAAGCACAGTATTTCAAACAGAAGTTTGCTTATAGCCTTGCTGTCAGTGAATTCAGTCTGCCTGATGAATGATTGAGGTGGTGGGGAGTAGTAGTGGGGGCTGGCAGACTGCTTTAACTAGTTAAGCCAGATCACTGGGGCTGGATAGATGAAACTACTGGAGGGAAGAGGGCAGATGAAGATCAAAGGTTCATGAAATTAGTGTGAAAATATTTCAGAATTCCTGAGATACTGGAAGTACAGCAGATGAAATGGCTCCACCAAAGTTTTCAGTCTGATAAAATACAAATGTTTGGAAGCCAGGAACAACCTCCTTCCTTGAACCTCTATGGCTTACTTTGGCTTAGTAAAACAAGACACTAACCAAAGCCAGAACTGCCTTACTCATGAACACCCCAGAGGTAAGGGACACATTATCTTTGGGCCCAGAAAGTACTTTCAGTCTTCATTCACCACCTGCTTCAAACCCAAATCCTGATGTGGCTTTGCTAAACAATATAAATGTTCAATTGCTAGGTAAGAAGAGGTATGTGCGTGTGTGTTGGGGGGGGGTGAGGAATAGAGGATTCATAAAGAGAGAAATCAATTGTCACGAAAGGGATCTCATGTCCCAGAATGGTAAAGAGCTATGAAGTGTTCAGAAGCAAAGAAAATGATGAAAAGATGGTGAAACTAATGCAATCTTGCAAGCGAACCATCTGAATTTACCCATTTAGCCAATTTTACATTCCTCTGCAGAAAAATCAAGGTTCCTGGGGGAAAAATTCTCTTTCTCTCTTCAAAAGGGAGAGAAGTAAACAATAAATCTGATCTGAGTAATGACATAGAAGAAGAGCAGCACAAGAGCAACCAACTAGCTTCTTTCTTCTTGACCACCAAATCCCAATGGTCTCATTCAAACCATCATTTGCTTTCTATATAAATGTGAGATAATATTTCTTGTCCTCCTCCTCCTCCTCCTCTTTTAATAATAAATAATTTCTCATCGTACCTCCTAGGGATTGGTGGGATGCTGACATTTTGCTGCTGTTCTAAAAATCCGCAGCCCTTATTCTACCTAATAGATATCTGTGAAATGAAACCTATCACTGAGCGATGTAATTTGTGATGTAGCTTAAATACAAGTTCGAGTTGACCCAAAGAACTGCTTTCCCTTTCTCTGTGTAGTCACAGAGAAAGGAAAGCAAGAACAATTGGCTCTTCAGTCAGCACCCCTCAGGACAAGCCATGGGCAGCCTCCTTGTTGGGGTGCCAGCTGAAGAACTGGTTCGGCCTGTAGTATATTTCTCCCCTGCAGCTTAGGAATCTCTAGAATGTGTGTAAAAGACCCCACATAGCATAAATGCTGCAGTGTCTAAGTTGGAGGGGTCGGGATTGGCTACAATGAAGATAGCAAGCAAGGGTTGCCCCATAGGCCAATTAAATTCCCTTTCCTCTGGGAAGGGAAGTAGGAAAAACATTTCTTCAGCCACTTCTCTATTGGAGCAAGGTAATATTTTGGGATGGTGACAAAATTGCTTCCTCTCCTTCTCTTCTTATTTCTGCTGTTGCCCCGGATTGGCAAAGTCAGTGGGAGAGAGAACTTTTGGGCAGAGGGGGAATGTCCTGGTTCATCCACAGCAAAAAGGAAATGTATTTTTTAATTAGATTTTTATTTTGCTTTCTTATTTTTATACATATCTCAAGGTGCAGTAGTGGGTTTCACTTACCTTTGCTACCGGTTCGCAAATGTGAGCGCGTGTGTGATAACATCCGGGCAGGTGGGCAGAGCCACCCGCCACTGCCGCTACCAGTTCTCCTGAACAGAGTAGGACCGGTAGAAACCCACCACTGTCAAGGTGGCAAAGATTCATATTGCTCCCTTTTCTTATTTTCTCCACAACTACATCCCTGTGAGGCAAGTTGGGCTGTGTCTGATTCAAGATCAACTACCTGGCTTTCGTGCCTGAAGCAGTACTAGAATTCACAGTCTCCTGGTTTCTAGGCCAACACCTTCACCACTACACTTGGGATTTCAGGACCAGCAACATATGCCCAGAACAGCTTTGGATGCCCAATGGAAGTAGACCAGGATTCAGCTGCTAACTTTGCTTCAGCATGATACACTTCAGATGGGCTGGACAGGATATCTTTTGCTGAAAAGTGCCAATGGAATAGGAAATAACTAGATTAAGCTCTTGGTGACTTGAACATAATGTTATTTATTTAGGTCATCAGATGTGTTTGCTGAAGCATCTCCAATATATGTTTAGTATGTCATGGAGAAAAGCCCTTGGTTCTAGCATGAAAGAGAAGAGCTCCCCTTGTAGCAAACCCAGTGGTGGGATTCAGCCAGTTTGCACCACTTCGGGAGAACCAGTTGTTAACTTTCTGAGCAGTTTGGTGAACTGGTTGTTGGAAGAAATCATTAGGGCAGAGAACTGGTTGTTAAATTATTTGAATCCCACCACTGAGCAAACCATTTATTTTATTTTTTAAAAAAATCTTTCTTGCAGGCCCAGCTTTTCTAATTTAACGTACCAGATATAATCTGGGCTAATGAAAGCCAGCAAGGAGGTCTTGACTACTGAAGGCAATAAAATTCTAGGACAGGTTTATGCTGTACAATTAAAAAAAGGTTTGAAAACACATTAAAAAAATTAAACTCTAATAGTTTTTTTTTCCTTTGGGGAGAATATCACTAGTGTCTGGAGTTCATTAAATATGAAATAAAATTAGGTAAATATCTGTTTCCAAGATGTCATATAACATTCTAAATAAATTATACTTCACATTTTCTTCCTATTAATCTGCTATCAATTAGTTTAAAACAAACTATTTAAATTAAATGAACATAAAAACTGTGCATGGGTGTGTGCGTGAATAATCTGATAGCAAATAAATTAAGGGGAGGATAAAGTATGATTGTTAATGACAAAGTGCAAGTATGTTTTTAAAAGAAGAGTGAAGGCATTTTATGCATAAGGGTATTATATTTCATTGGAAAATCAGCCCAGAATGAAATCAAACATTTCTGCACTTATGCAAAAAAGTCAATAGTTCTATTTCTCTCTGCCTAAGCTAAGAACTATTTTTCTCCAATATTACCTGGTGTAACAAATTCTTGACTTGTTCTATTTCCTTATGAATCATTAACTATATTAATGGATGTACTGGATATTTTCTGTCATTAGAAAGATCTAATGGTTTACTATGCTTGTAAGGAAGCTTTTTTGTTTTCAGGAAAAGATCCAGTCAGTTAAGAATTGATTGATTATATGCTATCAAGTTGGTGTGAACTGTTAGCAACCACATACATACATTTCTCCCTTAAGACTTGTCCCTAACCTGGTCTTTCGGATCTTCCATTAAGGGTACCCATTGTCATTGTAACTGTTAGTCATTATCTACTTGTCTTTTCCAACTTTCCCAGCATTATAGACTTTTAGGGAGACCTAGGTCTTCATATGACGTATGAAACCCAATGTAAGGTAAATTTGAAGTGGATCATTTGTGCTTTGAGTAAGAATTATGGCTTGATTTATTCAATGATCCATTTGTTTGAAGATTCTCAGGAATCTTGTCCAGCCCCAAAGTTCAAAAGTGTCAATACTGCTACTTCTTCAAAGTCTAACATCACTGCTTGCTGTATTTTGATCTTTGTAGGTATAGACATATCACAACATCCGAATATCTTTTCCAAGGCGTTCATGACAGCACTACCAAATGCTAGTTTGTGGTGTATTTCTTGACTGCTCATTTCTTTAATTGTTGATGGTTGATCCTAAAAAGCATAAGCTATTCACCACTTCCGTATCTTCATAACAGTTCTAAGTTTGGCAGTTGTACATGTTGTCATTTGTTTGGTTTTCTATATATTTAATCTTAGTTCCATATTTTCACGGTGCTCCTTGAGTTTAATTACTAGAGTTTGCAGATCATCTATATTTTCAACTATCAAATAGTGTCACCAGCACAGTACTAATTACTGTTTTTTCCTCCAGTGTTAAAATTATTACCTTCTTCTTCCAATCCATCCTACATTAATATATATATCTTGCATATAGGTTGAATAAATAAAATGAGAGTACTCTGTCTCATTTGTTTGCCAACCCAGGGCCAGTCTGCTCTGCCATATCCTGTCCATAATGGTGGCAACCTGACTTGTACATAGATTTTCCATGAGAACAATGAGGTGTTCTGCGATGCCTATTTTTCTAAGCACATTCTACAGCTTGATGTGATTGACACAATTTATAGCCTTTTTGTTATCAGTTAAACACATGCTGATTTCCTTTTGGTATTCTTTGACTTTCTCAATTATCCAGCAATCATATATCATACTCTTCAGTCTTTCTTAAAGTCATCTTGTACTAGAGGTTCTTGTAAGTAGGGAATATCTGCTAAGGTATCTTGGATGTTGACACCTCTTACTATGCAGTGCTTCAATATATTCCTCCCATCTTTCTTTGATCTTTGTTAATTGATTACACTGACATCATTGATGATGATGATGAGGAGGAGGAGGATGAGAATGATGAGGATGATGTTATCCATTTCATTGAATCCAGTCTTGGTGATTCTAGGCGCCTAGAATTTCTATGCTCCTCATGGTGTCAGATTTGATAATATCCAGCCATCATATTCTTTGAAGGCCTGGTATACATTAAGTATACCAATTCAAAGTTGGAACCTCATTCTGAGTTTAGAAATCTTTTGGAAGACTTTCATTTTTTCCCCATGTCTGTTTCCATCTTCAGTATCTTTATAGATATTGTTTCAGTAATGTTTTCTGTCTCTTCTAGTAGTTCTCTGAAACCATTTATTGATTTCTTTTCTGAGATTTTTGTCTGTCTCAGCTTTGGCTTTTCTACTCTTCTTGACAATTCCCATGGTTTATTCTCCAGTTATTTTCTTCTGTTTCTTCATCTTTGGCAGTCTCTTTTCACATTAAGCCTTAATAACATCTTTAAGTTCATTCCATAGTTCCTCTGGTTCCCATCAATCAGATCTAGGACTTTAAAGTGATTGCTAATGTTCTTCTAGAAAATAGTGAGTATATGCTAAAGATCATATAGTAGGAACTTGTTGGCTTTCTTCTTCTTTAGTTTAGCTTGGAACTTTCAATGACCAATTTGTGATGTGTTCCATAGTCAGTACCTGGCTTTGTCATTAATGCTATACCTGAGCAACTTCCTTTTGGACACTTCTATGTTGTTAAAAGATACAGAGTAGAAACAAGATGATAACAAATAAACATACATTTTAGTAGAAGTGTGAGAGGCCTTATTTCCTCTTTTGGCATTAACTTTACAAACATCCAGTTTTACACACATTCTTCTTGAAGTGGCTGCAACATTCTATATTGCAGATAAATCCTGTTATTTTGTGGAGTTGTTGTAAGTAAGTAGCATTAATCTGAAGTAAACAACTCAACCAACAAACATGAGCACATTAGGTCACTGAGTCTTCCTGTCCTTCTGTTCAACCCATTCATGTGTGGGGTTGAGGTAGGAGTCAGAACTGCAAGCGAGGAAGAACAAAGCAAGATGTGTTGGCATAATATGATGAAGTTGCAGAAGCTGCTATTCCTAGCTGTAGAACTTTTTCAGAAGGTTTTGGTTAAGTTCTAGCTTTTTGGAACCACTGATAAGAGAGAATTACATGTTTGAGAAGGTATTCCTGAAACAGTGAAAATTGGTGGGTGTCAAAGGAGACAAGTCACAAAGCATAGATTTGGTGTGGCAGGAATGAAATTAATTCCTAACAACTTTCTTCCAATTGCTTACAAATTTTGGTGGCATTGACACACCCTGCACTGCCTCACTACATTCTTTTCCATTGTCCTCTCCACATCTTCCCTCTTTCACCTACTATTGTTCTGCACTATCTCACCCATACCAAAGACCTGATGCTATTCCTCCTCACCCTATCTCCAGTTGCAAAATCTTCTTGCCACCACTTCCTATCCTCTTTTCTCTGGAGCACCACTCCTATGGAACAATACTTCATTTAATTACATACTTGCCTTCTTCCTATTTTTTAATCATTTTGACATGCCTCTGTCCTTCAGCAGCAGTATGGCTCCTGGCATACCATTAAAGGTTGATGCACCTTTCAGGTGAGTGTTGCACTTCCTTGGCACAGGTAGACACTGCAAAGCCATTCAGACAATAGCTCCAGTGACTTCAAATAGGACAGTGGTTCTCAACCTTTTCTTCACCATGAACCCCCTTTAAATACTTCAAATACATAGTAGTGGCTATGGACCATGGCACAGACCCCACGACTTAACTCAAGATTTAAATCATAATATTTTTTCAAGCCTTCATGGACCCAATGTGATGACATTGTGGCTCCCTCAGGGGACTTCAGACCACAGGTTGAGAACCATTGAAATAGGATTTCGTTTCAGATAACTAGGAACAGGATTGTTGCCTGATACCAGTAGAAGAGAATATTTGCAGTTTAGAGTTGAACTGTGTGGCCCTTACCTGTGTAGCTTTCTTGCAGATGCTTCATTACTCAATTACGTGACATCACAAAATTGGATAATGAAACATTGGCAGAAAACCATCAAGCTCAGAGAACACCAAGAGCAATTGCAATCTGAATTTTAAAATTATGCTGTTCTGGAGCGAAGAGGAAGAGCAACAGGATTTAAGAAAGGGGTGTATGTGTGTGGCCTGCTGATAACTGTTTTGGCTGAGTTTAGCAAAATTCCTGTTCTCCACCCTGATGGGTTGTTGCTGCATCATCTTTGTTTATAGGTAAGTTCTCAAGGCAAACTCCAGCCTGTTCTGAAGTTTGTGCTGCTTAAAATGAGCTTAGAAGTAACAAGCAGATGAGAAGGACGTAGCTCAGCGAACAGGCCAAGTTTTTATATAAAGTCACTGCAAGTAGTTGCCTGTTAAAATCTGGGGCTTTATCCTCCTTATTCAAGGACAATCCTACTTTGCTGTACTACATACTGCAACTCTTTGAGGCTTTAGAAAGGTTGGGTTCTCTAAGTTCTTTGCCATTTCAGACTTTGTATTAAGATTGTTAATAGGATGATTTGAAACCAGCTGAGGTGGTTTATTCTCCAAACCTTTCCTTTAGCCCTGGGATGGTGAACCTATGCCACGTGTGCCAGAGGTGGCACACAGTGTCCTCTCTGATGGCACGCGAGCTGTTGCCCCAGTTCAGCTCTGCTGTGCATGCGTGTGTGCCTCCCACTGGCCAGCTAGTCTTTGGGTCTCTGCTGTGCATACATGGGGTCAGGACATATGCATGGCCCGCATTGCATTTCAGGGGTTTGGGCGTGTGCATGCGCACTTTGGGCACTCGGTTCAGAACAGGTTACCCACCACTGCTCTAGCCCATGTGTACAATTTAATTTGTATAGAATCGAAATGACTGAGCATTTGCAAATTAGATGCCCCTTGTCAGGAAATAGCTTTGATCCTGACAGATTCGGTAGTAAACCTTCCCCCAAATTTCACCATTATCAAACTATGAAATGTTTATTTTTTTTCTCCAGACCATTTGCTTCTCTACCTGTTGCAGTGGTTAGTACTGCAGGCTACTTCTGCTCACTGCCCGCTGCCTGCAATTTGGCAGTTCGAATCTCACCAGGATCAAGGCTGACTCAGCCTTCCATCCTTCCGAGGTGGGTAAAATGAGGAACCAGATTGTTTGGGGGACAATATGCTGGCTCTGTAAACCACTTAGAGAGGGCTGTAAAGCAGTATAAAGCGGTATATAAGTCTAAGTGTTATTGGTATTGCTACCTGGCTCTCTAGAGACTCAAACAATACTAGATGGGTCATCTCAACTATCCAGGTAAGACAAGCAGGCATGTAGAAAGATACTGCGGGTAAAATAATTACTTTAGTCAGACTGAAAAGGCATTTCATATGGGCCGGAGAAGTCAATGGCAAAACACTCCAGTATTGTATCAAGTCAAATAAATGGATAGACAACATCTCTTGACAAATGATATAGTGTGAAGTGATAGGTGGCTTGGTTGGATGGCAGTCAACACACTAGTGGGGAAGAACTGAGGATCTTTTAGAGTATGAATGATGTTTATCCTACAGCTAGATTAAAGCTTCAGACTGTCTAGTTGCTGACGTTGTTCTGCAGGAAAAGAAAATCCAAAACTGCAAAGGCAAAATTGCAGTGGGAATATAGAATTTACTTTGGATTATGGATGCATGACTGAACTGTGCATGTAAACAACTGCAATATGTTTTGGATTTGTTTATATGACCCATCAATCATCATCGATTCTGATTCCAATGATAGAGAAGGTTTTCCTCCTTAGAGTTAGTGACGTTGGAGGAAAGTGTATACAAAATGTTAGAGAGAAGATGATTACCACATCATAAAAACTGCCAGGAGATATGTACAGTCTATTGAGGGCAGATTAAGGAAAATCAGAAATACCTAAAGCCAGTTTTCTATGAACCCAAGCAATGCAGAAAAGAAAAGAGATGCTTGCTTTTCTTCCCTTTTCAAAAACTAATGATTGTTGATTTACTTAGTATGAAGTTTTTTAAAATTATCACATCAAATTTTCTCTCAACCACAGGTGATTATTCTTTTTCCCTCTTTGATTTAAATTGATTTGCTTATCAAGCTGGCTGACTTGAGAGGACTTTGGAACTTAACTAGGAATCTCAGAAATTTAATAAGGATTGAAATCTTAATTATGTATGTCAAGGTTGAGAAACTAATTAGAAATTGTATGCCAAACAGAGGAAAAGAAAAAGTAAGATTTCTTTAGGGTTTATCTCAGGGCTATTTCTCAACCAAGATTAAACTCATATATAAGCAGAACAAGTAGAACTGGGTCTAGTAAAGGCCCCTTCTCTTTTTAAAGTCATTTGTGAAGGGAACCTTCAAATTTCCAATTGGCTCTTTAGCATTTGTTACTCTAGATCAGGGCTGTCAAACTCCCGGCCTGCAGGTCGCATGGGTCACATGCTGACCACGCCCACACCCGGTTTAGCAAAGGGGAAAAAAAGTCCTGATACATCACATACAGTCAGGTCCAGAAATATTGGGACATCGACACAATTCTAACATCTTTGGCTCTATACACCACCACAATGGAGTTGGAATGAAACAAACATAATGTGCGTTAACTGCAGACTGTCAGCTTTAATTTGAGGGTATGTACATCCAACTCAGGTGAACGTTGTAGGACTTACAGCAGTTTGTATATGTGCCTCCCACTTGTTAAGGGACCAAAAGTAATGGGACAGAATAATAATCATAAATCAAACTTTCCCTTCTTAATACTTGGTTGCAAATCCTTTGCAGTCAATCACAGTCTGAAGTCTGGAACGCATAGACATCACCAGAAGCTGGGTTTCATCCTTGGTGATGCTCTGCCAGGTCTCTACTGCAACTGTCTTCAGTTCCTGCTTGTTCTTGGGGCATTTTCCCTTCAGTTTTGTCTTCAGAAAGTGAAATGCATGCTCAATGGGATTCAGGTCAGGTGATTGACTTGGCCATTTCATAACATCCCACTTCTGTCCCTTCAAAAACTCTTTGGTTGCTTTTGCAGTATGCTTTGGGTCATTGTCCATCTTCACTGTGAAGTGCCGTCCAATGAGTTCTGCAGCATTTGGCTGAATGTGAGCAGATAATATTGCCCGAAACACTTCAGAATTCATCCTGCTGCTTTTGTCAGCAGTCACATCATCAATAAATACAAGAGAACCAGTTCCATTGGCAGCCATAAATGCCCACGCTATGACACTGCCACCACCATGCTTCACTGATGAGGTGGTATGCTTAGGATTATGAGCAATTCCTTTCCTTCTCCATACTCTTCTCTTCCCATCACTCTGGTACAAGTTGATCTTGGTCTCATCTGTCCATAGGATCTTGTTCCAGAACTGTGAAGGCTTTGTTAGATGTTGTTTGGCAAACTCTAATCTGGCCTTCCTGTTTTTGAAACTCACCAATGGTTTACATCTTGTGGTGAACCCTCTGTATTCACTCTGGTGAAGTCTTCTCTTGATCGTTGACTTCGACACACATACACCTACCTCCTGGAGAGTGTTCTTGATCTGGCCAACTATTGTGAAGGGTGTTTTCTTCACCAGGGAAAGAATTCTTCGGTCATCCACCACACTTGTTTTCCATGGTCTCCCGGGTCTTTTGGTGTTGCTGAGCTCACCGGTGCATTCCTTCTTTTTGAGAATGTTTCAAACAGTTGTTTTGGCCATGCCTAATGTTCTTGCTATCTCTCTGATGGGTTTGTTTTGTTTCTTCAGCCTAATGATGGCTTGATTCACTGATAGTGACAGCTCTTTGGATCTCATCTTGAGAGTTGACAGCAACAGATTCCAAATGCAAATTGCACACTTGAAATGAACTCTGGGCCTTTTATCTGCACATTGTAATTGGGGTAATGAGGGAATATCACACACCTGGCCATGGAACAGCTGAGAAGCCAATTGTCCCATTACTTTTGGTCCCTTAACAAGTGGGAGGCACATATATAAACTGCTGTAAGTCCTACACCGTTCACCTGAGTTGGATGTACATACCCTCAAATTAAAGCTGACAGTCTGCAGTTAACACACATTGTGTTTGTTTCATTCCAACTCCATTGTGGTTGTATATAGAGCCAAAGATGTTAGAATTGTGTCGATGTCCCAATATTTCTGGACCTGACTGTATGAGTTTGACACCCCTGCTCTAGATATATCACAAGTGTAAGCCCAGTACCAAAAGTGATAAGTTAGATTTGACCGATAGAACAAATTGGAAGTTTTCCTTTACATCTTCCATGTTTGAACCTTTGGGGATAAGATCTCTCTCAATGCCATCCACAGTATGAGCCAGTCTGGTCTAGTGGTTAAGCTGCTAGTCTAGAAACCGGGAGACTGTGAGTTCTAGTCCTGTTTTAGGCATGAAATCTGGCTAGGTGACTTTGGCCCACTCACACTCCCTCAGCCCAATCCACTTATAGGGTTGTTGTTGTGGGGAAAATAAAAGGAGTTTTAGATACGTTTGCTGCCTTGAGTTATTTACAAAAAATAATAAAAGGCAGGATAAAAATAAATAAAATACAGGACTAGTAGTGTTTTCTTAACAGATCGTCTTCATTTCTACAGAAGACTCTCTGAATAGAAATATTGGATATGGAAGTTTAATATTTTTGAATGTCTCTTTTTAGAGATTTTTATTTGTGTATATGTATGGGTAAACTATGTTTATATGAAAGCAAAGGCTGTCCTGAGTCATGGACAATTCTTGGTTAACTCATGAGCATGTATGTAGCTTCCTTAGCAATACAATGAGAGTGGTTTGACATTCCCTTGTGATTTTATGCTCCCATGTCCAGTTTGCAACCTGGAGACTCCTTGAGGGTTAACCAATCCAAGGGTTAACCAGAATTGCCCCTGCTTGAAATTTCAAAAATGGTCAAAGTTGACTAGCTACTATTGTCCCCTCCTGTGATCTCGCAAAATATGAAACACAGAATAAGAAAATAAATGTAAGCTAATTGGACTTCGCATAATTAAAAGTTTAATGCATACATAACTTCTACCTTTGGTCTCCTCCCCCATTCCTTGATTCTGAGGCTGTCTTTTTTTTCCTTTTCTTTTTTTGAAGCCTGTTTTTAAAAAGCCAAGTGGCTCCTTAGCCTGAAAGCAGCCACTCAGTTCTGCTTTAGAGCCACTACAGAAGTGAAGGACATTCATCATATATGCCTGGAGTTCTCTTGCTGGAATAGTTTGTAGTTTCCATGCGTCCTCAGAATTTCTGGATTTTTGCCTATGGATGCTGAGAATATTTTCTCAATAGAAACCAGAGCTGAGTATTATTATTATTATTCTTTTTTTAAAAAAGTTGGTGAGTGATTAAGAAATAGGAAATGCTGCCCATTTCTACCATAAGCTACTTACTAACTTTTTTGGGGTGGGGGTGGGGGAAGCATTTATGTTTCTGGGTAGAAAAGAATAGGGAAGGATCCCTAAACCCTTTGAAGAAAAGCCCTATTTAATTGCCATCTTTCTGACCTGCAGAAACCTGGCGGTTATATGGCTTAAATCTGATTTGGAGAGCCAAGGGTGGCAAGATAGTTACCGCTGCTGTAGCTGCTGGCCATCAGGGATTTGAATGTGATAGGCTTTGGAGAGAGCCAGGCACAGGCTGCCCCCGCATGCTTCATTAACATGGGGAGATTAGCAGCCTACATATCAGTGTGACAGCTCTCTGCCGTATGAGAAGAGCCACAAGAAAGGATGCCCCAGTGAGCATCCACTCTGTTGCTTCTTGTGGTTCTGAGGAAAGACTGCGATCAAGTTGATTATTAAAACAAGGTTTGGGTATAAATTTGCTTTGTTTTTTAAGACAAGATTTGAGGAATAACACGTATAACTACTAGAACAGTGATGACTAACCTTTTCTGGACCGAGTGGCCAAAGTGCAAGCATGCGCGTGATTGCGTGTGTGCGCCAGAACCCCCAAAATGCAATGTGCTTGCGACCCGAGTAGGTGCCCCACCCTCATGCATGCGTGTGCACCCTCACATGCATTCCCACCCCATGTGCATGTGTGCGTGGCCCCCCTGCATGTGTCCAACCTCGGTGCATGCGCCCCTGCGCTTGCGCAGCATAGACCCGAAGAAGATCAGCTGGCTGGCAGGAGGTGCACGCACATGCGCGGCGGAGCTGAACTGGGGTGATGGCTCATGTGCCATCAGAGAAGGCGCTGCATGCCGCCTCTGGAACACGTGCCATAGGTTTGCCATCACGGTCCTAGAACTTTGTTGAACACAGTGAACTGAAAAGTTCTGGAGAACTTAAATGTTTGTGGGTCTTTTTCCTAGAGTTTTGGTTGGTCTATCGCCAAACATATTGCGCAACTATTCTGGATTTGCTTCCTCCATGAACCAACATGGCTATGGTAGCTTTTTTTTTAAAAAAACCATCCTGTTCTACCTCTGACACCCCTGCCCCCTTTGACAAAAGCTGTCTTGTGCAATCTGTGTCTTTCCCAGCATGCATTTTTTTAAAAAAAAAATCATTCTGCCCTACTCACTGAGTAACCTTGAGGAAAGGAATGGGAACGGGCAACTTTTAGAGAACTCTTAATTCAATCTCGCCCAGCAGCACTTTGGACGTATTTTGTACTCGGACAAGGCAGATAATTAATTGATTTTTAAAAGTATGAATGAGCATTTTCCCCCTTCTTTCTTCTTAAATTATATGAGGGACTTTCCGGGGCATTTTTTCCCTTGGTGATTTGATGATGTGCTGTTATGCTCTTATGAATGAAAGGCCTTGTGGTACAATAAGCCCTGGGGGCAGGAGATGGGCTGTGAGTTTTCCTTCTGAGTACTGTAAGCATCTGTGCTAAAGGAAAAAAAAAATGATTTCCTTAAAGCTGAGAAAGGCAGCCTTAGAGATGGGTGAAGATAAGATTATCTTCTTACAGAGGCAGAGTTAAAATGCACGTCTGTTTTCAATATGTAGGCAATGAGTTCAATCATTTGCACGTCCTTTATTTTTCTTAAATCACTTTTATATGATTCTTATCAACCTCCTCTTACCTATAGCCTCAGACCAATCAACCAATACTTGTGGTTTGTTTCAAGTCAGCCACCATGCTGACAGAAAGTGACTGAAGTGTCCTCTGTACATCGTGGCTGCCTGCTGCCTCTTTTTCTACATGTCCGTGCCCTGTGAGTTAGGGGAATGGATCTGAAGGAAATATGCAAGGCTGACAGTGAGTGATTGTGTCTGGCAACATCTGCAAAGAACCTATAAAATAGGCCAAATGGCTTCATCCCTCCTCCTCCTCCTCCTCCTCATCATCACCAACACACCAGATTTAACAATTGTTGATAAGAAAGACAAAAAAAAGTTTGGATAGTGGATGTGGCAGTACTTGGAGACAACAGAATAGAAAACAAAGAACTGGAGAAGTTAACAAGACACAAAGATCTGTAAATAAAAATGCAGAACGACTGTGGCAAAGCAAAAAAACAAAAACAAAGGTAGTATAAATAATAATAGGCACCATAGATGCAATCCCAAAACAATCAGAGCACCACTTAAGCACCATTGACAAATTCACCATCAATTGCAAAAGGTGGCTTTACTGGGAACAGCTTAGATTCTGGGACGATGCCTGTAACGCCATCAAATATCAACATCTGCCTATCCTAGGTCCTTGGGAAGAACTTGATAGGCGGGCAAAAATGTCAAATCCAGTCTGAACATCTGACTGTGCGACACACCATAATAAAAACCTATCCCCATGCAACATCTGTAAAAAACACTTCTTGATGATGGAACCTGGCTCCTTTTCTGTATTTCAATCAATCTCTTAGGCAGTTCAGAACTGGTGCTCCTCCAAAAGCTAGTGCCATCTTTTTTTGTTTTAGCCTCGAGTCCAGTGCTTTTTAAGAAGCGTTCTAACCCTGTGATTAAAAACACATTTGTCTTTCTTTGCAAATTACAATTTTGTTTGAAGGGAACCCATGTAATGCTGGACTGTACTTTCTGAATTGCCAGACAGGCATTATGCAGGCAAATGCCTCTGCAGAAATCAGGAGTCTGCTCTCTTTTGTAAGATCAAACCCTAAAGGCCACTGAGGGCAATGCCCAATGACCAGACAGGTCAGACATGTCTGCAGTAGCCTTTAATGGACAGAAGGAGCTGGGCAGGCTCCAAACCCCCCCCCCCAATTGTCATTACCAACATCATCAATTAAACCTTGAAGACTGGGTCCAGAAGAAAACTTGTATGTTGGGAGAAGCAGGAAAATATGAACAAAGTGCAAATTTAACCTGTTGTTAACCTCCAAACTGGGAGATGAGAAGAAGGCCATGTCGTGTGGACATGTCCTTTAAAAACAGCAGGCCATTTTTATATTACAGTTAAGAGAACATGGGTTTGAATCCAGGTATAGGACCGGAGAAGAAATTCACTGATGACCTTGGGCCAGTGATATTTGCTGCTGTAGCACACTGTTTGGGGGATGAAATGCAGGGAGATCCCTTGTAAAACACTTTTGAACTCACAGAGAAAAAGTAGGCTTTAGTGCTCACACACACACACACACACACACACACACACACACACACAGGCACTATCCTAGGGTAGGATAGTGGGGGTGACTACAAAAATAGGAGAGTGGTATATTTCAATGAACAAATTAAGCTAAGGGAGATTGGTAAGCCTTAAGTCCCTTCTCTACCCTTAAACCTCCCTTATTTTATGGGTGAAGAAGGTCTGCTAAACCCTATAACCACTAGTTACAACTTAGAACTAAGGAGAAATCTCCTGACTGTTAGAACAATTAATCAGTGGAACAACTTGCCTCCAGCAGTTGTGGGTGTTCCAACACTGGAGATTTTCAAGAAGAGATTGGGCAACCGTTTGTCTGAAATGGTATATAGGGTTTCCTGCCTGAGCAAGGGCTTGGACCTCCTAGGTCCCTTCCAACTCTGTTATTCTGTTAGTTGTCTTTCAAGAGACCATAGAATTATTGCCTTACAGCTACTTTCATAAAACTGCTTTAAACATCTACTTTCATTTACCTAATTCCATGGAATATTTTATACCCATCAATGTTTAATCAAAGCAAAGTGATTTCTCTATTCTCCTTTTTCCTCCCATTCCTGGGGTGGCAGCCAATGAAGGGGAGTAATAAATCACAAATGTTCCATGACACTTTTCTTTTACTTGAGTTCCCACTGAATTTGATGGAACACATTCACTGGTGGTCATTTTATAGCACCTTTTGGGAATGGAATCCAAAGTACTATACTGTCTTAATTATTATTCTTTCTTCAAGTTAAATCTTGATTGTAGTATTTTGAGAAAATAACTTGCAAAGTTTGCACCATCCTAACCAATCCCTAATTCTTTCAAAACTCTTGTATACAGCACTGTGTTCAGAACACTCCTCGTTTTCATTCCTCCACCAACTTTTCAGGATTTTTCTTTTCAATTTCCCAGTGCCTACAATAATTCCGTAAAGCAGCATTTAGATCATACCTGTATATGCAGACCTATCACAGCAACAGGCGAACAGGTTTTGAGAATCAGTAAAAGGGCTGATGTAGCAAGAACCGGCTACTGGAAAGGCAGGATGATTCAAGATTACTGACAGGTTTGTGGGCATCTCTTGTCTGGACCACTGGGGATTTCTACAACTTAGGGCTGGGTTATTGTATAAGAATTTTGTGTGGGTGATGGATGTTGGATCAGAACATTAGGGCCTCTAGAGGTCATGTTTCGGGTGTGGATAGTATTTCAAACAGATGCTTGACACAGGTTGATGCGGTTAAGACTTCATCTAAATCCCTTTTGAAGTCTATAGACAACATTTTGCTAAAAGTGGAGCTGAGCCAATGTAGGGCGGGATTTGGAACTACTTTAGGATTGTAGACGTAGGTCCTGCTGACAAAACTCTCATCCAACCCACATAAAGAAAAAAAATTTATCTGTATCTTCGGACCTAAAAAAAGAAAACAAGGATTTTTTTTAGTTGCAAATGCCAGTTGTGTTTCTTCCTCCTCCTGTCAAATTAGCTCTTCATCCAATTAACTCAGGGAGATAAGCAATTCCCATCCTGTGAAATTATCATGCCTCCTCTGTTTGGAACATCAATGTCAGATCTCCACCCCACCTCCATACATTCACATTATAGTAAATTCCTATTGGAGAAGTTTTCTTTATGTGTAATCCTTTTTTGTTTCTGTTGGGGTAGGAATGTCTTCTCCTGTTGTGTTCAGAATCAGAGTGTTTGCCAATCACAAGATTTAGCTTCAGATTCTAATCTGGTAACATAGAAAACAGCCATATTTAACTTGGACAAATTTGGGAGCTGCTCAGTTTAACCTGGAACAGAATCAAAGCTGAGATTTGAACTGGAAATGTGAAGCTTCATCTCTCCCTTTGAAGCTTTATATCTTCTATTATGATTCACACATAAATGTCTACCTTATTAGCTTTTGACCTTCTTGTGTAACTTTGGTAATCACAGGGATACACATATTTACATATGGAGAGGGAAACTGTGAAACATGATGTGCTTAATCCCACAGAAGGTAAATAAAGGAATATGAATTAAAATATAGAACTTGACAAAGAGATGTTACAAACCTAGGCCAGCTCTAACTCTAAAACACGGGTGCCAAACTTGTGACGTCATGTTGTTGTCAGGTTACATTTTGCAATGTCTTTCCCATTTGTGGAGCTGGGGTGGGCGTGGCCTGCATGTGACGCATCCAGCCCGTGGGCCACCAGTTTGACCCCCCTGCTCTAAAGGAACAGCGGGATCCAAGCAATAATTACAGTAAAAACATATAAACCATATAAAACTTACTAATAATATATATATAATCAAATCAGATAAAATTACACAGAATACAACATAAAAACCAGGGCAGCTGGTCACTAAGGCCAATCCAGAAGTCATAAATTCCCACGTAAAGGAAGCTTAAATACTCAGTTTAAAAATTACCATTTTAGGGTGTAGCCCTGATTATCTCACACCTCAAGCACCAGGAAAAATCAGACAATCCATCCAATTCAAGTAAGTATAATGATTTATTGCAAGCTTAAGCTCTCTACAAGAATCTGAACTACTAATGGTGAAAGCAAATTGGCAGTAGGTAAGAGTCAATGGAATTCAAGGTGGGCTGGACTTAGATCTCTTGTGGGCACGAAGGGACTCATGACTGATGATGTGTTTGACCCAGGGATGGGTTCTACTTGCCTTTACTACCGGTTCGCAATGGGGTCGCATGTGCGTGCATGCTTCGTTTGTGCGCGCGCTGAGCTTCTGCGGATGCGCAGATTCCCTATGATGACATCCGGGGTGGTGGGAGGAGCCTCCCGCCGGTTTTACTACCGGTTCTTGCGAACCGGTCCAAACTGGGGGGCAACCCACCACTGGTTTGACCCCTCCCTTGGGCTCAGCCTGGTCATCTACACTTCTCTTACTGTTTCTGGTTTTTCTGTCTGTATCCAGTGCTATGATATTGTTCTCATATCATGTGCAACTGCTGTGGGCACCTGTCATTTTCATCTGAGTAAATTCAATGCACAGGTAATCTTGACTTGCAACCATTTGCTTAGCAACTGTTTAAAGTTACAATGGATCCTCCCTCCATTGTACTTAACATCTGGATGTGAAGTTCTGATGGCTGGGGTCCCTCTCACAGTCACATGATTGTATTTTGGGCACTTGGCAGCTAGCCCACATTTATGGCTGTTTGCAGCATCCCACAGTCACATGACTTGTGATGCATGTCATTTTTTTTTTTTTTTGCCAGAAACAATTTACTTGTGGTTTCCAACAAAATACGGCCGTTATGGATGGTTTTGCTTAACAACTGCAGCATTCGCTCGACAGCTGCCAACAACTGCTGCAAAAAATGTTGTAAAATTGAGTTCTTCACATGGGTGCCTCAACTTATGATTGTCATGACATACTATGGAAATTCCAGCTTTATTAGGGTCAAAAGTCAAGGGCTACCTGGTATCTATCATTTACTGACACCTGATACAAAAAAGCTTCTCAATATGTTTACGATTTGTCACTGGGGCAAAAGAGAGGAATCAGGTTTAAACTCTTGTTAATTTTCCATACGCTCCTTTATAGCACATATAGCAAACCAGTGCTGCAAAGGAACATGGTGCTAATAACAAATCACCATGATGGACAGCACCCAGAAGCAGCCCAGGGAGCATTCTAAATAGTACCCCCAAAGTTATACAAATAATTAACATTTCTTGAATAGGATTCTCTGTATCTTCTTGTTTTCATAGAGTGGCTATTTGGATAATGTAGTACAAATATGATAATTATAATACTAGAGTCAGCCAAAAAAAAACCCATCACCCTACATTTCTGTAGGCAATCTGTAGGCAATATCATCATTTAACTTCCTGCCCTTCTCTGGAGCCATGGAGGGAGGAAGAAGAGCTGAAAAAGGGGGCAGGTAGAGTTAGTACTATCTATTCTGTTTGCAGGGGGACCAATCCTCATCAGGCTGTTGTGGGCAGTGGTGGGATTCAGCCAGTTCGCACCACTTCGGGAGAACCGGTTCTTAACTTTCTGAGCAGTTTGGTGAACTGGTTGTTGGAAGAAATCATTAGGGCAGAGAACCGGTTGTTAAATTATTTGAATCCCACCACTGGTTGTGGGTTGTTAGTTTTAGTGTTTTTGTTCTAATAGGACAACTGAAACTCACCTGGAAGTGAAGGGCTACTAACTCCCATCATGGTAGTCAGCAGGCTCATTAAGAGAGCTGCTTTCTATGTAGTTGGCACAACAATCCACATTTGTGGCCCATGGGAATAAATAGTTACCTTGGGGAAACAGCTACCTTGTTTTACAAAGATGCCCAAAAATTAGCTTTTACCTTTTTGAAATGCTGCTTGAACTTGTCTATTTCACTTGCTCCCATCATTTTAGTTGTGACCGTTTCAGATTTGCTTATTGTATATAAGAGCCTTTGCAGGCTGAAAAACATAAAATGCTCCAAATAAAATACCTTACGGTGGAAGAAATCTGATTTTAAGTTGTCAACTTTTCTAAGCTAGAGTCCACAATCTTAAACATGGGCAGATTCAGTTAAGAAAGTTTTTCCCTAAATTAGGTCTTCATGCTGAGAAAATTTCACCTGTTAAAACAAGCACCTGCCTTCTGTCTCAGAAACACTACCCGGGACCCAGCTACATTTTCCCCGCACATATGGTTCCTACTGAGTGGCTTGGCAAAGAATCTGAGCTTATGGCTTTGGAGTGCTATCATCTGGCAGGTTTCAGTTCAGAGGCAGCATCGAGATTTCTGTTATGATCAAGAATGCAAATGGACAAATTTCCATCTTTAACTCCACCGGCTTCTTTATCTGCCTTGCTTGGGGCAGTTTCTTTCGACGGGAGATGCAAACTGGGCACAATGGGTGATGGAGAAACAAGAGGGAATCACAAAATCCCCCAAATTCCATTGCTTGTCCTGCCTTTAATGGTTCAAAGCAGATCCAGATTGCCCAGATTCCACAATGAGCTGGAAAGCTGGAGTGATTTATTTCTATCTCAGCTGCAATGTCTTTGAAAGGGCAGAAAAAGTACTTTTTTTTCTTTTTTTTTCTTTTTTTTTTGCAGGGAGGTGAAACCATATGCCCTGTGCACCTTCTGGAAGAGCCCATTACAGCAACTCTTATCTCGTCAGGTCCTGAGAGGAATGAGGCCTTGATTGCTTCAACAGTTCAGTCATTTAGATTTGTTTTCTTGCAACTATACAAACGCACCCAACATGAAGGGAGCACGTGCCTGGGAATGGGCGATAGCAACTTATTTTATTTTACTTATTACTCTCTGGAGTTGAAGCGAAGAGGCTTTTTACTCTTTCCAAACCATTGGGGAAATGTTGAAAAGAAATAAAGACTTGGGACTCTGTCTGTCAATTGGGTAACTTTGAAAAATGAGACCCAATTTGATGTGGCTGCAGAAGCTGCCAAATTAAAATCAGATCCGCAAATGGGCCAGATCAGGCGAGAAATTTCAGAGAAAAGGAAATGAATGGGGGTGGAAAAAGCTAAAAATGCTGCTCCTTTCTTTCCCTCCTGGCCATGTGATCTAGCACGGAGCATGTGATAGCCACCTTATGCTTCCCAGTACATACATATACGCAAACACATAAATCAAATCTTCGTTATAGTCAATAAATATATTTTGCATCTGCAGTCTTCAGGAAGGAAAATATCTTGTCCATAGTTTCATAGAGAATTAAAATGTCAGAATTAACCACAGAATCAGCTATGGTTGAATGATGAGCCTGCATCATGACTATTTGATAGTAAAATCTCTAGAGTAGGGTTGTAAAATGCTTGCAATCAGATTCCCCCAAAACTGCTCTGAAGCAGGCAAAGCAGTAAACCTCACACTTGTCTGCAACACTTTGGACCTTTCCCCCATGCTCCCAAGGATGTGCTTTTCTTCCATCCTTGAGAAGGGAAATTGCTACCCTCATACAAGGGGAGGAGCACCAGTTGCTGGGGCAGTTGGAGAAACCCAGGGATAATGACAGTGCAGTGAAAGGAGAGAAGTCGGAAGGAATAAGGATCAGTACTTCGATGTGCAGGGGAGTTAAAAGCCTAGCCTAGTCTCCTTGCTCCTGGAGAAGAAACAAGCTGAGCACTGTGGCTTTTGGGCCTTGGTTGATGGAGGGGCTAGAATAGAAGGCCAAGGAGGTAAGAATCACTTGGTGGGAAGTGGCAATAGAATTTACTAGTAAAAATAGCAATCTCATGGAATTTTCTACCTAAACCTTAAAACAGGGGTGTCAAACTCACATCATCACGTGATGCCCACACCCAACTAAACTGGGCGTGGGCGTGGCCAGCGCATGATGTATCTGGCCCATGGGCCGCAAGTTTAACACGCCTTAAAACAAGGAAAAATAATGGCGATTGTCAGATGTTTCTTTGGCAACCAAAGCAGAAATAGCCATAGAGAGACAGAGCTCAGTGGCCAGATGTGAGGGGGCAGTCCTGCAATGGGACAATTACAGCCCTGCTGGTCACTAATATCCATCAGGATCTTCTAACCACGCGAATTAGATGTTCGCATAGGAGCAGTTCACAACGGAAAAAGATCTGTTTCTGGTCGCTTTACTCCAGTTTCAAGCTGTCTCAGTAGCAGGTGAGCCCCAAAGATGGAGGCTTTGTTGTAAGGACATATTGTTGACAAATGGTAAGCAGGCTATCTAGGTCCTGGGAGGAGTTTTTTAACCAAATGCTATATTTGCATTCCTGGGCAGTCTGAAATGCCTTTTTCTTATCAAATTCAGAGCACTGCCCAGCCCTGTTCTGAACATCTGTACAGTGGCTATGGTTAGACTGAAACCCATACACACATAATTGATAAGCCATACTGAATCCAATTTGATATACTTCCAGGTAAGCTTTCATAAGATTAGACTGTTATGACATTTTATACTGGAGTCATTTTCCAGAAGGGTAGCTCTGGGTGTTAGTCTTTTGAAGCCAAAAGCAACAAAGAGACTTGTGGCATCTTAAAGACTAGCACTTTTATTATTGCATCAGCTTTCTTAGAAATGGGCTGTGGGCTTTAAGAGGCCACTATTTATTTTGAGTTTTGAATGTTCTAAACTAGAAAATGAAAGTCCAATAAAGCAGTTTAACCGAAGGTTTCTAATGGCTTTTCTCAGTAAAAAAAAAGAAAAGTTCTATTCCCAAACACAGCTGCAGAAACTTTATGCCTCTGACCTAGTTTCTAACCTGTGAATCCTCATTAAGTGAACTATGAGTGACCTCTTTAGGAGTAAGTGGGCTAATCAAAGCTCTACTTTCCCCCCACAGTTCAGTTGCTAAAAATCTTGCATTTCCTCCTGATGGTTGCTCCTGATAAGGGAGAATTGGATTTATGAAAGAGATGTAGATGTTTGGATAAGCTATGGTACCAAAGCAAGCCTGCCTGACAAGTTAGGGCCTGAAAGGGGAAGCCAAAGACGCCAGAAAATATCACAGTTGAGAGAAGGGTCATGGGAAATAAACTATCAAGAACCAGTTGAACATGCTATGTTGCAGGTGTAGCCTCAAGATCACACACCTTGGGTAACTCATGTTGAAATGATGAGATCCAGAACTTGACTCTCCTCTTGCTTTGCATAATGTGCAGTGGAGCACATTTAGGCCATCTGGCATTTCAAGGAACTAGGCATTTGTCTAAGCTCTGCCTTCTTATTGCATGGCTTTGGCATGTGGTGGTAGTACATGATGCTCCTTTGTTGACGTCAGTCGGAATGGAAGTCCAATGTGGTACAGAGAAGATGCTAAAAGGAAGGATGCAGGAGATCTTCTCTTCCTCAGACAATGTTTGTAACATGATATGGTATGATAGAAGAGTCTTGCTTCATCATTGAGGAGGAGGAGGACAAGGAAGAGGAGGAGGAAGATGATGATATTAGTGACATCTCTATTGAAATCTCTAACAGAGTGTCTCTTTTGGCACTTCCAAAACAGGAGGAAGACAGAGAAGAGGAAGATGGCAAGAAGATTCTAAAAGACAACTCTGCATGTTCAGTAGACTGTATTTGCCTTAATGGATCAAATCCATGTAAACCTAATTAATTTCTCCGAAAGTCTTTTTAGCTACTGTAAATAAAGACTGTAAATAAAATGGGTTGCCCCTCTTTTTCCTCATATGCATTTTTCATATTGTGTAAACAGATTTCTACATGCATATTTTATTTTATTTTTAAACATATATCAGACTCTTTAATTTTTTTTTCCCAGGGCAGCTTACAAATCACAATTTTAAAAAATTGCAATCATGAAACCTGCAATAATTACAAAGATGTATCTGTATAGTCATGTACAGTAATGATTATCGTTAATGTCTTAAATTGTTGTTTGATATATTATTATATCCCCCCATGAAGTGATTTATGTCCATTTGTGAGGCTTGTTCCTTGCTATAGTAAATTTGCATTAAGCAGACTTTTCATATTATCATATCATATGAGATATGTTCAGAAGAATCTCCAGTCCTCTGCAGAATTTCCCAACTGGATGCTGTATGTGATATAACAGTGATTTTATCAATCCCTATTGATGTCATCTGCAGGGATGTAATAATATACAGTATCAAACAACGAATTACCCATAATCAAATGCACATCTAGCCTCACTGAAAATTATTTGAACGACTGCCTTTCAAAATTTTATTTGTCCTTTTTACACATATATTTCATGATGGAGCAGTTCTTCGATTGTGATATAATCCCTTTGCTGTGAAGGAACTACAAAAATAATTTATTTTGACACTTTTAGAATGGAAAAGAATGTACTCATGTGTAAAACATCATGCCTCCATGGCATCGCTTAGCTTTCAGGGGATTGTAGATAACTGCAAACATTTCCGGACATGCCTCAGGATGCCTGTGGTTGGGAAGGGGGGCTTGCATTGTTAGAGGAAGAAAATGGAGCCAGGAAAGTAAACCTGCTTAACAGGAATAGCTCCGAGAAGCTGTTTTCCACCATCTCCTGTTTTGTGAATGGAATTCTGGGGTGGTGATCAAGGGGTGTGACCTTCTTGATTGACACTAGGGATTTATGTGGTCAGGCTGAAAGCAGTTCTGACTTGCAGGCAAAATTGCAGAGGAGTCCGCTTCAGAATCTGTCATGTTGAAATAGAGTGGGGCAGGCTCATAACTGGATAGTTCTCAGTTTACTCACATAAGATGCAAAGTTAAGTCAGTATGGGTTGGAGTACTCTATATCTAGAAGGGTGGGCTTAGACTGGAGAGACAGACTTCAAATCTTTGCTCGGCCGTAAAAGGTCCGGTCCATCCAGTAAAGCCAGTCAGAGTTTGTCAGCCAATGTACTTCATCAGATTGTTGCCAGAATAAATAAATATTTGGATAAAAATGATTGACCTATTTTGCAAAGAGGGTGCAATGTGCTTTACAAATATAACAAGCATGATAATACATTGAGTACTTTTGCTCTTGTACTGGAGGTACAATGTGTTGAGGAGATGAAGCGATGCTACAGAATGACAACAGGGAAAGCTGTTTTGTTCTAACTTTGCTTTAGGTGCTTTCCCTTGCTTGATTTGGCAAAAATAGGGCAAATGATGGTTTGTTATTTATTAGATTTTTTTTATCCTGTTAAATTTTTATTATTATCCTGTTTATTTTTTAATTTATTATTTTTTAAGACACTCAAGGCAGCAAATGTATCCAACATTTTTCCTCCCCCCCACCTTTAAAACAACCCCTCTGTGAAGTGGATTGGGCTAAGAGAGAGTGACTGGCCCGAACTCACCTAGCCAGCTTGCATCCCTAAAGTGGGACTAGGACTCTTAGCAATCTCCTGCTTTCTAGGCCAATAGCTTAACCACTATGCCAAAATGATGATGAAGAATGGCAGAGCAAAATAAATACCGAAAGTTTACAACCTCTAGTCCAGACTAAATGAATTCAAGACGTCAAGATTTGCAGAATTGCTTCCCAAGTAACAAAGGAAATAACTTGCAGGCCTACTTTCAAACCTCTTGCCGTTCTTACTAGTTCTACCCTACTTTATGATCCTTTGATACAAAAAAGAATTATACATGCTTAGGAACTAAAGAGGATTTTAAGCATAAGCTGGAGAATCACCTGTTAGAAATGCTATAGAAGTGTATTTTCTGTATTTAGAAGAAGGATGGACTAGATGTTCTTTGGTAATACCTTCCAACTCTATGATTCCTGCAGTGTTGTAACTTTAAAAAAAAAGATGAATGTTTAGACAACTGGCAACCAGGTCCCCAAAGAAAAGTATGCAACAAAACACCCATTTGCACCGCACTGTACAGTGTTTAATGGTTTGTCAAGTGAAAACAAGTCCCAGAGTTCTCTCTTGTGGTAAAGATGGCTGAGATACACCTAACTGCATTGGGAGTGAGAATGTTAATTGTTCAGAGATCACATTTTTTGGTTTTATTTGAACTTTGTTCATTTCTGGCTAAGACATTTAGGCTGGCTCTTACCCTGCTTAACAAGTAAGGTGGAAACAAGAGAAACACATCCCTAATTTGCTTGAAATCATATTCTAGTTAAATAAATAATCAGAACAGTCGTATATAACATTTTGCAGTGTCATTACCGTGGGTCAACCTCTACAGTGCTCCGAACATTTTCACAATGTGTCCCAGGAAACCCAGAACAGGCATGGACTTTGGATTCAGAACATTATCTGCTGCATTTTAAATCAGACAAATTCTTTAAAGAACCAGTTTTAAAGCATCATCATCATATTTTTTGAATGTTCAGGCAGATTTTACCAATGCATTCCATACAGAACAGGAGCCTGCCCCTTGTCGTGAATTTATTCCATCTTAAACAACCATTGCCTTTGGATGATGTTTTATTTCAGAATGCACAAAGAAAAGAAAAATCAACACAGCCATAATCATATGAAATAGGCAACAGCAAGGGGGGAAAAAAATCTAGTTTCATTGGTAACGTTTTCTTTTTGTAAGGACTGTTCCCTCCTTTGTCCCACAAAAAGTGATTTTTGCCCTTTTTCTATTATTCGGTTACTTTCCAGGCTAATTTCCTAAGCACCTGTTCCTTTCAATGAATCTCTCTGTTTCTACTTGCTTTTGCTGTTTCTCCTGGCAGCTTTCATGCAGGAAAGTGACCTAAAATAGGCACCGGAGGAAAGGATTATTATTGGGAAAGGCTTGGGAGGGCAGGGCCCACCCACAGACCACTCATTTGCCTACTTTAGGCCATTTGTCATTTCATGAGGTATTTGGCTTCACCCTGTCCTTAGTATGAAAACATGCACCCCTGTTTGGGTACTGCAGTTCCTTTCCATCAGAAATATTTAGCTTTTCAGGCCCCTGATTTTAGTCACATTCTATTTTCCTCTGAAGGAAACAACACAGGCTTGATTCTGAGACACTCCCTGCCTCTTTTCCTTTCAGAAGAAAGCCATATTCCCCCCCTCACCCTTGCTCTGGTTCAAAGCATTTCGATACCAGCATTGTCCAACTTTGCAAAAAAATATGCTCCCGATAAAAGGAGAGACCGGGTGCTTCAGAAAGCAAGCAAGGGCCAATTTGAAAAGGTTAAACCCTTCTCCCCTTCTGATTTTTCTCCTACTTTGGCTTCCCCTTACATGGTTGGATTCTTTGGGAGATAACTTTCTGATGCTTCCACTCAGCTCCACCCCTCCTCTTTTTGCAGAAAGGAAATCTGAAAGAAATGGATTGAAATCTTTGGCAATACTTATCTGTCCCCATTCTCGCCCTTCCCCCTCCCTTATTGTCATCCAAAGCAAAGAGCCAAAGTTGATGACATCTTTATGAGGCTGCCTCCGGTCAAGACTATTAGGATCTATTCATTCTGCTGGAGGGGAATTTTTCTTTTTTCCTCCTCCTCCTCCTCTCCTCCCCCCTTCCCTTCTTGCTCCCCCCCTCCTGTTTTGTCTCCTAGCACCATCCTATCTCCCTCTTCCTCCTCCACCTCCCCTCTGGCATTGGCTGGGAGAGGGTGGCCTTGATAATTCACCACACTTCTATAGTTTTGAATGGAATTGCCCAGGAGAAACAAAAGGGGAGAGGGAGGCGAATGACCTCATAGGCTTTGCAACTGATTGGACGCTCAGCTCCCACGGGAGAGGTGACATCACCCCCTTCTTTGTCTTTCCCGGCTTCCATCTCCCCATCTCTCCTGCCTTCTCTGTGGGATGCTGTTGCCAGGGCGATGGCAAAGTCTTGTTAGCTTGCTCATCCAAAGGAAAGGCAGTTCATTATAGGTTTGACAGAAGAAATGTGAGGGTGAGAGGAATAACTTACAGTTAACAACAATAACAAAAACAAGCTCCCTATTGTCTTTCTGTTTTCTGAATCCTGTCAAATAAAATGCGACTGGAAGGGTGTATTTGAGGTGGTGGTGGTGGTGTGAGGGGAGGATTGCATGGAATTCCTGCTAATTCCTTTTGCAGCAAATACCCAAGTTAGCCTTGGCATTTTTTTCAAGAGGCACAGAATAGTCCTAAATCTTTAGCTACTTTTGTTCTGATGACATAAATTGCAGTATATCGGCTGTAAAAAGAAAGGCTCAATTCATAAAGGCCAAATTTAACATCATTTGTTAATATATTAGAGGAGCTCCCATTTAAAAGTGAACATGAACTGGCCTTTTTGTTCCAGGAAGTTGTACTCTCACTGGATTGTGGACAAAGTATCTGAATTTGTGCCTTACCAAAAATAGTTTTAGTCTTTGTTTTCTTTCACCACTATTTCACCATGGAAATATATGACAGTTCTAAGATGTGGAATTCCTTTCATCTTTATGAGATTAAATTATACGAAGGTAAAGATTGTTATCTTTGGCTCTTTAACTACCATTTTCCCAAACACTTTTTGTCATGTTATTTTTTCAAAAGTGGGTTTGTTTTAGAGCCAATGTTCCAAATGCAAATTATTGACTTGATTTCTTTTCAACACGACAGAGCTTTTTGTTGCTTAGAAAGTACAAACCCAAAAAACAAAACAAAAAAACAAAACCCCTTGTCTTTTAGAATACAGGATTTTGGACTTATTTAGCCTAGCTAAATAAAAAGACAAATGTGAAAAAAATCCACATCAGATATACTTTATAAGCGACTGCTTCTTTAGAAAGTCACGAGGAGGAATAACATGCCTCTATCCACCCAGTATTTTAAATTTTCCCTTCTGTGGCAGCAGCAAAGTTTCTCCAAAGAAGAAGCTGAATGGGAACAAACATGCAATCTCCTTTTGAAAAAGGTGTGACTCTTCTAGGAGCTGAAGCCGCTAATGGGGTGCAGGGTGTATAGAGAAGTTTGTCCTCATCTCTTGAGCTCTAGTTTCTGGCTCGACTCCCAGTCGGGCTGAAGAATTTCTTATTTGTTATATAATGGGCGAGCATGACTAACAAATAATTAGTCTGGATGTTTGTGTGAACCTTTCCATAAAAGCTCCTCTGAGCTGCCTGAAGAGGATGATAATGTATCTAAATGATTTCCTGTCTCTCTGGTTGCCAAACCCTGGCTGAGCCGACTTAGCCAAGAAAAAACTCATGCACAATGTATTTGTGTAGTGGCTGGAAGCTACTTTAGGAACTTAAAATAGTGTGGTTTTTAAATTTAATAAAATAAGATCCAGTGAAACCAAGCCACAGCAAGTATCAACTGCATTGTTCACAGCTTATAAAGTTTTCGGCTGAAATTGCTAAAAAAATATATATATATCAAACTTCTGCAACATTTTGGTATGTGTTAGCTGAAACTGAGATTGTTTTGGTTTCATAATTCAATTGGACCTACAATGTCCTGATCCATTCAAGGGAGCCTGGTTGTATTACACTAATGGAAAATCAAGCTAACACAGATTCTTCAGGTTCACATTTTTACTAAAGTGGCATTTAAAAAATGCATTTTCATTGTTTCATGGAAAACAACGCACCTTCATTCATATCAAACCGTTAAGTTGGTAAGACCTGAATACCGGCCGATAGCTAAGGTCAATTTTTAAGTTTGGGATGGAACTAGTAAAGTATAACAGAATTTCTGATCAGCACTCTGCAGGAAACAAAAAGTGCAAAGTATTGTGGTCTTGCTGTTTTTACTGCCACAGTGTAGGCCTGAAATTAGACTCATACCTGGTCATTGTTGCCAGCATTGCTGAAGGTATCTCCTTGGACATTTAAATAAAGCTGTCAGGGTTCCAAGTAACACCCCCAACTAAAGAAGACTCCGAAGCTAGAAGTTCCTCAAAGTTCCACTTTATTAGAGATGTCATATTGGTACATCTGGGAAAACCCAAATCTGAAAGCTTCCGAGTTTTCCCCACCCAAAGGAAAGTCAAAGTCCCTTCCCCTGTACCCACATGTCCATCACATGGTTCAGTCAATCCATCGTTCCAACTGAAGATGCCTCCCAGTCACACCCCTACAGGTGCAGGCTGAACGTCTTTGACTCCCAGAGAAAAGAATGTTTTTATGGCTAGATAACTCTACAACTCCATGCAATCCCCCCTCACAGTTTTCCACTGCACCAAGTGTGGCAGCCCTGAAGATCCAAAGAAAAAAATGGCCTCTAGGGCTGACAAAAACTTCTTCCACAACCTTCTAATTGTGGAACTATGAATCCCATAGTTCCATTCTTTGCTCTGTGGGGGAAGCTATAAATAGAAATGCTTCTATGGTTAAACTCAAAACTATCCCATATTTGTATTATGGAGTTAAGCACAAATATAAGTTAACTATTAATCAGTCAAGTTACATAATTATGAATTCCTATGGCTAAAATCTCTACTCCCACAGCATCAGCAAATACTGTTAAGTTCCGGAATTCATAATCTAAAACGTGAATGCTATGTAATCCTAATTCTAAAAATCTAAAATTACTACACCTAATAAAATAAAACTAACTTAACTAATTTATAGATAGTATTAAATAAAAAATAAACTATTTTACATCCATATAAAAGTAGTTATAATAGGAGGATAAAAAGTAGCTCACTAAAAAGGCTGTCACATGGCAGCCATCTTGCCTCGCTAAAATCTCTACAATGTTTTCTTTATAAAGCTTACCACATACCAGTGGTGGGTTGCTTCCAGTTCTGTCCGGTTCTATAGAACTGGTAGTAAAACAGGTGGGAAGCTCAGCCCACCCACCTTGACGTCATCAAGGATGATCTGCGCATGCACAGAAGCTTCTGCACATGCATGCGCGCTACCGTTGTGAACCGGTAATAAAGGTAAGTAGAATCCACCCCTGCCACATACGTAGTTATAACTTGCATATGAATTTTTAAATTTTTCATTAAAGAACCACTGCTCCAGTGGTTTCCTTAAGCAATTAATGCTGGTTACACTATACGGGAATGGTGCAGACCTGTTGATCACGGAAGGGGTGTTGCATTAGTCCTTAAGAGCTGGTCATTCCATCTCCTTTACCAGGTTCTTTAGCAATAGCACTTAGACATATACCACTTCACAGTGCTTTACAGCCCTCTCTAAGCAATTTATAGAGTCAGCATATTTCCCCCCTCATTTTACCCACTTTGGAAGGATGGAAGGCTGAGTCAAACTTGCGCTGGTGAGATTTGAACTGCCAAATTGCAGTCAGCAGGCAGTCAGCAGAAGTACCCTGCGGTACTGCACTCTAACCACTGCGCCATCACTGCTCATTTATCTGGGACTTTATCAGTATGAGAGGCCTGTAAGGGAATTCTCAATGTACAACCATTCGTTTAATGACTGTTCAAAGTTACAACGACACTGAAAAAAGGGACCTGTGATCAGTTTTCACACTTGCAATGTTGCAGCATCCCCATGATCATGTGATCCAAATTCAGGTACTGGGATGTATTTATGACAGTTGTACTTCCCGGGGAGTCATATGAACACTATTTGCAATCTTCCCAGCCGGCTTCCAAACAAACAAAGTCAATGGGAGAAAACCAACTTTGCTTAACGACCACATGATTCACTTAACAACTACAGCAAGTCACTTAACAGCAGTGGCAAAAATGCTGTAAAACAGGGCACAACTCACTTAGCAACTGGCTTGCTTAACAACAGGAATGTGTGGCCATGGGTCGAGGACTTCCTGTACCGTGATTTGAAATGAAGGGAAGTAAAGGATAAGTGAAGGATTCAGCTATGTACCTCACTATCTAGCACAGTTCCTGAATGAGCTAACATCAACTATCTCCACAACAAAAGATGTGGAGACTCTAGAAAGAGTGCAGAGAAGAGCAACAAAGATGATTAGGGGACTGGAGGCTAAAACATATAAAGAACAGTTGCAGAAACTGGGTATGTCTAGTTTGGTGAAAAGAAGGACTAGGGTTGACATGAGAGCAGTGTTCCAATATCTCAGGGGCTGCCACAAAGAAGAGAGAGTCAAGCTATTCTCCAAAGCACCTGAGGATAGAACAAGAAGCAGTGGGTGGAAACTAATCAAGGAGAAAAGCAACCGAGAACTAAGGAGAAATTTCCTGGCAGTTAGAACAATTAATCAGTGTAACAACTTGCCTCCAGAAGTTGTGAATGCTCCAACACTAGAAGTTTTTAAGAAGATATTGGATAACCATTTGGATAACCAAATGGTGTAGGGTTTCCTGCCTAAGCAGGGGGTTGGACTAGAAGACCTCCAAGGTCCCTTCCAACTCTGTTATTCTGTTCTATTCTGTTCTGTTCTATTCTGTCTACAAGTAGTGTTGGAGGCCTTTGTCTTGAGAAGATTCATACTGAGATTACTCCCAAGGCAATAGCACTTATATTCACAGAGCCTCGGTGGTGCAGCAGACTAAAGTGCTGGTAAGTGCTAGCACTTAGCTGCCAGCTGCCTGCAATTAGTGCAAGTTCGAATCTCACCAGGCTCAAGGTTGACTCAGCTTTCCATCCTTTCAAGATAGGTAACTTGAGGACCCGGATTGTGGGGGCAATAAGCCAACTTTGTATAGAATAACACCGCTTGGGGGGGCCGAAAACCCTAATAAACAGGTATATACAAAAAAGTATGCAGACTATTGCTATAATGCATTGTAAGCCGCCCTGAGTCTATGGAGAAGGGCGGCATATAAATTGGACTAATAAACAAACAAACAAACAAACAAACAAACCACCCCATAGTGCTTTGTGCAGTTTACAATATCAGCATATTGCCCTCAACAATCTGGGTCCTCATTTTAGTAACCTCAGAAGATTGTAAGGCTGAGTCAACCTTGAGTTCAACCAGGATTGAACTCCAGGCTGTGGGCAGAGTTTGCCTGGAATACTGCATTGTAACCACTGCGCCACCAGGGCTCTAATAATTTTTGTGCACAATTTCATGATTCCCATAGAAACTTCCTATCCAAGTCTGAAGGAGGATGGCTTATACATGCCCATTCCAAAATGACATCCTTGGCAGTTGTGATGTATTCTCCTCAGTGGAGCTCAGATCTTGATTACATTGGTTCATTTCAGAGGGAATGGGAACTCTCCAAGGATTTCTGGGAAATATTTTCTTGTACCTGGATGGTTGCTCTATAGATATGGAATACTGAATCTTCCAATACTTGACAAGATAGCCCCTAATTGCACCTGCTCTATGATGTGCCATTTAGCACATGGTTGTATATAAAGCAATTGCAAACATTAAAGAGTAATGGCAGGAGGCTGGAACAGCTATATTATAGACTTAGAGACATGTCAGGTTGGAAACAATCTACAGTATGTTGAAACTTTCACCACTGAATAACTGACTCACATTCCTGAGTGTAGCATGGAGAACCACTGATGAGAGTTATTTTGAATTGTTAGGTGGATGATCTAGTCTTTAGTAGTTCTGGCCTGTGTCCAGTTTCTACCTGACTTTCATTGTTCACAGTTGGGTGCTTCTTCATAGATAAGATTACTTGGATTCATGCTGGGTTTGATGTTATTTTGGGAAAAATCATGCCAAAGGTGTCCATCATGCCATCTTATAACTTCTGTCTGAGTCAGTATTGTGGTTGTCTTCTGAGGAAGTGAATAAAGTTTTTGGATCTGTTTGTGCCATTATTGATACATTGGACCCCTCCCAAATCTTTTTTTTTTTAAATTTGATTTATATGCCGCCCTTCTCCGGAGACTCAGGACGGCTTACAGTGCTTTAAGCAATAGCCTTCATACTTTTGTATATTTTATACAAAGTCAGCTTATTGCCCCCACAAACTGGGTCCTCAATTTACCTACCTTAGAAAGGATGGAAGGCTGAGTCAACCTTGAGCCTGGCAAGATTCGAACTTACTTTAATTGCAGACAGCTGGTGTTAAATTACAGTGCTTTTAGTCTGCAGAGCTATCCAGGCTCTTACTAGGTTACAAGGGCTTCTAAAGACCAATATTTCACTTTTGTGGTTGAGTTTCCTATCACCTTAAAAGAAATGTAGATAAAGCTCTTTCCTAAGGAAATATCTTTGGATCTAGCTGATTTTAACAACGTGCCATATTCAGCCAAAACATTAAAGAAGACATGGCTCTTCCAGGAGTACTTAGATTAAACAGATTTTTTTTGATCCTTTTCAATCTGGTTTAAGCCTAACAGAAGTTAGCACAGGTTTTCAAAGGCTGAGCTTGAGCATTGGAGAAAGAACATTGGTGTGGAGGGGATAAAAATAGGTGGTGGGTTTATTATCCCTGCTTCCTAAACTACTCTTCCACAAAATGGCTGCTGCAAGTTTCCCCTCCATCCTCTTTTTGCTCAGAAGTTTGTACTAGCTGTTAATCCTTCCTCCCCTCTCTTCCCTTTCTTCCCCACCCATTTTTAGAACAAAGCAGATTGGGAGGGGGAGAATGGGTAGAGAGGGCAGGCTGACAAGCATGGGAATCTGGAAGTCTATTCAGTGATAATTATGGCCTCAATATGATTGGGGGTTGCAGGAGAAACGCGGGGGGGGGGGTGTCTGTCCATATGTAGAATGGCAACTCTAACAGGCCAGAGAGACAGCCTCCTCCCCCAATTTGCTGAAGCCGAAAGAGGTCCTAAAACAAGAGCTTGGCTCTTGCAAAACAGGAAAATGAGGCTGAGCAATATAGGAAGGGGGTGACGGCTACAGTAAGACAGAGAAAATTTGGGGATGCAAGCTCAAGACAGGTAAATGATATCCAGCATGCTGCTACTGTACCTTGTCAGAGATCCAGTGTGTGAGAAAGGCTTGCCGGTACTATTGCATCAAAGCAGTTTGGAAAAGGAAATTGAGATATTTCTACAGTACATCTGGTTTCCAAGCCAAGCTGTCCTGTTCTCTGCAAAGAAACGTCAACTTCAATTGGTTCAAGGAAGTTGAGGTTATTAGTAATCGTGCAATGATTTTGTTTTCTGTTCCTTAGGAATCTCAGCCTTGTATGATTACCAACATCATAGTAATATTGTTATAATTAATTTCATAATTGAAGCACTTTATTGTATGGAATGATTTAGACCTTCCTTTTTTATTTAAACCAACTACCCAGAGTCACTGGGATTAGGAAGACATAGAAATGTAATAAATTGCTGTTGTTATTAACTATTAAAAAAAAACCTCATGGCCCCACTTCTCCCATTACTTCAAACCCAATATATTAATGTAAATGATTGCATAGAGAGGCGCAAAACTGCTACTTCTAAAGAGCCAGATTCCTTATTAATGATCTCCTTCAAAAAGATAGCAGGTAAAATATGGAGCAAAAGACTGTTCTTTTACAGTGACTTGTCTTTGCTGGGAATCTTAAGTCTTCTTGCTCTTCCAAAACTCAGCAGCCCCAGAAGAAAAAGCAGGAGCTATCTACAACATATAGTGTAAGGATTGCAACAATCACTATGTAAGACAAACAGGAAGAAGACTGGCAGATCACATCTATGAACACCAACTAGCAGTCAGAAGACACTTAATTTCACAACTCATGGACAGACTTAACCATAATTTCAACTGGGAAGCTGTGATCTTTCTAGTTCAAGTCAAGTTCAAAAATGTGAGAGAATTCCTGGAAGCCTGGCACTCAGACAAATCAGCCATCAACAGGCACATAGAGATAAACTTCATCCATATACCATGCAAAATAGATAATCAAAAAGCCAAAAAAGAAACAAAAAGACCAAAACACCTCCTCACCAACAACCATCATCTAAATGAGCATATATTAAAACTAAGATTAACACTAGACCAACAATCAAGAAGTAAACTATACTTCACTAACTTGGAAACCACCAACTCCCATCAAATAAGCTAACAGTAAACAACAGCCTAATCAAGGAACCACCAAAACCACTCCCATTAACATTCACAGGGCAAGTATATACAACGAGTGCTGATGATGTTACCTAGTTTGGTAAATGAAAAGTCCAAGAAAACAATCAAGCTCAAAGAACACCAAGGACTCCACAAGTCAACCATTGCATGGTAGCATAAATAATTAGAACTTGGAAGTCAGAATAAGTGCTTCATGTATTTGAGCATGTCTGTGTGTCATAAATTAGCTATGTGAAGCAACAGGGAGACCTCCTAGCTATGATTAGTTTCATTCCTTTTCCCATGGAAGAGTGTATCCGTTTCTCAGCACTGCTTGTATCTACTGAATGGAATGAAGCTTTTGCCCAGAGGGCTGTGATAATTGTAGCTTTGAGTCACAATCCCTTATGTGACTTATACAATGTATAATTAACAGAATAAAAAAGGACGGTCAGGTTATGCCAGGAAGTTCTGTGCCCTCTGAATTGCAGAGGAAGGTGGAGGGAGTGATGGAATTACTTGATTGACAGCTTGCCAATAGAGAAAGATAAGAGCTTGTCATAAAGATGAATCCTTCTATTGACTGATGGTTCCAGAGACTGGGTGCTGTGAAAAGCCAATCTACCTTAACTGCAGAGGACATGAAGCTTATCAGAGGCTTTCTGCAGGTGCAAGCCACTTCTCATGAGGAGGGTGGGATGAAAATAATGAAATGGTGTTTATATTTCCTTATGTGCAACCTATTAAAAGCAAAGCCGATTAGGACTGGGCAGTGGTCTGGTTCAACATTTTACTTCTAGATTTGAAACATCTACCAAGTAGAGGCTAGTGCAGATTGTACTTGGAACAAGGAATTTTGTTTCTGAGGAATTTATGTTAAGAACCAGAACTGAACTGACTTTAAAGTCTTCTGCACAAAAATAAGACTACTGATTGAACTACAACCTCCAAGCCTTTTTCATGGCACCTATACAACTGAAGGCTGAGTTTCGCATGTGTGTTAAATCACAGACAGTCAGAAATCCTTGCTGGTCTACTAGCATATTACAAGTATGTTTTTATCTATCTTCTTTTGATTCTGGCATAGATGATCGCTTTGCACAATATATGTATTCTTTGTTCATACTGCTTAAATGAAAAAGGAATGAAACATGAAAACTTTTGAAACATTTATGTAGGAGATGACCAGGCTGAGCCCAAGGGGAGGGGTCATGTGTCATCAGTCTTGAGTCCCTTCGTGCCCACAAGAGGTCTACTGGTAAGTCCAGCCCACCTTGAATTTCATTGACTCTTATTTACTGCCAATTTGCTTTGACCATTAGTAGTTCAGATTCTTATAGAGAGATGAAGCTTGCAAATAAACTCTTATATAGATTTGAACTGCCTGAGTTTCTTGATTTCCACGCTTGACAATTTATGTGTACAAGTAGTCCTCAACTTATGACCACAGTTGAGCCCAAAATTTCTATTGTGTAGCGAGACAGTGAGTTTTGCTCCATTTTACAATCTTTCTTGCCACTGTTATTAAGTGAATCATTTCAGTTGTTAAATTAGTAACACAGTTGTGAAGTGAATCTGGTTTCCCCACTGACTTTGTCAGAAGGTCACAAAAGGTAATCATATGACCCTGGGACAATGATTCAGTTGCCAACCATCTGAATTTGATCATGTAACCATGGGGATCCTGCAATGGGCATAAATGTGAAAAATGGTCATAATTCACTTTTTCAATGCCATTGTAACTTTGAACAGTCACTAAATGAATGGATGTAAGTTGAGGACTATCTGTATGTTGATCTGAAGAATTATACCAGAATTAAATACCAGTTTAATTATACCAAAGAATTAAACTTTGACTATGTTATAACTTGGATAAAAATTACAGTTTCGTGCTTTCCTCTAGACTTTAGCTCTAATCATGCAGAATGCACATTAAATGAAGTTTCCAGTCATGCTCAGAAAAAAAATGTTTAAAATTTAATTATAATTTAAATCTAATCTGGTTTCTGGTTTGGCCTCACTCACTTCTTGCCCTGCCCCAACATGTTCTTTCAAAGGCTACAATTTTCAGATCCAAAAAAGTTCAGAACTTTATTACTATGTAGTATACAATCTGGACTCTGCACACACAGGCTTTGCAGAAAATAAACTCGGCAAGTACATTCAACAGGAAACCGAAGTTTTGGTCCTGCTTGGTTTGGGAACTGAAACAGATACACAAGACTTGGAAGACTAATTGTATGATGATGAGGAGAAGGAATTTATTTGCTATATGACCTGATTATGGTAATATCCATGACAGTTTTGAATTCTGTGAAATAACCTTTCTAATGCAACTTTCTTTCTTTCACTTCATGTTGCTCTGTCTTCTTATAAACCGATATGAATATTTACACATATGCAATTATTTTTTTGCATTTCTACACTGGCCTTTTCTTCAAAGCATTACAATAATTGGGTAAAGTAGGTCAGACTGAGAGATACTGAATGGTCCAAGGTCAGCTAATGAGTTTCACAGCTGAGAAAAGATTAGAAACAGGGTCTTTCTAACTCTACATCTAATGATGCAATAAAGAAAAGGAACTTGGGAGAAGTTGGCTCCAGTACTATTTATACTGGCTGATGCATTATTTATCGGTATTGTAGGTTTAGCAAATTGGATAATTGACTTTTGCTGATTAGGACTGAACAATGACTTTTTATAATTTGATTATTGATAAGAGATGAGATGTGGGAAAAAGATTTATCATTATTGTTGCTGAAATGTTATAGAAGGTGTTAACTTATTGAAATTGCTTATACTTGTCTGAAGAGAGGGGGCAGATATCTTTTACATACAGGTAGTCCTTGACATATGACCATTTGTTTAATGACTCATTAAAATTGTGACAGCACTTTAAAAAGTCACTTATGACCAGTCGACACACTTATGTGTGACCATTGCAGCAACCCTGTGGTCATGTGATCAAAATTGGGGTGTTTGGCAACTAGCATGTATTTATGAGGGTTGTGACATCCTAGCATCCCATAAGCATTTGTGACTTTCCAAGCCAGCTTCTGACAAGCAAAGTCAATGGGGGAAGCCAGGTTCACTTAATGATTGTGGTGATTTGCTTAACCCCCATGGCAAAAAAAAGGTTGTAAAATCAGGCACAACTTACTTAACAATTGCCTCACTTACTGACAGAAGTTCCATTCCAATTGTGGTCCTAAGTTAAAGTCTATCTGTATCTTCTTTCCTTTTTTATTTATTTTCTCAATCTCTTTTAATTCCTTTCTTTTCTTTATTTTTCATATTATCCGCATTGTCATATCATCTTTGTATCTTCCTGCTAAGCAGCGATGGACAAGAATTCCTGGTTTTCTCAGCCACATTTGAGTAGAGGTAGTCCTCAACTTACGACCCCAATTGAGCCCCAAATTTAAGTGAGAAATTTGTTAAGTGAGCCTTGCCCCATTTTATGTCTTTTCTTGCCACATTTGTTAAGTGAATCACTGAAGCTGTTAAATTAGTAACATGGATGTGAAGTGAATCTAGTTTCCCCATTGACTTTGCTTGTCAGAAGGTCCCAAAAGGGGATCACATGACCCTGGGACACTTCAACCATCATAAATGTGAATCAGTTGTCGAGCATCCAAATGTAAATCATGTGACCATGGAGATGCTGCAACGACCATAAGTGTGAATGGTCATCAGTAACTTTTTTCAGTGCTGTTGTAACTTCGAACGGTCACTAAGCAAACTGTTGTAACTCTAGGACAACCTGTATGTTAAGCAATACAGTTTCTAGTGACTTACTATATTATGATTATCAGCAGAGTATAACTATATGAGCGTTTTGTCTGGGATAAATCTAAACACACACAAGATAAACATGGCTAACTGCAGTTTTGGGCATTCCTTAGACTCGTTGTTTCTGGATTTCCTTTGAAAATTGAATTCTACACATTGACAATTAGCACCACCACATCACTGACTGTAAAATATCTGCTAACATTTCACGGAAGAAAATAGTGATTCTATGTAGTTATCTGTGCCTGGGCTAGGATGGAGTCTGCATTTGTTATGGAAGGTGTATGTGCTGTGTAAATGATTAAGAATTTGTTTCCTTTCCTGTAATTAGTAGCTTTAATGCTTTGTTGCTGTTCTTTTTACTCCCTGACCAGAGCGGGCAACCCTAAAAATGTAAATGATAAATAAAAATACATAGTAATATCTGACTTTATTGTCAAGAGACCCCAGGGAAACAGAATGCTAAAATTAATGTACTATACAACAATTGGTGCCAATGCAAATATTGAAAACATGAACTGTTGGCATGCATGAAATAATGAATGAAACACCAATAAAGGAGAATATTTGTAGCTCAGGGTTGAAATGAGGGGTCCTTGGTGCTCTCTGAGCTTGGTTGTTTTCTTGCAAACATTTCATTACCTAAACTTGGTAACATCATCAGGGCCAGACAGAAGTAGAAGTGACACTGATTATGTCACCTAGTTTGAATAATAAAACATCTGCAAGGAAACAAGGAGAACCTCTAAGGATTGCAACTCAAACATGCCCGATGCCTCCCATTCCTGTGGAAATATGGAGTCTTTCGTGTTCCTTATAGCATGCAGTGTACAGAATTGTCTCCTTTTCTTTGGTAGCAAGAGATGGTAGCAGTGAAAAAAACACCAGACTGCCTTGTGTTTTCTTCGGGTGTTGGCTTGTCTCCAAAAAGGATTGGTGCACACAGATTTACTGCACGTGATCATCCTTTAAAAAATTCGATTTTAACTTTAAAACCGTTTAAAAGAAGAAAATGGAGTACACTTTTGAAATTGTGATTGATCTGATCGTTGGAAGCCTCAGCTCCTCAGTGAGCTGGCATGTGAACATGTGTGTGAATGGTGGGCGTGTCAGCATGTGTGACAATAGTGTACACCAGGTAGATTCTGTAGGAATGGCGGAAAAGAGCCATTTGCTTTGGTCTGTGTTTTTTGCCTACGGTTGGCATATTTATTGCACTGCCCTTTTGGGGAGCCAATTTATACCCAGGGTGGGCTTCAAAAATTTTAGCAAGGGGTTCTCTGCCCATTTGCTGGGTGGGTATGGCCATGGTGGGCATAGCCTAGTCGGCCTCCTGCACCACAGTGGGAGGGCATTTTTGCCCTCCCCAGCCTCCGGAGGCTTTCCTTGAACCTCCGGGAGGGTGAAAACGGCCTCCCCAGGTTCCGGAGGCCCTCTGGAGGTTGGAAACAGGCCCGTTTCTGGCCTCCCCGAACTTCCGGTAGGCCTGTTTTTCGCCCTCCCCGAGCCTCCGCCCACACCCTGCACTTACCTGCATCCAAAACAAGCCATGTGGAGACTCCTGGGAGGGGAGGGGTTGGCGGGGCCAGCCAGGAGTGGGATTTGGGGGTTCTCCGAACTGCATAGCATCTTAGCTAGAGGTTCTCCTGAACCCCTGCAGACCCCCAGCAGCCCACCTCTGCTTATACCTACTGTATTTTAGTTTCTCCTTGTGATGTAACATGTTTACCAGGAGCAGTTCTGCTGCCTGGATTAAGTTTTTTTTTTCTTTTTCCTGTTCTACTCTTGTCTTATCAGCAAGCAGGCAGGAACAGAGCAGGCACACTAAGTCCTAAGCTGTCATCTCAAGCAACGCAGGTCTCAAATCCCCCTCCCCTCCCCAAACTCCTTTTCTTCACTGCTGCAATGATTAGGATAATGAAAATCTTGGAGGCTTCTCTGGCCTCTGAATAGGAGCTTTGTCTTTGTCAAGAAATGACTTGAAACTTATCTGGAGGAAGGTGATAGTTATCTGAAGGCTTCTGAACAGTTTGGATCCTGACTCGATACAGAGAGCTTGTAATTTAAACTTCAATCTACTTATTAGAAATGTGAGATACTGGTTTAATAATAAGAATAAGCATAAGAATCAGCTGTGTTTTCCTTTCCCATCCCTTGTTTTACTAGGTTTGGTATTCATCTTTCAATGCATCTCTCCCCCCCTCCCCACTTCGACATCAATAGGGTTTCATTTATAATAATGGCAGCTGTTTAGAAACATCAACATCAAACACAAGTATTTTGTCAGATGGTTCTCAGTAGTTGCAAATCATCCTAACATGGATTGCATTCCTCATCATATTCTCAAGAATAAAAGGGCTGACAAATATGTAGGGGGACTGAAGCCTAGTCTTGTCATTCTTTCAGACCAGATAGCTGTATGTCAAAGTCGTAATTATTTAGGGTTGGTTCATATATTAAGATTTATTTCACAGGACGATGAAAATGGTGCAATGCAGTTCAGGAAATCACATGTAGCCATAGATACGTTTACTGCCAGACTGTCATATTTGTTTCCTGGTAATGAAAACTACTATGGGAATTGTTGTTATTTACATATCTATAAAAGCTCTTGCTGTGTACTTCAGAAATAGACACACCCCTGTATCATTCTGTGTAATGTATGTACAGAACTGAAATGCTACAGTTCTCTATTGGATACAAGGTCTGCCATGCTAGCTTCTATGCATTCTTGTGCAGAAAATAAGATTGATCTAAAGAAATATAAAATTATTTTTGATTGCTGGTGTTCTGGAATACTATTTTAAACTTTGCACTTTATGGAAACCATTCATAGACATTACATTTATGCAGAAATCACATTTATGCAGAAAGGTAGTACATTTTGAATAACAGAAGTCATCACTAGAATGGGATGTTTTGTAATGCATAAATAATGCAAAACTAAGAAATATACTGATCATAAAATTAAATTTGGACTTGACAATTTGGAAACCAAATTTATTTCAACTGTACCAATTCAGACAACACACAGTTCAATCTGAAAAAAACCCCAAATCTAATCTAAACTAAAACTTATTAAATAACTAAAGGTCATTTCTCACATTGGTTAAAATGGAAGATGCAAATAGTTGCAACTTTTGAAAACATTTTTTGACATTTCACTTTTTGAGATAGAGTGCATTATATGCTGAGAGAATCAAATCAAATCCATTTTACTAGCAAGGTAAAAAAAAAACCCTAAATAACAATGATCAAATATAGCAAAGATAGTCCAACTATCATTAACCTTAAATGAATTCTCCTAGTATGTTTGTCTGTCAACTACAAAGAAAAAAAAAAAAGCTTTGGAGGTTTTATTTTTTTATTTGTCAAATTTTAAATCTGCCCAGAGCAACTGGTATTTAACTTCTTCAAATTTTTAAAAAAGGAAAAGTATTTATAAAGGTTTTGGTGGATATTTTTTTAACAGAATTAGATAGTATTGTTTCCTTCTGTGAGGCATAAACCCTGCCAAGTTTCAGAGGGATTAGAGCATTGACTCATGTGCAAGGAAAGTATTTAGGTGATTAAAAGTTTTCAGGTGATTAAAAAAAACCCCCTAATTCCCGATGTTGCTTGGTTGATAATTTATATGAAAACAGCAGATACTGTAAAACAGGTCTCTGCTAAGAAACTAGATAAATTATAGAATGGTAGATGGGGCTGTACTAATTACCATCACAACTGATTTTGATCAGAACAGAAATATAGGGGATTTGTTATTTCATTAGGATTTAGCAGAGATAAGCAACTCTTTTTTTCATGGATCTTATTTTGAGCACTGAAAGTTGTCCAATCTCGCCCAGGACATTTAGAAAGCCATCCAGTTCAAAATTAAGGAAAGTGAGGTCTAGAGATTAAATTTGTGAAAAAAAAGGCTAAATCACAGAAATCACTCCTGTGATTTTTTTAAAGCTTTGTTTCTTTAAAATAGTGTATTTGGGGACAGAATGTAATTACATTAGCAAACGAGGGCACGTGTACCAATTTTCAGATAGGCAGAATGAATGAAGCCTATTGTGCAAAGGGAAGGAGCATTGATAAGGAATGATGCTATCCCTTTCCAAAAGTGAAGAAAGAAATTATGTGGTTGAGGCAAAAATAGTAAGCAACCTCCTCCAACCTGGGTGTTTTCCATATGTGAGGATTTCAGAGCAAAATTCCCCAGCCAGCCTAGACATTGCTTTGCTTTGAATTCTGAGAGTTGAAGACAACTAGCAAGGCTGGCATTGATCTGAATCATAGACTTTAGATCCACCTATGCTGTCATGGCACCCAAGGTAGCAATGGCTCTCCAACAATTTCATTCAGCTAGAACAGTTTCTACTTCTTCTTAAGTACTTTCTATCTTTTCCAGGTCTTCTGTCAACATTTTGCAAAGGTCTTGGATGGTCTGCCTTTCTTCCTCTTCCTTTCAAGTGCCATGCAGTACGTAGCCTTGGTTTAGCAGTCACAAAGTGGAATCAGGAAAGCATACCCTGTGCACCATCATAATGACATGGAGATTTTCCGTAAAATAAATCAGTCCTTAAATCAGGTCAGCTGACTAAGGCAGCTCACAGGATAGCATTATACACCTACTTAAGTTATAGTATATAGGCGTGATGGTGAACTTATGGCACGTATGCCAGAAGTGGCATGCAGAGCCATCTCTCCGGGCATGCCAGCCATCACCTGTTGCTCTTCTGAGTTCTGGCGCGACCAACTGGTCTTCATGCACGGGAGCACCGGAAGAACAGTTCTCCAGCACGCATGTGCGCACTGAGAAACTGAGCTTCCAGTTTCCAGCGCACACATGCATGCCGTCTTCGCGCATGCATGTGCACCCTGGAAACTGGAAGCTCAGCTTCCCAGTGCGCACATGCGTGCCGGAGAACTGCACTTCCGGTTTCTGGTGCTCCCCCACGCGCGGTGCCAAAAAGGTTCTCCAACATTGGTATATAGCTTAAGAGTCTCTCACAACCCAAAGAGCTCTTTACCACTTTTTCCTCAAATGCTGTAAGTGAGCATCTGTTAGTCTGTTTTCAAGGCTAACTCTAAGTTGAGGGCTGACATATCACTCATTTAATTTAATGCTTCTTCCCACCAACACATGCTCCTCTGGCACTTTGTGTCACATAATTATTTTTATTTGTTCTTTCACGTCCTCTTTCAATCACTCTCTTGATATATTATTCAAATACTTTTCAATCCAAATCTCATGCTTTGCAGTTGTTCTTTCGCTGTCTTTTCTTTCCTTTTTTTCCCATGTGTATTTTCCCCTCAAGGTTCACTGTTGATAATATCTAATTCTGTAAAAAATGGTTTATTTCCCCAGATACACACCAAAAAGATACCATTTTCATTTTTCTTGTTTTTCTAAATGGCCTAATCTCTTTTTCTTACTCTCTCATCTTGTTTCTCTCCATCCAGTCATGTCACCTAACAGAATATTTTTTCCTCCAGGTATCATTCATTCACAGTCTTGTACAATTTTGCCCCAAACTCATATCCAGTTCTATAGTTATCATTCACTGAGATGTAAAATGTAACTAGCCTGATCAAAGTGACCCAGCAGGAAAATGCTTTTTTTCCCCCTTCATTAGAAAACTGAATAAGCTTCCCAATGCAATCAATCTGATTCTTGTGAGGGGGGTCATGAAGAAAGTTGGTGAAATGCCAGGCTTCAGTTGGCCCATTGCAGGGCTCATCCAGCTGTTGGGCTCTATGCCACCATGACCATTTCTGTTTTGGTTGTTCCATTACCAGATGGTACTTCAATTTTCAGAGATGGCATACTTCTAAATCCAGAAGAAAGCTCTTGTTCCTCTGCTTGTAAATTTTCAGGATCCTTTGGGCAGACATTGGAAACAAAATGGAAATTTTACCGGAAAGTTGGAAACAATACGTAGGTCATCCCAGAAGTAAAGCCCACAGGATTCAAAGGAAAAACAAGAGGCCATCCAAGTATCCATGCAACCAGAGACTTTACTGGATAACTTTCCTTAGGGAATGAGAAATAATTAAATAGAATTAAGATAAATTAAATTAAGCACAGAATTAATAAATTGATTAATTCCTCTTATTTAATGACATCTGTCTGTCTGTCTATCTGTCATATTGGTGTCTTACAAAAGGATTAAAAAAAAGCCTAAATGATTTTTTAGTCTATTATTCCATAATCTATGGATTTTTACAGGAGCTTCGGGGATAAGCGTTGGTGTTCCAGATGAAAAAAGCTAATCTAGAGAAAAGGCAGAATATAAATATAACAGCAAAGAAACTTTCGGTTAATTCAGCATAGATTTTTTTTAGTAATGCTGTTATTGTTCATGTCTAGCAAGAATTTAGTGAAATATTTTATTTGTAGCATCTTTGCTTCTGTTATACTTTTTCATGGGTTAGATTAGTTGCACTCTTCCCCCTTTCTCAAGATGCCCCTAGCATGACATCATTTGGCTTCTACAGCTTGGAGGTGAGACACTTTGCAGCTATTATCTAGAACAAACAGCTCAAGATAAATAAGCTGGAGGAAGCAATAACATTAAAGTTGTTTCCTTTCTTAATTTCTCAGTTGAATGAGCTAAGTCCTCAGGGCAAAATCAAAACCAAGTGAAAGCAAGTCTTCACAAACCAGCGTATTATTAATGCTTATGAACTTGTTTAAGGATGAATAAATAAAGGACAGTTGGTAGAGATTTGAGGCATAACTGTTTTCATCTAGTTGTCAGGCAAGAAGACAAGGCTAACCTTACCACCCCAAAATGGGGAAGAATGAATCATCACTGGTGCAACTGGTAGTACACTGACTCAGGACAGAAATCTTTGGTATTTCCAGAATAATCTGAATACCACTATTGATCACTATATATACTGTTAGTATAGAATCAGAATAATGATCAGGCTTAATCAAATAATGTAATCTTAATCTAATGATTCCTCAGTACTATGAATGCCTTGGTTTTCATCTCTTAAAAAAATATCTGCAGAAACATTTCTGCAGAGAAAAAAAATGGGTAAATAATGAATGAAAATGGCTCCATTTTCAATTATCTAATGAATAAAATGTGAAGTTCAATGCAAATCACATTTCATTTATTTAACAAAATTGTTATTATCCTGCCGTTTTGATTTTAGAAGTAACTCAAGGTGAACTGGGCTGAGAGAGTATCACTGGCCCAAAGTCACTCAGCCGGCTTTTATTCCTAAGAGACAGGACTAGAACTCAGAGTCTCTTGGCTTCTAGACCAGCAATACTACACTGCATTCCTGTGTAATTGCTGGACCTCTGAACAAATGCAAGACTCTGATTACAGTGACTGAGCAACAATTCATGGGAGTTTTGCTTAGTTTTATCACAGGAAGCCAAAGTCATATGAAGTGTTTATCCTATTAGAATTAAATCAGGGTACAAATTTTACATGATTTCTGATCGCATCGCTCCCAAGAAGTCTAGAATGGGACAAAGGATATTTTAAACAAACCACTTTAGTACTGTGGAGGTATTAATGAATTACGAGTATTTAGGAATTAGAGGGTATTCCTAAGAGTAGCTTAATACACATACTTCTGGTTTTTGTGGAAGTATAGCATAAAACAACCAAACACCCTCAAATGGGGGCAAATTAAATTAAAAAGTGAGAAGTTAATAGGAAGTGCCTTTTAAAGATTTGCCAACCTATAAGGGGAACAAAGCCTTAACCCACCTGCTTTCCTGCAGTGTGTAAGGAACTAGTGCGTGTGTATGGAGTGTGTGTTAGCAGCTGGATGATGTTTACATACACAGCCCCACGTGGCACCTTGAAAGAGTGACTGCCAGAGAATAGCAGTCCAGGTGTTCTTATTACAGCGTTTTGGCGATCTTCCGCGGGGTTCAGCCCCCTCTTCCTTTAAAGATCAAAGGTTCTGGAAACAGCCTCCTGCAAAGCCACCTAGGCGCTGGGCTCCACAGGCCTTTCCCCCCCTTTCTTAAGAGCTCAGCGTCAGGAAAACCTGATCCCAAAGGGAGCCACTTATATGGACTTCCCTTGCCTTCCCCCTCCCCTGCCGGCTATCGTCTGCCGTCTGCCTCCCGCGCGGCTTGCCTTGGAAGGGGGAAGGGGCTCAAGCCCCTTAGGTGGTGGCTCTCGTGGCTTTTGTCTCACTCCTACGAAGCCCGGGCTGTTCGTCAGCGATCTAGCGGAATAAGAGACGAGTACTTCAGTAAGATACTGGATGAAGTCGGGGGCAAAGCTGAAGCCAATGGCGGGAAGGGGAATACCGTGGCAAAAGAAAGCAAAGGGATCTATGGAGATTCTCAGTCATCCAGGTCACCGTTGTCCCAAAGGCGCTTTTTCAAGAGGCAACTGGACTTTCTGGTCCAGAACTGGACCACAAAGTGCCCCTTGAAAAAACACCTTTGGGAAAGCAAAGGTTATTGCTATTGCTATCCCCAATAGTAGTAGGCGCTTTGGGTACAATCTCCAAATAACCGAAGCACCACTTGAACCACATCGACGTTGACAAATTCAATTCAGTCAATTGCAAAAAGGCAGCTCTGCTCGGAACGGCTTAACAACCTGCGAGGGTACCTCTAACTAACACCATCAAACATCTGCTTGGCTAAAAAAAAAAAAAAGCCAACTGCAGTCTGAACATCTGACCGCCCAGACGACCAACCATAATGTAAATAACAATCGCCCCTGTCCATTTTCAAGCTTGGGGTTTGCCCTCGCTCTCGCGGAGCGGAGGTGCAGAGACCCCTGACGTCATTTTTGGGGCTGTGGGCGACCGCCGGGGGTGGGTGGGGGAGAATTGACGTCATTGACTCCTCGCGAGGCGGCTGCCCGGAGGAAAGGTCCGGCTTCGCTTTCCTTTGTGTGCGAGCGAAGCTTGGAGCGGCGTAGGCGACAAGCTATAAGCTGCTGACAGGGGCCCTTCTTAATTAAATTTGAAAAACGGCCTATATAAGAAGGCTTGGGAGCCAGTCAGGCGATCCGCTCTGGGCCTGAGCAACCGCCACAGGCTAGCACTACCACCCACAGCCCTGATCCCATGACATGTGCACGGATTAGGGAGAAATCCCTCTGCCCTGAGTTTGCCTTAACCCCTTCGGCGTTCCAAGACCGGCTTGCTGCAGACGGGCCTGGCAACTAGAAGATAGCTTTTTAATACCCGTGCGTTAATTGATATGTTGATTTACATTTTGTGGCCTAAAGGACATGGATATGCGTTTGAGAACAGCAGTTTCATTCAAATCGCAAGCACTGGAGCAGGGGCAGTGCAATGGGGGAAAGGGAGGGAGGGTTAGGAGTATTTTTTAGTAGAAAAGCAGAGTTTAGAATAGAGCCTTTCCACACTATGGTTTAAATTGCTATTCACCGATGATCCCTGAGTCAAACGAAAGGCTCAATTTGCTGTCCCCGCTCCCATTGCCAGTCATTTACTTAGGAACCTCTCTGTCGAAGGATAATGCCCTGATTTGTGAATTTGGCCCTTGCTATAGGCAAAGTGATGGGTTTTTTCCTCTGATATTGAGGCCGTCTTTCAGCTGATCATGGGCCAGGAGGGGAAAACATCCATTTACCAGGGGATTGCAACCAGAAAGGGAAAGAAGTGATTTTTAAGTTACATTGCTTGGGCTTCTCTAAATTAAGTTTGTCTGCCCCTCCCCCACACCACATTGGCATTTTCCCAACTAAAAAAGAATACACACAAAAAGAAACCTGGACAGAAATACATGGAGAGAAGAAGGCAGAACATGATTGTGCAATTAAATAGGCCGGTAGCATTTAAACTGGTGAGCAATCATTTCTTTTTATTTGGAAATCTTAAGAGGGAAGTACATGGCAAATGGCATTTTCTGGACACAGCAATGATGAAAAACAGGGCTGCTGTAAATGCTCCCTTAGTGCAACTGGGAAGACCTTTAAAGTGAAATAGCACAAATGATACTCCCTTTTTCTTTAGGAAATAATAGATTGGAAGCCGGTTCTCGTCTACCTTGTTGGAAGCCTGGAAAAAAGCTGGTGAAAGAAGAGAAAGATGAAAGGAATTTGGAAAATAAAGTAATGGAGAAGACAGAAACTGGGAGAGAAATGATTTCTGCTCACACAACAGATTAACTACCTAACTGCCTTTCAGTCAGAAACAATGTGTATTTTCATATCTTGAAGCCATGGTGGAATAATGATAGCTAAAAGGAGAGAAAGATTACTTTTATATGACTATCCTTACGGCAGATCAGCATTTCCAACTATTCCCTGTGCAGGCATGACCTACCTATCATTTATAGAGGGCAGGAATACATGATGTAATTCTCAACCTATTCCTAGCCAACAGATAGTACAACCTCTGCCCAGGTTGTCTGGTTCCACATGTAAAACAGTGTTTTCTGTCTTGTTCTGGCTGCATTTGTTGTCTGGTTCGCATCCTGTTTCAAGTTCTTGTCAGAAAACCCTTTTACTCCAAATGGCAGCAGCAGCTTGCAGGAGGAAGCTAGGAAGCTCCCTTCTCTATGATGGCTAGTTGTTGCCTTACATTGCTATTTCTTTTAGACATGGAATGGTGACGTTCTAGCACATTTTCAGTTCCAGGTTGAAAAGAGCTTATCAGAATAGAATAGAATAGAATAGAATAGAATAGAATAGAATAGAATAGAATAGAATAGAATAGAATAGAATAGAATAGAATTGAATTCTTTATTGGCAAAGTGTGATTGGACACACAAGGAATTTGTCTTTGGTGCATATGCTCTCAGTGTATATAAAAAGACAAGATACGCTCGTCAAGAATCACAAGGCACAACACCCAGTGACAATCATAGAGTACAATAAGCAATCAAATCATACAATATCAATATAAATCGCAAGGATACAAGCAACAAAGTTACAGTCATGCAGTCACAAGTGGGAGGAGATGGGCGACAGGAACGATGAGAAGGCCAATAGCAATAGTAATGCAGCCTAATGTGAATAGTTTGACAGTGTTGAGGGAATTATTTGTTTAGCAGAGGGATAGCACTTGGGAAAAAACTGTTCTTGTATCTAGTTGTTCTGGTGTGCAGTGCTCTATAGTGTCGTTTTGAGGGTAGGAGTTGAAACAATTTATGTCCAGGATGCAAGGGTCTGTAAATATTTTCACAGTCCTCTTTTTGATTTGTGCAGTATACAGGTCCTCAATGGAAGGCAGGTTGGTAATAATTTTTTTTTCTGCAGTTCTAACTATCCTCTGAAGTCTGTGTGTGTCTTGTTGGGTTGCAGAACCAAACCAGACAGTTATAGAGGTGCAGATGACAGACTCAATAATTCCTCTGTAGAACTGTATCAGCAGCTTCTTGGGCAGTTTGAGCCTTCTGAGTTAGCGCAGAAAGAACATTCTTTGTTGTGCTTTTCTGATGATGTTTTTGATGTTAGCTGTCCATTTTAGGTCTTGAGATATGATAGAACCTAGAAATTTGAGGGTCTCTACTGTTGATACTATGTTGTCTAGTATTGTAAGAGGTGGAAGTATCTTCAGCATAAAATCGGAGTCATCATCATTGACCTTTATAATACTTAAAATACTCTTTCCAGAGCCATAAAAACCACAGAAAGAACAATTTGATAAAAACAACAAAACAAGCTCTCATAAAAAAACAAACAAACAAAAAAAAAAAACAAAACAGTGAGAGCACAATTACAATGGGGTCCATTTTAAAAAGCAATTTAAAATTTGGCTTGCTCCAATATCAGCTGCCACTTTGCAGAAGGTTCGGTGATGGAATATGTATGATGTATAAATGAAACCACACCCCTCCCCAAAGCAGTGTAAGGCCAATGCTGCAGAGAAGGCCCTTTTACTGTTAACTGCATTGATAACCAAGCCATCCCCAGTTGATCTTCGTACACAGGATCTGCGGCTTTGGGAGAGGTGGTCTTTTAAATACAGAGCCCTAAGACCACCCAAGATTACAATTCTTTACCTGTTTAAGATTTATGAAGGAATCAACATGAAAAGGCCTGAAAGTTTCCTTTTGTTGCTTTTGGAGGCCAAACAAAATTATTATAGCTTCCATCTTCTCCCTACCAACCAGTGGTGGATTGCTCACGGTTCGGATCGGTTCGCAAGAACCGGTAGTAAAACCAGCAGGAGGCTTTGATGACCTGGATGTCATCAAAGTAGATCTGCGCATGTGCAGAAGCTTCTGTGCATGCGCAGAAGAGCGTGCGCGATAGAGATCAAAGCAAGCTCGCATGCGCGGACACGATGCAAACCGGTAGTAAAGGTAAGTAGAACCCACCCCTGCTACCAACCACAAAAGTTGATCAGCTCTTGGTTTATAGAGAATATAAAGAGTCTCTGTCCTTGGATACTTTTAAAGTGCTTTTCTGAAGAGACATGTTTCGTTGTCCTCTTGAATTCAGTGGAAATAAGCATCAGATAATTACTCTTCCTTTGGATAGGTCTAATAACAGTAAGCATGAAGAGCCTTCTGTAATTTATGGGGCAGCATGTGATTCTTGAATAAGGCGTAGTTGAAGGCCTGTCATATGATAGCATTTATTCTGCGATATTTGTGGCTAGATGGCATGTTGAATCCTAGTAAAGTCAAGGTCATGTTTGCCCTATTTTCTGTTAAACTAGTTGTTTGAGATTGAGTGGAATGGTATGAGCAACAGGGCAAAGCATAAAATGAAAGAACTGCATTGTTCCTGTTGTTGTCGTTGAATAGTGAAGTTCTTTCCAATTCTTTTGACCCTGTGGACATGATTTCATGAAAACTCAATAGTAACTGCTTATTTGAGTTCTGTAAGCTCATCCTTCATGTCATCAGTGACAATATTTACTCATCACTTCTTGGCTTTTTTTAAAAAATTGCATTTGCTTTTTCCAAACATCAGCGTCTTCTCCAATGACATCTGCTTATGCATTACATGTCCAATACTTTCATGATTATTGCTTCCAGTAAACAATCTAGTTTTATTTCATTTAGTATTAGTTTCTTTGTAGCTATGGTGAAACATATTCTTCCTCTCTTATTAAAAATTACAATTACAACAATATAAACCAATACAAACTAAAAAAAAAAAATAGAAGCTGCAGAAAAAACAGAAAATAAATAAACAAAAAAAAGAATATAGACGGATAAAATTGATATATTTTTATTTATTTATTTATTTATTAAATTTTTATACCGCCCCCTCTCCCGAAGGACTCGGGGCGGTGAACAGCCAAAATTAAAAACACACAATACAAATATTAAAATGCATTAAAACAGAATTAAATTATCTTAGGCTTCTCCAATTTAAAACCCCGTTACCCATAAAATTCACCAATTAAAAAATTTTAACCCAGCCCGGCTTGCTGAAATAAAAAAGTCTTCAGGGCCCGGCGGAAGGTCCGGAGATCCGGGATTAGTCGTATCCCTGGGGGCAGCTCATTCCAGAGGGCGGGTGCCCCCACAGAGAAGGCTCTTCCCCGGGGGGTCGCCAGCCGACATTGCCTGACAGACGGCACCCTGAGGAGACCCTCTCTGTGGGAGCGTGTTGGCCGGTGGGAGGTTATCGGAGGCAGAAGGTGGTCTCGTAAATAACTGGGTCCTAAGCCATGGAGCGCTTTGAAGATGAGAACCAACACCTTGAAGCGCACTCGGAAGACCACTGGAAGCCAATGCAGCTCGCGCAGGAGAGGTGTCACGTGGGAGCGCCATGCCGCCCCCATAAGTACCCGCGCGGCCGCATTCTGCACCAGTTGGAGCCTCCGAGTGCTCCTCAAGGGGAGCCCCATGTAGAGAGCATTACAGTAGTCAAGGCAGGAAGTAACGAGGGCATGAGTGACCGTGCATAGGGAGTCCCGATCCAGAAAGGGGCGCAACTGGCGTATCAGGCGAACCTGATAGAAAGCCCCCCTGGCCACGGCCGTCAAATGCTCTTCTAAGGACAGCCGTGCGTCCAGGAGGACACCCAAGTTACGCACCCTCTCCGTGGGGGCCAATGTCTCGCCCCCAATAGTCAGCGATGGCACCAGCTGACTATATCGGGACGCCGGCAGCCACAGCCACTCCGTCTTGGAGGGATTGAGTCGGAGCCTGTTCCGCCCCATCCAGACCCGCACCGCCTCCAGGCACCGGGACATCACTTCAAGGGCATCGTTGGGGTGGTCTGGGGTGGAGATGTACAGCTGGGTGTCATCAGCGTACAGATGGCACTGCACCCCAAAACCACGGATGATCTCGCCCAGCGGCTTCACATAAATGTTGAACAGGAGAGGCGAGAGGACCGACCCTTGTGGCACCCCACAAACCAAGTGCCTTGAGGTCGACCTCTGCCCTCCAGCCAACACAGACTGTGACCTGTCGGAGAGATAGGAGGAGAACCACCATAAAACAGTGCCTCCCACTCCCAACCCCTCCAACCGGCGCAGCATGATACCATGGTCGATGGTATCAAAAGCCGCTGAGAGGTCTAATAGGACCAGAACAGAGGAGCAACCTCTGTCCCGAGCCCTCCAGAGATCATCAACCAACGCGACCAATGCCGTTTCCGTGCTGTACCCGGGCCTGAAGCCGGACTGGAACGGATCTAGATAGACGGTTTCCTCCAGGTACTGCGGGAGCTGTCGCGCAACCACACTCTCAACAACCTTCGCCAGGAAGCGAAGGTTGGAAACTGGACGATAGTTTGCTAAAACAGCTGGGTCCAGAGAGGGCTTCTTGAGGAGGGGCCTCACCACCGCCTCTTTCAAGGCGGGAGGCAAGAACCCCTCACTCAAGGAAGCATTTATAATCCTCTGGAGCCAGCCTCGTGTAACCTCCCGGGTAGCCAGCACCAACCAGGAGGGACACGGGTCCAATAAACATGTGGTTGCGTTCAACCTCCCCAGCATCCTGTCCACGTCCTCGGGAGTCACAGGGTCAAACTCATCCCAGATAACCGTCTCAAGACAGACCTCGGACAACCCGCCTGTACCTACCCAGTCGGAGTCCAAGCCTTCCCGAATTTGAGCGACTTTATCGTGCAGATAATGCGCAAAATCCTCAGCACGACCTTGCAAGGGGTCTTCCCGCGCTCCCAGATGGAGAAGGGAGCGAGTCACCCTAAACAAGGCAGCTGGGCGATTTTCTGCCGACGCGATAAGAGCGGAAAAGTAATTACACTTCGCCGCCTTTATCGCCACTAAGTAGGTCTTGATATAAGACCTCACTAGTGTACGGTCAGATTCGGAGCGACTGGCCCTCCAACTACTCTTTAGGCGTCTTTTCCGGCGTTTCATCCCCCTCAGCTCCTCGGAGAACCAAGGAGCTGGGCAGATTCGGCGCCGGGTCAGAGGCCGCAAAGGCACGACCCGATCTAAAGCACCAGCGGCCGCCCTATCCCAGGCGGCCACCAGGTCCTCAGTCGAGTCGCGTGCCAGAGTCTCAGGAAATGGCCCAAGCTCCATTCGGAACCTATCCGGATCCATCAGGCGCCTGGGGCGGAACCACCTAATTGGTTCCGCCTCCCTGCGGTGGGGCATAGCGGTCAGGAAGTCAAGTCTAAGGAGAGAATGGTCTGACCATGACAAGGGTTCAATAACTATATCCCCTGTATCTAAGCCATTCAACCACTGACCAGAGACGAAAACCAAGTCCAGCGTGTTTCCTCCTATGTGAGTGGGGCCCTGAATTAACTGGGTCAGGTCCATGGCCGTCATGGAAGCCATGAACTCCCGAGCCGCCTCAGACGTTTCACCGATGGACGGCAGGTTGAAATCCCCCATGACTAAAAGCCTGGGGGTATCAACCACCACCCCGGCTATAACATATATAAAGAAATGACTTACCACAACACATGTTCATCCCAAGTATAAACAGTTTTAGTAACTTATCACCTTCTGTTCAAATACAACAAATAACCAGTGGTGAAATCCCCCCCCCGGTTCTACCCGGCTCGCTGAACCGGTAGCGCCAGGAGCGGGAGGCTCCGTCCACCCGCCGGCACATCATTATTTCCCATTTTTAACCATCTGCACATGCGCAGAAAGTTCTGTGCATGTGCAGAAGAGGTGCGTGTGCACGTAGTGCGTATGCTTTCTCACACAGGAGCGCACCTGAACTGGTAGTGAAGGTAAGTAGATTTCACCACTGCAAACAACTCCTCCTTTCTGAAGCCTATCTCTTATCTATAAACAAATGCATGAAGCCTCCTCATTTCAGTTCTGCTGTCAGCCAAAATCTATTAAGAGTTATTAAAAACATATCTTTTTTAACCTTGATCTGATAAACCAACTTTATACTCCTTCCTACAGTCTTGATTTTTAGTCCCTTCAAATAATGTCAGAGAACTTGATTTTTTGACCCTTCTCACAAAATTCTTCAAATCTTTAACAAGACTCTTTTGTAAATTTCATATAGGAAAACCATCCAGGTCATGTTCTTGGTTTGTTATTGGAATATCCATTTTAATTATTAAGACATCAGTTGGTTTTTTCCAGTTTAAAATCTTTTTCCACATGTCAGTTTTGTAATTAATAAGTAATTAACTCCTAAATCTTGTATCAAATTTATCATGACCCTTAGTTTTATTGCAGTTTTCTAAAATCAAAGTTTTAATTACCTTTCTGTGGGGTACATATGCCTCGGTTTGGCCATATAACATATATACTCTGCAAGGTGCACTGGCTTTAAATGGACTTGGATGCAATTCAAAATGCTGGTTATTGCCTACATATAAAGACTGTCCTAGCATAAGGCCAGATTATTTGTGTGATCACTTGTTTTCAGTTATTTTGGCTCATCCTTTCTATTAAGCAATGGCATCTAATGGGACCCTGCAAGTTTGCCTTCTCTATCCCAGGGTCTGGAACTGGCTTTTGGTGTATTTCTCTTGAGAGGTTAGAATCATTATTATTCATTAAATTTATACGTCACTCATTCCATTGTACAGCACCTCTGGGATGCTTACAACATTATAAAACAACAATATGAAACAAGGCATACAGATGTGGTCCTTTCCCTGAGCATTGGGCCTAGGTACTAGGTGAGCCTGTTTTGATATGTTGAATGTTTACTTTGCCTCATGCCTGAAATATTTGTAATTTTTAAAAGTATAACATTTATTGTATTGACTCTATCCTGTGTTGATTGGGTAGCCATATAAATCTATATAATAAATAAATATTTTAAGTCTTCATTTCAAGCCATCAATTTGTCTGAGACTGTTACTGTTTCTTTTTGCAATTTTAATTCAAATTTCATGTTTTCTAATCCAGCATTTTTCATGATGTGTTCTGCATAAACAGAATGAAGTAAGATAACAGTGTATAACCTTGCTGTATTTAATTTTGAATCATTTACTTGTTCCATATTCCATTTGAATTTTTGAACTGTTGCTTTAATTCTATTGCTGCTCATTAAAGTATAAAGTGCTGGACAGTGTCGTTTGACAGTGAGGTGGGTGGCATATAAATTTTTTAAACAAACAAATAAAATGATTTCTGACCAGTGATAGATGAATAGGTAGATATTTTAATGTGGAAGGAACAATGTGTTTTCATTTTTGTGTGCATTCATTTATCACAAAGGTGTGATAAATGCAGTGTCAGAAAGAAGTAAGCATAAGGTGAAAAACACAACCGGCATTATCTTCTATGTCTTGAATAAAAGCAGACAGAGCAATAAAACAGCCTTTGAAAGATGAGCCAATTTTTTTTTACCCTTGTAATTCATTAAAAAAAAACCTGAAGGGAAAAAGAAACAGCTTCAAACAGCTCAGGTGATATTGTCTTTCAGGGTTGGTTGGCTGCTTCCTTTCCTTATTTCATTTTTTTTCTTGGGCAGGTTATAAACCTGAAACACTGTTTGGTTTGCCATTTCATGGAGGCAATGCCTGGGAGATGTGCTTTGGCGCAACAGGCTTAGCAACCCACGTTGCCCCTTCATGTGGCATGTTAGGATATGCAAAACGGAACATTTTCTGCATGCTTCTTGGGGTGGCTGGGTGGGGGATATGGGGGAGGGAGGAGACTCCTGTGGAAAAATAACCAGCTTGACTCACTCTGTCTGCTTCCAACCTTGGCTGGATTAATTAGTGGTGTTGGCAGAAGGAACTGCAATACTATACAGAGTCTGCCTCCAAAGAGAGAGGCTGAGAGAATTGGAAAACTAGCCTTTCATCATTAGTCCGTCATAATTTTCCCCTCAGGGTCAAGCTGAACGTGACAGTTGTCATGTAGCTCGCCTATGTGTGCGTGGGTGGGTGGTGGATGGAGTGATTTTTTTTTTTTTTGTTTAACTAGCATAAAGAAGCTGAACTGTCTTGGAATTATGGGGTAGAGGAAGGATACAGGGACACATTCAAACCGAACACACATTTATGAACAGACACACAACTCTCTCCCGCACATACACAAACAAACACAAATATACTACCAGATGAAGGTCCGAAAATGAGGGTAACCTCTAAAATATAGATTGAGAAAACTCTGATTGCTCCTATTGAGTGATTTGTCTGAATTTTTTTCAGCACACACTTGATAGTCTCAACTTTGGTCTTATGCATAGTTCATTGGCAGCAAACCTGTTTCACACACAACATCTAAAGTATGAGCTAGTGCTACTGGAGTGTTCATTATAGTATATGGTAGCTTTTTTCACTACACACACACACACACACACACACACACACACACACCTATTCTGAATTTTGTAATTCCAAGAATTTTGTTTTAATTAAGCTACCAAAACAAACCAAAATCAAATTTCCTACACACCAGGTTCCCAAATCAATTCAGCTCATTCTTTGTGGTATTAAACAAAACAAAACCTCAGCCCTCCTATCATATGGGGATGTTTATGACCACTTGTATTGATGCAGACATGGCTGGCCCTTTTGCCTATTTAGTTGAGAAGGAGAATAATGCACAGGATGGGATTTTAGGAGTGCAGATTTTATACAATACCTTCCTTTCTGAAATAATATACACTGTGTATATTATTATGTGTATACCCTGTTTTTGTACAACTCATAATGCTCCCACCTCCTACTTAACTCCACAACAACAATCCTATGAGGTCGCTTGGGCTGAGGGAGAATAACTGTCTCAACCTGCCCAGCTATTTTTCTAGGTAAAAGAAGACTAGGCCTTACTGTCTTCTTGTTTCTAGTCCAGCATCTTAACTACTACACCAAATTTAAGTTTTCTCTCCATGTGTGTACCACCCTGCATGATATCTGTTGCATAGGTGCACCACCTTTGAAAAATATGCTCCCATATTTGCATATTGTCCATCTTAATCAAAAGAAAAGTTCTGATTCTGAAAAAATACAACTCCCACTTGGACGCCCAATTTCGTGGGTGTGTAAATGTGGATACTATTTCTCAAGCAGAAGTCTGAAGCAAATAGATAATGGAAAATTAAGTATTTCTTCATTTGCAACCCTCCCACTTTTTCTAAATGGGGGTCACCAGTTAACCTGTTTTTATCGTATTTTTTATCATACTCTCTATTTAAGATGCAGCCATGAGACACCATTTTGTTGGTTTGTGTGTTTAGACTACAGCAAAGGTGAAAGTTCAGGACAAGAAAAACTGGAATTTCAATTGGGCTCAGCCAGTGCTAAAAGGCTGGTGCCCCCTTCCAAGTGCATAAGTATGTATGTGATCATTCTGTGATCACATTCAGTGCATTGCTGGTAGCTGAACAGATGAAGTGGCCCCACTGAAAAGCCATGCATTTGAGGTGGGTCAAGATGGCTATGGGAAGGTATGCCTACAATGACTGATTCAGCAGTGGTCAGAGAAGAATGTCCATATCTATCTATCTATCTATCTATCTATCTATCTATCTATCTATCTATCTATCTATCTATCTATCTATCTATCTATCCCAGCTATTGCACCTAAGTGATTCTGGGTGGTTTTGCAGTAATATCCATCATCAGAATGCTGTTAGAAAGTATAAAGTGACCACATAAAAAGTTAATTTTAAAACAGTGGGAGTAAAAATTATATGTGATGTTAAAATCTCTAGTCTCCTTCATCTTTACTTATTTATCAAATTTATATGACCATCCATTTCACAAAAAGATAGTATACATCTTTCAGGCTGAAAGTGCTAACACGTTCTCATTGGGTCAGTACAGTCTTGAAAATTAGTCCATGAAAATTACTGGACAATCTTCCCTGCTTCCCGTTTTTATTAAACTGCCAACCCAGATATTTCTACACATCCACCCAGTTTGACATACTTTTCTCTAGTCTATGAAACGGCACAATAATATGGCATATGGCATAATTTGTTATGGTCTTATCCTCATACCTTGCTTGCTGTGACATGAAGATAACTTGTTAATTTTATAAGGGTTACCTTTTCATGAGGTCACTCTTATCTCTTCCCCAGCCTACTGTCAAGGCAGCCTGAAATAGTCTTTAATTCTACAAGATGTGGGGACAGCTTAGGAGACAAGAGTTCTCAGTTTATATGCAATGGTTGTGGAAGAATGTTTGGGGAGCTGAAAATTCAACAACTGATTGAAATGAATCAGACTGAACCTGACAGATATTATCTTTGAGCAGGAAACCTCTGCTGTTCAACTTTATCAGGTAGCTTTTATCTATCTCACAGAGGATCTGCAGATTTCCCTTCTTGCACACAAGATTCTACTAGAGCCTTGTAAATAAGAAGCTCACCTAATGTCTGACTGACACTTTGCAAAGCACCAGGGAACATTATGCAAGAGATACCTAATACCTGAACAAAATTTCCATGGAAGAGCACCACTTTAACACTGAATCAGATAAATACAAAACTAGATAACCTCAGCTATGTGGTAGAAATGAGAAGAAGGGTGTGTCATGAGGATCTGTCCTTCAAGAATTCCTGGAGCTGATATTAGCCGGATGTGTGGATGTGCTCTTAAGTTGTTCTTTGGTGTTGAAAGAAACAGAGATCCCTACCCACCCCACCCGATTAACAGATGGACTATGAATGCAGAAACTTAAACCAGGCAATTCTTAATTTTCATAGGAAATTTTACTGTAAACTCAATTTGCTGGCATGTGCTATTTGTCAGTACTTCAAAAGAATGGCTTTTCTAGCACTTTGCCAGAATCTTGAAATTAAGTTATCAGTAGGCTTAAATAAACTCTTTATTACTTTGCATTCTATTTTTTAAAAGTCTTTTTAAATGAATGCAGGGATTCAGAAATAGACAGTGGTTCTCAAACTTTGGTATCTTAAATTTCACCAACACTTTATCAAAGAAACTAGATCCCATCATGATAAAAACAAATGTCCATTCCCGCTCAAGAAGGAGCTCTATACATTTATAGTCCTTTTGCTGTAAATTTATCATTTACATAAATTTATCATTCACATTGAATTCTAAAAGTTTAGTTAAAATTCAGTGACTTACCCCATTTTCCACCCACAGTATTTCTGAGTCCTCTTTGTGATATGTGCTTGATTGTGGCTCTCAGTTCTAAGTCATGGTTTTTCTAAAACTGTATTGTGCACAATGTAGCCTGCCTCCTTGTCTGCAAATCTGGAAAAAAACAATTCAAATTCTTCACAGAAGGACATTAACATATGGTCAAAATGTGCTAAATACTGTAATTAAAATATTGTTCTTATTAACTTTGAGATAAAGTTTCTCTCAAAATTATACGTTAGCATTTTTGCTAATTAATTTGCCAGTTTCAACAAAACTCATCTCAGAAAAAGGTGCAGATTATGAAAATGTATAGCAATTACTTTGGATGTTTCTCAAAAACAGTATATTTTTGGCCTATTTTCTGAAAGTCAAAGGGAAGAAAAAGACGAGTAGTAAAGTAAAAGTAATAGAGAATGTTGTAAATAATACAAGTTCTGATCTTCATTACAATTCTACGAATTGTTACATCTTTTAGTTTCAGTGGGACAAAACTCTGACTCACAGATACATGCTAGAAATGACTGCTGTTGGCCAAATGGCACATGATGTGCATGGTTTCTCATCAGGAGCTTAGTTTTTCTATTTAAATAACAGTTTTGGAGGTGTGAGTGATCAGAACTAAGACTATGCCAAATTATGAAACCTCCCTGTTTCCTTCATTGCAGCCTTGACACAAATCTTTCCTGAAGCTGTTATTTATAATAAAAGGAAGGATTATTTTTGCACTAATCACACAGGATTCTGGCAAGGCAATCTCTCAAATTCATAGAACGAGATAAAGAGATAAAGATAAAGAGATTTTAAAGCCAACATCCATCCATCTCACCAGAATTTGGGTCCTTCTGATGTATTCCATCAGGGTTCCCATTTAAGAAAAAAACTTCAGCCTCAGGGCCAAGTTATGCCATATGCTGTTTACATGGTTTGAGAAGTCCACAGTCTGAGGTCTTAGGGCCATGTGGCCACACCCTTTCCTCTGGAAAGCTTAGGGGTTATTCACGGAGCTCTTACAAAACTTATCATTAACTGTAATCCTCAATGTAACTGAAGAAGAAGATAGCCACAGGAAATCAGCAAAGGTAATTACATTTAAATGAATTTACAATTACAGCAAAGAAATCATCTCTAATTTGTATTCTGATCCTTCTCACTTTCTTTTCATAATCCCACCTACTTTTATAAGGGTCATTCTTGGTACAGGACCCAAAGGTCAAGTGTGAAACTCAACTTAAAAAGGGTTACACACATACTCCTGGTCCATTTGGTAATTTCTTATGGCAGACTTCCCCCATCTGAATGATGACCCATTCAGATATGTTGAGATTGAACCTCCAGAATTCCTATTTCTGTAAGCTTGTTAGAGGAGAGTGCTTTCCCAGATATGCAGTTTTACAAATTTCATCCCAAGTGGTAAAAAGAAGGAAGGAAGGAAGGAAGGGAGGGAGGGAGGGAGGGAGGGAGGGGGGAGGGAAGGGAAGGGAAGGAGTGAGGAAGGAAGGAAGGAAGGAAGGAGGGAGGGAGGGAGGGGGGAGGGAGGGAAAGGAAGAAAGGAAGAAAGGAAGGAAGGGAGGGAGGGAGGGGGGAAGGGAAGGGAAGGAGTGAGTGAGGAAGGAAGGAAGGAGGGAGGGAGGGAGGGAGGGAAAGGAAGAAAGGAGGGAAGGGAAGGGAAGGGAAGGAGGGAGGGAGGGAGGGAGGGAGGAAGGAAGGCAGTGAGGGACTTATTTCCTGCTGAAAACCTTCACTTCTATGCCTTCAGTTTTACTCTCAACCCAAGTCCAAGTCCAAATTGCAGTCCATATCAGAAATATTTAAGGTCATGCCTAAACTCAGATTTATGAATAGGGAAGGAGAAAGGTCTCCAACTTCTTTTTTTTAATGTATATTTTGGTGCCTTTCAGTCATTGTTCACTCCTGGTGAGTGCCTAGATAAGTCCTTGCATTTTTCTTGCCAAGATTTCAGAAGTGACTTGCCATTGCTTCCTTCTTAGGGCTAAGAGAGAGAGGAAATGGCCCAAGATAAACCATCTGGCTTTATGTTTAAGGCAGAACTAAAACACATGGTCTCCCAGTTTCTAGCCTGATGCCTTAAGTACTGCACCAAACTGGCTCTCTCATATTGAGTTAAAAGTATATAAATGGGTGCACCCCTATACTGTTCTGTATTAGAATTAAAGGAAGTGTAGCTATACACCATAATTATTTTGATCAAACTGATATTTTACAGGTAACCCACTATTTATGACATTTGTTTAATGACAGTTCAAAGTTATGACAGCCTCAGAAAAAGAAACTTACCACCTGTCCTTGAAGTTATGACTGAAGCGCCACTCTTGTGGTCACATGATTGCAATTTGGATGTTTGGCAACCAGCTCATATTTATGATGTCTGAGGCAGCTTGTGCTCACGTGATCACAAGTTGAGGCCTTCACTGCCAGTTTTCAACAAAGTCAATTGGGGAAGCTAGATTCATTTAACTACTATATGATTCACTTAACAACCACATGACTTGCTTAATGACCATAGTGAAGTACTTAATTACCTCAGTAAAAATGGTCATAACATCACATCTGGTCTCGTGATGAGTCATTTAACATCCACATTGCTTAGTGACCAAAATTCTGGTCCCGATTCTGGTCATAATTCAAGGGCTGTCTGATTAAATCTCAATCTCTTTACTGTTTTCCTGTGAAAGAGGTCTTAACTTTCAAAATAGGTTATAAAAATGTGTCCTTCTTGAGAAAAAAAATGAAAAAAAGCATTTCCCCCTCTTTAATACCTTCTTTCATAGAGGATGAATCAGTGGTGAGTTGTCCCCGGTTTGGACCGGTTCAGAAGAACCGGTAGTAAAACCAGCAGGTGGCTCTGCCCACCGCCCCAGATGTCGTCATCGGCGACCTGAGTAGGCGCAGAAGCTTCTGCGCAGAAGCAAGGTGCGCACGTGCGCGATCCTGTTGTGAACCGGTAGTAAAGATAAGAATCCACCCCTGGGATGAATGTAATGTGAATGGCCTTTGAATCTCAGTCTGCGATTACACTCCAAAATTATAGGTTTACCAAGATAGAAAAAGTCAAAAATAGATGTAATTTAAATAAAAAATTGACAATAGGTTTCTCTTCCTGCATATTTAAACATTTTCTGGTTCTGACACATTCATAAATTACAATTAGGTTTTGATTTTTGGAAGGACTTTGAGGCTCACACCCAAGGATTTTGTGGCCTTTTATTTTGTAACCCAGGCTGAGAATGGGAGAAGCTCTGCTTTATTGTCCTTTGGGGTGGAGGCCATATTGATGGCCACCAGGCTTCTTCTCTCCCTGGAGACAGAAAAAATCATGATAGCAGCTATGATCATGTTATGAAATTGATCCCATTCAAATTGAACAGATTCACAGCCACATCTTGACTTTTTTTGATCCTACCCTGCAGATACCTCTGAATGTAACAAAGACACAGCAGAAAGCGAACAGGCTCCCAGTTGTCTCCCCAACTACACAAGCCATTGCGTGAACCCTTCACAGTTATCCATCCTTGTGTTACATTCTAAAAAGGTGTTCCCTTAACAAATGGCTCATTTAACAACAGAAATTTTGGGCTCGATTATGGTTGTAAGCAGAGGACTACCTGTAGATTATCATGGAGACGTTTAGGGAAATGCAACAGCATTTGGTCCTGCTGGGAAATGTTAAAAAGTTGCTATTTTGATATGTTATTTCCCAACCCCCCCCCCCCAATCATTTTTTTATACAACAGTTGGGAAACACCTCAGATGGATTAACTGACTTCTTGGGAACGTGTTTGGAAAAAGTCATTTTATGCAAGTTTTTTCTATCAACCTTTGTTTCCAAACTTATGAGTCAAACAACAAACTGATGTGGTCGTAAGGCAAAACTCTCAGCAGGCCTTCCTCCACCTGCTGTTTCCAGATGTGTGGGGCTGGAGCATTATGAAAGCTGACATCCCACACATTTGGAGGACAACACAGAAGCTCACTTCGGGGAAGTTGTCTGAAGGCTGAGCCTATGGAACTCTATCCTTCCCTACATTTAGGGAGAGGGAGAGAGAGACGGAGAGGGAGGGAGGGAGAGAAAGAGAGAGAATGAACAGCATTGGGAAAACCTGATCAATTGCTATAAAATTTAGGAAGGATTGCTGAAGCTCCTTCCTCATTTACTACCAAGATTTGAGAGTGCAGATGGTGGAACAGCAAACTTTAGCCACAAAGTGCTTGAGAAGCAGTCATTAAATAACCCCAAAGGCTACAGTTAGGGTTGCAATGAGATAAAAGAAATGGACAAATGAAAAATATCCAGGTTTCTATATTTAAGAATAAATTATATGACATGCTACCGTGTTTCCCCGAAAATAAGACCCTGTCTTATATTTTTTTGAACTCTGAAATAAGCACCTGGCCTTATTGCCATGCACTCAAAAGCCCAATTGGGCCTATTATCAGGGGATGTCTTATTTTGGGAGAAACAGGGTATATCTCAGATATTTGGATATGATTTATAGTTTAGTTTATGACAATACTCAAAGACCTAGAAACTAGTTATCTCTCTTAAATTAAAGTTAAAACTTAAGAGCAAGGGTTTTTTTTGCAAGAAAGTAATGGTTCTTTATAAGAGAAAGATTATCCTTAAAAAATCTCTTAAAAAGGCAAAACTTTTTTGACAACTGAGAGTAGTGTTAATCAGATTCTTAGAAAATCTTTCTAGATATTGCCAGAGTCAGAGCCAGAAAATTTGCCACATCAAGCAGCTTCATACTAATATACTGCATGGGTGAATGTATCTCTGATGTGGGACTACGTGGTACCACTTATAGGATATGCACAAATGCAATAAAAATGGATTTTTAGGAACCACTGGCTTTTTTCTGAGAATTGGAGGTGCACACCTTTGCCTCTGCTTCGGGGCATACCATACTGTAGGAAATAGCTTGTGGGAAGACAGCCATTATTTCTGCCCAGTCTTGCCTCCAGCAACTGTTGTTCCTCAATGGTCTGGCCTGGCCATAAATGTTTTAGAGTAAAAACTCAGCTTTTTCCCTGAAGAAGAGCTAGCTTTTCGCTTTGCATGCTTAACTTTCTTGTCTCCTTTTGCAGATACCTGCCTGTACCTGTTCCAACATCTCTTGCCTGCTGGCTTTCTTCCATACCTCCATTTATTGGCCTTTTTGAATTTAACCAAGGCTATCAGATCTAGGCTGCAAATCCCTGGAAGACCTCTGGGTGGCAGCAAATAGAATCAGCTCTCTATTGTAGTACAGCACTGCTATTTCCAGTTTTAATTCAGACAGTAAAACAGCCAGGCAGCAAAAGTATATTTTCTTTCTTGTGTTTATCCAGACATACTTTCAAAAACTAAGGCATATGAGAAAGGAAAAAATATCCTTCAGAAATACATTACCATGAAGAAAATCTGATCAATATACTACATATTCCCATACAGTATGTAAAGTAGTTCCTGGAGTAAGAGATCTACTGAGTTCAGGTGAACTCATACGTGAAAACATTGAGGATTGTGCTGTACTGTAAAAGAGCTAAACTGCACAGCACAAGTTTATTCTGATTTTGTCAGTCACATGACAACCTTATTATTTTGTAGAAGAGATGGAGCTGGACATCTAGAAATGCTTTGACGTATGCTAACCTGGGAGCAGTGGTGAAATTCAGCCGGTTCTATCCGGATCAGCCCAGACGTCGACACATCCTGTTTTTGACCTCTGTGGAAGCACAGAAGGCTCTGCGCATGCGTGGAGGAGGCACGCGTGCTCACATTTGCGAAGGTAAGTGAATACCACGCCTGCCTGGGAGCAGTCAAGACTGAATCAGTCTCTGGAATTGGACAGTGAGAAAAAGAATACAGGTAGTCCTTGACCAGAACTGAGCCCAAAATTTCTGTTGCTAAATGAGACATTTGTTAAGTGAGTTTTGCTCCATTTTAGGAGCTTTTTTGCCACAGTTATTAAGTGAATCACTGCAGATGTTAAGCTAGCAACACGGTTCTTAAGTAAATCTGGCTTCCCTATTGACTTTGCTTGTCAGAAGGTCACAAAAGTGCATCACATGATCTGTAAATATGAGTCAGTTGCCAAAGATCTGAATTTTGATCACATGACCATGGAGATGCTGCAATGGTTGTGTGAAAAATGGTCACAAGTCACTTTTTTCAGTTCTATTGTAACTTCAAATGGTCACTGAACAAACTTGTAAGTTGAGGACTACCCTGTACTGTTTTTTTAAAAATGTTGATAATCTTAATTAATTTGGGAAACAATGAGATTACATAATGGATGAATTATCCAACTAATCATGATCTGTTTTTCATAAACTTGTGCTCTAGATACAAGGATCAGTGTAATCAGTGGTATATGTACTGTGCCCTGGCTTGTGATGAGCAATTTTGTTAATTGGTGTCTTTTCTCTTTCTTTTCTCAGGCCTTCTCTGAGGCAACTCCAATAAAAGGTTGTTGTGATTGTTCTGGTTGTGATTGTTAATCCTCTATGGCAGGGCTGTCAAACTTGCGGCCCACGGGCCAGATACGTCACACGCTGGCCACACCCATGCCTGGTTTAGCAAAGGGGAAAAAGTCACGATACATGACATGATTATGCCGTGATGATAGCAAATTTGACACCCCTGCTCTATGGTACACTGAACCTTTGGAGAACAATCATTTGCATGAGTCCATCTAATTTATCCCAAGTAAGTGAAAATCTATTCTGAAATATCATCTTCCATCTTGGAATTTAGACTGGCAATTCCAGTGTACACTCTTACTATTTAGTATCTAGCCTAAAATGGATGGTATTTCTTCTAGAATTAAGATACTAGATGTTACTTTTTCCCCTCACCCTCAGCAATGCCAGACATACCATTTTCTGATATATTTGATTTGAAATAATTGCTTGCACAATGTTGATATGAATAAATATATATATGGCTCAAATAAATGTCTCGGGATTATTAAATATGTTCAGAAAAACACTTTTTGAAAGTCGTAGACATTTATCTTCTGAAGATTTTGGCTAGCCAGAAGGCGTGGAATTCAATGACACACCCAAAGGTAGAAGTATCTCCCACTAATGTTATATGAGGTATACTGTACAATAGTTCTACAGCACCCAGACTAAACATGGATATTAGGCTGGTTATCTGCACTTATACAGAAACACACAAGACAGTTGGCTTTTTGCAAAAGCCTGTGGCTTTTGTTAATAAACTTCATGAGATGAAAGACTAAAGCTATCTCTCTTAGCGAGCTTTGTACCAGGTAATTAAAAATCCATCACTCTGAGTTAATTGCATAGAGATAGAAGCTTTGCAATGTATATTTTGCAAAAAAAATAATAATCATGTGAATCATGTTTCCTTTTGTTGTTCATGCCACAAGTTTCCGAATGGAAGGATAAGTGCTGTTTCATATACTTCTCCTTGTGGGAATGAAAATTGCTTGACAAGGTTAACCAAAATACCTTCCCAGATAGGCCAGATAAATCCAAATGCAAGATCAAAGTTAAAATTCAAAACTCTTAACATTTTTTCTAATATTTCCTCTGTAATTAAATTGTTTTAAATCTGCAGTGACCTACATGAATGGCCAAATATGAGCAACAGCAAGACAAAAACAGTTGTGATATTTGTTTTGCTCATAATTTTGCCGTTTTTTTTAAATTTTCTGCTCCTTCCAGTAGAAGCGATTGGTACTGAAGAGATGATTAGAATAACATTACAGTATAAAATTTCCCAGATAGATAGATAGATAGATGGATGGATGGATGGATGGATGGACTGATGGACAAATGGATATAGCAATAGCATAGGACTCTATGGGTGGTTTACAATGTAGAAGCATTATTTGAATACTGTCCTCAACAATCTGGGTCCTCATTTTATCAACCTCAGGGTTGAGTCAACCTTGAGCCCTGTCATGATCGAACTCCAGGGTGTGGATAGAGTTGCCTGCAATACTGCACTTTAATCATTGTGCCACCAGGGATGGATGGATGGAGGGAGGGGGGAGGGAGGGGGGGGAGGGAGGGAGAGAAAGAGGCAGGCAATTAGGTAGACAGACAGACAGACAAGGTTTCATTAGAGAGAAGAGGCAGATTGCAGAGTAGTCTTCTCAGACCTGAACTGACACTTTGTTCTTACTAGGATGCCATCACAAAATACTGAAGATGGGAGTCTCTGTTTTGTATCTCCATCAATTGTATCTCTCACAGTTTGACTATTAAGTAAAAAAGAAATGACATCTTTTCATGTATGAGAGAGGTAGATATTGCTAGTTCAAATTAGAGTAGTCAATTACATATTGTGTAAAAAAAAAGAGTGGCAGTTCAGTTTAATGGTTAGTGTGTTTAACTTGGAATGGAGAGATAGAGTCAAATATCCATTGACTATGAAGATTTCTGGGTTATCTCAGTCCATGTCATTATTTTCCCATCCAGCTGCTTTTTGTTCTTCATGTCTGGTTTACCAGAGAAAGTTCAAGAAGCATTTCTTTCTAAAAATAGCTGAGGCAAGTTCCAACCTGCCTGTGTCTGGCCTAGAGACAGAAGACCTTAGAATGACTCAAAGTCCACGAGAGCAGAGTTGTTTCTGTCTAATGCATGTGTTGATTCAGTTTCCCGTGGATGAACTTAAGTGTTATCATTTTACCAACATAAAATCTGCTACCCCTCTTGACAATCCTTATCCTTCCATGGAGACAATGTTGGCAAATGGGGGTTGTCCTTATTTATAGTGTGTAGGACACATTAAGGAGAGTGTATGATGGATTCCACAGCTTTGTGTTTCCACTACTAGCACCAACCAGTGTGCAAACATCATCTCTTCAATGTGAGATGGGGCTTCAGCTGAAGAAGACAGCTAAATAGCCACAGCCACCATAAATCTATCCAATCATCAACTGATGCCATGCAAAAACATTTGAACTAAATGAGAGCACCAGGTTTGTTTTGTTCATGGGTTTAATACCATCCCAGGTTAATGTTCCATTTATATTCAAAGGCAACCTGAATAGATTACAAGAATGGAGAGAATAATATCTCTTCTGCTGTTTCAGTTGCTGATCAAACTGCTCCTGATTTCTGAGCCAGGGATTACCTTGAAGACCTGGAGTGTACAAGCGAAGAGGCTGGCTGTAAAAGAATTGGATCGTCCTTCAGCCCAAAGCAGAATGGGCCTCGAATATAATGCTCAGGTTCAACCTAAAATGGCCCAAAGTCTCCAGCTGATCCCACTCCCTAGGAATCACCTAGCTGGACTATTGACAGAATGACTGGGTAAACACAGTAGATTATATCAACAGTAAAGCTTATGTTGAATAAAGGAGAAAATGCTATTTTAAACCAGTACAGGCAACGATGACTTGGGGCTGTCTGATGCAGGGACCGGATGAAGACAACATCAAGAAAACAAAGCAAGAAAAACAGGTCGTTATAGGGCATGTTTGTGCTACAGTTAGATACAAGTGAGGAAAGACTCTTCAAGAGAAATAAAAAATGGGCTTCCTGAAATTAATTTGGCCAAGTTTGAAGGGAGGAAGGGCCGAATAAACTATTTATAAATTCATCTCAAGGACTCAAGGATTCCCAGTTGGAATCCATGGTCATAATTCTTATTCTTGACATTCACATCATCTTGTTTCCTTGGCACCTGGAAATTCAGACTGTAGTACAGTTTGCGTTCTTAATTTATGGCTTAGTTCTGGTTTTACTTGGGACTTTCCTGAAGTCTCCCAGCTTTGATCTTTTAGTCCTATGTGCTATTTCTGTTTCCTGGCTATGAAACGCAAGAAAAGACATTCAGCCTCAGGCAACAGTCTCCAAATTTAACCTGCCTTTATGAAGTTATTGTAAAGGTTAAATAGGGAAAAAGATGCCCCATATTAATTGTGATAGTTGGGGATTAAGGGAGTTGGCATATTTGGATAGCACCAAGACAGGAAAGGCTACCTTATATGCTTTACAACAAATAAGCTTAATATTCATTGTGAGATTGTAATTAAAATGAGCAGTTTTTAACAATTAAATGACAGTTGTGAAAACCAATGATTAGGTCTACAGGTAGGCCTCAATTTGTGACCTATTATTTAGTGATTGTTTAAAATTACAATGGCATAGAACGGGTGCTTTATGGCCCATAAAGCAGTAGTGGGTTGCAAAACCCGTCACTACCGGTTCGCTCATGGATGTGCTCTCTCTCTCTTTCATGCAATGCTTCTGCGCATGTGCAGAAGTGTCCGGCACAGGTGGATGGAGCTTTCCGCCGCCGCTGCTACCGGTTCACAGATCCAGGTAGAACCGGTAGCAACCCACCACTGCCATAAAGCCCTGGCCATTGTAAATTGTCATGCTCCGTTTCCCTGAAGTCACATGACTGCATATCATGCAGATCAGTTTTATGCTCTGTTGTGGTGTTCCATGATCATGTGACTGTGATTGGGATGTTTTTTTCTGGTTTTTAGTAAAAAAATGTACATTCAGATGAATGAATTTACTTAACATTAACACCATTTGCTTAACAACTGCTGTGAAAAAAACTGGAAAATTACTACTGGCCACATGGTACCTCAATTTATAACCATAATGACTTATGACTGGATTTTTGGTCCCAGTTATGGTTGTAAATTGAGGACTCCCTGTAGAATTGTTGTACTAGGACTGGTGGTAATGAAAACATATTTCAAGTTCTTCTTGTCTGGAAAAAAGCTTCCCTTGAAACTAATGAAATCTGAATCAAGGAAATACAAATTGCCGCTTTAAAATCTAGAACTAACTGGAAGATGGCATCTACAGGGGAAGAAAATTCTTTTTTCCATGTCTATAATGGTCATAATTTAGTCATCCTGTTATTGGAATTTTGAAACCAGACACATTAGTTGTGCTTACATAACAAATAGCATATCTAGGTTACCCACTCTGATAATGAAGATGATTACAATGTTATTTCATAAGGCTTTATATTCTACAGATTATGAAAATCTCTTGGCAATTCATAATAAAAAGATAAAAAGATAAACCAAAATTTAATCTGTTAAAAAGAAATGGTATAATCAACAATTAAAATCCTACCCTCAGAGATGTCCTTTAAAGTTTTAAAAATGAACAAAGTCCCTAAATTTAGCATGGATTGTATTCTGAAGAATAATCTTAACATATTTAAGAATTTCAACAAAATTCAGGCCCACTAGTGCACTTACGTATTATTTCCCCACTCAACAGAGCCCTCATTTCTCCCCCTGGGTTTTGGCCACTAAAATGACATTTTAAAAAGCATGGTGATTCACACTGGTCTGTATTATTTCGGCAACACAGTTTCTTCTATGTCTGATGTTAGACAGAACTGGGTTTTCACTAGGGCTGGCTAGGGCTCACTGCCTTAGAAGAGTGAGGAAAATCCTCAGGGACAACTCACACCCTGGTTAGCACTTCTTTATTCTCCTGACATCGGGAAGGAGATATAGAAAAATAGGCAGCCGCACAAACAGGCTGAAGAACAGTTTTTATCCGTGGGCTATCAGGCTTCTGAATGGAAAATAACAACATAGTACGATTGACTTGCGGGGCCGGCGCAATGTGCAATAAGTTCAAATGGTGCAATAGGAGTGGGTGTTTGTTAGTAGGATTCATTGGGTTAGGGATTTTTTCTTTTATTGTCTTTCACTGTGCATTGTATTGGGTTGGGGGCGTGCACAAAGGGAGGCTCAGCCAATCTCATTGTAGACATGTTGTACTCTGACAATAAAGGTTTGAATTTGAATTTGTTTTCCTTTCCACTCAGTGAATCTAACTGGTCTGTACTATAGTATTAGGGGCGGGGGGAACCCATAACTTACTATCAAGTCAAAGGCATGGAGGCCTAGGTTTCACAATCAATGCTCAGATCTTATCAGGGATACTGATTATATAACCTGGCTGTACATCAGAATTGGAGAATCTTTTCCAGCTGGAATCTCACCTAAGGCTATATATGACATAACAGTTATGACATTATTGCTCTTCCTCCACAAAGCTCCACCCCCATTTAGAGACCAAAGAACTGACTTCATCGGCAGTGCTCAGTTTTTTTTTTTGTTTTTTTTTAAACAAGGAGCCTTTACTACAATGGCAACAAAGATTTATCTGGAGATTTATTCATTGAGTTATCAACATTCCCTTAAAAGCATTGATAATGTTGAAGGATTTGTGATTTCACAAACCTACATTTAGACAGAGATCCTTCCTCATATTACTGATTATTCGGGTGTTTCAGCATACTAGGTGGGGGAATTTGGGGATTTTAAATCCAGCAAATCTGGAGGGTCTCATGTTGCTTTAGTTTCTGACATGTTTGAATCAAACGTGAGATACTAAAGCAATATGCAGCACTCCAAATGTATTGGATTACAAATCTCATGATGAAAATACTTTATTGCCATGTTGTAAATTCAGCAAAGACTGAAAGTTATCCTTCCAATATTCTACTTGTGGGCAAATTTTAAAGCTGGGACCTTCCTTCCTTCCTTCCTTCCTTCCTTCCTTCCTTCCTTCCTTCCTTCCTTCCTTCCTTCCTTCCTTCCTTCCTTCCTCCTTCCCTCCCTCCCTTCCTCCCTCCCCAGACCCATCTATCAGAGTCAGTTCCAAAGTAGGAAAGAGAGATTATGAGATTTTTTTCACAGCAACAAAAATTTATTATTATTACATACGGAAATCAATTACTGGTTTCCGTATGAAATAATTTTTACTGTCTTTGGATGGACAGAAAGCCTTGTTTATTTACTATTAATGAAGCAATTGGAGTCATAAGTCCATGCTGATATGTTTCAAATCACCTAGAAATCTATCAGCAGATCTTTATCTCCCCAACCCCTTCTGCAGCACAGGAAGCAGCAGCCTCTCCCACTTCCTCCACCTTCTGTAATATCATGTCCATAAAATGGTGTTGGAAACAGCAGGTGCTATTTCCCCAGTGTAAGCAGCTGGAAGGCTTGAATAGTTAAAGTCTAACAGCAAATGCCTTCAATTTCTCTGAGTGACTTTCCACAAGCAGAGAGGATATCAGCCACATCCAGAAAATTGTCTTCTGAGTACAGTGATTAATTATTTTGGTATGATTTCACAGCACAAGTTGTCTGGAAATAATAGGAACTGTTGTCCCCACGAACCTAGGAGGCATGTGGTTGGTACGGGAAGTATTACAAATGATTATACACTGTGTGATTTAATTGTGTAGCGCCACGTTCAGTAAGTTACTACTACAGATCTGCATATTTATATGAAATATTTATCTACAGCTCAAAAACCAGTGCAATTTTAGGGTTCTGTATTTATTAAGGCAAACTACTGTCAAAGTTATCAGCTTAATATCCAGAGATATCAGATCCAGAGATGACTGTCTTTCTGGAAGCAGAATGAATGATCCCTGCCCTTTGTTGTCATACAGAACCTTGGGTGGCTTATTGATCTCAGAAATAAATGTAAGGTAATGTGGAAAACACTGAGGGTGGAGAAAGCCAGGTCCCTCCCTTTGGTGCAGTTGCATTCATCATATATTTTTATTTATTCACTCTTTCACTTTTTAAAAACCCCGTAGTGTAGGAAGACACCATACAACGTTATGGTGAATATGTCCATGTTCCTGGTGTTTATTCAGAAGCTGACTTACGGAGTTTGTTGTCCATAAGTGAGTTGAAGCACTTTCTACCTATCCTTGAGCCAACAGAAAACGATAGGAATGGAAAGATGGGAAATGTCTAAGGCTGATTTAAGCCCTTTGCCTCTAAATGCTTAACAACCACATTATGGGACAAAATGTACTCAGAACTGTTTGACTTTGTTTTCTACTTTGAAAACATCATGCAAAAATTTAGCTCTCTTGAAAAGACTATAATGCTGGGAAAGGTGGAAGGAAAGAAAAGAGGATGATTTTGTGTTCTATGATTAGCAATAAGGTGGGTGGATTCAGATACAGTGTGATAGGTTCATTACTGGAAGTTCTGAAAGATCAGGTTAGGGACAGATTATATTTGAGAAAATTGATTGTTATATAGAAAACCTATGTGATCATTAAGATTTGACACTGATTGATGGCACATAATCAGTCAGTTGATCCTTACCATTACCACCTTCAATAAAATGTTATTCATAGTGGAAGATTGAAGGAGGAGTCCAGAAAAAAAAAAAAAGTGATAAAATTCAGAAAGTTTCATTCTTCCAATATTTCTGTGCAACTACGATGTTAACTATCTCCTTTTTTTGGCTACTTTCTGTTACATCTTCTCTTTTGGTTAGATTTATGTCCTATCTTTCTTCTGCATTAATCCATTTTGCCTCAGCACAGCAATCTTGTAGTATAGGTCCGTACTGGTCTTTTATAAGGCCACTTGGAGAGGTTCTATAGCCAGTTGTGGACATTCACTGGGTCTCCCTCATTTCTAATCAATTTTAATTACTACAGCACCCTGGTTCTCAAAGGGGCTGCTGGATGGAGAACACTTTTTAGTACGTTTTCTTCTTCTATCTCTTCTTTGCCTTGGTTAAATAGCCAGTGTTCATAATCACAATGCTGAGGAGAGTGGGACAGGGCCATCCTAACAGCATTATGGGCCCCAAGCAAAGTAGTGTATTGGGGCACCTACGATAACTACTCACAGGAATAAAAATGTAAATGGTCAATAAAATTAAACATATATTTGCATGTTAGTATTAATTTAAAAATGCAGTAAAATGTAATCAATATGTTGCTGTATTTATAAGATACAAGGTGCATTGAAGGGTTAATATACCCAGATTAGTATGGGGCTCTATACATACCTCACCTATGGGGGTATATACATACATATATGGGGCTCTATACATACCCACCCTATGCTTGTGGGGCCCATGGGCAAGCGCCCATCAGGCCCATGTGTTAAGACAGCCCTGGAGTGGGACATAACGTGACAAATCCTAAGGATTCTGAGCAACTTAATTCTACAGTGGGCATGCCACAGATTTTCTTATTTGCAGGCACCTGAACTTTTCAGTTATGGGAGGATTGAAAGAGACTTTGATCTTATGCACCCAAGGCAATAACATACAGCATGTAGTCAGTTGTTTGGCTTGGATGTCATTATCTCTCAAAACTGCCTTTCTTCACCTATAAGAAAACATGAACACAAGGTCAACTGTCACTCAAACTTAATATGAGTATGTGTTTCCAATGGAATTAAATATAGAAACTTTAGCTAAAGGACTGCAGTTAGTCAGAGAATGCATACTATATTTACTGTCACTAATAATGATGTCTGTTTTCTGTCTTCATTAACACAAATGGCTTGGAATAAAATTTTGTAATTATCATTTTCTAAAACATATCAAATGTAAAATACCTGAAATAAAATGACACACATAAAACAAAGAATTAGCAAAGGGCAATATTTCTAGAAGAATGTAAATGTATAGCACTTGAGAAGTTGTCCATTTATCTGGGAGATAATAACTATTCCTCCAGGTAAAACCAGGTATTTATTCTGAACTAGTTACTAGTGCAAAAATTAATTACCTGTGGCGGGAAAAGAAAACTATATTAGGTATTGTCTTCAAGATTTCACTATTTTTATTTTTTATGGGCCAGATGCTTCTTCAGAAGCATAACACTTACAATGTATTTGACAAAACAAATCTCCATCTTTTTTTAACTTGGTACACAGGCAAAAGTTCTCTCCTTCAGTTTTTCTTCTTGATACAAACTTTAATTTCCTGGAGTTTGCAAGTCTTACATCCAAAAATAAAAGTTCTGAATGGTGTGGTTTTCTAACTTCTTTTTGACAGAATCCTATATCCCTTAGACAATGCCTCAACTGTACATATTTCATATTCCCTGATGTAAAAGTAATCTGATGATGGATTTCTCCTTCTGCTGCTCCCGAAGCTTTGAATTTTCAACATTAGAAAATCATAAAATTAGAATGTGGTATGTATGGGGTGTGAATTGGAGGCCAAGGACCTGCTGGATTCTAGGATTCACCACTACTCCTGCAAATTCTGGCTATGTTTAAAGTTCTAATTCAATGTACCAAGGAGAGATTTCCTCATAAAGTCCATTAAAAAGCAACACATTTCATTCCTTCCTATTTCCGTGCTGTCACACTATTACCAGAAGGATAGTTTCATATTTTAGAAGGCTATAAGATCAGAGGATCTCAGCTCAATTTTTAACAGTCTGCCTGATTACTTTTTAATTACAGAAGTACATGAAATACACAGTATCCTGTAAATTCTTTAGTAAATGAATAAAAGACCCTTCCTGAGTAATTGACAGTACTTCAGTATCAGTGTTAAAGTTTCTTTTCAAGACATTTCTAGAAACTGGACAGTTTTCTTTAACAGAGCCAATAAATTCTTTTTCTTAAAACAGGAAATTTAAAGTGAGGTATAGTAAGCTTGTGAATTTCCTAAGTGTGGAGATAAATGGGTGAGGACCTGCAGAATGAGAATTTTAAGGATTAAATCTCCATAGCAAATACATATTTTGGGGGCCAGGGATGGGTTGTGTGCAGACACAGAGACATGCTATAGAACAGACCAATATAAGAACGCTTTCCATGTATTTTTCAAGTTTCCACTTGTCTCCTATAATTACAGGATATGCTGGGCTGATTAGCTGTTCCCAAAATAATAAGAGGTGTTGAGGTTAATAGCCAACAGGAAGTTGAAACCTTCTTCCAGGTCACCAAGGACTATTTTTTGTGGAAGTGACAAAAAGCAGGTAGGATTAAGAGCTGTTGTTTGGTAAATCACAGCAGAAAGAGATTTACTTCCCTTGGGAAAGTTTTGAGGGTAAGAGGAAATTATTCTTTGCAACTAAAAGCCGGAGCTGCAATTACACAGGCTTGTCAGTTTTAGAGGTGAAAAGCATTGGTGGATAATGAGGGCATATACAAGTGAACTTTGAACATAACAGCAGATATTTGGACATTGCATTTTGTTTTTCAAAATTTATTTTTTGCATGCTTTGGGCCAAAGGAACAATATTTAAAAGTATGTAACTGAACAACATTCTTTATACATGTTTCATTACTTACATTAAAATATTGTAGATTATATTATTGTTGAATTATATTCCTTATTTGGGATTATTACACATTTAAAACGCTTGTAGTTCATTATGGAAATGCTTACAGGACCTTTTAATTGGTTGATTGATTAATTAAATTAATTAATTAAATTTCTGTTATGTCTTTCTGTCTATCCAACATTTGAGATGATCTACATTAATGAAAATTGTAAATCATTCTCTTTGATGTTTGCTTGGGAATCATGACATACTCAAAATCCATATAAAAAACTGAGTATTTCATTTTCAACCACCAAATATATTCACTTGTCAAACGACTGATTAAAGGATGAATTTTGAGAAATCTTGAGAATGCTGCTGGGTTTTATTGCTGTTAATAGAAGGATTATTTTGTTTGTTTTTTATTCTGCTTATTTATTAACTGGCAGACACTACCAAATATTTTCAGGCCGTGATCTTAAATATATAAGTCAGGGACATTCTCCATTAAATATACTTGGATTTTTTTCGGGGGTGGGAGTGGAAAATAAGCAAGGCTAGAATTCAATTGTCAGAACTTAACTAACAAGTTAGTCTGCAGAAACATTGCAATCTTTGAAACAGGAGAATGCATTCAGACCACATGAACTTTCAGTTAAATGGTATAAAATGTTTACAGTCTTATTGACATCTATATTGTAGGATTTTATAATCAATCATTGTATCTTTCTATATTTTCTTCATTGTTTTCTTCATAGTATAGTAAAATAATATTAAAACCTGAGAAAGAAATGTATAAACCAAAAATGTATAAACCAATATTTCTGCTTCATGTGGATACTAAAATATTAAATACAATATTAGTCAAGAAGCTAGAGAAAGTAATACCATCTATAATTCACTCATTTCAATCTAGATTTATAAAAAAATAGACAAATGTCTAACAATAACTAACAGTTGATTGATGTGATACTGCCACAGATAAATTGGAAACAGCTGTTCTCCCTCACTGTTGGACGATGAAAAGGTGTTTGATATAGTTTAGGTCAGGGGTTTCAAACTCAAAGCCCGTGGGCCAGATCCAGCCCACAGGGTGCTTATATTTGGCCCATGGGGCTGCCCTGGAAACAGCAAAGGACTGGCCAACAGTGCCTCTGCCACTCTGGAGTTCGGGAGGCCGCGCGTGCCCCCTGGGCCCCATTTTTTGGTGCGATGGCCTGCTGCAGCCCTCTGTCAGCAAAAACAGCCCACCCCTAGCTCCATTTTCACTGGCAGAGGGTTGCAGGAGGCAGTTGCAGCTGAAAAAGGAGCTCATGAGGGCTGTGCACGGTCCTCCTGAGCTCCGTTTTTGCTGGCAGAGCGCTCGGGCCACAGGCACCCCCAACACAAGTGATGTCTTTCAGTTGGACAGCTTCAAGATATTAGAGGGGTGGTGACGCCTGAGACGGGATATAAATTGTTCTTCTATACTGCTGGCTTGATTATTTATTCTATAACAATATTATTTATTGGTCATTCTGTTAATTGGAACTGTTGAAATATGCTGCCTTTAGGATCCACTACAGTATATCTGTTTATGCTGATGTACCATCAAATCAGTGCCAACTATTGAGGACCACAGATTTTCTCCACAATGACTATATCTATATTTTATTATAAGAGATTAGGATTTACAATTTGTACAGACTCTGTAACAGAGTCTTTCTTGATATATATTATAATATTTTGAATTAAATATGTCTAAAATTATATGTGCAATTTTATGGTTAAAATTCCCATTAAAATCTTGTGTATAATTAATATTATCAAAATAAATATTGTATTAAGATGAATATATACTCTAAGAATTATGCCAATGTTAATTCCTATTAGGTATATTATTTAGATAGATGAATTAATGAGAACATTTTCTTGGCAAGCTAAAGCCCTTAAATATCCTTTGCCAGTTTTATCCTACCAGTTTTTCAAGTATATCATTGGGATTTAATTTGATTTGATTATTTTATTTTTTGGAATTATACTTTTAATGATTAATTTCCTCTTTTTATCTACTTGGAGAGCAAGTGTGTAATAGCTCTGAAAACCTGATAAGTTTTAGAGTCTACATATAATAAACTGCAATCCATTCTCTAACTCTATCTATTTATTTATTTATTTATTTATTTATTTATTTATTTATTTATTTAATTAATTTGTATACCGCCCTTCTCCAACAGGACTCAGGGCGGTGGTTATCTATTAGTTATTAATAGATAATAGTTGCACTTATTAATAAATAAGCAGTTATGCTTTCATCCCTAATTGCATGGGAAATTGATGCTGTGGCACAACCCAAGTTTGAAAATAGCAGACAAGCTGTTTTTTTGGAATACTTGGGCTCCTCCCACTTATGACTGCATGACTGTAACTTTGTTGCTTGTATCCTTACGATTTATATTGATATTGATTGTTTCCTAGTATGATTTGATTGCTTATTTGTACCCTATGACTATCACTATGGTTGTACCTTATGATTCTTGACAAATGTATCTTGTCTTTTTATGTACACTGAGAGCATATTCATCAAAGACAAATTCCTTGTGTGTCCAATCACACTTGGCCAATAAAGAATTCTATTCTATTCTATTCTATTCTATTCTATTCTATTCTATTCTATTCTATTCTATTCTATTCTATTCTATTCTATTCTATTCTAAACAACTCTTCAAATAAATTGCTTTCTAATCTTTAAGATTTTGACAGTTGGCATGTTAAGGCTTACCTACAATATTTACTTGGCAATTAATACAATTAAAACATGTATCAGTTAAATAGATACATGGATGCTCTAGCTTTAGCAGCTTCCATCCCCCAGGTGTTTGAAGAGTATTTATTGGACCCCTCAAATAATGCTTAAAAAGAGATGGGCATTCAATTTTTTATATTGCCACAGCCAGCCCCATTAAACAGATCAGATCAATACATGAACTCAAACATCAAATCAGTCCATCTGTGAGTGAACATTATCTTCAAATCAGCAACAGAGGTTAATTTTAGGTGGAACATTTTTTCAAACTGGGAAGCCAAGCAAAAGCTAGCTAGGGAAAGGGGGATTCTCAGACACTGGTAATCCATTACCCTTTATGGATCTGGAAGCAAACTTTCAGAATATAAGAAAAAAAGTATGCCTCCTACTTTAATTTAGGAAATAAAATCGTAACTATTTGGGAAATGCTATGTTAGGATCCCATCCAGGCAACATCCCAATGGGTGTTAAGACCCATTTATTTTAAAAGGAAACAAAACAAGCATATGCTTAAAGAATGAAAATTAAATAAATGTCTCCTGATGTGTATTTAACTAAGGACGGAACTTGTGCTAGATATTTTTTTGTGATTCTTTCTCCACCTAAGCTTTTGTGTCAGTTATCCTATTTATCTGCTAAAAAAAAAAAGAAAAAAGCATAAAAGACTGTAATCCAACTCCACAGTGACCTGTTTAATCCTGTCCTCTGCTACAGTATGAACTGAAAGACTTGCAGGGCAAACAACGGCTGCAAAACAGACAGAGCAGCAAAATCGGTATCTTCCTTCTCTTTGTCTTAATTGCCTTTGATTTCTTGCGGAAAAGACCTGCCATTATTTTGGAAATGTTGCACAGAAAAAGAGGCTTCCGTGGCATGTTGTAACAGTGAGAAAGAGTCCTTTTTGAAAGTGGAAGTTTTGAATTTCAGGGAGTAGAATAATGCAACGGCTCTCCAACAAAACATCATGAAACAATAATATTGTTCTTTGCTAAAGCCAGAAAGTATAGAATTCTGGATCAACAATGAGAGGCAGTACTTTTGTATTAAATAATGGAAGATTGCTAAGGGAAGAGACCAGGCATCAAAGTTTCACAACTCACTCTCTCTCTCTCCCTCTCTCTCTCTCTTCCTCCTCCCTCCCTCCCTCCCTCCCTCCCTCCCTCCCTCCCTCCCTCCCTCCCTCTGTGTTGTGTGTGTCTATGTGTATGTACCCTGTTTCCCTGAAAATAAGACCCAACCGGAAAATAAGTCCTAGCATGATTTTTCAGGATGCTAGTAATATAAGCCCTACCCCCAAAATAAGCCCCAGTTAAGATTATCAGCCAGATGGTGCATTTAGCACCAAATTTTCCCCAAAATAAGACCTAACCAGAAAATAAGCCCTAATGCGTCTTTTGGAGCAAAAATTAATATAAGACCCGGTCTTATTTTTGGGGAAACAAAGTAGCATGGGGATATTTCCAAAGAAAATTGCACAGTAATTTATGCTTTAGTGATTTAAAAAAAAATAATGATGTGTATTTATCCAAGCTGGTGGTGGCATCTAATTGATCTTGGCTGAACTTAACATTGGGCAGAATTGCACCTGGTTGTTACCCTGTTTCCCTGAAAATAAGACATCCCCTGAAAATAAACTCCCCCCAAAATATTTAAACCCATGCACAGCCAGTCCCCGCCATTTCCTCTGGTTTCCTCCACGCGCCCAAAATAATAAGACCTCCCCAAAAATAAGGCCAAGCGTTTATTTCGGGGTTCAAAAAAAAATAAGTCAGGGTCTTATTTTCAGGGAAACACGATCACCAGAAAAGTTCAGGTGTATCTGTGGATTTAAAAAAATATTCATATTACTGTCAACAAAACCATGCTCAACTCAATAGTCTTTCCTTTTTTTAAAAAAAAAAGAAAGAAAGAATAATTTAAGTGAATAATTTATCTTCACTGAGGGTTCACATATTTCAAGTCTGCCCAAAACCTGGACAAAGGTCTTCAATTTTACTTCTTTAATTAAACTAATTAAAATTAGGAGACGAGGATTCATGCAATTGTGCCAGCTCTGGACTATCTATGAATGCATGCATTTATATCTATGAGTCTTTCTTTCCCTGATTCAGGAAACCCACCAATTTTACATATACACAGCAGTGGTGGTATTCAGCTGGTTATATCCAGTTTCGGTGAACCAGTAGCGGCGGTGGCAGGAGACTCTACCCACTCACCTGGACATCATTACATTCCGTTTTTGACACTGTGCATGCGCAGAAGGTCCTGCGCATGCGTGGAGGTGGTGCGTGTGTTCACATTTGTGAACCGGTAGCAAAGGTAAGTGAATACCCCTGATACATTTCTCCAGTGAGTAAATGTATATTTGGACCTTCAAAGGCAGCAAGCATTTATATGCTGTGCAAGGGGGGCAAATCGTGAATTTGTAGTCAATCAATGCATATGCAGTCTGTGAATGTGGGATGCAAACATTACAAATGAGGATATTAGTTGGATCATACTGTGGATTGGTAAAGGGATCAGTGTTTTAAAAGAAAACATGGGGGGGGTTGCTTACTGCAAGATACTGTAAACTGATGATACTGGTGATGCTAAGAAACAGGGCTGGGATTCCCCACTTTCTGAAGCATTTAAAAAGGTTATATAGGACTCTGGAGCACGGCTGCAAAGAATCTTAACCACAATTTTCATTTAATTGCAATATGTTTATGAGTCTTTCGTCAAAATGTGTTTAATTGTATTTCTCAATTTAGCAAATAAAAAAAATACCCTTGGAATTAACTTGCATCAGCAAGATGTGCATCTTTTTTCATGTCCATGTCTCTTGATCTGTTATTATTCCAAGTAGTTTTCTGTAATAGGATAAGTTTCTCCAGCATCTATATATCCTTTTGCCTATTTTTATTTATTACACAAAATGCTACACACATTTTTTTCAAAGTGCAGAAAATCACGGATGTTGGTATGTACATGCAGCCAATTTTCCTGTAAGCGTGGCAATACATTATATACTAAATTTATATTACAAATCTGAATGGAATTGATTATACATGCATGTCTCTCTGCATCCTTGTGCAAAGTAGAGATTGTCAGAATTCCCAAACCATAGACTGTGGTGTGAGAAGGACCAATAAGTACCATATGATACTCACTATAATACTCTACCAACCCGTTTTTAAACTCATTAATAAAAACATTTGTAACATCAATTTTGCCCTTGGTCTGCCTTTTATTTCATTTATTTAAGCAAGTGAGCAAATATGCTAGCTAGCTAGCTAGCTTTTATCAAGTAAAGTTGTAAAGTTGTAAGAGAAAAAGAAAAGGCACCAAGAATTATTTGGTCTTAGACAGAGAAGCTCTTTAAAACAAATGCAATTTGGGGAATTAAAAGAAAACCAGCAACCTTTTTAATACCATAAACTTGTTTTTTTGATCTGAACTGGGATAACCTTGTATGCTCATGGAGTTATCACCATGCCTGGGATTTGTGTCTTAATGTAGAGCAAGGTTTCTCAACCTTGGTCAACTTGAACATACATGGACTTCAATTCTCAGAATTCCCCAGTCAGCTGAAAGGAGTTGAAGTCCACATATTTTAGATGTGTGCCATGGTTGGAAAACCCTGGCCTAGAACTCTTCTGATACACTAAGGCTGCCTCTGTTGTGGTGGATGTTCTAGTTTAAAGATGAAACTAGCCATGTGGATTGGATATCTTTTTCCTTACAAGTTTCCAGCCTTATTTAAAACATTCTTGAGATGTTGAGGTTGATATTTCCAAGTATTTATTCTCTTTAGGTGGAAAATATTCTCCTGGCTCTATCATCTCCCACTGTGGGGCATTTTCCACTCTATTGTTTTCATGTCAACCTTGAATACTCATCATATTTGAAAGATATCTTAACAGGAGAACCAAAACCCTCAATCTCTGTGTAGCTAGGCTGCGCCAATCAGTAGTCAGATTTCATATCCATTTAAAATCTATAGAAGGGAAAAAATAGCCAGCTGCCCAGGCTGTTGCCAAGTTTCACTGAGGAAGAGAGGATTTCTCATGAAGTTCAGGCAAACAAGGATCTGTAATGGAAACCCTGCCCCACCTTTAATGCCTTGAGATTAGTCATGAAGTCTTCAGTGTTAATTACCATAGCCAAATAGCAACTTTAGTTCACTTGGGCTGCAGCCTAAAGAGTTATCTGAGAGATGCCTCAAAGGCCGGATATATTGGTTTCCCATCCCAGGTAAAAAAGGTCAAATTACGTTGGCACCCTGGGAACCTGTGCAGACCTTGCAACATTTCCTATAATCTTTGTTAGATGTCATGTACTCCCTTGCACACAACCAATTATTAACTGATCATTGATGTCAGGGTGTAATTCAGGAGTCACATTTATGTTTTGAGTGACACGAAACAGAGCAAAAGTGTTACAGAATTCCAGTACACGTAGCTGTGGGATCACGCAGATGGCAAGGAAATGCAGCCTTCCCAATAGGGTATTTCCTGATATGTTGGAACAGCAACCACCATATGGCCAGGAATTCTAGGAATTATATTTCAAAGGTGATGGGGGAGTGCTGAGCTGGAGAAAGCTGGTCTATTGAACAACAGTGAAGTTGCTAGGATTGGTGCACAAAGATATCTCAGTTCAATCTGGACTGCAAGCCAAACATGACTCTTTGGATGTAAACCCTATAGAGATACATTTGAGCAAATCTGCATAAAATTCACCTGCTAGGTTCTAATATTTTTTGTGGCAGAGAACTGTACTATTAGATCTGTAGGCCTCTAGGTGTGTGTACGTGTGTGTTTTACTTATGTTTATCAGAGAGCAAACCTGCTATATTATATGCCAAAGAATAGCTCTTAAAGTTTAGGGAAAGGCAGGTTATATGATATGGCATGAAAATGCATATGCGTATGCATTGAGATATCTTTCTGGATAGCGGCCAAATGTTTTGAAACTTTTAAGGACATTTCACTTAGAACATTTGGAGACTGCCTTATGTAAATGTTTAAAATATATTGATTCTATTGGAACCTACAGATGTACAACTGTTTTAAAGAAAGTGGTTTTCTTTTTTTTTCTTTTTTTCTTTTAATCAAATTAAAATTGTGATCAGATTGGACATTCATAATGATAGCTCATCTGTGAAAATCCCTGCAACTGAATACATACTTTTACTTGGAGTAAGACCCGCTGAACTCAGTGCAAATGCACTAGTTTAAAGAGTTAGCTTTTTGTAATTGATTTTCAACTGGTCATTCACCAGAGCTTTTTTTTTACCTTTCAGCACTGATGGAAATGCAACAAATATTGAAGGTTCAGCCTCATTCGAAGACAAATGCTGGCAAATTGCCTTTGCGTGAGGCAGTGGTGAGATTCAATTTTTTTTACTACCGGTTCTGTGGGTGTGGTTTGGTGGGCGTGGCATGGCTTGGTGGGCGTGGCAGGGGAGGTATACTGTAAAATCTCCATTCTCTCCCCACTCCAGGGGAAGGTTACTGCAAAATCCCCATTTCCTCCCGATCAGCTGGAACTCAGGAGGCAGAGAATAGATGGGGGCAGGGCCAGTCAGAGGTGGTATTTACTGGTTCTCCAAACTACTCAAAATTTCCTCTATTGGTTCTCCAGAACTGGTCAGAACCTGCTGAATACCAGCAACAAAAATAATACTGCTCTCAATGGATTATTGCTTAAAAGAATGGCCTGTTAAATGGCTAGCATGAGTGTGTGTTATCAACAGAATGGAGGGTTATTTTATTATTATTATTATTATTATTATTATTATTATTATTATTATTATTATTTATTTATTTATTTATTTATTTCTTTTATAGTGTGTTTTTATTTCTTGTAAACCGCCTTGAGTCGTCATGAGCAAGTAGGTGCCAGTATACATTTTCCAAATAAATAAATGATAAGTAGGAGACATGTTTCCATTTACTGCAAGCATTTTTGCATTGATTAAAATCTTTGACTGGGATTAGAGATACATCAGAAATCTATGAACTAGGAACATTCCTAAAAGTGAATGTGGTAGCATAATCAGCCTCAAATTACTTGAGTTATACTGTAATTAAGAGTGTAAATCTGTGGCAATGTCCCAACATTAATATATAGTTCCTTGACAATTCATCATTATGTTTTTGGGAGAAACCATTTATTGATTTTCCTGCTTTGTTCCAGGTGGGATCCAGGGAAATCAGGAACACTCTAATTGGAAACTTTTTTCCCCTTAAATTGTATTTTTAAATTATATTGATATAATTAAAGCCTATTTAAAAATCTTATTTAATGGTTCAACCGTATCTTAAAATCAAATTAAATAGTTAAATCTTCTATGTAAAATCCCAAAAACAAAGTCATGTAGACTTTTATAATGCATATATTGAGCGGTAAAGAAAAGAAGAACTAGACTTGCCCGCCCTTGTTCCCCTCTCTGCCCTCAGTTGCAGCTTTTGTATTGCATAATACCGCATCTCAGGTAGGCAGGTATGTAACACCCATGGCAGCTTAAGTAGCAGTAAAGTGGAAATTGTGGGAAGGTTAGTTAATTTCTTCTTAAGTAGATAATTGGCCTTCAGCTTGAGTAATTATTTATATTAATTTCTCAGCAATGAGTAACAAGTGGTTGCAAAGCTTGTCCCTTCAGATATCTGTAGTTTTTTCACTTCTCATTTGAAATTAATGAGGTAATTTTGTTTCTATACTAGAGAGAAAAAGGAACAATTATTCTCTGTCAATTAGACAAGAGTTGGGTTCACATATCACCCTAAACTTGATTTGCTCAATCACAGTTTAGTGAAAGAGCCATAATAAACAGGTTTTCCATAAATTTTTAATAGTAGCCCCAGAGTGCGCTGACCAAGGGGTCAGCCCCAGAGTGCGCTGACCAAGGGATGCAGCTGCTGCCAGATGTTGGCCTGTACACGCTCGCCACCATTTGGTGTGTGCCAGGGGAGTGAGTCACCCAGCCAGGTTGATCACTTTGAAGTCATGTTTCCCCAAAAATAAGCCCTAGTGCTTATACATACATACATACATACATACATACATACATACATACATACATACGAATGAGTGAGTGAGTCTTATTTTCGGGAAAACACAGTACTACATTTCCAGATGAATGATACTAATACCATTTAATTTACTCTGCTGTAAATGTATTAAAGCTAATACCTCTGAAATGTGTGCTAAAGCAAAGGCAGAATTTATTACAGGTAGTCCTTGACTTAAAACCATTCATTTACATGACAGTTTGAATGGCATTGAAAAAAAGTGATTTATGATCATTGTTCACACTTATGACCATTGCAGCATCCCCATGATCATGTGATCAAATTTCAGACACTTGGCAACTGGCCTATATTTATAATGGTTACAGTGTCCCAGGGTCATGTGATCACCTTTTGTGACCTTTCAACAAGCAAAGTCAATGGGGAAGGCAGATTCACTTAACAATTGTGGCAAGAAAGGTCATACAATGGAGCAAAACCCACTTAATAATTGTCTTGTTTAGCAATGGAAATTTGGGGCTCAGTTGTGGTCATACATTGAGGACTACTTATGTGTTACTTCAACATATTAAGCTGGAGCACCTTGAGTCAACAAATACAAGCAGAAAATTATTCATTATTTATAGAAGATATTAAGTTGTGGACACTTATGCAAATATTCTTCCTAATTCATTCATCCATATGTCCATATATCTAATTACAGTAATTTTCTCTCCATTATATTAAAATCCACTGAGCAGCTCACAATACATATAAAATCCACTGTTGGCCAATAGTTTATTTTTTTTTTCCAGTTGACATTATTTTTTCTAAAAGATACTATATTGTCTGGAAGCAGAACAAATCATGATTGTGTGAGCTACAGCAAGATACCGTCTCCATTTTATTTTCAGACTTTTACTGGCAAAGCGGCCTATATTAGTAAAAGCCTCACATTATTTTGGGTAGTTTTTATCAGGGCATTTTTTCCCCATGCTCTGCTCACAGGAAAGAAAAAAAAAAAAGCACATGAAAAGAGAGGCCTTATTTCACATTTGGAAAGAGCCAGCTCAGCCAACTGTCCAGCTGTAGCCAGGCTGCCTCAGCAGGTCGTCCTCTTTTAATAAAGTCTGTACCTTACAGACAACTTCATTAAGGTAAGCCTCCAGAGAGAGAGGGACATGGCTGTCAAATTAGGTTTGTCAGAACATGGAAAGATTGCCTCCAGGATCTTTTTGAGTTAGGGGAGAAGAAGGAGAGGACCTCTTAGCAAAGTCACAGATGGTTTCCCTTACTGACCTTTAGCTGCAAGGCCAAATCAGGGAGGAGACCTTTTGAAAAAAAATTTAGCAACAGAAATTTTGGGTTCAATTGTAATATCTTTCTTTACCTTTATTGTTATTACTTCAGGTAATTTTCCTTCCTTCCTTCCTTCCTTCCTTCCTTCCTTCCTTCCTTCCTTCCTTCCTTCCTTCCTTCCTTCCTTCCTTCCTTCCTTCCTTCCTTCCACAGCTGACATATCTAATATTTCTTTCTCTTCCTATTTTCCTCACAACAATAACCCTCTAAAATAGGCTGGATTGAAGGACAGTAACTGGCCCAAAGTCACTCAGCTAGCTTTCTTGCCTAAGGCAGAACTTGAACTCACAGCCTCCTATCTTCTAGCCTAGTTTAACAACTAAATCAAACTGGGTCACTCTGCATTGTCTTTTGATTTGAATTATATTTCTATTGGGGGTGGGCAGCAGATGGATAATGGCAACTATTTTTCAGGGACAGATTGATGAGAACGACGTTGCTTTCCCAATGAAAGCTGCTGGTTCAGCAAAAATGTATGAAACAATCTCACATCATTTTGGCAGGTGCAGTCAGATTTTGCTGTAAATGATGTACTTCTGGTAGTTTTGCCATTTTACCCCATACAACAGTTCAATATTAGACACTAGTTTTTAGTAACAGAAAGACATGGCATAGATACAACAAAAATGAAAGCCTTTTGCCCTAAACAATATAGAACTATTCACTGCTATTTTCTTTTTTTGGAAAATAATATCTTGTGGAGAGGTCACTAATTCTTCAGGCTAAATGAATCTGTAAACTAGAAGGCTGAGAATTTTCTTTTGTTTTCGGTAAAATGGTTCCTTCCCTGATATTTGGCAATTCATTAAAAAATGTAAATTTTGAATATCAATTCATGATAATCAACTCTGGCCACATTTTGTGACATTATCTGATTCACTACAATGTCCCCAATTGTCTGACACTGTGTATATGTAGTCCAGTGGTGGGTGTTAAATTTTTTTACTATCGGTTCTGTGGGTGTGGCTTGGTGGGTGTGGCATGGCTTGGTGGGTGTGGCATGGCTTGGTGGGCGTGGTAGGGGAAGGATACTGCAAAATCCCCATTTCCTCCTGATCAGCTGGGATGATCAGCTTGGGAGGCAGAGAATAGATGGGGGAGGGGCCAGTCAGAATTTTTACTACCGGTTCTCCGAACTACTCAAAATTTCTGCTACTGGTTCTCCAGAACTGGTCAGAACCTGCTGAAACCTGCTGAAACCACCTCTGATATAGTCCTCATATTACGACTAGTCATTTAGCAACCTTTTGAAGTTATGACAGATCTCCCCAGGGCTAATTAAAACATGGATTTGAAATTATGATGGCTGCTTCCTCTGGGTCACATGATGTCATTTTGGGTGCTCAGCAGCCAGCCTGCATTTATGGTCATTTATTTTTATTTTATTTTATTTATTTATTTATTTTAATTTGATTTATATGCCGCCCTTCTCCGGAGACTCAGGGCGGCTTACAATGCATTAAGCAATAGCCTTCATACTTTTGTATATTTTTTATACAAAGTCAGCTTATTGCCCCCACAAACTGGGTCCTCAATTTACCTACCTTAGAAAGGATGGAAGGCTGAGTCAACCTTGAGCCTTGGAGAGATTCGAACCAGCAGTAATTGCAGGAAGCTGTCTTAATATCCAGCTTAATAACAGGGTGCCTTAGACCACTGTACTATCAAGGCTCTTGAAGCATCCCGCAGCCATATATCACAAAAGTATGACATTTTTTGCCAGAAACTGTCATTTACTTCCTGTTTTCAGGAAAAGTCATGAATTACATACAATGCATTCATATAATGACCGTGGTAATTTACTTTAACCACCACCACAAAAAAGATTGTAAAATCAGGCATGGTCACATGGTGACCTGCTTAATGACCAGCATTAGTGGTGGGTTGCCCCCAGTTCGGACTGGTTCTATAGAACCGGTAGTAAAACCGGAGGGAGGTTCTACCCACCGCCCCCAACGTCATCAGAACACTTTTGCGCATGCATAGAAGAGCGCGCACGCGGTCCCGTTGTGAACCGGTAATAAAGGTAAATAGAACCCACTCCTGACTGGCCTGACTTACTGTACAAACGTAATTCCAGGTACAAGTATGGTCACAAATTGAGTACTATTTTAATCCCAAAGGGAAAAAAAAAGATTACTTTAAAATTGTACTAAAATAATTTAAAAGGTAAATAATACACCAGCAGCAACAGTTCCAAGCAATTACTGATTTACTAGAAATGTCTAATAATATTAATATTAGAAACACCTGGATTATTAAGCAGACTTTTGGGAGATGCCTGAAAAATTGTTGGTACAGAATGTAATTTCTCTCACTCCTACCCTCTTGATTTTTTCTTTCTGTTTCCAGCCAGTCTTCTTGATTCCTGGAAACTGCTTCGACAAACCCTGGCAGTTTTCCTGGCAAGATCTTCAAAAGTGATTTGTCGTTGCTTTCTACTTCCTAGGCCTAAGAAAGAGTGACTAGTCCAAGGTCATGCAGCTGGCTTCGTGGGTAAAGCAGGACTAGAACTCTTGGTCTCCTGTCTCTCTATCCAATTTAGGAACATCTAATGCCATCTGTCAATATCTGAAATTCCTAGGTTAAAAAAGAATCCTTTTTACGGGCTGAAAATGGGCAGGTAGCTCTTTTTATTTTCCAGTTCTCCTATTTGTCATCGCTCTTGTATGGGAATTCATTCAGTCTCGGAGGATTCCAAATAGCCATGCCCAAGTGCTTTTGGCACCGATTCTCCATTTAATCAAGAGTGTGGTGAAAGTTGATAGAACAATATTATACCATTATCAGCAAGAACCGTCCATGTGCACATTGAAATGACGTGGAGCACAATTCCAGTCTCGGAGTGCTTTTGGCTTGGAACCATGAAGAGAAGACAGGAATTAAATCTTTTAACATTGCTTATCCCCACCCCCTCCTCCTCCTGCTGGAGGCAGAACGAGTTGAATGGCATGGCTGAACTCCAGCCCCTGCCTCAGCCACCACCTCTTTTTCTCCCCAAGCCCTCCCTTGCCCTTTTGTGGAGATTTATAGAACTGAGAACAAATGAGCAGACATGAAGGCCTATGTGTTTGGCATACTAATAATAAGACCCTGCTTCTGTTCTGCAGGGCAATGCAGGGTCAGGCAAGTTTAGCCATAAACTTTATTTATGTGGTTTATTACAGAGCAGGTGCATTGCCCAGCCTGATCTAATGGATTGAAAGATGTGTCCAACAATATATTTAATTTTTTTAAAAAATAGCCAGGGGCCAGGAAGGAGATATTGAGGCTTGTAGCCCAAAGCTGAATGAGTTCACTTGGAAGCAAATCACACTGACTTCTACTTGGATTCATTTTCCCATAAAGGTGCCTGTTACCCATTTTCCAGAGAATAAGTCCCACTGAATGCAACAGGATGGTTTCCTGGCAAATGTGTACGGGATCAGTTAGTTCATGACTAACTTTCTAAAGTAACAGGAAGTGAGGAGGGAAGAGAAAGAGCTTCAAAAATGACAGAAACATCCTTCTTCCTTTATACTAATAAGAGAGGAGAGAGAGAGAAAAATCCAGCGACATTGTAATATAGTGCTATTTTTTTCTGTAATACCACCAAGGGTTTTGCAGTTCCCTGGCTCTAATTTCTTCCCATCTGAATCTTGTGACATGATTAAAAAGAATTGCAGCCACAGAAAAATCAGATGACACGATAACCTATTATTTTGTCGTTGGATTCTTAATGTTTTCCCAACCAATGTTCGTATGTTACTGATATGAAAAATACTTGTCTTTTCCCAACTTCCTTGCCCTTTTTCCCCCAAACAGATTTCTAACATTTAGATACTGAAATACATAATTTCCGAAGGCAACAATTATAGCAGTGACAATGATGCAGTTTGTGAACCTGCTGATCGGCTCAGCTTGTATGATTTGTGTGGCTCCACGATGTTCATATTTTGAGCATAGTATTTAAAGCCCTTTCTGCAGAAGCTTTAAAGGGCTTGCTGTGTGTAATTTGGCAGAGATCTGATTTTAGCAGATTTCCAGCATAGCAACCTTGCCCTCAACGGTTTTTAAAAATAAGGTTGCTAAAACAACCTTTATGCAACCAAGTCATTTGATATTATTATACCTGTAGGAGCTGTGATACATGAAATGGCAATGCCCGACATCTCTGATACTATAACTTTTCAGTGCCCTGAGTAAGAAATTTGTTCCATAATAATGAGCTTCTTCTGTTCATTTGTTGACCATTTTAGCATTGCTGTAAATGTGCGAACATATCATGTGAATCTTTGAACTAAGCTCCATTTGATTACTGGCTACAGGTTTTTCTAATCTTACATTGCCAAAGAAAGTTAATTCTGTTTCTGCCATTGTCCAACCATAAACTTTCAAGTTTTGTTTAGTTTTTCACCATTGAGGTAGCTTTTTTGTGGCTCTTTTCTTGCGATGACAAGCTATCAACACAATACAGATTTACATTATTAAAATCATGTGAATAATTGGGGAGGCACCATGGATCAGTAAATCAAACAGCTGATTTATGGGCAGAAGTTTCCGCTCAAAGGGTTTTTAAGAAGCTGGTCTGCCTGAGATCTCGGTGAACCAGTCAGCAGAGATGGGAGCAGGACCTCTGAATCATTTTAGGCAGCTCAGCATTATATGCTCAAACGGCTCTTTTCAGTGTTGGATAATAAGCTCGGACGTTTAGATCTGTGTCACCATGGTTTTCAGTGGAATGTGGAAATGACCCTTGCATTCCAAAACCGAAACAGATGCTCCCACAGGAATCCACAGGAGGCAAAGGAAAACTTGTGACTAACCAGGAAAGGAAGGAGATGGAAGAGAGGAAATGAACCTCAAAGAATCTATCTCTTGCTTAAGATTGTCAGGCCTTTTTTTTAAAAAAATAAAAATAAAAATAAAAATGGAGAGGGAGAATTCTGTTCTGTAGAATTCATCTCAGCTGAAGGGACTTATTATAAATGATCTGTAGATCTGGAAATGAAGCCCTTCCTAAATGTTCCTTCATTAGAAGATTTTTCTTCCTTTCTAACTCACTGGAAAAAAAAATAAAAAAATGGGGAATCTTCTGGCTCCTCCTTCCACGTCAGTTATACTGGACCTTTACTGACACCCCAGAAAGCAGGAAGAAAACAAGTGCAGATTGGAAAAGAGAAGAGTGGTCAGGGATTTGCCCTCTTCCCCTTCTCACCTCGCATTTTCTCACCCACTGACTGTGCAGTTAAATATAAGCCCGCTGCCACCCACAGTTCTGAATCATTGCCTGGAAGGAGTTCATTTATTCTTGACCTCAGTCGGGAATGTAAGGAAGGGACCGTCTCTCAAAATCTTTTTACACCTGAGTTCCTGCAATTATTGCGTTTGGATATCGTGATAAGCAAAACCCGAAAAATAAATGTGTGCGTATGTGAATGTATGGGGGGGGGGAATAAAATCCTTTGTGGCAACTGACTAAGCATTCAGATGAAATACCCCCAAAGGAACAATTCATGCAGTTTGGATGGGGCAGAGGGATGTGGGTGGGTGGGGGAGAGAAGTTATGAAATCTGTACAATTTTCTTTGGGAGCAAGAATATAGTTCTGCTTCCTTATCATCACAAATTTAGTCTAATCCCAATCCAGCAGCATTTAATTTAACCCTAAATCTGACAAAATGTCAGATAACTTATTTGTGTTATTGTGTTATCCCCATTTCTGTCTGCTCAATGAAATAAGCGACAAACATCTAGGATTAGATAAAACTGGGAACGGAAGAGGAAGAAAAGCACAGGATTTGGGCAACATAAAAGCCAGCTGGGTGACTTTGGGGCAGGCAGTCTCTCTCAGTTCAGCCCACTTCAGCCTCACCTGTGGTTGTTATGGGGAAAAGAAGAGGAGGAAGGAGCATTATGTATATACGTTCATTGCCTTGAGTTATTTATTAAGTAATAAACATAGGATAAAAATAAAACAAATAAATAAACTGGTAGATTAAGAGGCGTTCAAAGGAAATGGACAGAGAGAAGAAAAGAATCTGATCAAGCTCAGCTGATAAATAAGGGGCTATTCTCACTGATTTATAATCCCAAACCACATACTGAGCTGCAGGCCTATAGAAATGCCCATGGTACAAAAACAACCCCAAATTAACTTCTGAAAATGAATTCAAAAGCTGTTTGGTTTCCCAATATATCTCCATAGTCCTACATTTAATGACCGTTTGCATTTACATGCTTTTATTTATTCACTATGACCAATATTGCCTGGATTTATGCTTTTCCTAAAGTCATGATTTGTTTCAATATTTGATTTGCTGAAAAGGCCCCCAATAGCTTTAGAAACCTTACCAATGACCAAATTCATCCCATACATTAAATAAAAAACTCAGTTATAATCTCTACAAGCAGCTTTTCCCAACCCAATGCACCCTCTGTGTGTGATATTGCAATGCTGCGATGGACTGTGCACCTGAGCAGCAGAGGGGAAGGATATTGCTAATTTAAGAACCTTTCCGAAAGAAGTCCAGATTAAGAGACTGCACACACCTAAATTAGTTAGATGAGGGGGGGGGAAGAAGTTCCAGGTAGCCACATCCTAGCATCTCTCAGGATATACCTAGTAACTGAGAAATTTATAGCTTTAGTTTGACAAGACTTGTCTATCAGTAAAGGGGGTGTGTGCTCATCTCCATTTCAAAGCCAAAGAGCCAGCGCTATCCAAAGACGTCTCTGGGGTCATGTGGCCGGCATGACTAAACGCCAAAGGCGCATGGAACGCTGTTACCTTCCCACCAAAGTAATCCCTATTTTTCTACTTGCATTTTTTATGTGCTTGCGAACTGCTAGGTTGGCAGAAGCTGGGACAATAACAGGAGCTCACCCTGTTATGCGGTACTAGGAATTCGAACCACTGAACTGCCGACCTTTCGAGCGACAAGTTCAGCGTCTTAGCCACTGAGCCACCACATCCTCTTGTCTATTCGGAACATGGAAATAAAGGATTGAACTCAACTGGATCTCACTGTCTCATCTCTGAGCTTGGGACTGACATTCATTCACAGTTCAGTCTTTTGGGAAGATTGTACCAGGAAATTGTAGGCTTTTGGCTAGAGTGGTTGGAAGAACTTCCTAGAAAAAGGCAACAGCAAAGTCCTTCTGTATTTTTGCCAAGAAAATTCTTAGACATGCCAATGAAATCACTATGGCTTGAGTTTCACTCAAGGATTGAGTATTTTTTTTAGCCTAATGCACTAGAATTTCAGAAATAGAGACTCTGGTACTTAAAGCAGCTCCAAGAAATTTTGGGAGTTAACCCCCACCCACCCCCACCCTGGAGAAATCAAAAAGTTTTCCAAAATTGCAATTTTATTTCAATGGAACAGAAAAGGAAAATGATTAAAGACACGACCTGGAGAGGAAATTATATATGGAAATTATATTTAACCTAATCATGTGTAAATATAAATTCAGTTAAATAAAATTTAGGGTTTTGTTCTGGCCTTTGGAAAAGCCAAGTGTGGTCTTTGGTCCTAAATACATTGCATACCCCTACTAAGCCAGTTTCTTTACTCAGAGTTTAGTACCATTATTTCAGTGGAGTCTATTTCCAGGCAAGTTGTGTATAGGATTGCAGTCTTAAACCTCTGTAAAACAAGTTAAACCACTTGCTAGTTATTTGAGGTGTATTGTAGCTGAAAGAAGATCTGGGATCTTTACCACAAGTAGTCACAGGCCTTCACCATAATAAATCCCGAATGTGCTTTCTTTAATGGGGGCTATGTTCATCAATATGCAAGTCTTCTGATGAAAACATTTTCTTTCCTTTCTCTCCAAGTGCACCCAGATCATTTGCAAAGCAAAACATCCGCCCACTTGTCAACTGAAACTTTCAGAGTTTCTCTCTGTTCTAATCATCAACCATCCCCAGGAACCTAGGTTAATATTTTGCTAAGATCCTGTTGCCTAATCGTATGTTACCATGCACTTCACTTCCCATTCTTTGGGTGCTTAAATCTGAGTAGATTTGCAAGAGGCCTGTGAGAAATGCGGCAGAATGCAGGGTAACTGTTCACTAGCCCTTCCCCTGAAGCAGAAGGGGATTTTTTAAAAAAAATCTGTTCCCAATTTTTTTTTTTGTAGTACTTCTGTAAACTTCAGAAAAAGACTGATAACTTCCTTCTTGTAAGCAGATGGTACCACTCAGGTGGCTGACAATAGAACTCAGAGAGTAACACCAGCATTAGAAGCAGGGGTGAAATCCAGCAGATTCTGACAGGTTCTGGAGAACCTGTAGCGGAAATTTTGAGCAATTCGGAGAACCGGCAATGGAAATTTTGAGTAGTTTGGAGAATTGGCAAATACCACCTCTGGCTGGCCCCAGAGTGGGGTGGGAATGTAGATTTTGCAGTATCCTTCCCCTGCCATGCCCATCAAGCCACATCACGCCCACCAAGCCATGCCCACAGAACCGGTAGTAAAAAAATTTGGATTTCACCACTGATTAGAAATATCACCTAAAACAGGATCTACAATATGCCATGTCGTGCAATGTTTTTCTTCATCTATTCCCTTCCATTTGCCCACTTTTCAGGCTTTCTGGCCAATCTCTCATTTCAAATTTTCAACAGAGTTTGCTCAGATCTTCTGGAGCTATTTTGGATATTTTTTTTCCTATTAAAGCTTTGATTCTGTCCTGTCAAGTTTGTTTGTATTCCTTAAACTTTTGATTACATCCAGATCTCTTGAATCTGGCTAGTGCTACTTTTAAGTACACGAAACTGGCATTCTCAGAGATGGGAAAGCCATTCTAGGTTTTACTAATCTCCTATTGACCCCAGATACTATGGCCAATTAGTATACATGATGATTAAAGTGGTGTGGGTAATATGGTGTCAACTGTACTCCCAAGCCTCTCCCTCATCCAACCTAAAATAGTGCTTTTGGGCTCCACAAAGACCTGTACTGGAAGACACTTGAGGGACTAATTTGTCTTCTGGTAAACAGGTTTTACTCACTATGACAGTTATTTTGTGCTTGGATCCATTATATGCTCTCAAAATTCCAAATATTTCCTTAGCCCAAAAGCGTATCTATCATTTTGATAGAGGTAACATCTGAAATAGTGATGGAAGGGTGTCAGAATACTAAGAAAACCTAGCAGTTATCAAATACATCAAGAAGTGCCACCCTTCTTCTCCGGTAATATTACACTACTAACCAGAGCATACAAAACATTAGCTAGACCAATTCTCAAATACAGCTCATCTGTCTGGAACCTGCACTGCATATGAGACATTAATACAATTGAGCGTGTCCAGAAATATTTCACAAGAAAAGTCCTCCACTCCTCTGTTCGTAACAAAATACCCTATGCCAGTGATGGCTAACTTTTATGCCATTGTGTGCCTGGAGCGGGGTGGGGGAGCGTACGTGTGTGCCCACACCCATAATTCTATGCGCCCTGTGCACGCGACCCCCCCCCCAGCATGTGTTGGCTCGGTAGGCCCGTTTTTCTTTCTCACCCGCTCCAGAGCCTTTCTAGGAGTCCGGGGAGGGTGAAAATGACCTTCTCCCCGGAGGCCCTCCGGAGGTCAGAAATGGCCCATTTGACAACTTCTGGTGGGACCGGAAGTTGGCAAACAGGCTGTTTTCGGCCTTCGTAGGGTCTCCGGTGGGGTGGGGAAAGCCATTTTTGCCCTCCCCAAACTCCAAGAAAGGCTCTGGAGCCTGGGGACAGGAAAAAACAGGCCTTCTGGTCCCACCAGAAGTTGCCAAATGGGCCGTTTCCAGCCTCGGGGGGGGGAGGCCATTTTTGCCCTCCCCAGACTCCTAGAAAGGCTCCGGAGCCTGGTGTGAGAGAAAAACGGGCCTTCCCCACCACCCCCAAGGCCCTCCGGAGGCAGGAAACAGCCTGTTTCCCTACTTCTGGAGGGCCCAGAAGGCCCGAAATGAGCTTGTGTGCCCACCGATATGGCTACGCGTGCCGCCTGTGGCACACGTGCCATAGGTTTGCCATCACAGCCCTATGCCACCAAACTTGAAATTCTGGGTTTAGAAAATTTAGAACTACGCTGCCTTTGGTATGACCTAAGCATAGCCCATAAAATCATCTGCTACAATGTCCTACCTGTCAATGACTACTTCAGCTTCAACCAGAAGAATACACGAGCACACAACAGATACAAACTTAAAGTGAACCGCTCCAAACTCTATTGCAGAAAATATGACTTCAGTAACAGAGTTGTTAATGCCTGGAATGCACTATCAGACTCTGTGGTCTCATCTTAAAACCCCCAAAACTTTAACCTAAAACTGTCTACTGTTGACCTCACCCCATTCCTAAGAGGTCTGTAAGGGGCGTGCATAAGAGCACCAGCGTGCCTACTGTCCCTGTCCTAATGTTCCCTTTAATTGTACTCATTTTATGTATTCAATTCTTTCTTATACTTATATATATTATCTAATATGTACTCAACAAAATAAAAGAAATAAAAAATAAATATTAAACTTCACACAAACACATTATGAATATCAATTAACATTTGAAATGAAGCTGCAGCAATGTCTCCAAAGCTCCATTTTTAATGTGTGATATTTCTTATCTATTTCTTCCTGTTTCAGTTACAGGCTTTCCTTTCTTCTGTGCAAATTTGGGGCAACTTATATCTCCATCTGCAGCACTCCTGCCTCCCCATATCTTTCAGCTGCTGGACTTCAGCATATTTTTCAAGGAAAAAGGTAGTTAGATGTCTTTGTAGCTCTACCTCACTGGAGTCATTCAGCATATTTTACGTACAACCACATAAATGCTAAGAACACAAAGCAATGCCATATCTTTCAAGCAATTTATTTTATTTCCCCTTTGTAGGATGGGGAATTTTTTGCTTCTCCATGATTAGTTGAAGCTTTGGGTGGGGTAATGATTAAATGGCTTCCTTTGATCCTAGTTCTCAATGTTTCAAGGACAGTAGAAGTAAAGATGAAGGCGGATTAAGTTTGCACGAGGGGACTGAACTTCACCACTACCAAGTACCCTGACTCTTGTTTGTCAAAGCAAGAGAGTGATGAAATTCTACCTTCACTCCCCTTAAGACTTGCTTCAAAATTCTCCCTGATGAGCCATTTAGGTCCTGTAAACCTGGTAGATCAATTGCTGGAAGACGTTTGGTGAAATAGTTACCTGGCAGCACTGAAAGACGCTTTTGAGCATGCCCACCACATGAACAGAACTCTCTCCAGCTGTTGGGGATTTAATAGAAAGCAAGACAAAATTAAGTGGTGCATCTCTTTTGTTTTCAGAAGCCTAAACGGAAGCTTTTAGATACCTTGGAATGATGTCAGTTCATCAAAGCTTTGCACATTCCTGTTGAAGACCAGTTTTACACCATTTTTGAAGGGGTAGGGAGAGGAAGGAATAGGGGTTAGGTGGAGGAAGGAGGAATATTGCTGTATAAAAGGATGCCATGATTTTGCTGAGCAACAATAACAAAACAATTATTTAAACAGAACAAAGAAACAGCACTCAATGAAAACAGTGTGACTATTTTTCTCAAACACAAAAATAGGCACCTTAAAAGAAAACTTAACCCAAAATCTAGATGACACCATGAAATTCAACATCTTTGTTTTCAATATATAGATCTTAGGTATAATTGCAATCAAAATAGTCCACATGTTTTATTTTTGGGCAAAGATAGGGCATGTGATAAGGCTAAGGAAGCATGACTTAAGTTCATAGCCTTGTTTGTGAGCCAAAAAATAAGGGGATGAAGCTGTGGAGGATGACCATGAGTTGGGTGGGCAGTCCAGTTGGGCAGTCCAGTTGGGCAAGAATGGATGAAATAGTATTTAGCTGTGACTTAGAAATGATTTGCAGTGGGCCTTCATGGATACATGCTACAAGCTTCTCCCTCTGCTTCTTTTCTTGCCACAGTTGATAATTTGACCATCACATGAAAAAAAAAAAATCACTCATTAGCATTATCTTTTAAATATTTTTTTCCCCTTAGGAATAAGAATATTTACCTGACTAATTCTAGTGGATGCCACTAAGGTTGCACAAAACTTAATTAATTAAGGGAATTAATTACAGGACCAGCCGTCTTTCAGGATCTGAAGAAGATGCAAAGCAAATGGGAGAATTTGCAAGCACTCAACAGCCTAACCTTTCTTCATTTTGAAAGGGAGAAGATGGGAAATCCATCAGAATGCAAGGGTTAATATTTTCTCAAGTCAGGAAATTCCCTTTTTTTTATTGTCGTTGAACACAGCCTTCCAACATTACCAAAGGCCACAATTAACATGTAAATATACTCTAGCCCATGCTTTGTTTTAATGTTTTACTTTTTGTAATTACTGAAAATGGCTGTAATTTATTTTGACTTATCTGCTATTCAGAATGTTGTTTCTCATCTAGAGTGGTGTACCACCACTGGGACAGAAATACATGTGTGTGCCTGTTGAACTGTCATTAAAACATAACTCAAGAGAAACTTGAAAAAAATATGAGCTCTAAAGATGTGATCCTTTAGCTACTCGCCTTGAATAAGTCTCACTATATTTAGTGAGGTTGATCTTTGAGGAGGCTTTGATAGAATTGGAGAACAGCCATGTAATTTTATTAGCCAGATCCATTGGGGGAGGTGGCGGGGTGGGGGTGGGGGGTAGGCATTGAAAAAAGGACAGGATTTGCTTCTGAATTAATATTGTTCTGAAAAAGCCAGTTAGTATTCAATCCCTCCTTCCCAGCATGGAGGCAGGCTGATCACGGTTTCATAATAGGAATTTTTATTTAATCCAGGATGGACCACCAGCCATTATAACCTCTCTGGTTTTCCAAAGGTTTGCATTGGTCCTGACAAATTCTTTAAGTTATTGCTTAGTAGTTACTGTGACTGAAGGGAAAGCTCTTATGTACAGGAGGGTAAATACTTGCATTGCATTCAAGTATTTTAATTTTTGTTCATTTTGAATTATATCACAAAAACGTTAGCATTTACCCTGGTATGATCTAATCCTCTAGCCTGGCCTGGATCCCAAATATACAATGTCAGCTGGATCCCTCTCTCTACTTTCAACTTGAACTTTCACCTCACTCCTGTAAGGCCGATTCTGTCCTGCCTTTCTTTAGGCAAGGCTGGCAGCAAAAGAGAGGGGAGGGTGGGAATGCTTTACCTGCAGCTGCTGGGCTTACTAAGAATAGTGCCTCACCCCATGCAATGCCAAGAGCCCATAAGGACAGCATGCTTCTTCCTCCCTCCATCTGCATGCTGGCTGGGGAATTCTGGGAGTTGAAGTCCACACATCTTAAAGTTGCCAAAGTTAAGAATCACCGGTCCAACAATAAGAAGAGAGGGGTCTGACCAGGACACGAGAGAGTAGCTGTGGCAGCAGGCAGAGAATTATAACAGTAACAGAGTTGGAAGGGACCTTGGAGGTCATCAAGTCCAACCCCCTGCTCACGCAGGAGACCTGTACTGGGGATTCGAACCGCCACACTGCCGACCTTTTTGATCGACAAGCTCAGTGTCTTAGCCCCTGAGCCACCTAGTCAGGTGTTTCAACCATCAGAGCAAAGAACGGAAGGAGTGGCTTATGGGAAGGCCCTACTTAGCAGGGCCTCACTTTATTGCAGGCCTATGCAGCTGTGTATGCTGCTGTCTCTTTAAATTGATCCTGACTCATTAGAAGGACATCTTCAGTAGGATTGCCAAGAAGTACCTCACCCAACACTTCTGAAGCGCAGTCCTATAGTACATTTCAAGGTGAGGCACTTAATCCTTTTCCTCTCCTTGTTTTTTTCTTTTTCTTTTTTAAAGGGAGGGAGATAATTAATTTGTCTAGTTCTCAATTGGCATTGAGAAGGCCCTACATTTTACAGGATTCAAAACTGCACATAACCTGCCCATTTTAGAGACTACGCTAAAGAAAAAAAGCACCAGTGTTAAAAAATACAATATATGCAAAAAGCATGAACAACCATGACTCCGGTGTCAGAGGCCAGCCTCAGCAACAGCAAAGCATCAGCTCAGATCTAGGATCATTCTAGGCTAAAGAACTACTTGTTATCACTTGCTACAAGGGAGGCATTCCATTCAAATTCAAATTCATTGAACTATATTCAACAATCAACAAGATGAAAAAGAAAAGAAAACCTCAGAAACAAAGTAAATATGAATAGAATATTTATATGAATGAAATATGAATATGAACCAGGGTCAGGAAGACATTGAATTAAAATACAGCAAAACAATATAAAACAGCAGAGAAAGCAAAAATAGGATCACTATTCCATTCTTATGCCTCTTCATGGACATTGCAAATAGAAACTTAGCAAATCTATTGGCAGGGGTAGAATTCTGAGCTGTGAATAGGAAACAGATTACATTGCCCTTATATCACTGGTTTTTATTAAGGGATAGTTAAGGTATGACAGCATGTAAACTGATGTAGAACGGGCAAAAGAAAAATACATGCAAAAGGGTCTCAGGTTTATTCTGATCACAAGGACAACATCCTTCATTGAACAGGTTCCTCCCTGTCTCCCATCCAATTTGGTAAAGCGTAAGGTGTTGAAGCAAGGTAAAGAAAAAGGCTCATATTCATTCAACACATGTTCATTTTCTATTGCACAAATGCTTGTGAATGCAAAACATATGAGAAAGTTTGCTCCTGATTAATTAATCAGAGATAAATTAATCAAAGATAAATATACAGAATTGAGGCTCTTCATTTTCATCATGAGAACAGACTGGAGTGATACACTTTGGAATCTAAAATATATGCCAGCCCACAGAGGTCAAACTTGTCATGTCACCATCACATGATGTTTTGCAACATTTTCCCCATTTGTGGAGTTGGGTTGGGCGTGGCCTGTTTGTGATGCATCTGGCCCGTGGGCCACCAGTTTCTCACCCCTGCAAGCAGTCAACCTAACCGTTTAAATTGTGTCTCTGATCTTGAATGTTTTATGTAAATCTTGCTTTAGTATATTAAGCAGCAGAATTGTTTATCATCTGAGAAGGTTAACAAATGAAACCAATCCTCATGAGACCAGTTGGCATTCAAGATAACCCAGCAAATGACTGAGGCAGTGACCCATCACACAACTTAAAGATATAGACAGAAACTAATTAAACTAACCAAGAGTCAAACGTGCATGCAGTGCTGTCATATTTAATCTATAAGAATAATAACATATATTTTATTTTCTCGTTTAGTTTCTAGCATCACATTCAACAGATGAAAGGGAGCCACAGACCAAAAAGAAAAAAAAGAAGATGGATGTCATCTCACTTCTTATCAGCATAAACAAATAATGCATAGCCTCTGTTTGAAGACCTGTAATGAAGGAGCACTTGCCACATGATGTGGCAGCCTGTTTTCTGGCTGGTATCTCATACAATCAGGAAATTCCTTCTGATGCCTAGCCTGGACTGCTTTGGTTTTGCTCCTGCCCCCTGGGGCAATACAGATTGCACCATTCTGTATCCATCTGATATTTGGAGATTGCTTTTCTGTCTCCCACCCATAGTTAAACATCCCCAAATTCTTTATCTATTCCTCGCAGAATAAAAACTGTAATGTAAGACCAAAAATAGACAATGAGGTTAACAAAATATAAAATAAACAAAAAAAATCCTGATATTTCCCCCTTTGCTTACTTACAGAAGCTACTCAGGGCCTGATTTGCACCTAATCAACATCTATTTTTTTCTTTTAAGTCCGTATGATGTTGCTTTCATTCCATGCTCAACTCCTAGTTTAGACAAACCTGGTTCCTTCTCAGCTATTCAGCTATAAAACTCGTCCTTTCCTCAGTGTCTGCACTGCGGGTCAAACTAGTCAGTCTGATGAAAGCAGTGTTCCAATGCAAGCTCTGTCCTTTTTGTTCATGTATTGTGATGTCACCTACACATCCAAAAAGGACAGAGCCTACAACACAATGTGTAATGATGCTTTTTTTTTTTTTTTGAGCAAAGCCATCAGACCTGTGAAGGCTCATGATTTCCTTCCTGTCCCAAGACTCTACACCAGCTTCAAGATGTGTAAAAAATTCTCTTGAGGTTTGTCATCCATTACATTGGAAGGAAGTCAGCTGACTGAGAGTGAGTGAGAATAAAACCTCAGAGACACAGAGTTGGACCTACAATGTGGGCAGTAAATGTCATGCTAGTAGAGTTTTCTGTTGACTGAAGAAAGAGTGTTAAGCACTTCAACCTAGCAGTGGAAAGGTCAGTGTTCTCTATTATTAAGTTTAGTTTATTAACTTATTATTAAGTTTAGTTTCTAGCATCACATGTGAAGTTTAGTTTCTTGCATCACTCTGTGAATTCCCCCCCACTCCCTATTAAGTGTGCCCTCCCACCAATATAAAGTTGTCCATCTGTACATTAGAGCAATTGTTGATGCTCAGTACAGAATGCAATGTGTAGTTTTGCACTAGACTTCCTTATTGTAATGTCAAGGAGAACTGGACTGGCTAAAGTTTATGAGTAGAAACTCAGACTTCCAATTTACCCTGCAACAAGTGAACTCATACTCCATGCTTTCGGCTTTACTGATGCTGCAGAGCTGTATGACAATACATTTTTCATGTAAGAATTACTATACAACACATTTATCAGGCCAGGTCAGTTCATTAATCATGGCTCCAAATAGGACCACTGCTCATTGATTGCCTTTGATTTTGCATATTCATTTGCAACTTCTTATGCTGCTTCACCATATTAAAAAGAAAAAGGCCTATTTTTGTATTCAAAGAACAGGAACCCACTGGATGAAGGAAGATGCAGAAGGAATTTAACTGTGCAACAAATGCATCTGTCTTTAGAATGTTCATATTTATTTAATCAATTTTATCCCACCTTTATTATTGTTGATAAGCAACTCAAGGTGGCAAACATACCCAATACTCCTCCCTCCTCCTATTTTCCCCAGAACAACAATCCTGTGAGCCAAGTTGGGCTGAGAGAATGACTGACCCAAAGTCACTTACCCAATTTTCATGACATTCCACATTCTATGTATATGTCTATACAAATATCATGATTGCAAGGTTTTACAGATCGGTCATCAATGCAATTATAATTTTTATTGGAGTTTTGCCAGCAGACAAAGGCAGATAGAGCTTGCATGGTGCAAATACTATAATAATTATTTATTATGTTACATGTATAGTTTATACCAGCAGAGTGAAAGTATAGGCACAATTATTACATTACCAGTTTTAACAAAACTACACTAAGTTTTCTAAATTGCTTTAGAACTGGTATGTTTTAAAAATTGGATACATAGAAATGAAATACATTTTGCCCAGGCAGTTATTACTTACTTTCTTCCAGTAAGTTGTTGGATTTGTATAACCAGGCAATCAAATAATAGAAGTTTGGATAATAAATGAGTTTTCTATATTTCCCATTGTCTTTCTGGCTTCATGTGCACAGGATGCTGACAGGCCAGGCTGTTAGACCATACAGGTAGTCCTCAACTTTCAATCACAATTGACCCCAAAATTTCTGTTGCTAAGCGAGACAATTGTTAAGTGAGTTTTTTTGCCCCATCTTTTTTTTTTTTTTTTGCCACAGTTGTTAAGTGGATCACTGCAGTTGTTAAGTTAGCAACATGATTGTTAAGTGAATCTTCCCCATTGACTTTGCTGGTCAGAAGGTCACAAAAGGTGATCACGTTGACCCCGGGGCATTGCAGCCGTCATTGCAGTTGCCAAGCATCCAAATTTTGATCACGTGACCATGGGGACGCTGCAGTGGTTGTAAGTGTTCAAAAAAAAAAAATGATCACATCACTTTTCTTAGTGCCGTTATAACTTCATACAGTCACTAAATGAATGGTTGCAAGTTGTGGACTACCTGTACATCATGGTGGGCCAACAAAGGCTCTCCATGTTTAGGTGGCATTCTCCATGGATGCTTTGCCTTGGTCTTCCTCCCATTCACCCTATTTTGATCGAGTCTACCTCAACCATTCCCACTCCTTTTCTCCTTTCAGAGGAAACAGGAATTTCCCATTGATGGAATTTCCCTGCCCACAATGCCTCCCCCCTCCCCTTCAGCCTCTGGACCCAGAGAGAAGCCTTCTCTGGCCCTCTCCTGCATCTGCATGACAATGCAACCATCCGGGCTGCCCTTCTGCTATTAGGGTCTAATGAAAATGTAACCATATTTAACCCCCCACTGCCCTAGATTAGTGAAAAAGGAGGCCCTAAGTGGATTGCATTCTTTTGTATGATAAGCATCACTCTCTTCATAGGGACTGGGCCCTCCCTTTGCGACCCCCATTTTACTCTACAGGAGGATGAAAAAGGGGGAGGGGGGAATAAGGGGGAAAGAGAGCGAGAGAGAGAAAAGCTAGCAGTGTATGACTAACTCTATCCTCTCAGCTGTCTACTACACAATGGGCAAAGTTATCTTTTGTGGCATTAATGGCTTTGGTGAAGGGGGGGGGCACTGGAAGAGGTAAAGAACAATATGTGAGAAGCTGAGGCTGCGGGTTTCCCACACGGCCCAATATGTCTCTCCATGCCCCCCTCTGGGACAGGGAGTTTCATAACGAGCTGGCCTACAGCTGATCCTGGTTGATTGGCTCCCCCACCCCATCCCATCTTCCTTCCCTCTCCCCTCTTGGCATTGTGCTCTCGAGGGGTGAAAATCCTTTAACGGCATGAAGGACGAGGTGTGCCTGAAATCCTCTTTTCCTGATTGATTGCCCATGTCATATGATGGCCGAATCTCCCAAGATTCGTGGTTTGTGTGTTTGCTGGGGTGGGGGAAAAAGCTGTCCTGGCATTTTTTTTCCCTGTGTTTTTTTTTTTTTAATCTCCATCTTCTACCGCACATATGTTTATTCATAAGATCCATGGATTGGCTGAAGGAATTTCTCTCTCTCTCTCCCCCTCCCTCCCTCCCTCCCTCCCTCTCTTTGCATAATTGTGCTTGGCAGTTAAGATGAAAAAAGACGTGGACAATGCCTCATGAGGGTCTTCTAAAAAAAAGGTCCCTTCCCAACCTTCTTAATAGTTGTAACTAAAGAGCAGAAAAAGTCCGGGACAGTGAAAGTAGAGATGTTTATTCAATGTCACTGATGTCTTTGTTCCTGGATTTAAGTCTCCGAAGAGAAATGGGATGGATTAGAGTAATTATTTTCCTTGCACTCAGGAAAATAAGCATTTTACAGCAGGATATCTTGTCATCCTGTTTTAAAGGAGGAAAGCCTGTGAACACTTTATTTATCTTGGAGTTCAGTTCAGCAGATAGGGGTTTTCCAAAGGAGTTCCTAGGAAATGACTCTCTGTTGCACAAGTCAAGATGGGTGTAGGTGTTGAGACTTTCCTGACCATTCACCTGTCTTTTATTCCCCTGCCAAAAGAGTTCCCTGATATTTAGTCCTACTCAGTGGTGGGTTGCCCCCGGTTCGCACTAGTTCTATATAACCGGTAATAAAACCGGCGGGAGGCTCCACCCACTGACCCTGATGTCATCAAAATGCTTCTGCGTATGCACAGAAGCTTCCGCGCTTGCACAGAAGAGTGCGCGCGTGCACGAGTGAAGCAAGTGCGCACGCACGGCCCGTTGTGAACCAGTAGTAAAGGTAAGTAGAACCCACCCCTGGTCCTACTTCAATAGGAGGATATAAAATAAATCATGTTGGATTTTTTTTTTTCTATCTACGAAATTATGTAAGAGAGAAGCACCACATTGGATCACAGTTACTCCTTACCTATTATATTCTCGACAAATCATTTCTTCTCACTGAGATTTTTAATTGCTACTTAACAGCATTTTTATTGACCAATATCATTACAGGTAGTCTTAGATTTATGACTCAAATTTCCATTGCAAAGCAAGACAGTTGTTAAATGAGTTTTGCCCCATTTTACAACCTTTCCTGATAAGGTCATTAAGTGAATCATTGCAGTCGTTAAGTTAGTAACACGGTTGTTAATTGAATCTGGCTTCCCCATTGACATTGATTGTCAGAAAGTCACAAAAGGTTGACCCTGGGACTCTGCAACTGTCATAAATATATGTCAGTTGCCAAGCGTCCAACTTTTGATCACATGAGCATGGAGAGGCTGCAACTGTTGTAAGTATGAAAAACAATCATGAGTCATTTTTTTTCAGTGCTGTTGTAACTTTGGTCACTAAACAAATGGTTCCAAGTTGAGGACTACCTCTACACTAGTATGCTTTGGAGAATTTGATGGTGAGATCTTACCAAAGACATGCAAATCCACCTGCAAATTTTTGCAATGATTTGCCAGAAAGCAAACTACAGTGTAAAAGTGCCTCTCTCTCTCTCTCTCTCTCTCTCTCTCTCTCTCTCTCTCTCTCTCTCTCTCTCTCTCTCTCTCTCTCTCTCTCTCTCTCTCTCTCTCTGTGTGTGTGTGTGTGTGTCCATTTGTGTATATTTGAAATGTTTGGGACATTTGTAAAGAAGATATGGTTTCAAAAATTGCAGACTAGACAGTTACTGAAAGTTTAAAGAAGTTTCAAATTTGTTCACTATTAGAATAATTCTGAGTTGTGGAGAGAGAATACTGGTCAAACATTACAGGAAAGTTGTATGTGCATCAAATATCATTTTTGAATAGGAAGATTCAGTAGTAATAGCTTTGCAAAATGGACTTTGTTGTGGCTATGTACTTATCATATATTGTGTATTAAAATAAGTGAGCACCTGTATGTGGAAATGGAAAGTTATTAACAAAAAACCTGTCCATAGAAAAGCCTGGGGCTTGGTATTGTTTATTTTCTTGTTTGGGGTAACAGATTGATCTCTAAAAGCTTGACTCTTCTGCAATATACAGTTTATAGTCTTTGTCTAGCATCAGAAAGGACTATGTTCAGATCTTCAATCTGTTTTGAAAGGTTTGCTTAAGTGACTATGGACTGGCCACTTTTACCTGGTTTTATACTGAGGGTAAAGGCAAAGGGAAGGATGAAGTATGGTACCTTGAGACAGGCTGAAAGACAGAATTGATGAATGAATTATGAATTAATGAACTGATCCACTAGTCTAGCAGTGAGTCATAGAGATCTTAATCAGTGCCCTTCAATAAAATCATGAGCTTTGAATCCCCGTCAAATTCAGGCTTTCTTTTGAATCCAAGGGGTAAAGAAAGGCCGATGTCTGTACTTTCAACAGGGTCTATGTCCAATCCAAGTTCCATTCACCTGCTGAGGTATTGATTGTTACATAACACAGTTGAGGCATGATGCTGTCCTACCTGTATCTATCCTGCCTGAGCTATTTTTCCACATTCCTCAGTTTATAAGAACCTTTTGGCCATTTTTCTCTATACAAACCCTGCAGTCTCTATTCCTTCTGGGGTGAGGTTGTCAGAATATCTATCTTTTCAATACAAGAGGATATCTGTAACTCATGAATTGAATCCTTGGTGCTCCCTGAGCTTGGTTGATCACTTGCAGGTGTTTCATTACCTACCTAGGATAGCTGAGATGTGACCTAGTCAGGTAATGAAATGTCTGAAAGCAAACAGCTTAGCTCATAACTATATTTACATTTATGTCTCCATCAGCAGCACCGTTCACTCCATCAGCAGCACAGTTCACAGCAGCACAGTGAGAACAGCATGGATGGGGATTGAGTTCTTTGGCAAGACCTTTGAAAATTGCACGACATGATAGAAGGTAGCTGGGAAAAGGAGTTCTTGTGGAAACTGCGTTTGCAACTTTGAATGGGTTACCTGACTCCATTGGATTGCAGATTACAGTGCAAGGTTGAATTTGTGACAATCACACATGAGATGCGGTGTAAATGTACCATCAAAGACAATAGCTCAGAGTTACATTCTGTAGAATGCACAGAGTTACAGGAAGATGTTTTATATTTTGAGGAAGGATAAAAACACATGACTATCCAAAGAATCTACTAATACAGTACAGTCATACCATCTGGAATCTAAAGTTACTGAACAGCATAATAGTTGAATTAATCATGGAGTCATAGAATCATAGGGGTGGAAGGGACCTTGGAGGTCTTCTAGTCCAACCCCTGCCCAAGGCAGGAGTCCTGGACAAATGGATATCTAATCTGCATAGCTTGTATCCAGGGCTGGATACAAACCTTAGAAATGGAAGAGGGAAAACCCAACTATGGAAACACCTAGCATCAGAATTCAAGCAACTCAGAGTTTTGTTTTGACTTGGGTGACCTCTTAAGCAATCTGGAGTTTTCCTTGGGCCTTGGGAACAGGTGGGAGGAGGAGCAGGAGGAAGGAGAGTGGGCTTGTACGAATGTAGCCAGCTTTTTGTTCTATGGCTTTTATTCTCTCAGTCCTCGATGGGGCTGATTTAGAAATCCTAATCAGGGAACAGTCTCAAGGCCTTCCTCAGAGAGCCACAACTTGAACTGATCCTGGACTGCTTTTGTTCTCCAGTGACAGCTGACTTCATGCAGCAGTGGGAACAGTTTGAACAGAGCTCCACGCTGCAGGAGCCAGCAGCTGCAGACTTAACTCTTGCTTGTCCAGCTGTTAGTTGGAGCTGGCAGGCAGGAGTTGCAATGGGAAGAAAGTGTCTGACCAATCACAGCACAGCTTTGGTGGGAAAGATGCTTAAATGCTTCAACAGAGGATCAGGTTCTCTCACACTAATGAGAAGAGAAGAGAATTGGGGGAAGGGGTGACTGCGGAGACAAGACATGGCAGGAGGAAAAAGCAGAGCAATGTTTGTTGTCAGGATGGAACCAGATGATTGTATTAAGAATGGCACTCTTTTCTCATTTTGGTTCCAGAAAGTGAAAAGTCTTAATGAGAAAACCTGTTTTGCATTCTGTTGTTGCAATGAAGATAAAGAAGGTGTCTATAAGAGGTCAAGGAAGAGAGGAATCAATCTCACCAGACTAAAGAAAACAAACAGATAATTCAAAATTCTCTGGGAGCATTTTGACTCCTCGGTAAGTCGCAGTCATGTGCAACAGGGCTCTTCTGCAGTTGTGAAAAAGTAGCACACCTGTGATAAATCATGATCAACCTTGCTTTCTTCAGAATTCCCATTGGTTACAGATTCCATTGTTAGCCCATCAGTGTTAAAAACAGCCTCAGCCTTGGCATCATTTGGCTAGATATCTTCACTGGCCTTCTAGAGTTCCTAAAATAGAATAAAGAGCATTTTATTGCAACTGTGTCTTCACTACAAATATGTTTAACTATGTATCACCACAACTGTATATCATCTTAGAATCACTGTGTGGAAGCTGCTGAAACTCAACTGGGACCTGTATAATGGAACAACATTTCAAAGATTCTGGTGCCCCATATCCATATTACTAAAATTATTCAACATGTAACACATATTTGCATCCTAATCTACTCTGCCAGCTGTTTGAACAGCAATTAAATGCTTCCATAATGTAATATTTGTTTCTAGTCATCAGAGAATATCCCTATATATATAATGAATATAAAATATTCATTCAAGCATGAATAAAAGACAAAATAAACTACAGCTAAACTTCAGATTTATCTATAGAATTGCTGAAAGTAGTAGTCCTTAACTGACTACCTAAGAGTGCTAAAAATTATAAATGAATACTACTGCTATTTCTTATGCCTCTCTTCTTCACATGGGATTTGCAGGGGGAGAAATCTTTTAACATGCCTGCTGTCAATTAACCAGTTGCATCTAATTAGCAAAGCCTACCATGTTGATATCTTAGCACCTGTGTCTGTTGTACCCCCTTTCCTACTGAAGTTTTCTGGTTGCCCAATCATGCTTGGCTGATATCTCCATGGCAATGGAAACAGACTCCATGGTACACAGTCCATTTGTCACCAATTGTCACTGGTTTGTTCTCCTTGCATAAGAACTAGACTGTGTTACAGGGAGAAAGACAGAAGCCATAGAAATTTCTCAGCCATCCTTAGGCAGGAGATCTGCCAATCGGCTTGCAGTCAGAGGTGAGGTAGGTAAACTATACATTGGGATTCAGGGCTCTTATGCTTCTGAAAAACTGTAATAAACCAACATATGGCATATGTCACTGTGAGAGAAGCTACGTAACCAACCTGAAGGAATCATATATGGATTTATTAATGATAAGGAATCAGAGGAAATAGAGACAAAAAAAGAAGAAAAAGCAACAGCCTAGCAGGAATATTTATATGAGAACGATCAACACACACTAGACAAGAATCACTGTGCCATTTTTCTTCCTGCCTTTCTTTCCCATGTTCTGCTGGCCTAGCCAGACCACTACCAAAGGGCATCATGAAGAAGGGACAAACAGATGTGGATTACAAGCAATGGAGCATTTCATGTGAGGAAATAGAGTAGCCGTGTAGAGGGAGCCATGATCAGAAGATTTGGAGCAGGGTTTCCTAAATTGGGGATTTTAAAAATGTGTGAACTTCAATTCACAGAATTCCCCAGCCAGCCATGATAATTTCTGAGAACTGAAGCCACACATCTTAAAAAGTTTTCAAGTTTGGGAAGTCGTCTGAGTTTTGCTTTCCTGCCTCCACCCTCCCAAGAGTTGGTCTTGCAGTGGTCTTGGGGATGGGAGAATAAGACTAATTACTGAATTGCTGGGCAACAATTTACAATCTGTTGTTGCTGTGGAAAGCAATAGTTCTGAGACGCCCATACCCAATAAGGGTTCCCCCTGATTTTGTAGATACAGCTCTAGGGTGAAAAGAAAATAAGAAGGAACCGAGGGATGACAGAAAGGACTTGAAAGGATTTGTTTTATTTCACACTGACATTCATATGACTAACCATAAACCCATCAATTTAAAAAAGGCCAGTGCGATGTGGTTTGGCTGGTCTAGAATGAATTCCGATTCTCTTCCTAGGAAGGAGTTGCAAATCATCTTCATCCTTATCTGAAAGTGACCTTGAACCATACAAACCTCTACTACTATTATACCACCAGCAGGGAATCTGTGGCCTTCCCACAATTTTTAGTCTTGGCAAAAATGGCGTTGTGTGAGAGAGCAGGCTACTCAGAAAATTGCCGGCACCTGTGCTTTCTTCCCTTCTCTTTAAGTCCTCTCCCCAGCTGCAGCATGGGGAAATTGGCTATAAAAGCTTTGCTGCGAAACAGCTCAGGGTGAGTTGTGTGTTTGCTTATGGAAGAAAGCAGCCAGAAAGCAATCTTTTTCTCTAGCTACTATGAGTAGGAGTATCTGTGGAGAAGAGTGAATAATAGTACAGGAGTATGCAAGGGCTGGTGGGTGGGGAGAAATGCCAAGTTAAAAACTAACGTTTGTTTAGCAGAACCTAAACTCCCATAGCGTTCAGTTGAGCTTACTCCTAGGGAAGTGGACATGAGCCTGCAGCTTGAATGACTATTAAGCCACCTAAATAAAATGACTGTCAAAAGATAATCGTACACTATTTGAGAATACATGTTAGAAACAAGGAAATGCCAATTTTAAAGATTTACAAGGAATTTATTGAGGATGTAAGTGACCAGTTTATCAACTTTTGGATAAGATATGACCTAATCCGCTTTGCCTTTCCGGGCATGTACTTTACCATATTGTTTTACTTGGCATCAGTCAGTCAGAACCTCTCATTTTACAAAAGGCCCCCACCTTCTCTAAAAGTTTATCTGCCTAATTTGGTTTGGATTTTCCAAGAGGCGGGAGAGGAACTATAAATGTCTGTCCTGACAGAATACTGCACTTCTTCCACGCTTTCCTGAGCTTTCTATCAATGTGGCTAACTCGGGAGTCTGAAGTTCTACTTTTTGAGCAGCATTATTTGAATTTATTTAATGATAAGAATAGGAATTCTAAGAGAACCGCTGTATACAAAAAAGGTCGGTCTCTCCAGGTAACGAGAGAATTGGGACTTTAGAGCTAAGCAGCTGTTTATTTCTATTTCGGCAAACATCTGATGGCTGGACTCACCCAGAAGTGAACATAGTCATTTGTTAGCCATAGTTAGTTGAGTAAGCTACAATTGACATTGTACAACATACATTTTGCTAAGCCATAGTTTACAGACTGCTGGGAAAGGACTTGCATTATAATCTAGCCAAACATAAAGTTTTAGGGGTCTGTGTAATATCTGAAGCCAGTCAATGAATTTGCTAGGGAAGAGGATGAGAGAAGGTTGCAGGACCCTGAAAATCTTATTAGACTTCAGTGCTGTTGATCATATTGGTGGATGAATCTTTTAAAACCTATCATAAACTCTTCCAAAAGTGCTTCCAAAATGATCTCAAATACCATTTTTGTGCATATTCTGCTAGCATTCAAAAGATATACAAACATCTAAAAAAGTCAATGGATCATACCACCTTGCCAGCAATTGGCAACCCAGATAAATTGAGATTAACACCAAGATTAATAGATCAACAATCAAGTAGGAAACAATCCCCCAGTCAAAGAACTACCAACTCAGAAACAAACAGTAAACAATAATGGACAGCAAATCCAACTCACTTCTAGAACCGACTATGTTACCTAGTTGGGTAATGAAACAACTGCAAGGGGAAAAAAAGCTCACAGAGCATCAAGCATCGCACAGACTAGCATGTTTTATGGCATCTAGCTCTGTTTTGCTATCCATGTTGGTTCTGAATTTTATGCTTGAGGTTAACTTTTAGATTTGCAACACTGTGATGTGATTAGATGCTCTAAATCCAGATTCCTGTTTTGCTATCAAGCAAATAGCTGTATCAGGAAAGACAGGGTTTCATGATACTTAATATCTGGGAAGTAACTATAGCTTTGGAAGGATCATAAATAAAAATTCGGGGCCGTTTTAGACCAATTCCATTTCCATTTCCCAATCCCTATAAAGCTCTTTGAAAACAAACCAGCGATCAGCTTTACACCTGCTTATCTGAAGCAATGAAAGCTAGCTGAGAGCATCCTCGGGTCAACCAACTGGAGAGTGCAAAATGTACTAAGGAGCCCATGCCCATCCCTTTGAGACACAGTTGCTCTTGAAATCAAAGCAAAATCCCCTAATCTTTGGCTCCATTCAGAAAGAGACATGTGATTTGGATTCAGACTGGAGAGTAAAGTTCATTTGTATTTCCCCCTGGACTATTTTCTATGGGTTTTCCCCCCTTGAAACAATAGCAGCTTTGGTGAGCAAAGTAATCATACTGACACTTGTTAAAAATCTTCTGGGTTTAATTTTGAGCTTGAGTTTTCTAGAATGCAACCTTTCCGGCAATGAAAGTTAGAATATGGCAGCCCTGAAAGGTAGATGAGACTAGGAAATCAAAGTAATAGATGCTAATACTACTTTTAGTATAAAGTTATAGTAACAGAATATTGCAAATCTGAATGTGCTTCCCCTCTCCTTTCCTTTACCTTCATGAAAATTAAGGAGAGTCTTGTCCGAGATGCTTTCTCAAATTACAGTTCTGCCTCAGACTCTGTTTTCTTTTATCTGACCCATTGTCTTGGTTGCAACTCTTTCTCCTGTTCCTCAAGGGTATTCCTTCTGCCTATTGCAACATAAAGCTGCACCTTGTAAAAAGAAATCAGTCACTGGCCCTTTCCTTCCTCACAGAATAAGATCAAGATTGTCCACTGTTTTGGCCGAGTGGGCATAGTAAAATTTTTCATACTTATTGTGGACAAGCTCATAAAATTGTCAGGTGCAAGGAACCAGAACTATTTTGTAAGTAGGGCAAAGTAGTTTAATGTAGTTCACCTACAGTATTTATAAGAATCTCTTTAGACTGCCTTCTCTAAGGTTATATTATAGGCAGATAAAGTATTCAAGAGTCTGCCCTCTATCATTTCCTCCAATGGAGCAACTCCAAGCTAGACTACCCCACCCCCCTTGTCACTCTGTCTCTACTTTAGCAAGAGATTCCACCTCAAAATGGCTGCCATTGAGCCTCTGCGCAATCACCAGTCACTAATTTAATACCCCACTCCCCCAATAATCTCTCCTATTTCTACTTGCCTTTGCTCTGGAAGAGGAGAACATATTTGGACACGTAACAAGGGCTGCAGCAGAAATCCTGCTTTCTAGAAAATCTAAATCGCGCGGCACAGCTGCCCCCTCCCCCTTGCTGTTCTACTTACCTTAGAAAGTGTCCTTTTTCCACACAAAGCGCTCATTTGGCACGCACTGTGTATGTGTGCATGCACAGCGTACATTTGGTGCACACTGCGCCTGTGCACACAGCATGCATTGGGCGTGTACCGCACATGTGTGCGCACGCAGTGTGTGTTTGGCACGGACCACACAGGCAGCGAACTGGTGGCAATCCACGGAGGATTACACTATTGCTTTGTTCCTGTTGGGCCCTGTTTCCAGAAGGCAAATCACTGACTCCTCAGGCATTTATCTCAATCTTGGCTAACCTTGGAAAAGCTACAAAGGGTTAGAATGGGTTAGTAGTACCTAGATTAGGCTTCACCAGATTTGGCGGTAGGCTGGACTGGCAATCAAAAATAAAAAATCCTTCTGAATAAAGCAATGGCACATCACTCCTTTATTGATATGTTTATCAACAGTTTGCCTGTTACTATGAAATTGGAAACATGAGAAAGAATGTCTCCTGTACTGGTTGTAGGATTAATGACAGCATATATATCCCTCTGGAAGTATTGATCCAAACCATTTCTTAGACTTGAACAGTGATTCTCTGTAAGTTTTGCTGAAAACCAAAGGCCTGGCTGGTGCTAAGGATTAGGAAGGTCATTTTAGAGCATTAAGGGAATATTAGACTTGTCTTTTGCAGTTCCTGGCCAATTCAGCCAATGATTTATTATTTTCTGGGGGTTTTTTCCCTTCTCTATTTGACTCGCCTTGTGATTTCCTGTAATTTAATTTCAAGATATGACCATTTTCCACAGGAGTAAAAGATTTGGTATCCTATACATTGAATAAATAATGAATGGCAAATTCAACCTCCCTTTAATGGACTATTCCTCTCTGAAGGCTCCCTTTTGAAATCTGATCTCCCTGCCATCTTTCTTTAGGTTTGCAATCCTGATAGCACCATCCTTTGTTTCATATAAAGATAAACGCCATTGGGGTTAATAGGAGTTATCCCAGAGAAGTGAGAACAGGATTGTCAATTTAAGAAGGTTAGGGATGTGCCCCATTCCTCCAGTGTCTCCAGCAAAATGAAATTAACTTATAGATGTGCTGCCACATAGCAAACAACCAAAGGGGTGAAATTCTTAAGCCTCTCCGAACATAATGCCTTACTTGGTTACCTAGGTACAGGCCTGCCAGTTTCCAGCCTCTGGCCAGCAAACGGTAGAGTGTTAGCCTGCTGTTTTGCAATAGAGGATTAAGAAACTATTGAAGAGTGAGATTAGGCAAGTTATTTAGTATTCCCTGGAATCGCAACTCGCCAAATGTTAATCAAACAGCAGGTTTGTTAGAAGGATCTCAAAGGACACTGGAATTTATTTGATGACAGGAATACATAATAGCTCAGATGCCTAATATTCACTGGCAATCTTGAAGAAAAGTATCTTAACTTATATATTGCCAAGTTTCCAAGAGTTAAATCAGGAATTTCTCTCTGATCTGCTCTCATGGCTTTTTGGAATTAAAGCTAGTTAATTTTACCTGAAGACAGCCAGTACCAGGCTTTACCAAAAGAAGAACTTTGCCTGAAAAATTGATTCCTGATAGGAGCTGTTATTCAAGGTACTGGACAGGAATAAGATAAATTATTTTATAATTTTATAATAATAAAATTATTTTATAAGCACAATAGCTCAGTATTGTAGAGATTTCCACTAATGTATTAAAATGCGGGTAACTTTGTGCTGGACTTCATGCTATTTCTTGCTAGATGGTCCCATGAATGTTCTCTTCTTGTGGCTTCTAAGAGAGGAGAGGAGCAAAAAACTCTCCAGGGCAAATTATGATTTATCTCTTACCAGAAGGAAGTGACTTAAAGTTTTGTTCTGGCACTAGCATTATATTTAAATGAAAGTAACAAAGAAAACACTGTCTACCAATCTGTCCTAGTTGATGTTTTATATCTATGTTGGATAGCAACTGGGGAAGAACACAAAATTGGGAGACACTTTTTTTAAAAAAATTTTTTTATTATAACACAATAAAACAATACAAGACATGCAACATTTATATACAAAAACTCTTTTTACAGCTCTTTCATAGTGGTCCTTATTATTTACTATTTGTACAAATTTTACTTTATCTTATTCCATATTACTATCTGTCCCCATCATTTCATTTGCAATCTAATTCTCCTTTACATTTCAGTCGCTATATTGTATTTTACCAATTTTTCCCATTATTTTTAACATTTCTTTCTCTCCCCTTTATTCTTCTTCATCATTTTTCCTTTCCTCCAACCATTCATACCATCTATACCAAATTTTATAGTATTCTGTATCCTCTTTTTCCTTGAGTTCTTTTGTCAGTTTGTCCATCTCTGCGCATTCTAAATTTTTCAACTCCTCCTCTGTTGGTGTTTCTTTTTTCCAATTTTGGGCCTAGACTATACGGGTAGCTGTTAAAATGTGCAGTATGAAATATTTTATTTCCTTTGTATAGTTTTCCGTGAAGATCCCTAGCAAGAATGTCTCTGATTCTCCCTTTATTGATTGTTGCGTTATTTTTCTCTAGCCACTTTTTGACTTTGAACCAGAATTTCTTTGCCACCGGACAAGTCCACCAGAGATAGTAATATGTTCCATAATAGCTAAGACGTTTCCGAGCAATTGCTTTTACATTTCCAGCATATTGGTGAATTGCTCAGAAACATCTTAGCTATTCTGGCTGGTGGTAAATGCTATCTATGGAACATCTTCAAGTGGTTTTCCTTGTATGCCGTAGACAGTGTTAATTTTATAGTTATTCGCCACATCTTTTCCTACTTCTTTAATTCTACTGTACGGTTAAAGTTCCTTGCCCACTTAATCATAGTATCTTTAACTATTTCCTCTTCCATTTTATACCGTAATAAGAATTTATATATTTTGCTAATTAATTTCTGTTCCATCCCGTGTATAATTTTGTCCAATTCATTTTGCTCCAATTGTACCTCATTTATCTTTATATCTTCTTTATATTTTGACCACATTTGTGAATATGACCACCGTTCAATTTCCCTATTCAAATCCTGTTCCAATTCTTGCTTTGTTTTTAATTTTCCAAGTCGTTTAGAATATCCCTGTATCTTAGTCCATTCTATTAAATTTGGATGTATTAGTGTTTCATTAGGCAAAATCCAAATCGGTATTTTTGTATAATGTAGCTTTTTGATTTTAATCCAAATTAATAATAATGCATTTCTAATTATGTGTCTTCTGAAATATCCATGGGTTTTATATTTCTCATCCCAGAGGAATGCATGCCATCCTATCTGCAGATCATGCCCTTCAATTGTTAATATTCTCTTGTTCCTCAGCTCCATCCATTCTTTTAGCCATGTTAGGCATACTGCTTGGTAGTATATCTCCCATTCTGGAAGGGCTATTCCTCCTCTCTCTCTGGTGTCTTGCAAAATTTTTAATCTGATTCTGGGTTTTTTCCCTTGCCATATAAATTTTGAGATCAATTTATTTAATGAATCAAAAAAAAAATTGTCTAATTTTATCGGTATAACCTGGAAGAGGAAGAGGATTTTGGGCAGGATGTTCATTTTAATTGCAGCGACTCTGCCCACAAATGAAATTTGTAAGTTCTTCCAATTATCCAAATCTTTTTTAATTTGCTGTATTAATTTGTCGTAATTATCATGTTTAATTGAGCAACCTCTTGCAGTGAGCCAAATCCCTAAATATTTTATTCTTATAGTTGTTTGAATCTTCATACTGCCTTTTAATTCTTCTTCTTGTTTTTTTTGTAAGGTTTTTAGTTAGTAATTTGAATTTATTTTTATTAATTTTTAGTCGAGCCATTGCGCCAAATTCTTCTATTTTTTAAATCAATTTTGGGCCTGATTTTAAAGGTTCCTCTATTATGAAAACCAAGTCATCAGCAAAAGCTTGCAATTTATACTCTTCATTTTTTATCTTCAATCCTTTTATCTCTCTGTCTTCTCTAATTTTCTTTAAGAGTGGTTCCAATGACAGTATAAAGAGAAGTGGGGAAAGTGGGCATCCTTGTCTCACACCTTTTGTTATCTCAAATTTGTCCGTCATGTCCTGATTTATAATTACCCTTGCAGTTTATTTTGTATATATTTTCTCAATCATTTTTTCAAATTTAGTCCCGAATTCCATCCTTTTCAATTGTTATATCATAAATTTCCAATTCAAATTATCAAAGGCTTTTTGGGCATCAAGGAAAACCAGTGATACTTGTTTTTCCGGGTGTACTTCATAAAACTCTAATATGTTTATTATCAGTCGTGTGTTGTTTTTAATTTGTCGGCCTGGTAAAAAGCCATTTTGGTCCAAATGTATATGGTTATTTAAGATTGTTTTTATCCTCTCAACTATAATTGACATATATATTTTATAATCAGAGTTTAATAGAGAAATTAGCCTATAGTTCTGTATTAATTGCTGATCCGAACCTTCCTTATATATGAGCATAATTAATGCTTCTGTCCAGGTTTTTGGTATGTTTGTTTGTTCTAACGCTTCGTTGAATATTTCCAGCATCAATCCCCCTATCTGTTCTTGTATACTCCTATATAGCTCAACTGATATTCCATCTGGACCTGGCGTTTTGTTGGGTTTTTTTGTCTTTTTATTGTGATTCCAAATTCTGTTTCTGATATTGGTCAGTTTAATATTTCTTGCTGTTCCTCTATTTAAGCTATAAGTATATAGCTTATACGGAATGAATGATGTTATAAGAAGGATATTATTTTCAAATAAATGAATTACTGTCACAGATCTCTGGCATAATTTGCTACAGTACTTGAAAATACTGGTTTGCTAGCTATAATCGCTGATGGCTACCACTGACTGCATTTTCTCTCTTGATTCAATAGGAAGCAAAGGGAAAAATTGGAATGTAGCCATTGGTGGATAAAGTGAAAAATATATAGCATCTTGGAAAAAAAGGAAGAGAACACCTAGGGAGACTCCAAAAGTAACTCTTTGCTCCTATTGGGGAAATGATGCTGCTTCAGCCATGAACTGTTCTTAATTTTGTGATTGGACAAATCGTGTATGGCTTCCCCCAGAGTATTTTTAAACAAAATCCCCATATCCTACCCTCTCTATTTACAATGTCAACAATTCCTTACCACTATTGGAAGACTGGAGCTATTCCATCATGTTTCCAATCTATAAGAAAGTTGCACAGAATAATCCAACTAGCTGTCATCAATTAGTATCAAAACATCTTTGTTACAAACTCGTTGAGGGGATTTTCCAAGATATCTTCCCTTAAGCTCCCAGAGCAAAAGGTACAGTGGGAAGTCATGTAAAAACCACATTAAAGGCGAATGAAATAATGTAACGCCTCTGTATCTCTCTGTCCAGAGGCTGTGAAGAAAGTTAGCTGTTCCTTCTATCGTCACTTTCTCAGATTGTTAATGCAGGTAAATGAACTAGATGTATAAACTAGATGTAAAAACAGTGAAGAATTAATTGCTTCCATTTACATCTCAAAAGGAGCCAAGCAGAATTGCATTCTGGCTCCCTTTCCATTCAATTTCTATATTAATCATATTGTTATTTGCTAAACTCAAATTCTATTCCCCAGCCCTCCTTCACTGGGTTATTTCTATTCCACTCTATGAGGTTGCTGCCATTCTATCTACTGTATATCCTAAGTCGGCTTCATGGACACCTAGAGCAGTTGAGTTCTTTTTGTTCTGGGAAAATACTATAAATTGATTACACAGGTTCTATTTTAACTAATAAACTTTTTAACATTTCTTATCATTGCAAAAGCAGTGATAAGCCTACTGAGCAAGTCAACCCAAAGTATTTAGGCACTCATTTCCTGCTATCTACCTCCTGGTGTCACCAAATAAACTGAGCTCTCATCAAGAGCACGAAAAGTTCTTATGATCAGATTGTCGTAGGGAGAAAGATATTGCTTGCCAAACACATTGTATGAAAGGAAAGGCTTACATTTGCTGCCTTACAATGCACAACTCTGCGAGGACAAGGATACTTAGATTACAAGGTAATTTAATCGCAGGTCTTTATGTACCTTGATCAACCATAGATATAGGTTCTCAATTGGAACTTGGATGCATCTCCTTTGAGGACCATTTGAGATGTTACTGACTTAAATTCTAGCTCGAACAAACATCCTGGGGCATGCCCTTGGCCCAGCTTTGGGATAGTTACACCGCCTCCTTCAAAAAGCAAATACATTTGGATTTGTCTTCTGGCAAGCTATCCCTCCTATCTGTATGCGTTTTGAGTCTAGATAAAGCTTAGGCAGAGATCTCAGAGTATTTTGAATCTTGGTAACCAAAAATATAGATTAAATATTTAATTTCACTATCATAAGCTGACAGGTGCTCCTTTTCTCATACCTAGATATTTTTCTCATATTGTTCATGCTCCACATAGAAGGGCATTTACATGCCCTTCTATCAAATTAGAGCAATTTGATACCCTGTTTTCAATGGTGTTATTATAGGCAGGTAGAACAATCTATTTACTAGTATCACCTTTGCATGTGCTCACGTAACAAGGCAGATGGTATCAGGGGTGGATTCTAATTAGCTTTACTACCGGTTCGCAACAGGGCTGCGTGTGCAGGAGCTTCTTGATGATGTCGGGGTCAGTGGGCAGAGCCTCCTACCAGTTTTACTACCAGTTCTATAGAATCGGTCCGAACCGGGGGCAACCCACCACTGGATGGTGTGGAACATATGTTTCTAGACTGCTTCCTGTAATAACATTGTGCCTTGATCTCACTGAACCACTTGTTAGTGTGATCTTTCCAACTTATCATAATCCATGATTGTATATCAGCTGCTGCAAGATCAGCATGCTGAAGCATCTAAGGACAGGAAATTTGTAGCTTGTTAATAGCAGTTGAAGTACCTTTTCTGCTGATTTTTAGATATACATTTTACTGGGTTTTGCTATACACCAAATGCTGTTTATACATTTTTAACTCTTCCTAATTATTGTATAATTTTACTTTACTTTTTTTTTTTTTACTTAGTCTGTCAGTTACGTAGATACATGAACAATTAAAAAGGGACATTATCTCTGGAATGAAGGAATGAATGAAGGCATTCTTGAAACCTGTTTTCCTGCCTGTAATGAAAACACATGTTGCCCTATATGAATTTGTTGGCAATGTTGGATTAGTGACAGCAGCTGTCCCACCAGAGAGGAAATATCAAGCACATGAAGAAACAACTTCATGGTAACAGGATTTCATAAGCACAAATCCTCTCTTGGCTGAAGTGTTTCCTCTTGGAGCTTTGCTCCAAGTCAAGTAGATGACTAAAGCATTTCCACTCCTTCCCTTCCTCCCACCTCCTTTTTCCCTACGGAATAAAAACTCAGGTTATTTGTGCCAATATTATTTTAGATCGTGGCCAGGGTGGTGGTGGCAGGGGGCTGAATTTTCTTCGTTGCCTTTTCATTCTTAATGCCACCTGCAATGAGCTAATCAAGTGCCAATCTTCAAATTCTGGTCATGTGCACAAACTCAGTGCAGCTGTCTGATGTGTGCTGCTCATTAACACACAGTATCAAGGAGATTCTTCTTCTTTGGAAAGGTTAGAAGAAGGATAATGGGGGATCGGTTATAGGACATTCTGTTGCTATTTCTCTAGATAGAAAAACAGGATTGAAAAACTTGCTAATCCTTCACTCACTACATACCTATAGAAGATTTAAGTAATTCCTTCAAACTTGACTGTGTAAGTTTGTACAAAAACCAGGGCACTGGTTTGTCTGTCATTCTGAATGTAAATACAGCTCTCGGGAAACAGGTCTTTGGCATCTTTCTTGCAGAGCATGGTTTTTGTTGTTTGTAAACAAAATGGCATTGGTCAATTTTTATTTCTATTGCATTGTATTGCTGTTGTTTTCATGGTCATTAAGTGTTCTGTTCTGGCTAAGTGAAATAACTGATCGGGAGTTGATCATACAAATCAAACCTATTGCCGTTTGAAGAAGTGGTATGACAAAGTGGCAATTGTCAACTTTCCCAAGGGAAATCAGGTAAGGGTTGGTGAACATTCTTGACATTCATGTCCATCAGGTTTTTGACCATCTCAGTGCAGAATTTGACTTTACTTCATATTATAACCCTAATCCCATTAGCACAGCTATAAAGATGAGAATAGGACTCTGCATATCATCCCCAACGTACGTAGGCTATATTAACTTCCCTTTAATTCATTATTTTTATGGGCAATCTTTGTCTAGGATTCAATTTATTTTCAAGAGCAAATTTTATCAAATGTGTTCCATTTGAGCCAACGTTTGAGCCTTGGTAGTACAGTGGTTTAAAACACCCTGTTATTAAGACCAGCTGCCTATAATTACTGCAGGTTTGAATCTTGCCAGGCTCAAGGTTGACTCAGCCTTCCATCCTTTCTAAGGTAGGTAAATTGAGGACCCAGTTGTGGGGGCAATAAGCTGACTTTGTATAAATATACAAAAGGATGAAGGCTATTGCTTAGCGCATTGTAAGCCGCCCTGAGTCTCCGGAGAAGAGCGGCATGTAAATCAAATTAAAAAAAACAACAACAAAAAACTGTTTCTCTAAACTAGACCTTTATGAAGTCCAAAGTTTTTCATTGTTTTTTATGTTCATACTGATGCTGCTGGCTCTCAATTCTTCACTAGTTCCTGTCATGAATCCCCCACCCCCCAGTTCAGAGGAGGAGGGTGAGTTTGAGTCTGCAGAGGAAAGTGTGCAGTTGAATATTGATCAGGATCGGGACTCAGAGAATTTATTTATTTATTTATTTATTTATTTATTTATTTATTTATTTATTTATTTATTTATTTATTTATTTATTTATTTATTTATTTGAGCTTGTATGCCGCCCTCTCTCCCAAAGGACTCAGGGTGGCTCACAATGATAAAAACACATAAAATTCAGTATTCAAATATAAAAACCAGTAAAATCCCCTTTAAAAAACCCCTTCTGTCCAATCCGGCCAGGCCAAATAGCCATGTTTTGAGGTCACGGCGGAAAGAGCGAAGGTCAGGGGCCATCCGGAGCTCCAGAGGGAGCTGATTCCACAGAGTAGGCGCACCCACAGAGAAGGCTCGCTCCCTGAGAGTCACCAGCCAACACTGTCTGGCCGACGGGACCCCAAGGAGGCCGTCCCTGTGAGAGCGCACCGGGCAATGGGGAGCTGTCGCTGGCCGCAGATGGTCCACCAGGTACCCCGGGCCTAAGCCATGTAGGGCTTTATAGGTAATTACCAGCACCTTGAATCTCACCCAGAGGTGAAAATGCTAGCCTGATGGAGCAGCCTCAGCTGGGTTGATTGGACCACCAGTGACAGGCTGAGGCTGAAGGAGGCAAGCTGCAGCAAGTTAGCCAGAAGACTTGGGAGAGGGTGGGAGCAGCTGCCACTTCATAATCATAATCATAAGTTTATTTGTCAAGCATATATAAGATAACAGGTAAAAGTGTAAACATAATTTGAATACATGAAAAGAGTAAGTAAGAAGGAATATTAGGACAGGAACAGTAAGCACGCTGGTGCACTTATGCACGCCCCTTACAGACCTCTTAGGAATGGGGTGAGGTCAACAGTAGACAGTTTAAAGTTAAAGTTTTGGGGGTTTGGGAGTTTGGGGAAGAAACTACAGAGTCAGGTAGTGCATTCCAGGCATTGACCACTCTGTTACTGAAGTCATATTTTCTGCAATCGAGTCTGGAGTGGTTTACCTTGAGTTTGTATCTATTATTTGCTCGTGTATTGTTGTGGTTGAAGCTGAAGTAGTCATTGACAGGAAGGACATTCTTGCAGATAATTTTATGTACTATGCTTAGGTCAGTCTGAAGTCGGTGTAGTTCTAAGTTGTCTAAGCCCAAAATTTGGAGTCTGGTGGCATAAGGTATTTTATTGCGGGTAGAGGAATGGAGGACTCTTCTCATAAAATATCTCTGGACTCTCTCAATTGTATTTATGTCCGATATGCAGTGCAGGTTCCAGACAGATGAGCTGTATTCAAGAATTGGTCTAGCAAATGTTTTGTATGCTCTAGTTAGTAGTACAACATTACCAGAGAAGAAGCTATGCAAGATTAGGTTAACTCTTAATGCCTTTGTTAGCAATGAGGAGGAGGTGGAGTCCATACCTTCTCCTGATACAAGGACATATAGAGCAGAGAGGAGACAAGCACAATGCCAGTCAGACTACTTGTGAGGAGGCAACCTTGCCTCTCATGAAGGGCTGCACCTGCCTACTTAAGGAGGACTTGAGTCAAGTCCCTGAGGATTTGAGTGTTGCTGGAGCAATGTGCCCAGTTCTGTGCCTTGTGTGATCATGCTGTGTATCCTAGCCTGTTTGACTCCTGGACGTTATGTGTGCCCATTAGACTTGGTTACCCAGTGACTCTTGCTGTACTCAGCTTGAAATCCAGACCTGTGCAATAGTGCTTTCTAAGGAACTGTTTGTGGGGTTTGAATAAACACCTGTAGAACTTTTGCCATACTTGTGGGGGGGACGGGGACAGGGTTGCTGAGGTTATCAAAATACCCTTATAAATGCTTGGGGAATTGAATGAGAACATCCTGACTGGAAAAAAAAATATTTCAGTAGTTTTATTTAGATATGTATGAATGTGCACATGAATATGGCTAATTCATCAAAATTAATGAGGTTAAAATGCAGGTCAGGCTCCAAAGTCACATTTTGATCTATTTGGATATCACTTTCCTGCAAGTGCCAAGTATTCGTTACTTCTCACAACTGCAATTGCTTAGGTGTCACAGGTGTCAAACTTGCCATGCCATGTCACGTTGCCATCACGTGATGTTTTTCCCATTCGAGGAGCTGGGGTGGGTGTGGCCTGTGTGTGAGGCATCTGGCCTGCGGGCCACCAGTTTGACACCCGTAGCTTAGAGTATCAACCTACTGAAAACATGTGGTATCAAAATAATAGCAATAATAGCAATAATACAATATATTTAACAGATAAATTATCAAACCATCAGCAAAATAATATTCAATAATGGAAAACTGGTTTCCTTTAAAATGTCTGGGGAAAAGTTTAAAAGTTTTTACCTGGCACAAAGTAAGCATCAGGAGAGTTTGACGAGGGAAGGCAGATGGAGCATTTCTACTGACAAGGCTCTTTTGGCTTTAAGAACCCCAAAAATATTTGGGCATGGGGTAGACAAAGTGATAAATTTAATAAACTTTTTGAAAAATAGAAAAACAACTCAATTTTACTGATTCATTTGCATGATAGGAGAAATAGCAGAAAAGCTAGAAGTCTACTGCTTAGGATTCCTTCCCGCTTTTCCTTCTCTTTTTCTTTCTGGTCTCATACTTCTTTAGCATCTTCCAAGTGTGAGATGTTCTTGCAACCAATTGATTTTTTTGATTGCCTTTATAGATGAAATAAGACAGCCAAGGATTTCAGACAAATTATCTTTCTTTGAATAACCCCAGCATTTGGGAGAGAGATGAAAAATGGGCAGTCAAGACAATGAACTTCAGCATCTCTTTTGCAGAGCTAGAGCGGGAAGGGTTAAAACTTCAGATCGTTCTTCAAGATCTGATCCTTCTGAAGGCTAGGATTATGTTGTGCCTTGCAGTTTTCAAATATCTTAAACATTTAAAGGGAAATGTTTAAAGACATTTCCCTCTACAAATTGGGCTCCCTTTTGGAGTGTGGTTTGAACATGCTACATACACAAAAATCAATGCATCTCTCATTCGTATTCTAGGGCAAAGTATGAAACATATGATGTTTCAAAGTATTCTTACCCGTGACCCAGAGCATGTTTTGAAGCAGGGGTGAAATCTAAAATTTGTTACTACCAGTTCTGTGGGCGTGGCTTGGTAGTGGTGGGTAATGTGACTGGGTGGGTGTGGCCAACTTTTTTTTTTTTACTTTTAAAAGCATTTTTTCTACAACCTTAAGAGGTTGCAGAAAAAAATGCTTTTAGAAGCCTCTGACTATCAGGCAAGTCAGCTGGGATCACCAGAGGCTTTTAAAGGCATTTTTTTCCCTACAATCTCTTCGGCTGAGAGGTTGCAGAAAAAAATGCTTTGAAAAGCCTCTGACTATCCCAGCTGAGCCACGCGATCATCAGAGGCTTTTTTTTTTTTTTACTTTTAAAAGCATTTTTTCGGCCGAAGAGTTATAGAAAAAATGCTTTTGAAAGTAAAAAAAAACAGCCTCTGATGATCGCGCGGCTCAGGTGGACATGGGGGGGGGGCACAGGGATTTTGCTACTGGTTCTCCGAACCACCTGCTGCCATCGGGTGATCTGGTCTGAACTGGGAGCATTTCACCCCTGTTTTGAAGGCATGTGATGCTTTTAGTGAGCTTTAGTGGTCCATGCTTTGAAAGGGGCAAGATTCAGTCATAATAACTCAACATACAAGGGCTCATTTCTCATTTTCTATCTATGGGCAACCTACGTTTCTTTAAAGTGTGTCAATTCCCTCATTAATTGCCCTTAATCAAAAAGCAAACTAATTCATTCTTGGCACCTCTAAGTACACAAGCCTGCACACAGCACTGTCAGGTAATTGGAGGGGAGTGTTTGGAGGATATGAATTTTTTTTCCGCTCCCATCCTCATTCAGTTTGATAGAGAAGAATTTTCTTTTAAATTTAGATTTTTCAGGCAGGAAACAATTCCAATGGATTTCTCATGGATTTGGTGGGGAGTTTTAGCTATGCAACTAAACTATGTTCGTAGAGAGAGCAAGAGAGAATATGTGTGTGTGTGTGTTTCATTGCACAATAATCTGGTAAATTGCAGCCTCTCTGACTTTCCATAATACAAATAGACCACAAATGAACTTACCTCCCTGAGTCATATTCAGATGACTCAGAAATGTGGGCAGCCATGGAGGCCACAAAAGGATGGAGAGAGTGTTATTAAGAAACAGGCATCACCTCCCCTCCTCCTTCCCACTACTTCACAACAATAAAGGAAGCTCAAGATGACTGTAAAAAGAAATTTGAGAGTAAAGCAGAAAAAACATTGTCTGTATGGCAAACTTTCAGGGCATCTGAAAGACCAATCTTGGCCTTGCAGTTCTGTAGCCTGCACAGCAAGTGAGAACTCACCACTGAAGTCACCCTGAAAAGATAAGCGCATCCCAGATTACCAGGTAAAACTCAGAGTGACATTTTAACTGATTTGTTTCTCAAAAGTTGCTGACCCTCCCAGATTACACATCTGCATGTTTATGAGACTCAGAATTTGACAGCTTCTCCTTTACTCCCTCCTTTTTCATCCTGCTATGAAATTGGTCACACACACAGACCGACACACAGAGACCCAGACATAGATGTATGCGCGCGCACACATTCACAAGGATAGGCAAAGAACTTGAGCGAAACTGATACCTTAACTGCTCTAAAGGTAAATGAGCAAGATGTAAATGTTAGCTATGGAACTTCCTTATTAATGACAAAGTTTGACACATCACCGCTTAAAAGCAGCCGTGTGAATTTCCTTCCCCCTCCCCCCCCCATTTTCACATGTTGCACCCACACAGGTCAGCCAGAATTTTTTTGCTGTCCAAAACAGTAGGGCAGTTAAGGGGGGGGAGGGGAGAGGTAGCTCTGTTATTCTTTAATTTTGGGAAAGAAGGGGGAGGGGATGCTAAGGCTTAAGTCAGTCTAAATGTCTGAGGCAGCGAAAGGGTTTCCATGATTTTAAACCGGTCCTTCCAAAAGATACAACATACATTGCAACATTCCTAGCAGAAATTCCTGCACTTGGGTGGCAGGCTCAAGAACAGCTGCAGGTAGCTGATTCATTGCCCAAATCTCTACTAGGGGGAGAAAAGTTGCAGGGGCCCCTGCCAAAAATGAGCAATAGTTTTTCAAGCTGGAAAAGGCCTCCTGAATGAGATGGATAAAGGAGTGAGGTTGGGAGTGGGGAAGCAAAGTTCTGGAAGCCGGTGCATATATAATCGGATTAAAGTCCATGAGTTTCCTCAGCAAGTTCTTAAAACAGTTGAGCTGCCAGCTCCTGAAATAAGGACAAGGGGAGTGAGGGGAGTTGGGAGTTGGAATGGCATTGTAAAGCAGGGACGAAAGAAATCTGATTCAGAGTTGAAATACCATGTGGAATGTCTGTTTTTCCAGACGTCCCATTCCGCCACCCCTAATTTTCTATCCCCTTCCTTGATTGGTTAGGCAATAGGCAGAGCCAAAATTCCCAGGTTCTAGAGCTAAAGAACTGCAGATGGCAAAGAAGGTCTGAAGACAGTACATCACTGCCTGCATGACAATGTGAAACACTGTCACAAATTCACATTTCATCCCACAGAGGAAAACAGTGATTTTTTTTTTTAGAAAGTGAAAAATGAAGCTCACAAGTGGATTGCAGAGCCAAAGAGTAAGAGTTCTTCTGACACATTGAGATAAAATTTCCTTCAAAATCAAACCCCTCCCTCCCAAGAGCAATCATCAGAACAATGATGTCTTCTCTGTAGCAGCAATCCACAGCTCTAAAAAAACAATCATTGATTGACAGGTGGGTTGGTTTATTGGCTTAACATAAAATATGGCTTCTTTTTTAATCATTCAAGGAGAAGGGCTGGGCAGTTCGCTGCAGTAATTAACTGTTATAGAAATCTTCATCTTCACTATTATCATTATCATCTTCATTTTCGTTGTCATCAAAAACAATATTAGCTGCAGCCTGAAGTAGGTTCCAGTGACCTGCCTGGACAGGATTGCTCCTATGCAGTTTCTCTGTGTGCCGATCCTTGGGTGCATCTTGGTTTTCTGAGAAACTCCATGAGATGAAACCAAGAAGTGATGCTCGGTGTATAGAATGAATCCAACCAAACAAGAGTAAGAGTCCATATCTGGGCCTACATCATAGCAATAAGGGAGGACAAAGGTTATTTCTTTGCCCTTACTGTTTCTGCGAATAGGCCTCCAGCAGTCCTATTTAGGCAGGAGATGAATGGTGTAACTGTCCTTTGACTTCTTGATCGTTCAGCAACTTTTATTTTATTTATTTATTTATTTTAAAAAAACCTTTTTTTTTAATAGTTTTTATTAATAATAAAAAGAAAAAACAAAACCAACATAAATACATTGAAACAACATACAAAACGAACATACATCAATTCAGTCCAATGACTGACTCTTAGAAGATAATACAACGGTGGGTTATTTTTCATATTTCTATTTGTATCAATATCTACAGTCACCTATTTACTTAGTTATATATATACATATATAGTTGACTCCTTATTTACTTCTATGCATTTCTATTGAATAATCGAAAGTCATCTTTATATTCCTATTTTTGCCTCCAGCCAGCTGTACCATCTTTGCCATACTAAATAGTAATCAGTATCATCTTTCTCTTGTATTTCTTGTGTGAGCTTATCCAATTCTGCACATTCTGTAATTTTAGCTATTATTTTGTCTTCTATGGGTAACTGTTCAGATTTCCAATGTTGGGCAAAGAGTATACGTGCCGCTGTGAGGATATGGATAATCAGATATTTTATTTCTTTGGTATATTGTGCTGTAATTATTTCCAATAAAAAGGTTTCCGGCCTCATTTCCAGTTTTTGTTTCGTGATTTCTTCAATCATTGTTTTAATTTGTTGCCAGTATTGTTTTGCCCTTCAGCATAGCCACCAGAGATGATAATATGTCCCTTTCTGTGATTTACATTTCCAGCACATCGGAGATGTATTTGGGAACATCTTGGCTAGGCGCGCCGGTGGGAGGTGCCATCGGTAGAACATTTTGTAAAGGTTTTCCTTGTAGGGTATAGACAATGTCATCTTGTAATTTATCTTCCACAGATTCTCCCACTTATCCAATTCAATAGTATATCCTATATTTTTGGCCCATATTATCATATTCTCTTTGACAACCTCCTCTTCTAATTTGTATTTTAATAGGTACTTATAAATTTTGGTAATCATTTTCTAATCTGTACTTTGTAATATTTTATCCAATTCATTTGGTTCATTTTGGAATCCAAATTGTGCCCGATCAGTTTTATATCTTGATTCTATTTGCATGTATGGCCACCAATCAATGTCTATACCCTGATTTTGTAATTCTTGTCTTGTTTGTAATTCTCCTTCACTGTTCAGTAATTCTTTATAAGTCCTCATTTTCTCTATATCCATGGCATTGGGGTATATTAGTGCTTCCATTGTCGATAGCCATCGTGGAATCTTGGTATAATGTTTCCTAATCTCTTGCCATGATTTGTACAATGATTCTCTGATAATATGTTGCTGGAAGTATCCGTGGTGCTTGTCCTTTCCCTCCCACAGAAAGGTGTGCCATCCGCGTTGTAATTCAAAGCCCTCTAGTGATAGCATTCTTTTATTCTTAAGGTCTATCCAGTCCCTTATCCAGTTTAGCGATGCTGCTTTATAATATAACTCCCAGTCCGGTAGGCCTAAACCTCCTTTTTCCCGAATATCTTGCATACACTTTATTTTGATTCTGGCCCTTTTCCCATTCCAGATAAATTTTGTTATTATTTTATTAAGGTCCTTAAAAAAGTTCTTTCCTGGCCAGATTGGGGTTACTTGAAAAAGGTAGAGTAATCTAGGCAGTATATTCATTTTTATGGATGCAATTTTCCCTAGGAATGACAGTTGTAATTTGTTCCATGTTTCCAGGTCTTTTCTAATTTGTTTCATTAATTTATTATAATTGTCTTCTCTAATTGTTATTGCTTTAGCAGTAAGCCAGATTCCTAGATACTTTATTCTCTTTACAATTTGTATTCCTAATTTGTCTTCTAGTTTTGTCTCCTGTACCTTTGTCAAATTCTTTGTTAATACTTTAGTTTTTTGTTTGTTAATTTTAAGCCCTGCGACTCTTCCATATTCCTCTATCTTTGCTAGAAGTTTGGTTCCTGTTATTTCCGGTTGCTCCATTATAAATACCACGTCGTCAGCGAAGGCTTGCAATTTGTACTCTTCTTTCCGTGTTCTCAAACCTTTTATTTCGGCATCTTTCCTGACTTCATTTAGTAATATTTCCAATGAAATTATGAACAATAGTGGGGATAAGGGGCAGCCCTGTCTCACACCCTTTTGTATATCCAGATTTTCAGTCATATCTCCATTAATCATAATTTTGGCCGTTTGGAGGGAATATACTCTTCTAATCATATGTAAAAATTTAGCCCCAAAGTCCATGGTTTCTAGTTGCAATATGAGGAAGTTCCAATTTAGATTATCAAAGGCCTTTTGTGCGTCTAAGAAGATTAAGGCTACTTGTTTATCAACTCTTTTCTCGTAATATTCCAGGACGTTGATAATTGTTCTTATGTTATTTTTGATCTGTCTTCTTGGAACAAAACCGTTCTGATCTGTATGTATGTATTTATGAATAATTGTTTTCAGTCTTTGCGTTATAACCAACATGAAGAGTTTATAATCTACATTGAGCAATGAGATCGGCCTATAATTTTTAACTTGTGTGAGGTCTGTGTCTTCTTTAGGGATAAGTGTAATAATGGTTTCAGTCCAGGATTTGGGAATTTCTGCTTCTAATAATGCATCATTGAGGACTTGGAGTAACAGTTCATCGATTGCATTTTGACAGTTTTTATAAAACTCCGTTGGTATTCCATCCGGGCCTGGGACCTTGTTGTTTTTTTGCTTTTTCCTTGCTTCCACCAGCTCAGACATCGTAATTGGTCTATTTAATGCTTCTCTGTGGGACTCCTCTAATTTTGTGATGTTTGTTTTACATAGGTATTCCTTAATGTCTTCATCCCGAATCTCTTCTTTCTTGTAAAGACTTTGAAAAAAATCTTTGACTATACGTTTTTTGTCTAGGTTGGTATGGTATATTTGTCCTGTTTCGTCCTGCAATTGAAATATTGTTCTCCTTTCTTTTTCTTTTTTCAATTTATACGCTAACCAGCGCCCCGTTTTGTTTGCATGCTCAAAATGTTTCTGTTTTGCTAATTTGATTTTCTGTGCAATTTCTGTCTGGGTAATCAGATTGATTTTATGTTTAGTAAGATTTAATTTTCCTTTTATTGTTTTGTTATGGGGCTCCTTCTGCAATTCTAATTCGTATGTTCTAAGTTCTTCTAACAACTTATTCCTTGACTGTTGTTTCTCTTTATTTTTTTTTGCCATATACGCAATTGTAAGACCTCTTATGTATGCTTTAATTGTGTCCCAAAGGTTTTGAAGCGATGTCTGTTCTTTAGTGTTTATTTGTAGGAACATTTTAACCTCTTTCTCAATCATCTGTATATATTCCTTATCTTTTATTATTCCCGTATCCATCATCCACCTCCTTTGCTTTCGATGTCCTTTCCATATTATTTTAATGGGGTTATGATCTGCCCATGTGTTCACTGCTATTTCGATATTTTTTACCTCCTCTCTGAGGTCTGAGGTCATCCAGGCCATGTCGATCCTAGACCATGATTGGTGTGGGTTCGAATAATATGTATACTGTTTTGTTTGCATGTTTGCCTCTCTCCATACGTCATGTAGGTGTAGTTCGTTGATCATGTCTTTGAAAGGTTCCGGTAGAGTTTTCTTTCTGGTTTTACTCTGTTTATTACTCCGATAGTCTTTTTCTATGTCCATGATTGCATTGAAATCTCTTACCATACAGATAGTTTCGTATTCCAGGTCTTTAATTATATTGTGTAGCTTTTTAAAAAAGTCATTTTGGTTTCCGTTCGGTGCATATATGGATATTAATAATATTGTTTTGGATCCTGTTTGTATTTCTATTATTAAGAAACATCCTTCTGTGTCTGCATATATTTGTTTTGTTTTTAGGTATTTCTTCACATATATTACGACTCCTCTCTTTTTTTGGTCTCCTAGAGCTGCATATAGTCTTCCTAATCTTTGGTTGTCCAATAGTTTTAGATGCTGTCTTTTGATATGTACCTCTTGGAGTGTTATAATATCTATTTCTAGCTTTTGAAGTTTTGTAAATGTCTGTTTTCTTTTAGCTGGTGAATTAAGTCCGTTTATATTGATTGAAATAAGTTTTAGCTCTTTTTCCATCTCTCTTTATTTATCTATCCGTTGTTTGCAGTCTTTTTGTGTTTCTAGTAATCATTTGCGTCTTTTCCCTCGCTCCCTCTCTCTCCATTCTTTCTCTTCCCAATCTTCTCCCCTCTTCTTGGTCTCTTTCTTCTTTCTCTGTCCGCTGTTCCTCTTGCCTCTTAAGTTCCTCTTCTTTTCTGCTCTCCTGCTCCTCCTCCAGCACGAAGTGTTGGTCGAAGAAGTCCTGTGCTTTTCCTACATTATCAATTCTGTATTTTTTGTCTTCCCAGGAGATTAGTAGACCCTCCGGTATTAGCCAGCGGAACTTTATTTTAAATTTATTCAACTGTGCCGTTAGAAAGTTGTAGTTCCTTCTTTGGTCCCTTGTCCTTTTTGGTATCTGTTTGAGGGTTAAGATTTCTTTTCCCTTATACATAGCTGTATCCTCTCTCATCTTCCTATAAATCTCTTCTTTTAAAGATTTTTTTGTAAATCTGATGTGTATTTCTTTTGGTAACTTATTTCTCCGGGCATAGTTCATGTGAACTCTATAGATTTCGTCTATTCCACTTCGTATCTCTTCCTTGTCCCTCTGGGTCACTTCTGAAAGTATCTCGGTCATGATTTCTCCTAGGTCCTCCTCCTTTTGCTCTTCTACGTTCTGAAACCTTAAGTAGAAGGATGCCTTCTCCATCTCAAGATATGATACCGTGTCCTCTAGGTCCTTATTTGTGGCTGCTTGGTTATATTCCATCTTCTCCATTCTCTTATTCGTATGTTCTATTCTCTCCTCCACCTTATAAATCCTCTGTTCATTTTCCTCTATATTGTGTTGTATCTTTCCTATCTTCTCATCCATGTTCCTAATATTATCCTTTATCTCTCCCACATCCATCCTAAGTTCCTCGTGATTTTTCCTTGTCTCCTCATGGTTGTAGGCCATGGTCTCTTGCATTTTATTCATTCCTTCCTGGATCATCGTTAATACGGAGTGAATGTTTTGCATATTAAGGGTGGGAGTTGCTTTATCTTTTTCCGTAGTTTCAACTGTTTTTTGTTGTGCTGGGGAGGCCATGAGTATCATCTGGCTTGATGGTATTTTCTTACTTAACTTAGAAATTGTTGTTGAACTTGTAGTTGCCATTTGTATTTCTTTTATTATCTTCTCCCAGAATTTCATATACTGATTACTATTTGGGCTGTTCTATTTCTTTTGGTATTTATGTTTGATTGGTGACTTTCAGTAATCCCAGTAATCCCAGGGAGATAAGCAACTAAAATGAGTTTCCTTGTCACACTATCACTGTCTATATATAAATTTATCTATAAGTTCTATTTTTCACTTTTCAATATTTTACAGAGTTCTTCAATTCATGATGGCTGTCTGGCCTATATTACTCTTTAAACATGGGGTGAAATATAAGGGGAGGGAGTGAGGGAAAAGTCTAATACTTCAGCAATTCATCTGTTAGCTATCCTTATAATTAATTACTTACTATCTTATTTAAATTTATTATTAATTACTATTTATCAAATCAATTACCCTTAATTTCAATCCTAGATTCAATTAATCTGTCTAATATAATTTTTCAAAACTAAACATACAAAACAATATGATATTTAACTACCAAGATAAAATATAGCACTAAGATAAGTATAAATATATATTTAGAGTAAATATGAAATTAAGTTAACAGTTATATATATAGTATATAGGGTTATATATGAGATTTCACAAACAGTACATTTAATATTAATACTTTTTATGCTTCTTAATCATTAATTTGTTATCAGCTTTTAATACAATTAATTATACTTTACAGTTGATTCTTCTTCTTCTGGATCACTCTCTTCTCTTTTTTTTTCCAACTTTGTATCCTTCTTATTTATTGTTCAGAGTCTAATGTCCCAATACTTTTGTATTAAGTGTCCAATGTCCACCAAAGCTCCAAGACTCCCGAGTGTCCACCTTTCAACAAAGAGGAAAAAACAAAACAAAAAAAAAGTAAAGGATAAAATAATCCAAGTCCCAATGTCTAAGTCCAAACCTCCAAATATCCAAAGTCCAAAGGTCCAAAAGTCCAAAGAAAAATATTCCGCTTAGGTTGATTTGATTTAGCTCCAAAAGTCACTAGCTTCCACTTTAAACGGAGTTTTTCTGCCGCTCTCTCTTCCGGTATCGGCTGCTTGTTAATTGTCTCGTTATCACCTCCACAAAGGGCAAAGTCTATCAAATTAATCCCTTTCTCTCCTTAAGTTCCGTCTCTCCTCTGTAGCAAAATGTTCAAAATCCAAGTTTCTCTGGGATCACTTTCTCCTCCTGGGTTTCCCCTGGATTTCCTCCGCTTTCGCCGGTTGTTAATTTGTGCGCTGTCACTGTCAAGATGGAAGCTGTCTCCGCTTATTTCTCAGTCGCCGCTTGTCTAGCGAAGGTTCGCTTCTTAGTTGGAGTTTTATCTTCTTCTGCCTTCGATTCTCACGTTATGGGTTGTAAATATACCTTTTGAGCTCTTTTTCTTCCCGATCTTTCCACCGAAGTCTTCTTTATTTGATTTTCGCTTCCCTCTTAGTCAGCTGTCAACGTTTCTGGCCAGCCGGGGTGGCTGGTTTTTCCCCGATCAGGATTAAGGGGGATTTCCTGAACCTTCGGGGGGATTGCTGTCCTCCCCGAGGTCCTCGGAGTTTCCCCCTTTTTTCTATTGACCTCTCCGAGGTCAATAGTGCCTAAATCGGCTCCTATATCGGAGATATTAGGGACTTGGAGAACGGAGATCCGTTCCTTTCGTCCCTAACACGCTGACGTCACCGCCGGAAGTCCTAAAACCTTTATTAAAATTTAAAATATTAAAATACAAATACATCTGTAACGAAAATACGTCCGTGATAGTTGTACAATTCAATGTCGTTCTAACAGTACACAAATCTTAATTGTATTCATATATTCTCAGATATTCCTTCCTAATCAAATATATGTAAACACAATTTATGTCTTATTTTGACCTATCTATTTTTATGTTCTATCCATTGATACCAGTTTTCCCAAGTTGAGTAATATTCCGAGTCTTCCTTATTATTTAATTCTATAGTAAATTTGTCCATTTCTGCACAAAAATTTTCTGGATTATTAAACAATCTGTCAGTGTAGTGGACATTTTCCAGGCTTATGATAGTACAATTCTCGCTGCTGTAGTAATATGAATGATCAAATATTTAATCTTTTTAGGATATTTTCCTTTAATGATCCCCAGAAGAAACAGTTCAGGCTTCAATTCTATTTGTCAATGCATAATTTCATTTAACCATTTTTGTATTTTAATCCAGTATTTTTTGATTTCTGGGCAAAGTCACCATACATGAAAAAAAAGTACCTTGTGCTCTTTTACATTTCCAGCAGTTAGGATTTAGATTGGGCTACATTTTTGCAAGTCTTGTTGGGGCTAAGTGCCACCGATAGAACATATTATACTGATTTTCTATATATGCAGCAGATTTTGTTAATGTATAATTTTTCTTCCAAATTTTTTCCCAATCTTCTAACTCAATATTATGTCCCTTATTTTTAGCCCATGCTATCATTGGCCCCTTTACAATTTCCTCTTCCAAATCAAAATTTAATAAATAATTATATATTTTAGATAGTAATTTCTCTTCTGGGCCTGTTAATAATTTGTCTAGTTGTGTTAAATTCGGTTCAAATCCAAATTCCTCTAAATCTTTTTTGTATCTCGATTGTAGCTGAAGATAAGGCCACCAATCTATAATTATTCCTGCTCCTTTAATTCTTGGTTGGATTTTAATTTTCCCGTTATCCAAAATTTCATTATATTTTACCATTTTACCAATGTCTAATGTGTTAGGGTGAATCATTGCCTCCATAGTGGATAGCCAGCCCGGTATTTTAAAATAGTGCTTCTTCTTAATTCCCTCCCAGGTCTGTATCAACGAATCTTGCAATGTACAGGTGAAACTCGAAAAATTAGAATATCGTGCAAAAGTTCATTTATTTCAGTAATGCAACTTAAAAGGTGAAACTAATATATGAGATAGATTCATTACATGCAAAACGAGATAGTTCAATCCTTGATTTGTCATAATTTTGATGATTATGGCACAAACCAATGATAATTGTTATATTTCCCTCTTGCCCCAGAAAACAAAACTACAAAAAGCTGCTGGCTGCAAAAAGATGGTGGCCCTTTGTTTAACTCAAGAAAAACAAAAAACAAGATATTAAGAAAAATGACAAAAAAATAGAAAAATAGAAAAAAATAAAAATAAATAAAATAAATAAGCAATGTTACAGAGTCTGACAAAACTGGTTTGACCAGAGCAGGACTTCAACAAGTGTCCATACTGCAACCAGAGAGAGCTCCACAATGCTGGCTTTGTGTCTCTGCAAAGCTAATCTCCAATATAGTCTAAAATTGAAGGCATGCAATAAAGGGGGGGGAGGGAGAGTGGAAGAGGCAATGTGCAGGGTACAGTTAATAAGGGAATTATGACAAAATTATTACCATTCCTTCTCCTTCCACCATTCCTGTGTTTTTGGTTTAATGCACAGAATAAATGGATTTTGGCATACTCACTTTATTGGAATAGAAAAATACATCTGTCTGCAGCATGATGATGTCACTCACAGGATGATATTGTGTATGTCACACGAAGTTCAAGTAGAAGCAAGGTGCAACAGAGGCACAATGGCTGCTGTTTCTATCTTGTAATCACCTAAAATTTCCCTCTCTCCATTAAGTTAATGACCAATAGAAATAATCTGAGAAAGTACATTAGGCCAATTTTGGGATTTTACATTCCAGTGAACCCCTTAAACCTTTGATCGCTTCAGAATTTTTTAAAAAACACTGAGCTGGTCTAAGTTCACAACATAAATAATGCAAACTTGTTCTTGTGAATCTGAACCTTAGTTATGCATTTATTTTGTTGTTGAACTAAAGAAGTGCCTTGTCCTATTTAGCTACCACCATTACTTTCAGCAAAGAAACTGCATTTAAAGCTAATTTGGAACATTGGCTGTCTACAGCTCATTTCACATCGATGTCTAAACTGCAGATATATGTTGGCATTCCTTTGTCATGCTATCTGAGAATGAAAATTCTGTAGATATTACACAGTACTTGAGCACACCTCTAGAATGCAACAAAGTGGGCGTCATTTCAATTAAATTAAAGCAGGGGTCTCAAAACTTGAAGACTTGTGGACTTCAACTCCCAGAATTGCTCACACAGTATTGCTGGCTGAAGAATTCTAAAAGTTGAAGTCCACAAGTTACCAAGTTTGGAGACCCCTGAATTAAAGCAACCCTTTTCCCCCATGGTCACTGATTGAAAATGGATTTATTGATGCTGCTCAACAAACACTTCCATATCATTAGATATGGGAGCATAGTTCAGACTAGTTACTAATGTAGTTGAAGTTTACTGATGCTCATTTCCCCTTTTAAAGATTAAAGATGCCATAAGTGGTTGAACCTGATTTTTCTCATTAAAATACAAAAAGGTATTGTAAGCAGTACTTGAGTTGAAATTTATACCTCTTAAAGTTGTTGAAGTTGAGAACCACAGCTCTAGAGGAATATCAACCAATTTTCCAGCAACATTATACATGCACACCATATGTTATAATCTGCATGTGAGAAATGACAAGAACCCTAAATCTCATCACATGAATCTTGGGATGCAACACATCTTAGAGGAGGTACTCTTAAACTTAATACTTAATCCTATCCCTTTTTGATGAATCTCCCTTGCCAAGGCCTCTATTTTTAGTTATCTTTTCCTAGATCAGGCTTTTGGATTGAAAAGTGGTCCAAACAAAGAGGACAAGGTGTGTCCAATGACCTTTGTACCCTCTGATCTTGTATTGGGTTCTCGCCACAAACCCATATTTTGGCTTTCTGGCCTTTCATCTACAGATGTAAAATGGTAGCTTGCAGATTTGCATCTGTGATTTCATCTGCATGTGGACAGATTTCAAAAATATGCAATATTTTCTTTTAAGGGAAAATTGCCAGCTGGGCTGCCTGCTTGTCTTCTCCCCAGGAACTCATTATAGAAGGGGAACCTGAAGGCTCTTGCTCCATTTCATACCAGAGTTGGACTGAATAGCCCTTGAAACAGAGAGCTATTCTGTAAAATAAGACCTACAGTCACCCACATGTTTCCTTTTCTCCCTGTCTAAAGTGCCTTCACATTCCTTCCTTCTTTTGAGATAGAGAAGGAACATCAACCCTGTCTTTATGAAGTTGTCTTTCTGTGAAGTCACTGCTGCTTCTCTTTCTTCCTTTTATTTCAATTTCTTCTGTTCCAAAAGTCAAATTCTGGAAGTGATTAATGGCACCTTTTCTGTTCCTCTTAGTTGATGAAGAACCTGAGCCTCTCTTTCTCTGTCTCTCTCTTTCTCTCTCGCCCTACCACATGACTGTGGCTACTAATTCTTTTCTGATGTTGTCACTGTCTTCTAAAACACACATAGATTTGGTGGATTTTCCAGGTGCTTCTACTGTTCTGTAGCTGAAGCAGAAGGTTCATCAGCCTCCTGTGCCCACTGGCACAAATAGAAAGGCTGCATGGAACTATTTTCATTCACCAGTTGCCTGACAGGGCCTAGCTCTCGTCCAGTCTGGAGGCAAATATGGGCTTGAAATATACTAAAACCTTTGCTATACTAAAGTATTCTGTTTGCACACTAAACAGTGTGGTATGATGTTTCTAATTTATGTGAGTTAAACCATTATGGGTTGTGTTAGGCAAGAAACAAGTGAAATATAGCTAACTGGCAGCATCTAATTAACTTTGGTCTTGAAAATGAAAACAAAGTCAGATCTGGTTAATACTTCAGTGGGAGATCATTAGGAAGCAATAGATTGTAGGCTAGGCTAAAACAATAAATTAAAAAATTTGGAAGAAGATAATGACTAACTAATTCAATATTGTTGCCCAGAAAATGATAGACGAATTCACCAAGAGTCAAGCTTGATTTTTTTTTACCTTTATTAGTCTACAAAATAGACAGCTACCAGATGGGGGCAGAGATTTGCTGCTCTAGTCATTCTCTAGATCGGTGTTTGCTAAGGTTGAGAAATAATGAACTAGATTTTTTCAACCTAGATAGGTTAGTCCTTCCTTTATAGTCACTCAACAAATCATAAAGTTAAAACTGTCAAGGCCGACTGACTTGCCATACCTGGGGGGGAGGGGGAGGCAGAAACGGCCGTGGCAGCAGGAACAGCCACACAGTGTAGCGATGACCTGGCGCGGTGATGAGAAGTCCGGATGGGACAGCATTGGCTCTGGCTGCAGTGAACACAGCAGCAACAGAGGCTGACTGTTACTAACCCAATGGGACGGACTAGCATGAAAGGGTGATAAACTATACGTCCCATTGGCCCTGCGGGAGAAGGTGCTTCATAGGTGCTATGATGTCAAACAGGTGAGCCATTTTAGGTTCCTCAAGACCTACACCTCACCAAACGTCAGTTCTGGTGGCTTCAGATGAAAGCAGGTGTAGAAGACTACATGAAAAGCTGTCCCGTCTGTGTGACCTCAAAGCATTGGGGAGAAAGCCCCCTGATCTGTTACAAATGGTGGCAGACTTGACCCAGCCATGGGAGGACATTGCAATGGATTTTATCGTGGAGCTGCCAGAGAGCAATGGCCATACCATTATATGGACTATTATCAATCTCTTCTCCAAACAGGCCCATTTCACGCCATGTTCCGGATTACCGTCCACATGGAAACTGGCCAAATTATTCATCACCCATGTCTATCATCTCTATGGGGTGATCTGGTGGATAATATCAGATCGGTGTGTGTGTGTGTATGCAGTTTACAGCAAAGTTCTGGTGAGAGTTCATGCGAAGGATCAGTTCCTCTCAGGGTCTTAGCTCGGCTTTCCACCCAAATACCAATGGGGAAACTGAGTGGATTAATGCCATGGTAGAGCGGTACCTCAGATGTTATGTCACCTACCAGCAGACCAATTGGGCAGATCTTCTGCCGTTTGTGGAGGTGGCATACAACAACGCAGTGCATAGTAGCACCGGGTTCACTCCATTCTGGGTGGTCAACGGGTTAGACTTTGTGCCTATTCCTGAGTACCCGCAGGAACCACCCTCCCCTTGTCGGCTCAATGAGTGGATGGGTACCATACAAGGCATATGTATCACCGTAAAAACAAAACAACACTAACAAAAGCAGCCGAGGCATACAAAGTCCAAGCAGACAAAAAGTGATGCCCTCACAAACCATTCCAGGTGGGAGGGAAAGTGTATCTCTCAACCAAATACCTGCGGTTGAAAATACCCTGTAAGAAACTGGACCCGAAGTTTCTTGGTCCTTTCTCCATAGTGAGGGTGATAAATCCGGTCACAGTAGAGTTGAAACTGCCTCACCTTTTGGGATGCATTCACCCAGTGTTTCATAGCAGTTTGCTAAAGCCAGTAGAGGACACCCACATCAGGACCCCGCCACACCCACCAGGATCCTCTGGCAATGATCAATATGAAATACACCGAGTATTAGATTCCTGAGTCCACAGGGGTCGATTGCAATACCTGGTGCTGTGGAAAGGGTACCTCTTGACAGAGACAGAGGCTACCGTATTTTTCGAGTATAAGACACACCGGAGTATAAGACGCACCTTAATTTTGGGGGAGGAAAACAAGAAAACAAGAATTCTACCTCTGCCCACCAGCATTTAAGGTGGCACTGCTTTACGCCGCCCTCCTCCTCCTCCTGCAAGTCAGCTGGGAAAGAGAGCATTGATTACTGATAAGTTCTTTTCCAGAAAACTTATGAGGGTGCTCCTGTGATTTGCAGGGACTACTCGCTTTCCCCCAAAGAGACCCCTCGCATGCTCTGGTGGGAGGGAAAGAGCACAGCCTGAGGAACAAACCTCTTTGGGATGGTCTGGGGGGGGGGAAATTTGTCCGGCAGCTTCGGGGAAAACAAGGCAAGTGCCACGATTTGCATCAGGATTCCAAAGGAAAGCATTTTCAGGTGGCAGACCCGCGATCCCCTTCCCGATTCCAAACATGGGGTGTGCAGAGGCAAAAAAAGTGCATTGCATTTCAGGCGGTGGATCCGGCCAGGAGGAAAGAGAAGGTGAGTCTGCTGAGAAGGAGGACGGGGGTGCGCGGCTCTGCAATGGGAAGAAAAGCACTTTCATGCGGCAGCGCTGCAATCCCCTCCCCGAATCCAAAACAGTTCCCAGTTCTCCGCTGTACATTGCAGGGGAACTGGCTACTGCTGCCTGAAACGCAGCTCTGAGAATTGTATTGGGGAATCCGGGCAGCGGTGGCTGGAAAGGACGGACATTTCACTTTAAAAACTCCCGTTCAGCTCGCTCGGCTCCTGGGCGTGGAGAGGGCTTAGGCAGCAGCAGCAGTGACTCCTCACATTGTTGGGGAGTGAATTCATCGCGACCATTGTCTGCCCTAAGTTGCTGTTCTGCCCCAAGAACATGGGGTCCCAAGAAGTGTAGCACACACACACAGTTCCAAAAACTCCTTTCAAAATGCAGGCTTTAACCACCAATGTCCTTATCAGCCTGCTATGAATTACAGAGATTAAACAAACAAGGGTTGGCAATCAGCCCAGAAACCAAGTTATAACAAAAAACTCACTCTCAAAATGCTCTGCGTAGGACCAAACATTGTTTCCAGCAACATTTGCTATCTGTGTGCGAACTTAAATAGGCTAAGGGAGTGGCCAATTAACCCCAAGCCTTAGTCTCGAGGAGACCTCCTCCTGAGTAGCCACTCCTGCCTTTTGGCAGCCCTGCGTGCTCGAGCATTGAGAAGAGGCTCCTCCACTTCACTCTCTTCACTTGAAGGAGCCTCTGGAGGTTCTGAAGGCCCTGGCTGAGTCTCTGCCTCTGGCATCAAATCCTCTTCAGTCTCCTTGCTGTCCGACGCAAGCGCCGGCTGCACAGGCTGCTGGCGCGACACTACACCAGCCTCCTCGTCATCGGGATCAGCCACAATCCGTGAAAGCTGCTGGCGGGCCACAACAGTTGCCTGCTGGGCAGCCAGAGGGGTGACCTGTCGCAAACCGTGGGGCCTGCCTTGTTCCCCGAAGCTGCCGGGCAGATTCCCCCCCCAGACCATCCCAAAGACGGTTGTTCCTCAGGCTGTGCCCCGACCCAGATGTCCCGCCGCCTGGAACTGCCCGAAAATGTGTGAAGGGTGGGGGCCGGCGGGTGGGCGGGGCTACATTCGGCTATATTCGGCGTATAAGACGCACCCAGATTTTCACCCCCTTTTTGGGGGTAAAAAGGTGTGTTTTATACTCCAAAAAATACAGTAATCTGAAAGTTCCACAAGACCTATCCTCACAAACCAGGGGGGAGGGATGGAAACCAGGCACCCATGGATACACAACCATGATTAACATATATATGTTTACTGTCTTCCTGGTAGGGGGAGCTGTCTGTCAAGCCCGACTGGCTTGCCATACTTGGGGGGGAGGGGGCATTCTCCCCCATACAGTTGATTGGCAGCTTCCTGGAGCTCAGCTGGCTGGCACCGGATGTGACAGTGTGACCTTGCATCATGTATAAATCAATGGCTAGTTCAAGCCATTGAAAGTTATCTGTTCTAAGAAAACATAATTTGTCAAAATGTTTCGAAATTAATTTAAGCAATGGACTTAAATGAATACTATGTGTACTGATAGACTAAAGTGTTATTTCTGCTATGAATTACAGAGCAGAAATGCAAAAATGATTGTGATCTGAAAGTCATATCTCAATTTTGTGACAAAAGGGTAGAGGTCTGAACAGGGAGGAAGTATGTAGGATAATAGGAAATTCCTAATTTTACCTGTTATGAACCACTTCCTCTCCTACAGTTCCTTTTAATTTTAAATTAGTTCATCAAACACTAAAATTAAATTTCAATTTACTGGGAGCTTTGCATGCTATATTTAATGGATTGCCTGACATTTCATTTAGCCATTATTTCACTTCAGGGTGATACTTACATAAGGCTTTTAAAATTAGCACCGCCTTTCAAGCTGAGAGGGTCAGAACAGAGTTTGCATGCCATAAAAAGCTTCTTATCAAAGCTTATTTCCTCAGACCTACCTTTCATCTTTTATAATATTTACTTTGCAAATCCTTGAACTTAAAAGCGTTAAACAGGTTAAGGGAGGGAGACAGAGAGAGGGAGAGAGAGAGAGAGCAGAAGCAGGAGCTAAGATACATTGAATTTAGATTATCAGTGGCCTGTAAAAAGTTGTAGATAAGGATAAAACAATTTGGAGCATTTTCAGAATGGTAAAAACACATAGCAGTTTGGAAATCCTCTCTCCTCCCTGTTAACGTCAGAGGAGAGAAGGTGCTCTTGCCTTAAGGCTCAGGCATGAACAGGGAAAGTCAAAGATTTCTAACTTCTCCTCTCTACATAAACATATGGCAAGGGAAAAAAATCCATCTCTTGGAGAAACACCAGTACTACATCAAAATACTGAGTTAGATAGATCAGTGTAGTGACTTGGTATAAGGCAATTCATATATTTTCATGAGACCATTTAGTCCGGTTTGTTTGAATTGTTCAGGGGGAGTACTGGATCGTAAATTTTCCAGCAGATTTTCAGGTTTCAATTCTACTACCCTTAGCTTCCCAATGGTTACAGTTAAGATCCTTTAAGTCACCCTCAGTAGGGCTTTCCAGCCTCTTGCTAACATACTGGATCATGCGGCTTGCAATAATCCTCCAATCGCCTCTCAGATAGAACCCATTTTTGGCCACGCTCCTTTGGCTAAGCAGCTGCTATTCCATACAGCTGTTCTTTTGATATGTCATTTCTCAATGGACTTATTTTGACATTCCTGAAAACCCAGTTGTGTTCTATCTTGCTATGCTTGTTTCCTTGCGTGCCTATGGGTTTGAAGCTTGACAGTATGGTTTGTTTAAGATATCCTCTTCCTACTAAAATTTGGCCTATTAGTGCTTGCCCATTTTTCCACTGTGCCATTGTTTCCCATAATTTTTTATTGCTGTTTTATCCAAGTTGGCTAAGGATTCTGCATTGCTAATGAGGTGGATTTCCCTCCCCCCCAAAAAAATCTTGTTTGTTTGAGCCATGGTGCCTGCTTGTCCTATAATGACATTCTCTTTCATTCTTTTTAAACATACAGTATTTACACCACCACCTGTAATCCTTAAGGTTGGCATGATGCAAAGTGCATGAATTGATATATATGAGACATTGAAGTTTTCCATCACTGAATTATATACTTCCAGTAGGCCGAAATCTGCCTGTAAACTGCTATTACTTCAAAATACTTGGTGACTTCAGATTTCACAAGGAAAGCACTCCAGATACATCTCTTCCAGTACAGAAGAGTTGAAAGCTATGTGTTTGTGAAAACAGGATTTGAGATTGACTAATTTTTAAGAAAATAATATTTGCTCCCCTGAGTTTATTTATTTATTTATTGATTCGATTTATATGCCACCCTTTTCTGGAGACTCAGGGCGGCTTACAATGCGTTAAGCAATAGCCTTCATACTTTTGTATATACCTGCTTAGTAGGGCTTTTGCCCCCTCCCAAGCGGTGTTCTTTTTTATAAAAGTCATCTTATTGCCCCCACAATCCGGGTCCTCATTTTACCTACCTCGAAAGGATGGAAGGCTGAGTCAACCTTGAGCCTGGTGAGATTTGAACTTGCAGTAATTGCAGGCAGCTGGTGTTACTTAACAGTGCTTTAGTCTGCTGCGCCACCAAGGCTCATAGTTTGGGAAGCACAATGCAGTGACACTGCACAGATTAGTGTATTTGCACTTTTCTAGCTGTTTAGAGTTTAATGAAAGACATCTAGATTACTGAAGCTGAAGCTCATATACTTGGCCATCAAATAAGAAGAGAGGACTCATTGGAAAAGACCTTGATGCTGGGAAGGGTTGAAGGCAAAAGGAAAAGGGGATGGCAGAGAATGAGATTGGTAAATAGTGTCATCAACACAATGAATATGAATTTCGGCAAATTCCAAGAGACAATGGATGATAGGGAAGCCTGGAATGCTATGGTCCAGAAGATTGCAAAGAGTTGGACATGACTTAGTGACTGAACAACATCAAGACATCTAGATACCTGAACCTACCAGAATCTTATATGTCCAAAAATATTTGAGAATTGGGGATCATCCTGCTCTAATGATGCCTCTTTATATTATTTAATATACATACAAATTGATCTAAATACTCTTTTATTTTGGATCACTGCCTCGGAGAACTTGGGACAAGCATGATGTTCCTTTCCTTTAAAAACATCAACAAAAATATTTTTTTATTGAGCACCTTACTCTAAAAATCCTTCCACCACCATCTTTTCTGCAACAACAGGTGTGATAGCTGACCTATATTTGTTTACAGACACGGGTGGAGGAAGCTAATTCTAGAGAGCTTGGCAAGGTGCTCTGGATTAATCATTAATCACAAACTCTATTCTTCAGCTTCTCTGTGGATTTATCTTCTCCTTAAAGAATGTTTTGAAGTAGCCGCATTTATAATAACGGGCCAAGTGTGGATGAAGAGCAGACAGAGTACAATTACACAACAGTGATAGGACATGTTACTCACTCCACGTGGGTGGTCAGGAATCACTTTAGGCATATGCACAACTGTCAATCACACATGTGTTATTGATCAGACCCCTCCAAAGTGGGGTAGACATTAGCCTGGGCAATCCTGTTAACATATGATATTTGGCTGTGCAACTGGTTGTGTCCTGCTGAAATGAAAATGTGCATAGCTGCTGTCACATGGTCCCACGGTGCCTTTGATCAAGACTTTTTCACTCACCAGGGCTAGTCTCTTAACAGCTTTTCCCATTTAGTAAACCATGGCAGTATATTTATTTAATTGGAGTATTCCTGTTCTGCCCTTACAGTTTAATAAAATGCCTGAATCAGCGAACATAGTAATGATGAAACATTCACATTAAAAAAAAGAAAAACAAGTTGAAAATAAATAGAAGCAGCAGGTAAAAAGCCTAGCCACCAAAATGATCAATCAATCAATCAATCAATCAATCAAACTCCAGGGCTATCAGAAGGCTGAGGAGCAAAACCATCAACAGAAAATACTGAGTTATCATCAGGGAAAGGAATGGATCTCTTAGGGCTAGAAATAATTGTAGGAGAGAAGGCCCTTTCTTGTTACAGGATATGCAGAAGGCCTTGGCTGACTTTGGTGGACTGAAAAACTCATGTAGTCCAACTTGCCAAGTTGTTGAATGCTGACTTATATTGTCAGTGGCACTTTAGAGCAGAAAGCCAAAGGGTGAGAGGTTAACCCAGGGTCATCTTCTGTATAATGAAGAACTGCTTATTTTATAGACAGTCCTCCTTGAGTTCTTCAGAAAAACTGAGCAATGCTTTCCCTGTCCATAATAAAATTAACAATGGAACAGTGAGATTAAAAAGTTATCCAACCTTACTAATCCTGCGCAAGCTCACTGCAGATTTAAAAATGGTTAACCTACTTTGTTTTCCTAAATGACTCATCCAGCTACAGTACCTAGAGAAAGAAAAGTGAATGAGATTCTGGTCTAGACAAAGATCCTCTCCCCTTTGGAAAGCCATTGGCTGAAAGCGAGGCTTCTGGTTGCTTAACTGACTGTGGGGATGTACTTTCCGAGCAGGATGGTCATTTGAATGAATTATCGTGAAAAACTCCTCGGTGCTCTAATGCTGATTGATTGGTCAATTGATTAGCTGACAGAGGAAACAGATCCATCAGTTCATGTATTAGTTACGGTTACTAAAAATATCCATCTAGTAGCTGTTAAATGCAAGGGTGAAAAATGAGGGCCTGCTTTGAAGTGAACTGCCTTTCTGCCCAGCCCTTGTTGATTCACAAGTGTTTTCTTCTCCCAGCCTGTTCAGACAGAGAACAAGCACTTCCTATGTCCTATTGCCCTCCTCCCAGCTTTCTGAAGTTGTATCCCTAGGCAAAACACAGGAAGTTGTGATCACCATGGACATCCAAGGCCGAAAAAGGTCAAAATCCAATTCTGGCTGGAGTTCCCCAGCGTGTTTGCTTTGCCTGCCCCATGGACCTTCTGACCGAAGGAAAGTCAGGCACTGACCTTTCTAGTGACCCAGAACTGGCTCATCGAAGCTCCTGATTGCAACCTTCTGGGTGACATAAGCAATTTTAATAAAATCCTGTGGAGATCAGACACTTAATATGACACGTCCAGAATACCCCAGTTCTCCAGAAGAATTCTGTTCCTTCCCTGAACCAATCAATCAGTCCATTTAATTAAATGTTTCAAACCTATTGGTGCTCTAAAAAGCCAAGTACTTTGGTTGCAATTCTTCTGTAGCATATTCTTCTTTAAGCTGGAGTTGAAATCACAGTCATTTATAGAGTTAAAGGGAAAGGCACCTTGATTAGAGCTTGAATCCTGGGGACCTCGTAGAATCCTCATGTTGTTTTCATGGCAATGATTTGAAAGTGGATTGCCATTGTGGTGTTTTTCTGTATTTCCCCCCATTTTTTATTACAGCTGAATTATTTCTGGGCAATATGCATCCAAATGCTATTCAGTTTTGACTGTTTACGTTTTTCAGATCAGAGAAGGTTGCAAATTCAAATAACTTTGAAATATATATTTCAATTTTTACAACAGGTGATATTCTTACATTCACAGAATTTTATCAACTTGTCACATCTCAGAATTTTCTATTTCTACTGAAATTGAATGGGACTGTAATACATGAGGGCTGGCTGGTACTCTTATATCTACACTGACTGGGAGGTTATGGGGTTGAAGTCCAATACATCTGGAGGATGCCTAGTTAAACTAGGTTGTGCAATCCTGTACAATTGATTGCACTGCATACATCTCCAATTTGCCAGAATGTATAAATGTTTGGAGACACATTTTTTATCAGCAGCTTTTGACATCATTGAACTCTTGTGGTTCAAACTTTCAGCAGCTAATTTTTGGTAAAAGATGTTGCCACATCATATAAGGTGATGATGATTTGGAGGATGCTGAGGTTCATTTAGGAAATGCTGCTAAATCAGAGACAATTCAGATGCAACCAAATGATCACATCAGTATTTTATTTGCCCTGTGATTAAAGTTCCCCCCCCCCCTATTCACTGGCTCTGATACCCTTTTTTGAAGCTAGAAAGATCATATTTGACCTTGTTACCATTTTTTTTGCCTTTGTCACCTGAATGTAACTGAAATGCTAGCCCTTTTAAAATTATTTTGGATTTAATCACTCTTGCTCCTTTAAAAGATAAAATATTACACCTCCCAGCTGTGAGTATTATTGATTGCAGGTCCAATTCAAGGTGCTGGTGATGACCTATAATGTCCTATATGACATACTTTTATGTCAAATTTAAAAAATAAATAAATAAATTCGACCAAGTTATTTGAGGGACTGCCTCTCCCTGATTACATCTATCCATCCCATTAGGTTTAGCAGGAGAGGCATGTAATGGATCCTGTCTAGTAAGAAGTATTATTTGACAGGGCCGAGGGCCCAGAGAACCTTTTCTGTCTTGGTGTGCCCACTCTTTGAAATATCATCTTTAGTCTTACTTTAATATGATTATGTATTTTTTATTTTATTTTGCCTTCGTTGTTAATTCTGTGAGCCTCTTTAGTTCTCATGTGAGATGGCGGCTGTATACATTGAATCAATCAATAAGTAAATAAAATAGGTAGCTTGCCCTTTAGAAAAAAGCTATGATGATAATTATGCTCTTGCCACAGTAGTGTATTTCAATAGTTCTGAATTCTGAAGAGTGGGGTTTAACATACAGCCAGCAGGTTTCCCATCCTCCATATTTATCTAGGATAGAAATAAGTCCCATCCAACCTGGTAGAACATATTGCTCAGTAAAAAAGTACTGGTAATCCTTGACTTATGACCACAATTGAGCCCAAATTTCCAATGCTAAGTGAGACAGTTGTAAAGTGAAATTTTACAACTTTTCTTGCCACAGTTGTTAAGTTAGTATCATGGTTGTTAAGTGGCTTCCCCATTGATTTTGCTAGTCAGAAGGTTGCAAAAGGTGATCACATGACCCTGGGACACAGCAACTGTCAGAAATACATGCCAGTTGCCAAGCATCCGAATTTTGATCATGTGATTGGGATGTTGTAATGGTGGTAAGGGTGAAAAATGGTCATAAATCACTTTTTCTGGTGCTGTTGTAACACCGAACAGTCATTAAATTAATGGTTGTAATTTGAGGACTATCTGTATTAGATTGCCACGCTTACAAGTACAAGAAGTTAACAAATCAATAACATATAAGTTAAAATATGGGCACATCCTATTAAAAGAGAATTGTGGCACATGACTGAAGGGAAAAAATCCAAAAGGGGATAAATGGTAGAATCCTAAATTTTGGAACTGTTTTTAAAAAGGATCTGGCAGTTCAAATCCCATAAATTCACCAGTTGCGGCCCTTTCTTGATCGGGATTCCCTGTGCACAGTCACTCACACCCTCGTCACCTCTCGCCTTGACTACTGCAACGCTCTCTACATGGGGCTCCCCTTGAAGAGCACCCGGAGGCTTCAACTGGTCCAGAACGCAGCAGCGCGGGTAGTGACGGGAGCAGCATGGCGCTCCCATGTAACACCGCTCCTGCGCGATCTGCACTGGCTCCCAGTTGTCTTCCGGGTGCGCTTCAAGGTGTTGGTTATCACCTTTAAAGCGCTCCATGGCATAGGGCCTAGCTATCTTCGAGACCGCCTGCTGCTACCGACGACCTCCCATCGACCCGTGCGCTCCCACAGAGAGGGCCTCCTCGGGGTGCCATCAGCCAAACAATGTAGGCTGGTGACCCCCAGGGGGAGGGCCTTCTCTGTGGGGGCACCTACCCTCTGGAATCAGTTGCCCCCAGAGATAAGGAGAATCCATGACCTCAGTGCCTTCCGCCGTGCCCTTAAAACTCACTTTTTTCAGCAAGCCGGGCTGGCTTAAGAAGAAATTTTTAAATGTTTTTAATTGGTTTGTGATTTTTAATTTTTGGGCCAAATTTATACATATTTTAACTGTTTTTTAATATTTGTATTTTATGTTCTTAATTCTGGCTATACACCGCCCTGAGTCCTCAGGGAGAAGGGCGGTATATAAATTTAAGATAAAATAAAATAAAATAATAAATAAATCTCAGGAGAGGGTCACATGTGGACAATTTCAAATGCATCGTGAAAGAAATGGGAGGGATAGCCTATGGTCTTGATACAACAGTGCACCATTGTGTTTGGATGTTGAAATTCATTGTTGTAATGTATTTCTATGCAATAGCTACAGTAGTATTCAGCCAGCAAATGGCAGTATTTACAAGTTCGGATCTATGGTATATACTCTATGCTCTTTTGTTGCAAATAGTTTCCTGTTACAGATATATAGTTGAGCAGTAAAGCGCATGGTGACTGTACTCTGTGCTCTGTGGTGCTTTATATAAACAGAATTTCTAACATTGGGTCAACATAATCTGATGATAATCAGATACGTGAAGCTTTATGGTTGAATTGGGAGAAGATCAAAAAATACCATTATCTGAAGATTCCAACCTGGATATCTACATAAGCTTTTTCATATCCAGTAATACTCAAAAGGGAACAAATTATTAGGTGTAGTGAATTGTTGGATGAAAAGGGTGAACTTAAATTAAAGCAGGAATTAGAAGACCAGGGATATAAGATGGATTGGTTTTCATATATGCAAATATTTTCTAGATATAGAGAAGATCTCAAGCAAGAAGGTTTTTATAATGTCTTGACTAATTTAGATAAGATTTTAATGGGCTCTGATGATCATATAATTAAAAAGTTGTATGGATATTTGTTAGAAGTAAAACTGGAAGAAGAACAAGTTAAAGAAACAATGATAGCATGGGGGGGAAATTTTGGTTACGGTATTGATTTAGAGAAATGGCAAAAATTGTGGTCACATAATTATAAAATGACAATGTCTACAGCTTATAAGGAGAATTTGTATAAGATGTTTTACAGGTGGCATTTACCCCCGAAGAGGATAGCCAGAATGTTCCAGAATAAATCGGAGAAGTGTTGGAAATGTCATCAGATTCCAGGATCCTATTACCACATGTGGTGGACATGCGGAGATGCAAAGAGATATTGGACTAAGATACACACGTGGTTGGAAAAAATGACTAAGAGACATATTGATTTTAAACCAGAGATATTTTTATTAGGAATCTTACCAGAGACATATAATAAAGAATTGCAATATTTAATTGTGAACCTTTTAACAGCAGCTAGAATTGTATTTGCAAAAAATTGGAAAGGAGAAAGGACACCTACTGATGAAGAAATTATTAAGAAAATGATGGACTGTGCTGAAATGAGTAAATTGACATTTGAAATAAGAGAGTAGGAAGATAAACAATATTATTTGATATGGGATTTATTTTATCAATGGATGGACAATAAGACATGGAGATAAATATATAATATGTGGATGTTGAGATAAATTAAGTGGAATATTTCTTATGAAAATAAGCTTTGGATGTATAGTGATATTTTGAAGAGAAGAGGGAGCACAAAAGGATGTTAACCGATCGATACACTGTCTGTAATTATTTGGGAATGATGATGTTTTTATGTTTTATTTTTGTTTTAAAATAAAATCTTTGTGAAAAAAAAACAATCTGATGGTAAGTGGTTGAAAAAGTGACAGTCCAATCTTGGTAAAGCAAAAGTCAATGGATGGGGTTTTTTTGTAGTTTAGTGTATCTGGATAAAGGAAGAGAGAGGATGGGGAAGCACAAGGTACCAAAAACAAGTTGAAAACTCCAATTCTTCCCTTCCAATAAGGTCATTGCCTGTCTGTATCAGCTTCTGTCAAATAACAACAACCATAACACCAACTGGCTGTTGTGAAGCTTCCAACTTTCCTAAGTGGATAGAGAAGGCAAAATATAATTAGTGAAATGATCTTTTGTTTGTGTATTTTTCCTAGCTTCCTCACCTAGTGACTGTTGAAGAAATCGGTAAGATCAATATCTATAGTCTGCTGATACAGAACATGTTTGCATGGTGAAAGTCCCAGGTTTAGTCTTCATCATCTTTAAGGAAATTCTTGAAAGATTCTTTTGAAAGTTACATACAGGCAGTGTAGTCAATGCTAAATTAAATGAGCCTGAGGCCTAGACATCTCCTCTATTCCGCCAATAATGTGCTAACCTACTCCAGTCAAAGATAGGCCTCTGTGTGGCCTTCTCATCTGGAATAGTCCCATGGGTGAACTTTCTTCCTCTTTGTAGGTGGGCCACATAGGACATTCCCAAGCAGCAGTCCTTGGTTTGTATGTGCATATTTAAGACTGCAAGTGTCTAAAATAACCCAAAGGGAAAAGGAATTGGATACGGCTCTAGCTGATAAGAGAATAAGGAGAAGCAGACTGATTCATTCCCTGGTATCTGCATCTATCTTAGGTTGTGGACTCCTCAGCCTTTCATGCAGTCTCAAGCAAGTTAAGTGGGAGTACTAAAGGCTATGGATTCAAACAATACGTAGCCTCATGCTGGGCTGATTGGCAAGTGTTGCAATACAGAATGTCCTGGGGAAGAATCAAAGGCAGGGATGCTCCTAAAGGTCACCATCAAAGTTTTCTTTCCTCTCAGCACTAGCCCCTGATGTCCCTTTTCTGTTGTTCCACAGGATGGATGACTGGAGAGAGGAAGAAAGCAGGCTTCCTGGTGTGCCTTCTTCCTGGTTTGCAGCCTTAGTTGAGTGCACCTGTTTACCTCTGAACTCGGTCTTCATAGTTGGTGGCCCATATTCTTCAGTAGGATGGGAATATGGCAGGGGGAGGGGCTCTATTCCCAATTTGCCTTTCTCATTACTTTAACAATTGACTGACTAATAGACAGATGGAGGAAACAGGCCTGTTACTCACATGCTGATAAGGATGTTCAGAGTACACATCTCTATTGCAGGTAGCCTGCTTTTCAGAAAATGTCTTACCTCGGATTCTTTTATATATTGCATATAAAAATGCAGATCTCCGTGGATGTAGTAGGGATTGACAGCACTGTCTAAGAGATCTGCATTTCCATTCTCCAGCAATGAATGGGGGAAAAGCTAGCAATTTCTGCACCCCCTTATGGGGAAAACATTTATCTCCTATCATAAGAAACGAGTGTCTTTAGGAATCTAACACTCAATGAGTTAAGGACATTACTTGCTTCCTTCATTATACAGCCTTACAATGTGTTAAAACAGATATGGTCTGTAATGTTTAGCCCATAATGACCTTAAAGCAACAAACAGTTGTTTTAGCAGCAGCAGTGCAACACTATTAGCTACATAAAACCCAAATATGAAATCAGAGTGGCTAAATAAAGAGTTCAGAAAGTAATAGCTAAATATAGAACATCCATTAATGTCATCTGGGAATAGAATATTTTTCAACATTTGCTTAATTGGGAAGCCTAGAGGAAATGACATTTGTTGGAATGGCTTGGCAACACAAAATGATCTGTCTAGAACATCCACTAAGTTAATATTTTTTTAAGGACAGGACCACTTTAAAACTTGTGGTACACTTGGATGGGTACAAATTGTTCTGAATTGAGAACGGCGGATACGAGACCCAGATAAGCAACACAGTCTATTCCAGCAACAACACAAGGGTTAAAATATGTAACCTGACATTGGTCGCGCACAGCCGCTATTTATATTGCAGCTGGGCTCGCGCGGCCAATAGAACACTTTAAAACATTCACACCTCCCGCTGGCCAAGCTATCAGCTCAGCCGATCAGGAAGCCTCCCATTGCTGGGTGGCCGCTCATCAGATTGTAACACTCCTCCCCCTTTAGATAGTACAATAATCATCTAGATAACCCGGGTGCCTACATGTATGCCCGGACCGGCGCAAATCGCCATCCGAGCGATCAGGGGGTGACGCCGTCTCTGGTACTTCCTGAGATGTCGTAGACGGAGGTAGCTGGTCTGAAGACGGTGGAATATATGATGATCGTGCAAGAACATCTACGGGTACCTCTGGCAATGAAGGAGCTGTAATTACAACAGGTGAACGTGAAAACCCCAATGATGGAGCCTCTAAAGTACTATCGTCCGCCGGATCAGCCGTCGGAAGTGCACCAAACATATCTGGCTCCTCGTTACCCCGGGTCCGAGCCATAATGCGACTCCTTAGCTGGTCTATATGGCGCTGCCAGGTCCGGCCATCCTCAAGTTCGATCCTGTAAGAACGGGGTCCCGTGACTAAAATGATACGTCCAGGAAGCCACAAAGGATCACCCCCATAATTCCTGGCGTAAACGCCATCACCAACCCCGAACACCCGGGGCCGGCTAGAGGAATCCACGGGTGCCTCAGGTGTATAGTGCGGATGTAGCCTATCTAACACAGTCCTTAGGCGCTGGCCCATAAGAAGTTCGGCCGGGCTACGATTGGATACCGGGCACGGGGTCAAGTGCTGCGCCAAAAGGTACTGCTCCACCTTCTCTTGCCAATCACCGGGGCCGAAACGGGCCAAAGCATCCTTGGCCGAGCGGATGGCCCTCTCTGCCCGGCTATTACTGGATGGATGATAAGGTGCCACTAAGGCGTGACGAATACCCAACCCCATCAAAAACATCTGAAACACTGCTGAAACAAATTGGGGTCCATTGTCTGAGACAATTACATCGGGAAGTCCATGTGTGGCAAATATGTTACGGAGAGCCTTACTCACAGCATCTGACGTGGTTGATACCCTACGAACAACCTCCACCCATTTAGAATAAGCATCAACCACGATTAGAAAAGTCTGGCCCTGAACCGGCCCTGCTAGATCTATATGCAGCCTGGACCACGGATTCCTGGGTATCTCCCATTCCCTAGGTGTGGCAGCCGGGGGCCCTGGCCGGGATGACTGACAAACCTGACACCTTGCTACCCAATCTATGATGGCCTGATCAAGCTTAGGCCACCAAACATAACTACGGCCTAAGGCCTTCATTCTCTCGATACCGGGATGGCTATCATGCAGACGTTTCAGAATAGTTGGCCGCAATACAGGAGGAACCACCACTCAGCAGCCCCACAAAAGGCACCCCCAGGAGATAGAAAGCTCGTGCTGGTGGGTGGAATATGGCTTAACCTCCGTGGGTAACGGCCCACGCGGCCATCCCCTACACACCCAATCCATGACCTGTACAAGGGTAGGGTCCTTAGCGGAGTGTTTAGCTACATCCGCAGCCATCACAAGGGAAGGAACAGCATCTATCAAAAGAACCAGCTGGTCCGGAACAGGATCCTCTACAGCCAAAGGAAGGGGGCAGCGGCTAAGGCCGTCTGCATTTCCCAAGGTGCTCCCGGGGCGATAAATTAACTGATAGTTATAGGCGGCCAAGAAAACAGACCACCGCGCCAAACGCGGGGAGATAATCTGGGGAGTAGGCTTATCTCCGGCCAACAAACCCAAAAGTGGCTTGTGGTCCGTAACCAATTGAAAGGAACGGCCGTAAATATAATCGTGGAACCGCTTTACGGCGGCCACGAGTGCCAACGCTTCTTTATCCAGTTGACTATAATTCCTCTCTGTCATCAACAGAGTTCTGGAATAATAGGCAACTGGAGCTTCGGACCCGTTGGGCAAAACATGATTCAACACAGCGCCGATGCCATATGGGGAGGCATCGCAAACCATGGTGAGGGGTATATGGTCACTATACTGGACCAACACGGCATCAGAAGTAAGTAGATCTTTAACAGCCCTGAAAGCAGTAGCTTGGGCTTGCCCCCACTTCCAGGGGGCCGTTCTGTCCAATAGCCGATGGAGTGGTTCCGCCACAGATGCCTTATGCGGCAAAAATATACTATAGAAATTAAGCAGGCCCAGAAAAGCCTGAAGCTCGGCCCTACCTGATGGCGTTGGAGCATTCTTTATGGCATCAACCTTAGAAGGTGTAGGATGAATTTGACCTGGGGAACGCCAAACTTACACTTAGATTTTTTAAGTTTCAGGCCCTTTTGTTGAAATCTGCATAGCACCTGGCAAACACGTTCAACGAGGTCGTGTTTGGTGGTAGCCGAGATCAAAACATCATCGAAGTAAGGAACGACACCAGGGATTCCCTGGAGCAACCGCTCCATAAGGCTTTGAAAAATGCCAGGAGCTACGCAGACCCCAAATTGTAATCAGCGGCACTTAAAAGCGCCCCGATGTGTGACGATTGTTTGGGCAGCGGCCGTGGCATCATCAACAGGAAGCTGTTGATACGCCTGGGACATATCCAATTTAGCAAAAATAGACCCTTGACCCAAAGAATGTAAGAAGTGCTGAACTACCGGGACCGGATATGGGTGGGCCTGCAAGGCCCGATTAAGGGTACACTTAAAGTCCCCACAAATACAGATGGAACCATCCACCTTAGTGGGGATAACAATAGGGGTCTCCCATCGAGAATGATCCGTAGGCTCAAGTACACCCTGAGCCAGCAACTTATCTATCTCAACATCCACCTTGGGGCGAAGGGCAAAAGGGACCCGTTGGGGCTTAAAACGTATAGGTGGCACCTGGGGGTCTAAATTGAGAGATATGGGAGTACCCTTATATTTACATCGGTCACGCGCAGCCGCTATTTATATTGCAGCTGGGCTCGCGCGGCCAATAGAACACTTTAAAACATTCACACCTCCCGCCGGCCAAGCTATCAGCTCAGCCGATCAGGAAGCCTCCCATTGCTGGGCGGTCGCTCATCAGATTGTAGATTGGTCCAAAGTGCTAGGCCTTTAAAAATAACCACCAGCACCGGATATTAAGACTAGGAAGCACTAGAAATTGATATAGTAGTAAGTACAGTGATGTTTAAGTGCTTGGCCTTCAAAAGCATCTGGACTATTGTGTTTTTTTGTATTTTAAAACATGTTGAGCAATAATTCATGTAGATTCATTCCACTAATCCAGGCTGGATGTGAGCAGACAATGTATAATCATGATAAGACTGACTCTTTCTAGCTACTCATGAGGCTTTGCAGAGGAAAGCCAAGGGCAAAGATATCATGTGCACCATGAATTCATCCCACAAATTATGTGAATTATATCCTGTACTTTATTTGCATCGAGATATGATTGATGCAGATGACATCATCTGTAACATTTGTGTGATGATGTCACGATGGTTCCTGTTGGACACCCATGCTTTCATTTCTCTTTGTGGTGGTTCTGGGTGTTGAACAGAAGGAATGGGGAAAAAAAGTGGCAATAGACATTTGCAGAAAGAGCAGGGACTTGTAGCAAAAGCAGTGGCAGTGTCACATTTGTGAACTGTTGTTGGTAGCAAAGGTAGCTTTAACTTCTATTCTTTAGAAGTTCTGGATGGAGGGGGAGGCTCCTGGACATTGAGGTTGTCGGATGGAATGGAGTACTTTAATTCCCCATCTGCTCTGATCACCATGCAGTTGAGACAGGGAGAGGCTAGTAAGGAGAAGTTTTGAGCACTTATATATAAATGTCTTTGTGTGCATGTATGGATGGGTAGACCATAAAAATTTCTCCAGCTTGGTCCCACAACATCCCAAAAGCTATCCATTCTTCTTGCATTTGAATAGAATCAGAGGAAGGATGAGAAGCTTCCTTCTCCTAAAGTTCAGGGGCCTTTGCTCTACTTAGCTTGCATATTGTGTTTGATTATTGTTTTGAGTGCCTTGGAGAGTAAAGGGATTATGGAAGCCAAGAAATTGTTGTTTTATAATGTATCCCTTCTCAAGTGTTTGCCGTTCCTCTAAGCAGAACATTGAAATTCAATATTGTCTTCTCCAGGTTCTCTCTAATACGAATGCCAGTAGGGTTTCAACCAGATGTGATTCAATTCAGCTTAGCTCTATGTTACAATCATAGTTATTTGCATTGTCGTGACCTGGAGGGAACTCCTCTAAATCTTGTGATTCATCATCCATCCATCAGAAATTACCAAGAGGTTTTTGAGGCAAACCTCTCTCACCCCTATGGTTTTGGCAGCAGAGGCAACACATGGAGCTCTTGATATTCAGCAGTGAAACAATGTCATCTTTTCATCAGAGTAAGTTTGGCCAAAAACATATTTATCTGTCTTTGAACTACAACTCTCTTTTGTTAATCACTCTGTGGAAGATGAATTAGAAAAATCCTATCCCTATGATTGTGAATATTTAAGCACAAATCCCCAAAATATTCTCTTCAGAATCATGCACATTCCTACAAAATTGGGTCAAACCAATTTGGATTTGCTCTGGTCTTCCATCAGGTTTGAGAAGATGCCAGACAAGATGCTTTTATGGGCACCGCTATGGCCACTTGCCTGCTTCTCTTTTCTTTGCTGCCTATTTCTGCTGCTTTCTCCTTCTCCCCCTCCTATAGGCTCTTCCTACTATATGACTTTCTCTCCTCTCTGCTACCTTCTCCATAAAGCTTTCTTCTCTGAACTCACTGATTAGGATCCAGAAACAAGAAGTTTCAACTGCACAGGAACCAAGCTTATCATTTTACCAAATACTGATACTGGAAAGAAAGGAAGCTGGCTTAATACATATTTAGATCACACAGGGCACTATGAAGGAACAACTTAATCAGTGCAGGGGAAAATTTTGCTATTTCCACTGTGTCCAGATTTCAGGGGCAATTATGAATTGTACCTCAGCTAAGTAGCAGCATGGCTGATTTTGAAAAAGCTAAGCAGGATAAAATCTCATTGATACTTGGATGGGAAACCAAAACCAGTCCCAAAAGAAATAAACGAAAAACCACTTTGCCAATAAAATAACAGGAAGTCAATAGGAATCAAACTTCACTCATGGAAAAGCTTCCCAAGAATTCTAAATTTCGATGCAACATTGATGGAAAGAACATTAATTTGGACAAGTGGCTATTCATTTGTAATGTTAGAACTTGTCCTTCTGACTAGTATGGATTGGATTGGGGGTATCCTTTTGTGTTGGTTGCAGTTGGCTTACATTATATGTTGGTGGATTCTAGAATCCTGCCAATATTGGTAAAGATCAACTGTGAACTAATGTGTCATCTACAATGAATGGATAAGAAACAAAAGCTTTATGGTGTGAATAGAAATAAAACACATGCTATTCACCATGACTTTTAGTATTATAATGCTTCTATATTTTAGATCCATAACTTTACTATTCTTTTGTTCTAGATAATCATTTAATTGCCTTATATAAAATGTATAATATCTTAGCTATATTAATTTCATGTCCAAAATTCTTAAACTTAAATTTACAATTTTACTTTGTGTTATATAATTCTGTAGCTTGTTTTACCTTAGTCAATTTCTATGCTATATAGGCTGTATTCGTATTCAGCAAGTTAAATGTGACTCTTGTTTTGCTGGTCAATGACTGAAATAAAATGACTGACAGACTTTTTCTGCTAGATGCAAACAAAGTCTTGAGTTGAAGTCTCTAATGAAAAGTAAGCAAACCTGAAGTCTGTGTCTTGGAAGCTTTCTATGCCAATTCAAATAATAATTTTCCAGGATCCCAAATTGCAAAGGGAGAATTCACAGAGAGAAGGTGCTTTCCATTGGAGAAAACCCCCTTTTTACCTGAAGAAGGGGATCTAGGTAGTTCAAATTAATATCCTTCTCCAACTTCTCTTCCCCAAATGTCAAATTGAACTTTGTGAGTTAGAACTGGGGATAACTTTTTTAAATTCTTCCTGAAACTCACTGCTAACATTGGGCCAATCAGATTGAAGGCAGAAATGGGCAGATCCCTTCAAAGTTTGGCCAGTACTCAGACCAGGAACTCACGAAAGATTGGAGCTTTATGAGTGGTTCATAGAAGGTCTTTCTCATTTCTTCCTTTCCAGATGTCAACCATATCCATGCAATGGTTGCATGCTGCATGCATGCAACTTCAATTGCAGTTGTGGCCACTCCCCCTCTTCTACAGATACCCCTGGGGAAGACAAAATTAAGGGTATGGTCCAATCACAACCTTAACCTTGCCTACTATAAATCAGTAAGGACAAGTAATGCTTTGCCAGCCACCTTACTGTGGCAGAGTATGGGGACCTGGCCATTAGGGCAACATTGTTTATGCCAGCAAAGCTTTCTGATGACTTAAGGACTGGTGCGTAATACTTGAATGTGGCTATCTGGAAAAGCCTTCAAATCCTCAGAAGCCTGGCTTTTCCTACCATAGGGTGGGTGGTTCCTTTATTCTGGACTTGATGGACAAATAGCTCAATTTGCATAAGGCAGCTTCTTATGATTTTTGTTTTAAGGGGCAAAGAGAACTATTCTTTTTTCTTGCGAGATCTTTTGTTCATTTGAGACAGAAGACAGGATTAAAAAAAAATAAGGACTTTTTAAAAAAGTTTTTATTCTCTTCCCTTTCCTTCACACGCAAAGAGACATGCACAGTAGCACAAATACACACTGATCTGTAAAGAGAGTCCTTTTCAGCAGCTGGGATCGGAAGCGTGCCACGAGTGGGTGCAAGAGGATCCAACTGTCCCCAATTAATTAATTTTGAAACTATGCAGAGTGCCAGTTTGCATTGGCTAAAACTGTGTGAGAAAGTGTCTCCCAGATTTCTGTAGTTGTCCAGGATGCAGTTTTGTCATCTGAGGCTGCTTTGCATAACAGTGCATCGAGCTCTAATTATGCACAAGGGATGCTAATGGGCCCCAGGCATGTTGGAGCACCCTGGGAAAAGTATCTGGAGGGAAGGAGGGGGGAAGGAGGAAGGGAGAGAAAGAAAGAGAGAAAAAAGAATAGAAAAAAGAAAGAAAAAAGAAAGAAAAAGAAAAAAGACACAGGAAAAATAGGAAGGGAATCTACCTATTGAGACAGAGTCTATATGCTATAATGTACAAAGCAAAACATCATTATTATTTAATGACAGATTATATGGCCAGTATGATAAGGTATTATAGCAGTCTATGGCTTCTTTCAACATCAGACCCTTCAAACTCCTCCTTTTACAACCCTGTATCATCCGAATTGCCGCTACAAGAATCAATTATGGAAAATGATTGAGGAAATGGTATTTTTAGTAAGAGATGAGCAGGAAGACAGACAGTAAGGGAGATATGGTTTTGGTGGTAAGATTGCATTAACCACAATAGGATCCTACAAACTGAGCTCAATTCCTGGTTACTTCAGGTAATTTACTTGGCAGCAATCTGGAAATGGTTTGGCATGATCTTCTTCCATGACAGTCTTTAGATTTTTAGCCTATGGCTGTGGGATTGACCTGGATCTCCCAGCTAGGTACTAACCACACCCAACCCCACCTGAATTCTGAACCCAGACCAGGTGACAAAGACTGCTTCTTCATGAGGCTGAAACCACACATAGTGCATAATACTGAGTTTCATCTAGAGGAGTATTTCCCAATCTTAGCAAATTTAAGATACAGGATATAGACTTCAACTCCCAAAATTCCCCAGCCAGGAATTCTGGAAGTTAAAGTCCGCATATCCTAAAGTAAACCTACTCTCAAGGTTGAGAGTGATCTAGAGCAACAAGGGATCAATGTAAGCAATTCTGTGTCATATTCCCATCCTAAGCAGACCCATGGACATTAAAGTGTCACTCCTCACCCATACATTACAATTATGCAACAGAATCAGTTGTGCTTCAACCCATGAGTGCTTGGAAACTGCTATTCTCCCGGAGCCCTAGGGATAAGCCAATTTTTCCACAAAGCCATCCTGTGATTAATCTAGTGATTAAAATTTGGCAGCCCGGCAGCTATCAACATGGGCCATTTCTTTGGGCCGGTGAAAGGATTTTGTCATCTTTGACTGCTTAATAATACGATTGGCTTTCTCTGCTTGGTAGTCTCCAAAGGATTACAAAGGCTGTGGTGAAACCGTGGCACTTGAAGTCTGGTTATGGGAAGAAGGAGGGAGAGAAAAGCCAACAGTGAGGATTTGAGAAATGGTTGAATGTAGGGATGCTGACTTTTTTCTTCCCTATATCCCCGTCCTGCCTCCTCTGCCAAAAGATGCTTATTGTTTGATTGGGCTGGGAGACAGATTAGAGGCCCCAGGTAGAAAGTCATCACAATCTGCATTTAAATGGGCCAGTTATAAAAGATAGGGAGCCCAGGAGCCCATGCCATTATTCTGCCTTCTCTAAGCTCAGTAATCGCTCTTTATTTTCCCTGTAGTCTGACCTGGGAACAGAGTTTCTAATTGCCAGGTCACTGCCGCTAATATTGTCATTTCCAGCCAGTGAGGGTGAAACCATGGCAACACCACATTTTGTTCCAAGTATTTTGAAGAAAGAAATTTCCCTCCTCATCTTAGAAAATAGCAGAGCATTGTTTTTTTGTTTTTTTTAAAAAAGTGCATTAATTTTAGAGGGCTTGAGGGTTTTTTTTCAACGTACCTTCCATTCTTCCTATCTCAGTTTTGCCTTTTATTAAATCTGCCCTCGATTAATTATTTTCATCTTCAGAGGCCAAAGAAATTCCGAGAGAAATAATTTTCTCTGCCTGATATGATTATGAGGCTTGATCTAGCTAGCAGCTTCCTGTAGAAAAGAAACATCGCCATAAGTTTTAGATCATTTTAAAAAGAATAATGAAAAGAAAACATGATTGCATTATCATGTCATTTGATACTGACCTACAGAACTACCTATGGGTCAGTCTGGGGAGGTGGAAATCTGCAACCTTGGAGAAGAACTCCCACACTGAATATTTCACATATTTCTAAGCTTGGATCTGGGACTAAAGTTCAGGGTCTTCTTCAATGACCATTGAGTCTAAAATGACTATCAGCAGATTGGCAGGTCATGTAGATAATAAAAAGAAAAAAAAAAAAAAAAGACCAGAGCATTTGTTGCAATGAAAGGAACACTAGGGCCAGTGACACTAACTGTAGCATATTCTCATACAAGAGAGAGAGAAAAAGTGTTTAAAAAATATTTTATAATTATGGAGACACATTTGGACAAATGCACTATCAAAACACTAGTTTTACTGTGTTTACATTAAGAATAGATTGCTCTTTTCTGCAGGAAAGGGACACAGTATGGCCAGCCAAAGAGAACCCTGCCTGGCAAATGTAATTAACCTATTAGTTTTAAATTCTAAAATTTATCTAGTGCACCAATGGAATGGATGAGTGAAGTCTATTTGTGCCTAAGTATCACTAACAGTAATAGCTGCTTCATTTGTCAGGATAAGGAGTTTGTTATAGTGACAACATAAACCAGAAGCCTTTGCTAAACCTTTGCCTAGGGTGGATATTAAACATGGTCGCTCAAATGGAAAAGGAGGGAATCTGGTAAGATTATGTATTAGGGTTTTTTTAAATTCATCCTTTCTTACTTTTATAAGCAACTCAAGGTGGCAAGCATACCTATAACTCCTTCCTCCTCCTCTTTTCCCCACAACAACAACCCTGTGAGGTGGGTTGGGCTGAGAGCGTGATTGGCCCGAAGTCATTTATGCCTCAGGCAGGACTAGGCTAGCACCTTAACCACTACATCAAACATGGCAGATACCCCTCTGTTTATTAGGAAGAGTAAAAAGAAAAAGAGAAAATTGGGACAAGTTGAAAACTTCTCCCTTGAACAAGGAGCAGAAGTAGAACAAGCACACTAATTCTGTCCCTTGCCCAGTCTTCCACATGTAGGAAGCAATTACTTACAATAGATCTTCTATCATTGGAAATTCTGCATATGTTAATATGCATATTAAGAACCCTTAAAGCCACAAATACCAAATAGGTATGGGTATGCATTTTCCTTTGAAATTACTTAGCTTTTTGACACTGTAATTTTAAGATGCACTGTTATTCATTCTGCTTTTTTAATATCTAAAAATCATTTTGACAAATCGCATAAAGTAAAATTGCTTTTCCCCAGAAAACGGAACTAACAAGTTGATCCTATAATGCCTCAAGAAAGTTACAGGAGAAAGGCTCCAGGCCTAACCTTGGCACATGACTTCAGTAGATGGCAACTGTGTTTGAAGAAACAAATGGCTTCAGGTCCCACCAAATACCACTCCAAAAAATCAGGGAATGGGCTGGTGTTGCAGAATCCATATAAGTGAAATTTCTGAAAATAAAGGGAAACCATTTCTGTCCTCTGATTTCCCTATTTCCCCATTTGGTATACTATTATGGTGAGTGGGGAATCTGCTCAATAACATATGCCTAAAACCTGAAGGCATGTAACTTCTCCTTCCTTTAAAAACTTGTTCTTCCAGTAATGTAAGTGGTAAGTGGCAAGGGAATCCATAGTTCTGAACAGAACTGTAAGAGTTCAAACACTTCCATAGCAGCAGTCACATTAGGAGACAAGGAATTTGGGTCAGATTACACAATGCACTGGGACATCTGTAACCAATTTTTCCAGTAGCAGCTACAGTTGCTGGGTTTAAACAATGGGCAATAATGCGATTTGTTTGGTTTGGGCTTAGTGTGATATCTGAAATTCGGTCATTATGGTTTAAACTATAGTTTATAAGAGCAGTACAACCAGAGGCCACTGCACCTTTTGTTACGGTTTTAAAAAACTCCAAAATGTAGTGTAAGAGAGTTTATTGAGAGTCATCCTTCTATAACCTGTAATTTTAATTTCATTTTTATGTTAAAAAATGGTGGTGGTGGTGGGGGGTTTCCCTTTAAATCTCCTCCTACTTTTAGGATTTTGGCACCTGGCTTGTCAAAAGCCAACTTTGATAACCAGCCTAATAAAAGTTGTGCATCAAGGTTATAGCTTTGCCTTACGTGTGAAATAAGTCATTATACATTATTTAGCAGATGATAGTTCAGTGCAGTTATGAAGTAGCATGAGCCAAGAATGTTGGCGTATTGTTGATTGAGTTAAGAAGCAGTGTGGCAGCTGAGGTAATGTTATTTCCTCCATATGGGGGGGTGGGGAAGCACCATGCCAATCAACTATATTTCTCACTTGCATTAACACATAAGGCCATGAACATTGAGGACAGCAATTGAGATCAGGAAAGTAGCAACAAGCAAAATTTAAATTCAGCAAACCCCTCTTACTGTTTTCTTCATCAAATCAGCTATCCCTACTTCTCACGACTGCATCAATTGAGAAATCCGTCATGATCTCCCAGCATAGCATGGACTTTGGCTCCCTGTCTTAGGGACTTTTGGTCACTGAGTTGAGCTCATAATATGGATACTTCATGGAGATTCTGCCATGCCCTTTTCAAGAGGTGCCATGGGAATCTAAGTGATTTAAGAAGCAGTGCTGGAATTACATTGGTTGTTTTCTGCACCGAAAGGGAGTAAGTTAATTTTAAACTGCCTACTGAAGCTTTAAAACTTCTGTCCAGTCCTGTTATTAGCATCTTAAAATTTATGAAGTGAGACTGTGTGTTGATAGCGGTTTGATGGTCAAGCAACTTGGTGTAATTAGTCCCCATGTCTAGGGGAAAGCCCAATTTCACACTTACACCATCTGTTTCTTAACATTTTCTCTGTATCCAGAATGAGCACAGCCCTAGGACTACTATAAAATATCAAGGAGTGAGGGAAACTAAATTATATTGAATGGAATATATTGGGGAGACCCAAGATCAAATTCCTTGTATGGCCAACTACATGTTCATGGAAGATGCATGGAGCAAGTTCCTATTTTTTTTTAATGGAAACTGAAAGCAATGGCTATCAAGAGTTAAAGCATCCCAGAGATAAGCTTGCAGCTATTTAATAACAGGTTACCATTACCCCTTTGAGTTGGGCCTTAAAACAATATATAGTGACCTGAAGGTTTGTATAAAGTGTTTTCATCAGTAGGAACAAGGATGCTAGGTAGGCAATCTAATGGCACAAAGTTGTTTTGGAGTGCTGCTGTAAACCAGAAAATGAATACAAAAGGGAGGAAGGTCATAGGAAGGCTATCTCAACAATGCATGTATTATTTAGTGGTAATGGTAGCTTTGTACTCAGGTCTATTCTGGTGTCATTCAGATGTAGATGTGTACTAGAACAGTCTGTGGAGCATGCTTACATCATAAGCATCAGCATAGGCCTCATTTCACTCTGATTTTGCCCTTCTGAATCCATTGCACTCTTTATATCTCGTCAAAGTCCCCTCCCAGTTGGGTCTGAAGGTGATCTCAAATGGAATCAGTCTACAGCAGGGTGTTAAATCAAGGCCTGGGGGCCGGATCTGGCCCGCGGGTTGCTTAGATCTGGCCCACCCTGGAAGTGGCCCATGTTGCCTTTGCCAGCGGAGCCCCCTGGAAATGGAAATGGCCCATGGTGCCTCTGTCAGCAAAAACGGAGCTCGGGAGGGTTATTCCCAAGCTGTTTAACTTAAACAAATAGGTAATTAGAATAGAAGGATTTGAAGAAATGACAGCTGAAATGAAAACTGGAATGTGTGGTGTCATCTACATATGACTTGGCTACTGGAAAATAAAGAAGTCCTAGAAGCAATTATGAAAGTAAATTAATGTTAATGTTAAATACATATGAAATTCCAATCATTCCAAAGTGAATTTACAGTTGACATCAAAGATATGAACATGGTAGATCACTGTTTTGGGAGCTTAAAAATAGATTTGGAGAATACTTGGAGAATAAAGATATCAATTCCAGCGAGGAAAGGATTGGTAAATATACAAAACATCATGAACAACAATGATATGTCTATGACAACAAAGGTGAAAACTGGATGCTCAAGGTCATTGCACATTTGCAGGGATAATTTGAAATAATTGATATTTGTTCATAGAGTTGCTGGTCCAACTCAATGTACCTAACTAATTCATAAACATATTGTTCTTACAATGGAAGGATGAAGATTGCAATTCTGTTTGAGCAATTGAGGCATATGGTTGTGATAGAGTCTCTGTTGTAAGTTGTAGTAATTGATTAAGAAAAGGATTAAGGAGAAATTGTGGACAGCTGTGGGCAACAGCTGTAGAAAAGGTATTTCTATGGTGGTATTTTGGGAAAAGAAATAAATGAAGGACAATATCATAACGCTTTCATACAGATCACTGATGGAATTTTATCATTGTGTATGCTAAAATTCATGGCATCCCACTTTGAGATTTTTTTAAAAAAAAATTAAATATAAATTCAAAAATATAAGTAAAAAAAATAAGATAGACTTGGAAAGTGCAGAAAAGAATTGCAATTAGGATCAAGGAAATAATGCATGGATGTAAAAATTGTGGTTCAATACCTATTGCGAGCTTCTCAAGTTATCTCTAGAAGTTCAGAGAAGAGCAAACAGGATGATTAAGGTGCTAGAAACAGTATTTGATATTGATATTGATATTTGATTGAAGTATTTGAGTAAGTCTACTCTTGAGAAAAGAAGACAAAGGGCATATAGAGCAGCATTCTTCAAATACAGTGAAACAGCATTTTAGCAAACTAACTTGATGTTTGGTATTTTTGATGAATATCCATTAAATATAATAGTACAACATTGTGGCAATATACTGTACATCATTGCACTCTTTGGTATCAGGGGGTGATAAACTGAGGGTTTATTGTCTCTGAAAGAATGCTAGATAGAAGAAGATAAAAGCCTGCTCCAACTAATTCCAGAGTGCAAGTTATGGAATAATGGATTTAAGTTTCAGGTTCTGACTGAATGTTAATAGAAACTTGCTAACACTAAGAACAGTTCAGCAGTGCTAACACTAAGAACAGTTCAGCAGTGGAACCAATTGTCCAGACAGGTGGTGAGCTTCCTTCCTTAAATAAGTTGCAACCAAAACAGACAGCCATCTGTCTGGGATATTTTAAGTTTGATTCCTACACTGAGTAAAATTGTTAGCCTAAATGTCCCCATTACACTCTAGCATTCCGTCATACTATTGGGCAAACCTTGGTGTTATATACTTCCCCCCTTCTCCTCTTTCATTTTGTTCAATATATCCCCTCTTTTAGAACAAGCTTCCCAAAATGATTTTTCTTAAAAACAAAATCTTTATATGAGTTGCAAATTAAAATGCAATAAGCTCATAAGCTATCAAAGCAATACAGGTCTTGATCAAACAGATTCTGAGGAGGGTCTGTGACAATTTGCCCGGCCAACTCGCTGCAGGACAAGTTACACTAATATCAAAGAAATAGTGGAATAAAATCATTAAAGAAAGGATGCAAAAAGAAGGACAGAATGATATGTGAATGGCCAAAATTAAAATAATTATTTGTTTTAAATAATTAAATAGAATTGTCAAATTGCCCTGCACCAAGTTGTGCCATGTCGAGTTGACCATGACAAGTTGTCCTGCAGCAAGTTAGCCATGGTGAGTTGGCTGTGGCGAATTGGCCACAACGAGTTGGCTGTGGTACGTTGTCCCATTCCATCTGAAGGATGTGCTCAAAAGCTGTACGAAAGTACAGAGCTTCATGAAGTCACAAATTGGGGCCATTACATGAGAGACCTGTACCATGATATTTTAAGATTAACTTAAAGGCAGGGCAGAGGACAAGTTCTCTGAGAACCATTTAAAGATATGAATAAGTACATAGGGAGCAAGTGAATTCCATAGTGCTGCCCTTGATTCTTCATTTAAAATAATCTGCAAATCCTTGTCTGATTCCATAGTATGTTAACTCATCTCTATCTACATCTTTTTTTTTTTTTGATTTGAAGATTGCTTTCTTTCACAAAAAGAAATCGAGATATGGAAATAGTCAGAAAATTATGTTTGCTATTGGTGATATTTAGAAGCTGATTCCCTCAAGAAATGTAACAACAGCATCACTGGGTTCACACGATCAGAAGGCTGCTATATTTTGCACAGGTGATTTGGATTTGGAAATATTTAAGAGTCATCATAAGGCAAATGTTGTTGAAGATTTATGGTAGTTGAGCCAGTTCTGCCTTTTAAACTTCATTTTCATTTCGTGCATTCATATGGTTGATCTTTCCCTTACACTTTTGCTGACTATATATGTAGATGCTATTTTTCTTTAATGGAATATCTGCAGTGGAACTATTAGCCTTTAAAACCAAGAAGTGACATAGAGGTCACTGCACTAGCAGGGAAATATTTATAGGTGAGGGATATTATGGGAAAGATGTTTGTTTTGGAATTTATGAGAGTTAAAAACTGTCTTGGTTCATACCTTTGAACTGATTTAATTTCCCAAACTACCCTAAAATTGATAAGGATATCATGAACATGCACAAGTGCTTTAACTTACAAACAAATATGAATCCAAAACATCATTTTGAAAGAGAAGTTACTATAAAAGCACTCTATTTCTATAATTCAGATTATACATTTCTCAAGAGAACATCTGTCAGGGTCACATCATTCAAACTCCCAAAATAGACAATCTTTAGAACAGAGCTAGGACGAAAAGAACAATTCTGGCTTGGCCCTTAAATGTTATTTGCAAAACGGGATTTGACACAACAAGCAGCACGGAGATAATTGATTCCAGTTTGAATCTCTGGCATATTATTTTGACCAGAGGGTTTCAAAAATCATTCTGAACACACCAAATCGAATTCCTGGTGGTGGGTTTAGTTGAAAGTCTGATTGCATGAATATAAGGAATTTTTTTAAACAGGAAAGGGCTGGACTTGCCCAATTAACTGAATTTGGCTGATTAGGCATCCCTATTAAGATCTCAGTTGACACCCACCCACCCATTCCCTGAAGCCCGGCCCTTTCAGAGTACAGTAATGAGCTGGCAGTGAAGAAAAGAAACAAATATGGATGGCCAGACGTTCTAATTTTGTTGGGAGAGACCAGAATTATTCCTCTATGTCTATCACTCTCCATTTTTGTATGCATGGGAACATATATAAGGCGCAATCTGGATGCAAACTGGTCCCTGAATAGATGCTGTTACATTTCAGACCACTAAATTGGTTTTCTAATAACAGCGAGTGTTTTTTTCTTTTCAACCAGAACAGCAAAGAATATATATTTTATTATGTGGAATGAAAGTCATTTTAAAAATATTTAAAAGTATTTAATATCAATGTGTGTTTGCATACACAACATACAAGTATAATTAATAATATAACTGCTTATCTAGCTGTAAGTAACCATGTAATAATAATCATTTAATTCTGCAAGAGGGAAAAAGAAGAAAAATATTCTTTATGAAACTTTGGAGAACGCTTCTTACTTAGTGGGACCAAGAATGAACTAGTTATCTGATTTACGGGACCACTTCCTTCATGGCAATTAACAATTCTTACTTATTTCTTTGCACTGTTCAGTGCAGTCAGGGTATCTTTTCTATCTTTTTTCTGGCTGAGTTGGAACTTACAATAGACTTTTGGAGTCTTGGATAGGGAATCAAAAACAAAGAGTTACAAAAGAGAAGGGAGGCAGAGTTGGAAGCAAAGTGTCATGTGGTAAAATGAAAAGGTGTCGGAAGTTGTTCTTAAATTGGAGTCATAGATGGTACAAAGTTAAAGGACTACCACAGATAGTGGGAGGACTTCATCAAGTTCTTGGATTATTATTTTTTGATTTAAAATCACAGTTTTTGTCAAAGATTTTACTTAGATGGTCTGTTTCTCCAGCTAGGATATGTTTGTCTCCCTCTCTCTCTGGGCTTAAGAATTTAAATAATAAAATCTGATTTTTTTTTTCTTTCCAGATACATTGGACAAATTAAAGGGAGCTGGGATTTCTTTCCAATGTTTTTTAGCAAAAAAAAAAATAAAATAAAATAATGGAATAGCAGTTTATGTCAGAATAGTTCCTGGGCATTTTGTAGGAGAGGTTTGGAAGAGGGGAAAATGACAATAGATACACGTCATCGTCATCATGCTACTCGTACAATTTACCTGTGACAAAAGAAAGGACACAAATACATAAATGCTGGGATTTGCCTGATGGCATCATGAGCATGTTGTCATTTTGGCCTAACCATGTTTTGCTACTGCTGGTGCTAAGAATTATTTTTGCATCCTTTCTTACCAAGACTGGTAACTTCTCCAAAACATATTGTTTCCCTCAATGTTTCCTTGTTGAAACTCATCTGTCCTCCTTGTCTTTAAAATGAAATTAAGGCAGCTGACTATCAGACCCCTCCAAAATACAAAAATTTTTTTTTTTCCCTTAACAACAGAAGCAGTGATTAGTTGACTTGATAAAACAGATTATATTGTTGTTGTTTTCTCCTTAAACTGTTTATCGACATCTCCAGCTGGAAAAGACCACCATTATTCTGGCTTTACTGCAGCTCTTGGATGGAATCATATCTCGCTTTTCATGGGCAGCTAACTTTTTCTGTTGTTCATGCCACGAGCAAGATCTGTGTGGGGAGAAATTCCACCAATGCTTTGAGAGCAAGAAAATCACTAAGCAGCAGCAATTTAGATTAAAACCCAGAAGTTCAAGGAATGACCTCATCTGTTTGTTTTGCTGGAGAGGATTTGCAAGCCAGTATGATCCTGTGAACTCCCTAGGTGATTCATGCCAAAGCAAGCAGTCTACCTTGTATCCTTCCATCGTCATTACCTTCAACAAGGCAATGTGTTACTTAGCCAGGGTTCTGTTCCAGGCAGCCATCCAGCCTAAAGCTGGCAAGTCTTTTTGAGATTTGTGAGGCCAAATGTGGGCTTGTATTGCATTAACCATAGAGCTAGGCAAAGGAAGGTCAAACTCCCATCTGCTCCTGGCAGAATAGCCAAAGACAGATGTTATGGAGGATGAACTCCAAAAGCATCTGAAAAGCACCTGCTGTTCTCTTCTAACTGGCTGCCTCAGCCTTCAGTACCATCCATATATGATCATTTTTTTCTGAATGAAGGGTGGTAGAAGGGGACTTGCCCAATGGGTGTGGCCAGTGGTTCATATGAATGACAGGTAGGAGCATGAGCCAGTGCATGCACTTTAGCATCCTTTGCTCATAAATTGGTTGCCTTTACCCATTTTTAAATATTTTTAATTGAACTTTTTAAAGGAAAAAAGGAAGGCAGAAAGAAAGAAACAGAAACCAGGAGAAAAGAATGAAAACACAAAGTGAATAAACAAGAGATTTACAAGGATCACATGAGTAAGTAAATTAAGTACACATCCTGAGGATAAAGTTTAGTCCTCAATATTCATATTTCCTATTCTAAACTGCCCATTTCACCCAGAGATTTAAGTATCCTATGTCATTTTGAAAATATCATTATTCAAATTGATGAAGTTAAAGTGAAAAATTAGTCCTATCTTATAAAAAATCTACTTTGATTTACAAAAACATCTATGCCTTAAATAACAACTAGCCTAGACTTCAGATATGGTACAAGTCCATGGGTAGAATTATAGTCCAAACCTAGTTTCCACATTAAATTAAATTCTGGGTCAGATTTATTTTTAAAATGTGAAGCCATCTTAGACAATGAAGCATACTGTATTTGCTCTTTATCTATTATAGGAATTGTATGTATTTTCTAATGAGAAATGTAAGGTACCCTAGATACTGTTGGCATGTACAAAGGTAATTCAGTATGCTCTGTATAAATAAGTTTTAGTAATATCTAATAGAAAGATTGCAAGTTGGAAAGGAAACTCAGCTTTTAGAATCAGTTTCATTCTGTTATAGATCTTCTTCCAAATTCCTGGGCTTTATACATTGCCATTAATATGAGAGCAAGAAGTAGCCAGATAGTTACACTTCACATACTTTTTTTTAAGAAAATGTAATAACCATCTTTAACAATCCATACTGGAGTGGTATATTATTTGCAATACATTTTATACCAGTTTTCTCTAAGTATGATATTTACTACTACTTTTTTTTTATTCCACTGAAATTCACACTGTTGTGCATATTGTTTTCAATGCTACATCCATTTAATCATACAAATTTTAACTTATGTTTCCGAATCATATTTCCTTAACCATTTTAAATAAGGCCCAGCAAATGTTCCAAATTTTGTATTACATGGTTTTCAAATTGAGTCTTGAAGCATTCAACCTTGTTTTTGTAATTCCTTTAGAAAAATGCTGTTTGGTCAAAGATGTTAGAACTGGTCAGGTATTTCTGTGCATTCTGAAGACAACAAGACTAGGTTAATCTATGTAACATTGCCCATCACATGTAATCATGTGCTGAAAAGAAAATGGTATTTTCAGGTTGTGTAAGAACTGGAATGATCCTGGAATTATCCTGGAATGATAAACAGGGAAAATAAAACCTCCAGTAGTTTTAAATGCTGGAACATCCATGATTCCTTCCATTTATTTTGCAAGAGAATTAGCAAGCAACACATCTAAACAGGCTGTCAACTCCAAAAAGTTGGTTAGCTAATTTTGTGATAATTTGTAAACTGATTTGAATCTGATAGCTATGTTATTATAGAATAGGGTTGTATAAGTCTCTAGACCCAATTCCAAAACTACTATGATGAATGTAACACCTGTTTCTACTCTTTAAACCAGTTGTGACTTTTCCAAACCATGTGTTCCCAGGAAAAGATGCAGGTGCCTTAAAGAGTTGTAGATGGGTAATGCTGTACACTCCAAATTCGACTTTGGTCAGAACAGTATACACATTTTCCAGTATATTGCATAGGTTAGGTCACCAGTAGATGTAATTGCATCAAACAAAAACAACGCATCTTCGCTAGGATAGTTAGGATCCCTTCTGGAATTGCAGCTAAAATAGCTATTTCATTCCAAGTTTAATACAATGTATATTTATTGCAAACAATAATATACAAAAAGATAAGTTTTACAGAGACCCAAAGGGTTTGCAAACAAAATGACTGAAAAAGTGTTCTTTTATCTAAAACTAATCTTTTTGGAAGGACATTACTTAAGTTACAGAAATACTTTCAAGAGATCTGCTTTTTTTAATATAGAAGTAGAAAAGATATCATATAAGAGTGCTTTAAGCTTTTCTTCTACTGAATTCCCTATAAAATAATTAACAAATATAATATTTTAAAATAAAAAAAGTTGGCTAACTTTTTCCCAAAGCAATATTTTAACTGTTTGGCCACAAGTTCACCAGTGTCGCTTTCCCTAATTTTCCTCCCAAATGAAGTGAAAGCCTGGTTAAGCAAATTGAGAAGCATCCATTGTCTGGTGGTTCCAGCAGCATCTATTCTGCTGGAATAGATCTATCTATGGCACCTTCAAGGGACAGATAAATAAAGCCCTAATGGAAATGTGCCCCTCCCTGCTTTGTTGGTTTACATTCACTGTTGCTTTGCTTCACTTATGCAGAATAAGCCTAGGCCTACCCGGAAAAAAGGATAAAGAGGTGGAACCTTAAGGTGATACAGTGGATTGGACCACTTTGGATAGCAATTTAAGAAATTAGTTAAATGTTCCGTCAGGCAAAATGAAATCCCTGCAAGTCAGACATCCGCATGTAAAGGAAGGTTTGCTGATTGGCTTTAACCTGGGGGATTTTTCATAAACAAAAGAGTGGTTCAAGTCCACTCTTACTTTCTCTGCTCTGCATACTGTTCCATTAATTTAGTCCGGTCCAAATCATGAGTCCAAAAATATTCAGGGAGAAATAACTCAGTGATACACTAATTAGCCATGCTTTGTTTGTACAATGAGAAAAACAACACAAAAGCTTTCCAGTTTATTCTTACCAAAGAAATAGAAAAGATAGAAAGACAAATGGGAGCCAGGTATTTGTACAAACCTAAGACACTTTCCAAAGGAATAATAAAATACAAAAACAAAGACTGAGAGATAAATAAAGGGTTATTGATTTAGACCATAATTTAACAATTAGGCACCATATACCCTCTGAGTAAGATGCTGGTATTTCTGTTTACATTACAAAGATTTCTAATGTGGAAGGGGGGAAATTGAAAAACAAACCTCTTGATTAAAAACATCTTTTTCACAAAATAAATATATATAATTTTAAAAGAAGAAAAACCACCTACTACTGTCATCCATGAACCTTGCTAAAGCTGGTGTCCCTGTGTCATTCCCATCTCCTTCTTTTGTAAGCTGTCTTCATGGAATAAAGAATTCTAGTTTTTCATGCAATTTACAGGGAAGACTCTTGGTTTTTTGAGTGACCGCATTTGTCTCACAAATGTTGGCCTGGTGTTGGAAGCTGAAGAAAAGGGATCAAGGTAGAGAATGCTGGTTCTGGCTTTATAACTTGGTGCTTGTAGTTGCAAATAAAATAATAATAATAATTAAAAAGCTTCAGACCTGTAAAACTGAGCTCTCTTCTTGGGAGTTCCATTTTTTCCCTTGGCAGGGTGGAAGATAATTGTGCAAGTCTTTTGGAAGATTTCACAGGATTTTTCTTTAAGGCGTCTGATAGTGTTAGTTTAAGGCTCAAGGTATCCTTGCTTTTTCTTTCTTTATTTTTTCTCCCCGTATTTTATTTCCATGCTAGAAAAATAGAAGTCTCTTTCCAAATTCCCACAATCATGATAATGGGCACTTCTTTCCTTTCCTCAAAATTTCCTTTTCCTTGATTTTTAATGCACACATTTTAGTCTCTAAAAGTGACTGTTAACTATAGAAAAATACCTCTGACAGCAGGGAAAAAAGCTAAGGCATATTCTTTTGCTAAGTGTGGTTCAACTGTCCCCATCCCACCCACCCCCCAAAAAGAAAAAAGCAGTTTTTAAAAGTTTCTCTAAAAACAAGTACGTATAAATCCCATCATATTGGTAACAAATCATACACAATGCATACTAAAAATATTTAAAATAGAGAATATTCCTCACAGAGGAATACTTTTAGAGTTTATATTTTTTCATTTTTAGTTATTGTTAAAAAATAATTAACAAGTTCATACCTATGCAAGCTAAGCTGGCTGTTTGAAGAAAATAAAAAACTGCCTTCAAATCAAAGGATTTAGTCCATCATGGAATGTTTCTTGACTGAGAATAATCTGGTCAGTTCTGAAGGGGTGCTGTAGTGCACAATGCATTCTGGGATATTTTTTCCTCTCTTCCATTCATTTTTAGCTTTAAAATATTTTTTGTAAGTCTGGAGAATTGACACCATCCTTCAGAACTTTATGGTCTGGTGAGCTGTGTATAGACTGGCTGTTCCCAATGTTGTGGGCTATGGGTCTGAGGAATGGAAGGTACCCCCGTAGTGTCTGCAATCGGGGTGTACATGGGCCTCTGGGTGGGGTTCATGTAAGTGAATGTAGAATAAAGGCTGGAACTCTGGCTGGCAGCATGGCTGTAGTAGGTATTGGAGCTCTGATGGTCTGTGTAGTCATACTGGGAGCGAGTGATGGTCGGGTAGGAAGAGCCATAGTGCTGGAGATTGAAGGAACTGTAGCTGATCTGCTGAGGTGAATGCTGCTGTTGGTCAGTGTAATGGCTGGGGCTGAGCTGCTCGGTCTTAATATGTGTCCTCTGCTGAGGCTGACCTGGTTCACTACTCAGGGTGGTGAGTGTGTGCTGCGGCGGTGGTGGGGGCGGTGGCTGTGGCTGAGCTTGGGAGGGTGGCTGCTGAGAAGGCGGTGGCTGCTGCTGCTGCTGCTTGGACATCCAGACATGCCCAGTGCCTGCTGGGGTAGCTGTGGTGCTACTGATCCCGTAGCTGCCTGTGTAGGTGACTTGGCCAGGCTGACCATGGGTGACTGGAACTCCTGGGTGGCCATTGGGTGGGAGATACTGGTCAAACTCATTAACATCAAAAGTCTCAATGTTAGAGATGACATCACTGCTGAGTTCCCCAATGTCCACGTCTCGGAAGTCAATATGGGGTGGTTGTCTTCCTCCTTCTTGCAATGGGCGACCTTCCCGCTTCAGGTCCTGCTTACCAGGCTGGACATCTGTTTTAGGAGTGGTAGGAGGAGTAGGTGGCCCTTGAGATTGCCCTGTAAGGAATACAAAGGAGATAGTAGTTGTTACAAAGGGGACAGGTTCTTTTTGATGCCTTTGAAGTCACAGGGCAAGCAAGCCACACCTGGGTCTCTTTCCCTTCTGATAACAGGCACAGCCAGAGGGCCATAAAGCTCCCACCAGCGGCCACTTTTAATGAGCAGAAGGTGTTGCATGGCAGTGATAACTTAGCTAAAGATTAACTCTGGCTGGATGCAAAGGAGACGATGGAGAGCATGCCAATAAGAATGAAATACCAATGCAGATTGTTGCATGTAGTTGAAAACTGGCTCCTTTATAAGGCTACAATAACAGGTGTTTATAGTTTATAAGGGGTGGTAATACACTGAGATGAAAACTAAGACTAGTACTATTGGTGGAATGGCTTAGCAAAGCAATGAAGTTGATGTTGAACTGTTGAAGGATGACCTACTAATTCCCATGAGTGTGATGGGTAATATTATTTGAAGACCTGTCTTGTAGGTACACAAAAGCTATTCCTTTTCCCCAATAGCTATCTAGCTCTTTTATGTTTCCTTGGCAAACTGCTCCAGAAAAGCAAAAGACTGCTAACTGAACTGCCTTACTGATGCTCCTTTAGAAAACCTGTCTACACGAGATGTTCTTCCTCATTATCTACAAGGAGAGGAAGATGGCATACTCACCAGAATGCTCTCCAGGTGAATGTACTTCACTCATGCTGGATGAAGACTGAGGCGAATCTGCCTGCAGGGCCTTGAAGATAGCATTCGGAGAGATGTGGGTCTGCTCCGATCCTTCCTCTTGCTCAGCCTGTCCGTTCTTCACTGACTTTCTCCTTCGTGGCTGGTACTTGTAGTCTGGATGGTCTTTTTTATGTTGCACTCTCAAGCGTTCAGCCTCCTCCACGAATGGGCGTTTCTCGCTCTCATTCAATAACCTGAGCAATTAAAACAAAGCCATGCATTGGTTGATTAAGTTCTACCCAAAGATTAAGCTTCATGATTTTACTATTTAGAGAACCTTTGATTTGCTAGAAATTTACTCTACGTTCTGCCACTGCACCTCTAGGCCAGCATTGCTGCAAGCAGCTGTCAAAAGCCCCAAATCTAGATAGAATGAACTTCTGATAATGCAGAGGACAAAACATAAGGTGTATAAAATCCACCATAAAATGACAGGCACCAGGAAAGGCAGCCTTTAGCATTCTGCTATTCCAGAATTCCCCTCTGGGTAGAAACACACTGCAAACTTTCCCAGTGCCTCTTGCAAGAAAGAAAGAAAAAAAGACTCAAACCACTCCTTTCATTTTTTTCTCAGCAATTCTTTCAATCACTCTGGGGCCTTATTCTCTTCCTTGCAAGAAAGGAGAAGACACAAGATAGCAACCCTTTTTCTCTCTTCTCATCCCAATCAAACACTGTAGACACATGCAGCTTCAGCCACAGCTCAGATACCAGGATTCCTCTTCTAGGCATTTGGGGAATTAACATCTAAACTCACTCCAAGCCTTCTGCATACACGAAAGCGGCTCCCTTAGCCTTTTTTTTTTTTTTTGCAAGTCATTAGCTTATGCTTCAGCCAGGTGACTCACTTTCTCTTTTCTCCTGCCTCCCCACCCCACGTTTCTCTTGCTAGTCATCCTTCTGAGCCAACTTCTTATTGGTTGGCACTTGCTAACTTGTGCCAATCATCATTACACCCAAGATGTGCTACTCCTGTTTTTCTCCAGAGCAGGGCTCAAGTTATTAACTTCGTCGTTTCTTTTCTTCTTTTTTCTTCAACAGTTAGGCCAAATATCTAAACACAGAAGCCTTGCTGGGCACATACAACATACTTTTCAAGAGTATTCTTCCTATATTTTAAGGAATATTTTTATTGTCTTTCAGGGGTGTAAAAAGGCGATCTTGTTGCCTTTCTAATGAGATTCCACAATGTTCTTCTCTAAAGCATTCCCATCTTTTTCCTCAGTGGTTTCTATTCTAACTCGGTGGTTTCTAGTCTTTGTCCCTCCCCTCCGCTCCTAAACCAAAATTAGACTGGAGGAGAGGGGGGGGGGGGCAAAATCCCCTTTTTGAAAGCGAGTCCCGCGCAAAGCCCAGCCATCTCCACATCCCTGCCTGCACCCAGGCTCGCCGCCTTCCTGCCCAGTTCCAGTCTCCTGCCATCTGGAGCTCCAATGACCTTCCTGAGCTCAAGCCCCGCACGATTTCGGCTGTGGCTCCTGCGAGGCATCCCTCGGGATCCCAAGAAGCGCCAAAGCCAAAGGGGCGCCGAGCGAGCCACCCAACCACCCAAGCCAGCCGCCCTAGCGCTCCTTCCCTTCCCTTCGCCCTCGCTGTCCCCGCCCCTCCGGCGCTCGGCCGGCCGAGCCTGCAAGCCTTCGCGCCCTTTCCTCGGCGGCTTTCCCTTCCCTTCCCTCCCTCCCTCCCTCCCACCCCCCACCTTTACCTCCAGAGCTTCCCCAGCGTCTTGCTCAGCTCGGCGTTGTGCAGGTGCGGATACTGGTCGGCCAGCTTCCTCCGTGCCGCTTGAGCCCACACCATGAAGGCGTTCATGGGGCGCTTGACGTGGGGCTTGTTCTTGCTGGATCCGTTCACCCGGACGGGCATGGGCACCAGGGTCCAGTCGTAGCCCTTGAGGACCTGGCTGACGGCTTCTCGGATGCACACCGGGAACTTGTCCTCGTCGCTCTCTTTCTTCAGGTCCTGGTCGCTCTTGGGGAAGGTGTTCTCTTGGGGTCTCGTGTTCTCCGTGTCCGAGCCGGAGCCCGAAGGGCAGGGAGACCCCGCGGAATCCTCCGACATGGTCGGGCTGGGAGCCCCGGACAGGCACTTTTCCTGCTCTTCGGTCATCTTCACGAAGGGGTCGAGGAGATTCATGCGAGAAAAGGGCGAAGCCAAAATATGAGCGAGCGGGCGGGCGCGGGGGAATAAAACAAAAAAATAATCGAGGCGGAGGGGAGAAAGGGGCGGGGGAGGAGAACGGGGAAGGGAAGGGGGGCCCCCCTAAGCAATCGGCAAGAGCGACGTCTCTTGAAAGACAGCCGGGAAGGAGGAGAGGAGAAAAGTGCCCCCGCGCGCGCCCCACAGGCTAAGCGTCTCGCTCTCCTCGCGCCAAAAAAAAAAAAAAAAAAGCCGCGGCGTTTGCAGAAACTCGGCTGTCGGGCGCGCTTTGCTTTAAGTCGCCGCTCGAGGAAAAACCCGCTCTCAAGAAACGCGCATGTGGACTGGCTTGCTGCTCCGTCCGCGGACGCTCGAAGCGGAGTCGGTTGAGAGCGAAAGTTGAACGAGGTGGAGAGAGAGAGAGAGAGAGAGGGAAAAAAAAAATCCCCCCCCCACTCCTATTGAAAAAAAGGGAGACGAATTCCTCGGCTTGGGGAGGGGGGAAGAGGTGGTGGTGGTGGTTGGGCGCGCGAAAAGTCAGAAGGCTCCCTCGAAATCGCCTGGCGAGGCTCAACCTCGGCTCTTCCTAAAGCTCACTTGCGACTCTCTTTAATAAATACCTCGCCTCTGCTTTATTTCGCCGTAGAAACGCCAATGACAGCCCTCGCTGGGAAGGGCTGGCACGGCGTTGATTGGCTGAAAAAGTTTTTTCCTCCCTCTGGAGAGGGAGGGGGCGCCGAGGCGAAGGGAGGTGTGTGTGTGTGTGTGTGTGTGTGTGTGGTGGAGGGGGGGGGGAAGAGAGAGAAAGTTGGTCGCACGCTGCAGTTGGCTCTTTGTACTTCCCAACTGTTGCGCTAGTTGTGATACGTCCCAGTAAATTTCTCCTTGCTTTTTTTCATGCGCCCCCCCCCCCCCATCGATCGAAGCAGATCTTTGGGGTTGCTTGCAGAGGGAAGGAAGAGCTTGACACCTCGCTAGCAGAAGTATCACTTCACCGAAAGCGGCGCAACAAACCAGCCTCCCGTTTGCTCGAAGAAAGAACTTGGTTCTTTCTGTCTCTCACCCTCCTCCTCCTCCTCCTCTTCCTCCTCTTCCTCCCCCCTCCCCAGTCAGTGTTTTGTGACTCATTCTCCTATGGGAGGGTTTTGTTTTGATTTTGCTCATCTTAATGCTTCGCTCGTGCTGAAAAGTTTCAAGGCGAAGAAGGAGACAACGCGCTAAGCTGCCGTTCGCGGGACGGGGGTGGAGTGGGCTATGGTGGTGGTTGGGGGGCGGGAGAGGAAGAAAATCGAGCTGGATACTTCTTAAGTAAGGCGACGTTTTTCTAGTCATTTAGAATAACCTTTCTAGACAAGCGGTTAGTATTTAAAGCCTCCTATCACGCTTTGTGCAAGTAAGGCTAATGGCCTGTTTTTCTTTTTGAAAAAAAAAAGTGTTTAAATGACAGCTCAGCCTTCTTCTCTAACTCAACGATGTTATCAAAAATGTTCCCTTAATAGAGGCATATATGAGCAGACTTCCCTTTCAGATTGTGTTGACTAAGCATTTGTAAAGTAAAAAATAGAGCAGGTATATCTAGGTTAGACTTCCGATTTAACTTAGGAATTAACCTTCCTTTGCATCCAGTAGGACTGAGTTAAGCCACACAGAGCGCGGACTGCCTGCTTTTAGGAAATGGGAACAGACTATGCTCGCAAAGGGAAATATATATCATAATCAGAGACGCAGGTTTTTCTTCTTTTAAGCTAAGTCCTTTCTATTAAAGATCTGAGTTTGCTTATTGAACGTATCGACAAACTTCAGACCAGAGGGTATATCTCCCTCGTACTCTTCCCACTGACCTCCTTCCCTCAGAGAGGCGACCAATTTTACTAAATTAGTTTTAAAGGCCACGACAACCGTCGCTGATTTCAGAGTCCGTGACTCTGAGCTTTTAAAATAAACGCTAATCCCCGGAACAATTTTTCTTCTAAAATTAATTGAGGCAGAGGAGGAAAAGTATGCCACTGACCAGACGATTAAGTTGTCAGTGCAGAGCCCGGGAAAATGAGGCGGAAGAATAAAACAAAACAATCTGGCCTTCCAGTCAAGAGGGCCCAAAAAGAAACCGGGCGCACTTGGTGATGGATTGGCCTCTTGATATAATCGCCCTTTCATCGAGGCTGGAAAGACAACGCGGGCATCTTCTGCAAACGCAAAGGTCTCTTAGGGAGCCCGTGGCGATGGCCGCTTCCTGCATTGTCGATTCTTTAAATCATTAGCTGTCATGTTGCCTTGCCTGGGAGGACAGGCGCCTTCCCTTGGCTTGGCTTGGCTTGGCTTGCGCTTTTTCCACTCTCCTTTCAGTCTTGTTTTTTTTAAAAAAAAAAAAACTTGGAATTTAACAGTTATTTCTATAAAAACAAATCACCTTTGCGGAAGATAAGGTGTAATTCCCACTTCCATCCAGAGGGGGCGCCATAGGCTCAGAAACTAACCGCCTTGGTGCTTAAGTTAGAGATGTTTCTTGAAGGTTGTTAAAACGCGCGCACACGCACACTCGTATCTATGCAGAACACGCCCCCTCCCCACCGCGCACACTAAAACACGGATTAAGTCTCGGGCGATTTCATCAGTCAGCCTTCAATGTCATATATTTTCCTTTGCCCCGTTTGCGATTCAAGGATGAAATTAATGAAATCTGCTGATGAAATGCAAGTGATAAACTTATCAAAGGGCTTTAGAATAACGGGGCAGTTCTTGCTTTCAAAGAGATTTATAAAGGTGGCGGTGGCGCTGATGCGGAGAGTGGAACTTCCCCCTGGCTCTGACTACTTCAAGTCACCTCTCCGCGCCCACCTCCCAGAATTTTCTCAGATGTGCAACAATGGCTTCTTTTGCATTATCATCCATTTACCACTTGCATTTAAGGCTGCAACGTAGGTATGCGCAACATTGATGCACAATCGCGCATCAGTAGGAAATATAGACACGCGGGGTCCCCGGTGAAGACGGCCATACTTATTTACCTCGGAGTAAATCTCAGTGGAAAAAAAAACTTGGGAAAATGATTCTGAGGAAACGCAGCGCGATATTAAGGTGGAAAATGTTTGGTTGACCTCAGTGGATCTCATTTGCCAGATTAGATGGCGAAGTACCACATAGACATGTGTCTCTCCCCTCCGAATTATTTGAAGGAAAGCCATTTTTGAAATCCAATCCCTCCGGGTTGCCAAAAGATGCTTATTCATTCTCCCCACTCCAGTGCGCCAAATGAGGTCGAGGCTGAAAAGGATACGCGCAGCCCGTTTCCCGCAATCCCGAGAGAAGAGGGCGAAAGAAGGCAGCTGCCTTGCCGTCCCGAGTGAGAACGGGTGAAGCAATTGTCTGCCGCAATTTGCCTGCACATTTTAGCTTCTCCGAGCCTTGAACCAACCCGCAGACATTTCTTAAGAGAGAGAGATGCTCGGTTTCGAGACACGGCAGTCTAAGCTGAGATTGGTCTAGTTTTGCTAGTTCGTTTCACAGACTGCAGAGGTTGGTTTCTTAGGTGCATTTTTTTAAAAAAATAAAATCGTTTCACACGATCATATGATTAAAGTATCACAATTCCCATTGTAGTATGATCGCCATTAACATCAATACAGGGAAACATGAAAGAGTGCCCTGTTTGAGGTTTGTTCCTGTCCTGTCCCCCCTTTTTTTAACCTGCGCCCTGCTCTTCGCTCAACGTCCATACTGGGGCGAGAGTTTACGTAAGCTCCGAGTTTTTTTCTTTTTTTAAAAAGAATCCACGTAGAACGGGCTGCTCCTTGCAAAGGCGATCTGCATTGACTCCTCGGCCTCTCTGATGAATCCGCGCGCAGCTCCAACTCCCAGTTGTCTGCATCGGAACTCGGTTTGTCCTCTTCCCTCCATCCGTGTAGCTTTTGTGCTGCTTAGACCGTTCCCAAAGGCCACTTGTATTTAGGAGATTCTGCGGAAATTTTTTTTTTTTTAAACTCACAACGGACTGAATGATCCTAATATCCGATTGGATATTCTATTTAGATGGGAAAAATTGTTTGAAAAGGTTTGAGATACAGAATATAAATTGTGAGATCTGTTTCTTTAATCATCACGCCAATATAGTAGTGTCTCCCCGCCCCCAATATATTAACGAGTGGTGGGGGGAGTTAACTGATCGATGAGGGAAAGGGAGAAGCTTTCACAAGGAAAAAATAAATAAATAAAAACACCCATGAAGTGAATCTATCGCTTTGTATATTTTTCGCAACATTTAACAGTACATTTCACTCCCTAGTTTAGAGGGAAACAAATGATCAATTTGGCACCATATTTGCCAGCAGTTAATTATTGCATTCGGCTTAAATCTTAGCCCTAAATGCCATCGGGAACTAAGAGAGGCTAATTCTCTTCTTTTGTTATGAGTTTAGGGCGCGAACACTTTCCTTTAACTGAGAAGGTGGAAGCGAGAATTATTGTTCAGGGCTTCTTCGGCGGGGCAAAATGCTTCACTTCTGTCAAACTAAAAACTTTTTTTTTCTTCTCTCTCCCCCCCCCCCCCCATCCCCCGGAAAAGAAAAGGGGAAAAAAAATATGAGACTTTGTCGGAAATTAAGAGATCGGGAAAACTAGGTAGTTTTGCGCCTTTTATATCAAATAGGCAGGAATAAACAAAAACGAATTGTTTCGTGGAATGACGTTATGAGAAGCAAGCAACTAAGGCTAACTGCCTTCATTCTACAATATCAATTGCCCCGAAGCAGAAACAATATTATCGTGATCACATCTCCATCCCTGTCTATGGATCTATATTTCTGCCCATCCATAAACTTCATTTTAATCTGATTGAGCAATAATAATAATAATAATAATAATAATAATAATAATAATAATAATAATAATAAATGGGTGTTGGAATCATACCCTATACCAATTCGATATCTAGAGAGGTCCTGTAGACCTTGCCGTTATCAATGCTTTATATTTGGATTTCCCGATGGGTGCGGAGATAAATCGCAACGGCTATTGTCTTTTGATTCTCCCCTTTTATTCTTATCCTTTTACAGCCAATTTGGAAATAAGGGGAAAGTATCGAGTTTTCTGAGAAGTTGCATTTTCCAAAAAAGCGGCGCGGGAGAAGGAGGGGGGGCGGCGGCTTTATCCTCGACCGCATTGTTACCCTCAAGTTTTCGGAGCGCTTCTTTGCTGCGCTACCGGAGGGGGTGGTGGTGATCGGGAGGGATGGTTAGGACCGCTCCGGGTGCAGATCAGGCGAACCAAGGTCCAAGCGGGTTCGTTGTCGCTTAGAGGCAAACCCGACACCGTCTTGGGGGTCCTTGCGAAGTGCTATAAGTTGGCATCCCGGGCTAGGTTACCAGCTCGTTTCTGGAGTTACTTGCAGGATTTGCAAATCCAGCACCACGTCCCCCCCCCCGCCTCCTCCTTCCCTCCCCCGCGCTTCCCAAAAACTTTTTTTTGTAACGCGTCCCGTTCGTTCCCTTGGGCGCGCTGAGCCCCCGGGCCCCCGAGCTGTTGTTTGCAAAGCGTGATGTCACCCGCAAGCCTGCGGTGACGAAGCGGCGAGAAGGTTTGAAGCAAAAAGAGCCAGACAGCCGGCCGGCGCTAGGGAGGGGGTGGGGGACGAGGGGGGACGAGGGTGGGGGGGGGGAACACAACCGTGGAGAGAGGCGCGAGGAAAGTTTTTGGTGGGGCGATGCCGGTGGGGAGCTGGGCGCTCTCTGAGCCGCCGCGGAAGAAAACTCGATTTTTTTAACGACTGTAGTGGTCACTGCTCTCGACACATCAAAGGCATCTATTTTAGAGACGCACTGGAAGAGGTTTCGAAACGCACGCAGGCACACAATGGGGGGAGAGGATCCTGGATTTTACTTTATGCAAATTTCGCCTAACTAATGAATTTCACTGCCGCCAACCCCACCACCCAAAGCACCCCAGATCGGGGATAAAATAATCCCCTTTTATTCCCTCCAGTGTTTCCAAACTATGCAAATCCACTTTTAAATAAAGTGTATGATAGAAATCTTTGTTTGTTTGTTTGTTTGTCTGTTATTGGAAAAGCTCACCTTTTATCAAAGGCATTTTACCCATATCAGTTCCTTTTATAATGTTTTATTTATTCCACCCACCTACCCCAGGGAAGATCCCTGGAAATACTGTATGTTGGAAATCCAAAGGCTGTGATTTCCTTGTGCACAGAGGAAAGTTTTTAAATGTATCCAAGAAAGGGACAGTATTTCTATTAGATACTTTTAATTGTTCCAATTTCAGAAGGCTACACGGAGGAATATATTGTACATCCTGATCTCCCTCGTTCCCCTGTTTCTTAATAAAAAGAAGGACAGATATTTGTTCCAAGTTCTCTGAAAAAGGGACATGTCTTAAAACCGAGGAACCACTTTTATGCCTTTCACAGTTGACATCACTATAAACAGAATTGGCTCCAATTTTTGATTGCTTATTTGTACCCTATGACTATCATTATGGGTTGTACCTTATGATTCTTGACGAATGTATCTTTTTATACACTGAGAGCATATGCACCAAAGACAAATTCCTTGTGTGTCCAATCACACTTGGTTAATAAAGAATTCTATTATTTCTACTTTTAATAGGCAGTGGCGAGAAGCTCAGCCTTACATCTTGCCAACCATCAAAGAGATAGACATTGAGTGAGCAAGTGCTCTTTGTGCTTTACTATAGTGAAGAAAATTTGGCTGGCTGGTGTTGCTAGACTTGTAGAAATTACCTGTCGTAGAACAATTTCTTTTTATGAGATCCTGCTCATCCTTTGTTTGGCTGAGCTTCAGGTAAAGTTCCTTCCTTAAGCTCAGTTCTAGCTAATCAGAAAGGTAAAGACACTGTTAAGTCAAGCTTTACCTCTGGTGACTTGCTGCACAAAGTTATAGGTTAATCTTGGGAGAAATCAAAAGGTGATCAAAGAGACATCTGAAATCGTCTGCTGATCTCTGGATGACGGGCAGTAAGCTGCTGCCAAGAGTTTTTGACTACCCATAGTTTAACATGTAATAGTTAATAGGAAGTCACTTAATTGTAGGAATTATTTTAAAATTGATATTTTTTTTAAAAAAAAACATTGCAATGCCTTATGTTCACTGTCATCTCCTATTCCTGGTATTTCCCTTTCTCCCCCCTTTTTTAAATGGCTGTCTTTGACCAGGCCTGGCTTTAATAGCCATTTTGAGAGTTTAGTGTTCAAATCCTGAATCAAGGGCAATAATTTCTTTGACCGCCATCTGTATAATAAGCCTATTGGTGGAGTAGGGTGAGCCATTGATTCATCTGCTCTCTGTTGTTGTTGTTGTTCTATTTAATTTTACTTGGAGCTTAATTTGGAGTTTCTACCTAGTTTTGATTTATGGGCTAGTGATGAGGTGCTTATAAGATATGCTGCATATCTCCCCAAATCTGCAACGTTGTCCACTTCTGATTAAAACTTTCAAGTTCCACTATGCAGAGTGTTTGTTCCCTATCTGAACATCCAAACTAGATTGTGTTGTTTCTCTGTGTCATATAATATATGTGGGTATATGCATAATTTTGTATGTATTTATTTTGTCATGTTTATGTAGTGCATACTGGAGGTGATGACCCTTTGAGAGCTGTATGCAATGAAATTTCATTTTAATGTATGCCGATTAGTGTACATTCAAAGTGACAATAAAGTTAGTCTAAGTCGTCCATTGTGGCTACTTGTTCTGCAAGGCCATGAAATCTAGCTGGTAATATCCATTACCACAAGAGCCTTGATAGTACAGTGGTTTAGTGTACCCTGTTATTAACACAGCTGCCTGCAATTTCTGCTGGTTCGAATCTCTCCAAGGCTCAAGGTTGACTCAGCCTTCCATCCTTTCTAAGGTAGGTGAAATGAGGACCCAGTTTGTGGGGGCAATAAGCTGACTTTGTATGAAATATACAAAAGAATGAAGGCTATTGCTTAACGCATTGTAAGCCGCCCTGAGTCTCCGGAGAAGGGCGGCATATAAATCAAATTAAAAAAAAAAAGTTTGCCAATATAGCAAAAGAGATTTTTTTTTTGTTTTGCATTTTCGTGCAGAAAGGAATAGTGATTTATAGTTACTTGATTCACACATGTGCATATGCGTATACATGTACATGTACATGAGTGGTGGGTTGCTACTGGTTCGCCCCAGTTCGGGTGAACTGGTAGCGGCGGCGGCGGCGGTGGGAGGCTCCGGCCACCTGCCCGGATGCTTCTGCGCATGTGCATAAATGTCTCACGTGCATGCCCATGAGCGAACAGGTAGCTACGAGTTTTGAAACCCGCCCCTGATGTACATACATATAAGTATACATATACATATACTGTACATATACATATATGCATGTGTGCCTGTCTATGCAATAAATACTATGTTTAGGTATACTCAAAAGCTGCCCAAGGAGGCAGATTCTGAACGAAAGAAAATTAGTGAAGTGGAATAATTTAAGATTCTGGAGAGAAAGGTTTTATAGAAATAAATTATTCTACAAGAAATTCTAGTATGCACCAGTTAACACCTATAAAAACCCTTCTAGAAATTATTTCTTTGATATATTTTCTTAGCCATTTTGGCAATTTAAAATATGATTTAGTTAAAAAATGATTAAGAAAAACTTTTGCATTACAATAATTTCACTAGGATGATGAATCGCATGCTAAACATTTTACTACTGCTCCACTGAAAGATACTTAATTTTCATTGGAGTATAATTACAATTTCCAACAATTTTTAAACCCATTAAAATTGTGCTTCCTCTCGTTACCTTTTTCTGTATTTATTTTTAAGAGATATAAATAAGGTTGCAGTTGCACTTCTGTGGACGTAGAATGATATACAAATAAAACAATAAGTGTTATGTCTCTTGATTTTATACATTTAGAGTCACAATCCTTGATTCAGTCATTAAAAACACTACTTTGTATTTCCATCTCCCAATTTACTAACCTCCAAAATTCCCAGCTATGTTGGAAAGTTTGCTTTCTATGCCTAATATCAATCCCCCAAATTATTTTATTCCTTGTTTTGTTATATTCAATGTTTTCCATATTATGTTAAATATACATATTTTAAAAAAACCCTCTCTTTTAAAATTAAGGATCAAATTTAATAACAGGATATAATTACATATTTATTATATTGATTTCACAATGCCACAGTATGGCTACCAATTTGATTTGCACTTCTGCAAAAAATATTATTTTCAAATATTAAAAAAAAATACAACATAGTTATAATTCAAAAGAAACAACTTCACCATTTAGTGGTAAACATACTAATGCATTCTATTTAAATGGTTTCTCTTGAAAAAATTATGAAATAAGCCTGTACTCGCTTACCTGGGAGAAATTTCCCTTGAACTCTGTAGGAATTTACTTGTGAGTAGGCACCCTTACTGTAAGATTTTTCTGTGAGGAGGGATCTCAGCATGAAACAGACATAGTCAGTAGCATGGTAAATAAAGAGCTAGTGAGGGATTTTTAATCTACTTCTTGTAAGCAAATCAGAACTCCAGTAAGACTGCTGTATAAACTCAAGAGTTATAACATCACACTGATTCTACAGAATCAGTTCAGAAAACTTTGTTATTGGGGATTTTTGAACAGTTCTATTGCCTTTTTGTCAGAGTGTATAGGAGTTGTAGATTATCTGAATGGTTTAAAGGATATCTATTTCAGCAAAATTATCAGACATCGAGATAAACCAATGTGCTTTCTCCAGGGTTTCTTGTTTTTACATGTGGTGGCAATATACACTGTGAAACTGAATAACTAACTTATGGAGGTTTAGTAAAATCTGTCTATCGGTTTATCCTATTTTCTGCTTCTTTCCTGCTTATAAATCACCCATTTGTCAGATATTTGAAATTTGCAAAAATGTTTAATACAGATAATTTATTCCACACTATGACCTAACTGAATTTGTACTATAAAACAATGAATTGGCTAAAACAAATAGGCAACATTGATTATTTAATAGATGATACATACATACATACATACATACATACATACATACATATATATATATATATATATATATATATATTGTACTAAAACTGAACTAAAAGTGATTTCCTTTTCGTTCAGTTTTAGTACAATATATATAGTGTCTATTTTTTTTTTTTGACCACCTTTGCTGGATTTGGGACTATGTTTCTTGAAGCAAAGGCTTATGTTGTACCTACCAGTATCGTGAGTTTACTATGGATTGTTTTTAACTACAGTAGTCTCAGCCAGTGGCTTGGAGAACTTCTTGACCAGCAAAGCAAACTGGGAATATGGTGATGGAATTTAGTGAAGGAAAGAACAAATCAAAAAGGTTGATATTAAGGCAGAAACAGCAGGGATTTGCTAGTTGCTAGGTCTGAAACTCCCAGAAGAATATGCTAAACCAAATGTACCTGTGGCAACACAGGCTTGATTCCTTACTGGAGGAGAAGATGAAAGGACCTGGAGACCAGCCTTTCTTCTTTAGGTCTTATTTAGAAAGATGGAAGAGCCCACAGTTATTGCACAGAGAGATTCCACAGAAGCCCAGAAAAAAAAAAGAGCCTTCTGAGAAGAACAGGGCACATAAAGTTATCTAGAAAAAGAGAAAATAGGAGAAGGGTACCAACTGGCTAAAAAGATGTCAGCAAGAATAATAGGATGCTTGGAAGAGGCCTGAAAGAGGAATAGAAGATATTCTTGGGAAGCTCATAAGCAGAGGGGAAAAGATATTTTGGCAAGAGCCGTGCAAAACTGACTTGGAGGGATTTAAACTAAACCTGGAAAAATAAAATAAGTGCTGTGTCCTAAGAATATGGTGGCATATGATAAGGAGGTATGAAACAGGAAATGGTATCAGAAATCCTCCAAACATGATAGTGAAAATAATAACATTGATAGTCTCCAGCATTTGTAAACAAACAACAAGAGAACAAATGGGGTGGGAGTGAGGTACTGAAAGTCCTAATATGGAAAAACAAATGTGATATTTATCATACAAGAATGGTAATTATCACATAAGATGATGGGATGAGAGTCAGAATTAGAAAGTAGAACTTGAAGGATATAACTTACTCAAAAGAAATAGATCCAGCAAAAAGGGAGGAGGTGAGAAACCCGTGTGTGTGTTTGTGTGTGTGTGTGTGTGTGTGTGTAAGATTAAAATGAGTAGGAAACAAAAGGGATATTAATGTGAGAACTTAGACACTTATCCAGGCAGAACATGAGGACAATAAATGCTTTTTAAAACCAACTGTCAAGTTCTTAAAAGGGCAGGCTATAGCAATAATGGGAGACTTCAACCGACTTGAAATCTGAGGGAAAACTAACTCAGCCAAGCATGGAAGGCTCAAAAAATGTCTGATCTCTCTTGCTAACCACTTCCAGAAGTGGAAGAAGAAATAAAAAGTCAGTAATTCTGGATTTAATCCTGACAGAGAAGTACTGGTCGATAGACAAAAGGTTTTAGACATCTTGGGGAAAAAGGAACAACTTCATGGAGACATGAAGACAACACGGTCAGAAGAAACTGATGAGGTTATCTAGTTGGGTAATAAAACATCTGCAAACAAACTGCCAAATTCAGAGTGCCAAAAATGCCACAAAATTGAGATTAGTTAGTCAAGTATCTCAGCCTTCAGAGAGACCGAATTTATTGACTTCAGGTGCAATGCTTCAAGATGCCTGTGTGGATGAATAAAGAACTTACTAACCAGATGAACACAAATGGAAATTAGGAAGGCTAACATTTTAATGAGGTTAATCTGGAGAGGAAAGCAATGTAAGAAGAAAAGTTTGGGTAGGACATATTAATAAAATAAGTCTGAAGGAACATTTTTTCTTAGATTATTAGATGTTTTACAATTGATATATTACTCTAGATTGGATTGTTAAAATGAACAATTTTAAAAAAACTTTGGAAATATAAGGAATTTGGATCCTTTTTTTCATATGTAGTAGTTACATTATAAAGCCTTATAATATTGGAAAATGATTTATTAAAGAAGGCAACAAATTCTGAAAGTTGCAAAACTATTGCTGACCCTCACTAAAACATATATCCTTTCATAATATACTGAACTGCATTGTAGCAGCTACAAGAATTACATACACTTTTCCAATAAAATTTTTTTGATTCTTTCTTTGGAGGAATGTTTAATTAAATTGTGGGAGTATGTTTTGATGTCTAGAAAAACTTTGTATTTGAAAAATAAATGCAATATAAAGTTTAATTTTAATTGGAAGCCATTCTTGGACTGCAATTTTATACATGGAATTGCTCCATGTCCAAAATCTAGATTTTAAAGTGCATGTCTTAATTTGCTATAAAATTCATAGCATTAATTTAATGTTTGATTTAATATTTTATAGTCTTATTCAGTGAAATGAGTTGTGTCAAGCAAATATTTTAGCTGAAAGCTTAACAGGAGGAGCACATGGAATTTGATTAGAAAACGGGTATGTAATCTCTTACAATAAAATAAAATTGTAATGATCCATTAGAGAATGAAATATACTGTATATATGTACCTTTGAGTCAAGTTTTGACCCCTGGAGACCACCTGGGCAAGTCCCTGTTATTTCTCTATGTCTGCCTGATTTTCCGTTTATTTCAAAATAAAATAAAATTATACAATGGCAAAATAAATGATGCCAAGCAAGCTATTAATCTGTTGCATAAAAAAGTTAGATAAATAATATCAGGTAATATGGAAAAGGTAGAGCTGCTTAACATATTCTTTGCATCTGTCTTCTCTCAGAAGCCTCACCAGATTTTTCAATGTTTTATAACTGGTTGTGTTTTATAGTTTTTAACATGATAGTTAATGATTATTGCTGAAGTTTTTATTCTTTGATTGGTAGCTGCCCAGAGATGGCTGAAAGATGGGCGGCTATATATACATTTTAAATGAACAAATAAAATAAAGCTCTTCCTCACGTGATCCAGGAAAGGAAAAAAAGAAAAAAACAGTTCAGAATTGTTAAAATATGGAAAGAACCCACATTGCAATCTTATATAAATTTGTATATTGAGGAATATATGAATTATATTCCAGGTTTATAAAAAACCTGGTAAAAGTGATCTTTGAATTGCTGCCTATAATCACTGAAAACCGTTGAAAAACCTGTGAGCTGCAGAAATTGGGGAAGAGCATGTGCACTTTTAATATTTGAAAAGGGGAAAAGGCTTCTAGTGGTGGTGGGGCTCTAGAAGAGCTCAAACAGTCCTGATGATGTTGCCTAAGTTGGGTAATGAAACATCTGCAAGAAAACAAGCAAGCTCAGAGAGCACTAAGGAACTCTCAATATGAGGGGGAGGGGGGAACTACCATTCCCAGGTCCTAACATGTAATTTCTGAAGAACAAATCCAGTAATATCAGATGAACCTTTCCTTTCCTCTTTTTTAAAAACAAATTAAATGAAAAGGTAACTAGTGTGGTCAACCAAGGTACTGATCTAGATGCAGTGGTGAGTTTCACATTATGGTACTACCAGTTTGCCACGCACGTGTATGTTTGCTCCGTGTGCACCTGCTTCGGGCACGCTTGCCTTCCACGCATGCGCCCAGCCTTCCACACATGCGCTTTGCTTGCGCGTGCACCTTCCATGAGCCCGGCCTCAAAAACGTGCCCGCAATTTCCGCTACTGGTTTGGGCGAACTGTTCCGAACCAGCTGAATACCACCTCTGTCTAGATGTTCAGCTAGTCCTCGATTTATATCCACAATTGATCCCCAAATTTCTCTTGTTAAGCAAAGCAGTTGTTAAGTGAGAGGCGCCCCATTTTAAGATCTGTTTTGCCACAGATGTTAAGTGAAGCACTGCAGTTGTTAAGTGAATCATGTGGTTGTTAAGTGAACCTGGTTTCCCTTATTGATTCTGCTTGTTGCAAGCTGGCTAGGATGGTTGCAAATGATAATCACATGACTGGGGACAATGCAACCAACATAAATACATGCTAGTTGCCAGTTTTTAAATTTTGATCACAGGACCATGGGGATACTCTGATGGTCGTAAGTGTGAAAAACGAGTCATGAGTCACTTTTTTCAGCGCTGTTGTAATTTCAAACAGTCACTAAATGAATGATTGTAAGTCGAGGACTAACTGTAGTGTGTCACTCTCATGCTATCCTTGTGGGACAAGGAGAAATGTAGCTAAACAATACTAGGTCAGATACAAAGGATGTTTGTTAATAGTTCTGCATCATTTTGGAATGAAATATTTGGTGAAATCCCCAAGGTCTCCATCCCTGACTCACTGCTATTCAACTTCTTTATAAATGGATTGGAGGATGAAATGGAAGGATTGTTTATCAAATCTGCTTAAGCCATTAATCTAGGATTAGTTAATGATTTAAAGAACAGCATCATAATTAAAAATGACCTTGACGGTCTTATGGTAGTCTTAACCAACAGGATGGTTTTCACTTGTGACAAGCCTTTTGGTAGGAAACATCAAAAGCATAATTAGGGAGTGGGAAGGTTTGGTTTTTGGCAATGCAAATGAAAATCTAGGAGTACCAGTGTACTGCCAGCAGAACATGAGCAATCCCTGTGATGCAACAGCACTCCTGGCCTGCATTAACCAAATCATTGCATTTGGTTCACCAGAGGCAATCATTCCATTATACTTGCTGGCTGCTGGCTAGACCATATTTGTAGTGCTATGTCAATGGATACGGAGAAGCAGGAGTGAATTCAAAGGAGAGCTACAAGAATGATAGAAGATCTGGAACTCACCACCTATGAAGAATTGTGAAAGGTGTCTGGCTTGTTATAAAAATAAAGACTGAGTGGGATGGGGTGATAGTGATTTACAAATATATGACAGTCCCAGTAAACTGAGATTCTGTCAACATAATGAAATGTTTGTCATGTGGCATGTAAGTTTTGCATCTTACATGCCCATGTGAACCATCATGGCTTATATTCAAAAGGATCTTGCATTATGATAGGATGCACATTTATTTATTTATTTTTCAGATTTCTATACCACCCTTCTCCTTTCGGACTCAGGGCGGTGAACAGCCAAAGTAAAACATTTGTACACAAAAGTTAAAATAGATTTAAAATAATTAAATAAAGTTTGGCCCATAATTTAAAACATTTCAATTCAAAACCAATTTCAAATTTTAAAAACCCACCATAAAACCAGGACAGCCCGGCTAACTGAAAAAAATAGGTTTTAAGGGCCCGACGAAAAGTCCGGAGGTCTGGGATCACTTGTATCTCTGGGGGTAGATTGTTCTAGAGGGTAGGTGCCACCACAGAGAAGGCTCTCCCCCTGGGGGTCGCCAGCCAACATTGTCTGGCTGACGGCACCCTGAGGAGGCCCTCTCTGTGGGAGCAAACTGTCCGGTGGGAGACATTTGATCACTTCCCCCTGTAGAGGTCCATGCGAAACACTGTGATGGGCAAGAAGTGCTATTCTCTGTTGAAAGTGAAAGCAGGGTATGGACCAGTGGCCAAATTAAAAAAAAAGGAGCTTAAGGCTAAAGGACTTTTCTAAGCTGTTAAATAATGGATCCATCTTCCTGGAATAGTTGTTGACTTCCCACTGCTGAAGGTTTTATAATGGGGACTGGGTACCCACATCTCAGAGGCAGTTTAATGGATTTCTGAGCTGAACAAGAGTACTGGATTCTGACTTTAGTTTAAATATGCCTTCCAACTAATAAATTCCATAATTCATTCTAATCCGCTTTGCTACAATTTATTTTCTTTAGAATGAAAAGTTGTCTTCAAGCTGACATAAGGATGCAGTTAAAATTCTTCAATGAAACTTTAGAGGGCCATAGTAGTGCCTCAATGAATTTTTAAAAAAAGTTCAAGTATATAGATATGCAAAATTCTGACAATCCCCCACTCTACACATACACTTTAATTTTCCCCCCTCTTCAAAACATGCTTAAAGTGTTTGCTTAAATATTTCCTCATTACTTTCCACAATTTATTTATTTATTTGTTGTTTGTTTGTTTGTTTGTTTGTTTATTTATTTATTTATTTATTTATTTATTTATTTATTTATTTATTTATTGGTTTGATTTATATGCCACCCTTCTCCGGAGACTCAGGGCGGCTTACAATGTGTTAAGCAATAGCCTTCATACTTTTGTATATACCTGCTTAGTATGGCTTTTGCCCCCCCCAAGCAGTGTTCTTTTTTTTTATACAAAGTCAGCTTATTGCCCCCACAATCCGGGTCCTCATTTTACCTATCTCGAAAGGATGGAAGGCTGAGTCAACCTTGAGCCTGGTGAGATTTGAACTTGCAATAAATGCCCATTCAGGGCATTTTGGCCAGTGTTCTAAGATGTAAACAATGAATGCCAAGCAAACATCTTGACCATGTTTCTGCCTGAATGAGCAGTGAATCCTAAGCACTTTATGGAAAAGGATGAGTACAATGTTTTTCTTAATATTCATCACATTGGAACTTTTTTTTTTTAACTTAAGAAATACATGCATAGAATCACTTGCTTGTCAACATTTCCTTCCTTCCTTCCTTCCTTCCTTCCTTCCTTCCTTCCTTCCTTCCTTCCTTCCTTCCTTCCTTCCTTCCTTAAGCTTAAACAAAATGTAAAAGATAGGGTTGTGAGCAGAAGCAGGCAGGTGCTTTGAACTAAAGCCTTCATTATCTTTCCACTGGAAATATTGGCTTAGCCTTAGCCTAACAGCAGTTGAACACCAAAGCATCTGGAAAATATTGGCTTTTCTAATCCATTTTACTTTCCATTCAGGCATATTAAAATTATTCTGATAAGAATGTGCAAATTCATCACATTCAAAACGGCCTGGCAATGAAGACAGCAGATTCCCTTTATTAAACAAAGATGATTGTGTAACATTCAGGGAGGATAATCAAACTCAAGTTGAACACTTGTGTTTTCCTTTCACTTAGATAAAATCAATGGATTATCAAAGCATTCAGTTGAAACTGGATTATATTTCCTATTGCCATGTGTGTTGAGAATGATCTGATAAAGCTCTGCCTCATTTTATGTGTATTGCAGGTTCAGTGAGTGTGTTCACATGTGCACACAGAGTCTACCTAGGCAGGAACTTCCTTAGCTAGCAAGACTCAAAATTATCTGAATAGCTTGTCCTGGGGGAGTCCTCAGCATTGGGCTTTAGAGCAAACAGGAGAACTTCCTTTTTCCAAAACCCTATTGATTCCAGTGCATTTTTTTCTTTGTTTTCACAGTTAAGAAAAAATTCTAAGGGATTTTGCATGTTTGACTCAAAAGGGAGAATTTATTTATGAGCAATCAATAAGAATACCTCTGCAGGTTCATGAATGGATTATTTCATTGCAGTTGCTGAGTTTGATTGTTTAAATCTCATTGGTCCCTTTCCATCCCAAAGAGCTTAATCAGCCTAAATCTTGCTGGGGAGTGGCGGCGGGGGAGGTTACAACAACCTTGTTGATTTCAACATAATGTTCATAAAAGTTTTATTGGTTTGAAGGGGGAGATCCCTGACTTTCGCAGTATTTAATCACTTTCCCCGTATGGCTGATTATAATATAAACTATTAACAGTCTCAGATAGTAAGGGCATATTGGAAAAGCTGAAACTATAATTTATTTTCCCTGATTTCCCCCCCCTTTTTTTTTTACTAGTTCAGTCATGGTATAATTTTTATTTAGCATTACTGTGTTTATTTTCAGGATTCTATTGGAGACTATCATTTGACTGCCATATTTTTAATATTCATGCATGAATAGGTAAGGAGAAATTTTATGTATATCTACTGGAATTCAGAGTACTTAAATTGCAGATAAGTGATTTAAGTCTTAAGTACACGGATTCCTCTCTGTACAAGAAATTATTACAATCTCTCAACACAAGCAATTACGAGCGGTTTCAAAATTAAATTATGTTAGCAATGTTGTAAACCAGTCTATTTTACATTATACTATTATTATTGCTCCCAGTGTTGATTTTTCTTATATTTTGCAAGCAGCTGTTAAATTATGACATGTACGTCAAAGCTAACATCCTGTGAAAATTATATATGATGTTTCATAGCAGAGATAAATAAATGACAGTAAGTTAAAGCTAGCCATATTCTGTTTAGAAACCAGGCTCGTGTTAAATTACTGCCAGGGAACCGTTCAAATTACATGCCCAAGCGATGGCTTGTGAGAAATCCATCAGAACTGGAAGAGAGAATAGAACAGCCATTCTCTCTACCTGTTTGTGTAGTTTCTTACTAATGCAGGACAAGCCAGACTGTTTATTTGCAGAAGTAAAGTTGTGGAAATATACTTGCAGAGTGTAATATGGACAGCACGTGTTCCTATGAGCTACCTGAAGTCTGTGTCCTAATCATTTGCAGATGTCTCTGGATCATTGATTTCCTATGGGCCAAAGAGCACCCCCCTTCCCTCCCCTCCTAGTCCTTCAAATTAGAAAGAAAGAAAGAAAGAAAGAAAGAAAGAAAGAAAGAAAGAAAGAAAGAAAGAAAGAAAGAAGAAAGAAGAGGGAGAGAGAGAGAGAGTAAAGAAAGAAAGTGAAAGAAAGAAAGAAAAAGCATTCACTTCTCAACTTATAAAATAGTTCATTTAAGTTGTTTCCAAATATCAAATCATTTGGATAATTTAACTGCTAGGTCCACACTCATTTGGAATAATGATTTATTTTAGAAATAGAAAAATCTGTTCAGAGATTGCTTGAAGTTTGCTCAAAGTGGGGGAGTATGTTTACACATGGAGAATTTGTTTTAAAAACTCAGATTTGCTTTACTCCATAATATGTACAGATTGCCAAGTATATGGCTTTGTATGAGTGTAAGCAGAGATACAAATTTATATGCCACTGCTATTTATATACCACTGGTTTGTATGCAATAACTCATTATATCTGGACATTTTTTCTTAGTTATTCATTAATTCTAGATGATAGCACCCATACAGTCCATGATAAAAATGCTTGCCTTTCCCTGGATGACTGATGAAGTTAATCAAAATCTCCAGGGAAAGTCTATAACAAGCAGTAGCATAATACAATTAGGACATGCCTAATCAAAAACACTGATTAAAAGAAATATCTGAAGATACTGATAGAGACTACTATTGTATTCAGCATGGTAAACTAATAAACCAGCCTGTAGCCTGATAAACTGCCTGGAATTGAGCCTTTTGATTTACAGATTAGTTCATCTGGAGTCTTCCTCCTAAAAGTTGCAAATGGCATACAGGATTATTGCCCTCATCCCAATTTTATTGTCGGATCAAAGTAGTAGAGTAGGCTAGGCTAAAAAAAACAACAAAAAATAGACTAGTTTTTACACTGACTTGAGTTTATCTCTCTGTTACAGAATATAGAATCAGAGTGGAATGATTTGTGTTAGAGAATATAGGAACTCCTTTTGTGAAAGACCGAGTCTCAGTTGTGCACTGTACACCTGTGTGGTGAGATGGCAAGGGTTCTAATTCTGCCTCTCATTATGTGCCTCAGAGCAGTAGATGTTTGTGAGCGTATATGATAAACCCAGTGCCCTTGTGTTTACATCAGTAGTGGGTTGCCACCGATTCGCACCAGTTCTATAGAACCAGGAGTAAAACCGGTGGGAGGCTCCACCAACCGACCCCAACATCACTAAAATGCTTCTGTGAACCGGTAGTAAAGGTAAGTAGAACCAACCCCTGGCTTGCATGCATACCTATGCCCATAAGTGGGAAATAAAAATATGAGTGTATAGTAGAGGTCCTGGCAGTGCTGCGGGCAGATAGTCTGGTGTAGTCTAAAATTTTGAGTTGTGACTGTCACAGTCCCTTGCCCTGTTGGAAAGCTCAAAATACATGGAGCACCCTACTTTTCCTTCTCTTGACCTAGACTGGTCCCAAGACACACACTCCCTCAGTGTTTTAGAAGGTGTAGAGACTGTAGTGATCTGAATTAATAATGGCCTTCTAATCCACAGTTTATCATACTCTAAATTTGAGCTACATTTCTGTTTCTCTCCCCAATTTCATAGCATTTAGAGTTGTAGCTGCGGATGCCTCCGATATACATGAGCTCGCACACGCATACACATATCATCAACCTATATTTGTTCGGCTGTGTCCTTCGTGCCATCTTATGTTTTAATAGGTGGAAAACATTATTCAAACAAAAGAAGCAAATATCTCCAAATAATGGCAGGGAACACAAGCAGCAAATATATCATTGCAGCTTCGATCAAAGGAGGTCTCGTTGCTACCCAACTTTTGCAAAAACATGCACATTTATTCCTATGGTTTGGGAGACATCCCAAACCCTAGGATAATCAAACATGGGTTTACCTAAGAAGTTTGCACAGTCAAGTTCAGATAAATAATACTTTGGCACGATCATGGTTCCTGCCATGGCTTTATTGTATCAGGTGTCGCAGATACCTTTCCTAGACATAACTCTGAAGTGGAATAATCTTATATCAAAAATATCAAAAATGAAAATTGCAAGTCCCTTAAAATATGATAAGGGGGGGAGCGAAAGCCCTACTAAGCAGGTATATATAAAAGTATGAAGGCTATTGCTTAATGCATTGTAAGCCGCCCTGAGTCTCCGGAAAAGGGTGGCATATAAATTGAACAAATAATAAATAAATAAATAAATAAATAAATAAATAAATAAATAAATAAATGCAAATGTGGCATATGATGATATATAACACCAGAGAACATAAAAATTTAAAAGAGGGGGCATAGATTCAGAAAGAAAAAAAAATGTAAAACCTTATCGAGGATTCAAAACAATTCACATATACGTTATTTCAACAAGCTGAATACCAAAATGGTACAGGGACCAACAGATCGTTATTCCTGTGCTGCAGAAGAGTGGCGATTCAACCAAAATCATTCATATAATTTGTAGATCGGAGATCTGACCTGGGATTTCAAGGATTGCAGCTTTCATATTGATCTCCAGTTCTAGATCTACATAATTTTTTTTCCAACAAGATTTTTAACGTACTGTCCCAGAGGAACATATTAAGGGGGAAAATGTCCTACCACCCTCAAGACTTTTTTAGATCTTTCTGAATGAAGGAACAAAAAAGGGATAGAAATAGCACCCGGGATGGGAGAACCTACCTTGACAAGGAGGACTTTGGTCTTGTAATTAGGACGCTGGGCTGCCTAAATGCTTGTTTGACAAGAAGGGTCTGATGGAGGAGTTCCTGCATGCTGTGTTTTAAAACATGCTTCGAAACTACTTGGGATTATTCCCTCACAAAGCTGTCCCCAGGTAGTTAACATTCACCAAAATATTGATGACAGTCACCTTTCCTGCCAGTGCTTATCTGAGATGAGTTGAGAAGCAGCTTGGCAGAGCCTGAAAGGATCTATTGTATTGCCTTTATTTTTTAGAAGAGAAAGGCGGGAGGGGGGGAGAGAAGGAGAGGGCGGGCTGTATGAGTACAGATTGGAAACAAAGGAAGAATATGGTTCTTTTCTTGCTATGACAGGTTTATGATGACATTCCTTGAGAAACAGCTTATTATTTTGCCCTCAGAAATTGCCTGGCAGTGTCAAACGTTGCTTTGGCTGGACCTGAAGGAAAACAGGGTCTTTGATGATGCCTTCGGTGACTGGTGGTTTTGAGGAGCAAGTGGCCCATAATTACAAAATGGGGGTTGGCAGGAGCAAAGGGTGGAGTGGCTTGGGGATGAGTGGGGTGTAAATGGCAGGAAGCAGATTGAATGACCTTTAGGGGGGCTGATGTTAGAGATGGAGTTCAAGGCTAAGCATCAGTGCAACAGAGTTCTGTAAGTCCAGTGGAAGAACAACTTAAGAATGGTGACAGCAGCTAAGTATCTCTCCCTTCATGTGCCATTAATGGTCCTCATTATGGAAATCTATTTCACAGCGGAGGTGGGCATGTCCATATAGTTTTTATGGCAACGGAATAAAAACTAGGATCTCCTGATGGTATCCTATTCAGGGAAAGATTTGCTATGACTTTGATTAGGTTTTTTTTTTTTTAAGTTTAGCCAAAGTCAACCAGAGGCTGCCACCTGCTGTGGCATTTTGGCATTAGGTTCTCTAGAGGAATATGTACAAAACGTAGTTCCAAAGCAAATTTGTAGAGGTGTTTGGGACAAAGGGTTACAAGGAATCAAATACATCTGTACTATTTGTAATATTTATTTGCAGGGCTGCTAAGTCTCATGTCATCCTTTCCTTAAGAGATGTTTACTCAGCGACCTAATTACCCTTTGACTTTCTCAGCCTCTGATTCAGGAGCAGAGGAACCCAAAACATTCAATATGATGTTTCCTTATACTGTACCACAGTTATACTGTGCCCTGTTGATTCTACCAGGTCCCACACCCGAAGTTCCCTTACTTTGCAGCTGTTTTCCAACTCTTACTATCTACCACCAGGCAAGTGCCTCACTTTGCCTGATGGTGGGGCCTGATCCATTTATATCATACAGTTAATTCCCGAGAGAAAAAGGAAATAGGCCTAACATGCAAAGATGTTTTGGTATGCATATTGCATCATATTTTGGTAGGCATAGGACACAGTACTGTGTGAGTGCTCTGCTTTAACTGGCTTAAGCATGTTTAATGTTGCCTATGACTGTGGCCAGGATGTCAGTTTTGCAGTAGGTTAAGATGAGCCCATCAAATGCATATGTCATCAAGAGTCCCATGTTTACGTTTAATACCTGGTGGCTCAGCAGATTGATAGCATTGTGATTAACAGCAGCTGTCTGCAATTACTGTAAATTCGAATCTCACCAGGCTCAAGGTTGACTCAGCCTTCCATCCTTTCTAAGGTAGGTAAATTGAGGACCCAGTTTGTGGGGGCAATAAGCTGACTTTGTATAAATATACAAAAGGATGAAGGCTATTGCTTAACGCATTGTAAGCCGCCCTGAGTCTCCGGAGAAGGGCAGCATATAAATCAAATTAAAAAATAAAAATAAAAAATACCACCGAACCTTCTTTCAGTTAAGAACTGATCTTACCTAGCCCCTGCCCAAATTCTTTCCTGTCAATCCATAGATGCTGGTTAATTCCCAACATCTTGTTCCTGACTTGGGGACCTAAGATCATTGACTCGGAAAACAGGAAAGGTCAGTTTGACTAACATCCAGCCCAGAGGCATTAGGCTTCACAGCCAAAACAAACAGACATTGCAAAGGATGCACCCTCCCAGTGTGGCAAGAGACTGAATTAAAGAGACACACACAAAGAAAGTGTGCAAACACACACATGCATAAAGTACAGGGCTGGGGCGGGCGAATATGTGATTTCTCAAGCACGGTACTATCATGGGGACTAATGAAGCGATCTGTATTTAGCTGATTTTTCTAGGAAGCAGGTAATGATTGAGAGCAGATGAGAAGAGAAGATCAAAGATCAAAGCAGAAGACAAGGCTAAATGGAAAAAAATAAAAGAACAAGGCAGAAGGACCGTTTTTCTTAATTAAGCGAGTAACACGGTAATCCTCCAGAGATCCGAGACAAATAAAGCATTTTTATTTGGGGGCAAAAGACGTTGGTTTTAATCCTCATTGAGCAACAAGCACCAACACCCTCCTCCTGAGTTTCTGAAGGAATGTTGGCCTTCCCAAAAGAGCAGGTGGGAGGCAGCCCAGACGGATCAGCAGAAGAGAGAAGTTCCCAGGGCTTTTACAGAATGACTGTCATTTCAGTGTTGTGCAGACAAAAAGGATGCAGGTGTTTGCTTAAGTAAAAAATGAGTCATGATCCACTTTTTCAGAGAGAAAGGATGTGTGTAGATCAGATACAGTTGATATATCTGAACCTGTGAATTATACTTTCCTGGATCATGACTGTAAATCATTTCTTGAGCATTGGATAATGACTTACATTCACCAATGTAGCCTTTTCATGCGACAGCCTATTCCATTTTGAAAAAGGAAGACTGGCTGAAATAGCTATGGCCAGAGAGTTCACGACTGAACTGAAGTTTGAGCCACTCATTTCCACTGATATTCTTGAAGGCATCAAAGACTGTTATGGAGTTTAGATGAATGTAGGGCTAAGAACATCAGACTACACTTTCCACCTTAAGCATTAGACTCAGCAGACACAGTAATATCCTTATAGCGGGGTGTCAAACTTGCAACATCACATTGTCGTCATGTGACATATCGTGACTCCCCTCCCCTTTGCTAAACCTGGGGTGGGCATGGCCAGCGCAAGACGCATCTGGCCCATGGGCCGCAAGTTTGACACCCCTGCCTTAAAGCATACTACCCTGGAGTAGCAATTTGAATGACTTTAGGGGGGATAAATACAAAAAAAATCTCCCTTTTTATGACCTTGTAATCCCATTTAGGCTAGAATTGTGGTGACTGTCTGAACTATAACTTCCAGAACCCTTGCTATTCATCACAATGGTTGGGATGATGGGAATTGTAGTCCAAAAAAATAAAAAAAAATTGGCAAACATGCCAAATGCTCCTCCCTCCACTTATCTTTTTTTCCACAACCATAACCCTATGAGGTGGAGTTGGGCTGAGAGAGAGAAAGGGACTAACCCAACTGGCTTTCATGCCTATGATGGGATTAGATCTCACTGTCTCACTCACAGATTTCTAGCCTGATGCCTTAACCACTAGACCAAACTGGCTCCCAAATGAAGAGATTGGTGATCTGCTTGGACAAAGCAAGCCTGCTCTTCACAATTTCTGAAATTTCCTCCATGCACTCTAAAAGTCTGCATAGGAAGCCTTCTTATGTGACTGCTGGGCAATCCATCAGAATACCTAAAGCTGACCTTTGTACTGCCTCAGTTTTGGGCTGGCAATGAGGTGGAGGCTGCAATGTAAGAACGTATCTTCTACAAAGGACCAGTGAGCCTTCTTCATATCAAGTCCTTAGAAGGTAGTTCAATTTTTGGTGGAATCTTAACTGTTTTTAAAACAAAGATTATTAACGTGAATGCCCTCGTTTTCTTGAAACCTCCAGTTTGCATTGGTGGAAGAGCCACAACCTTCAAATTATTTCTTCAAAGTACTTTCTCTGATATCAGTGAGTCAACAATGTTGTACAGTAATAGTTCAAATATAGGCATACAGGAACTGCTGCCCCACAGCTTTGGTACATGCTCCTGCATATTGAAGAAACTTGACGACGCTTCCTACTTATTTTGTGATATATTTTACATGTTCATACATCAGTTTCCCTTGCTACAAATCCTGATTAACATTCCCTTCCCATCTGTGGTTAAAACGATAATGTGGATTCTTCATTTCAAAATAAAATCTATCTATCTATCTGAAGAACAGGCCACAAAGGTATAGGAAGAATGTATGCCTAAATGTCTAGTTCCTTTACAGTCTGTTTTATGGTGCAGGTCTTTGACTTTCATGATGCAAAATGTGATTTTTGTCTCTGTTTTTGGCAATGGCAAAGAAACAGCCAAGGAAAAGTTTGTCCTTGCTCGAGGACACAGCCTAATGAATAATGAGACCAGCTTGCTGGCATAATTGCTCCATGTTTATATTTGAAATGAGATAGCATGTTTCTACTACAATTCCACCATCCCAGACCCCTTCCCTGCCTCCCCATAGAGATTAGATTTCTAAATAATCTAAGACATTAGAGAGAAATCAGTAGCTGATTAGCCATCCCACTTGACTGCAATCACACCTTTCAATATTAATTATCCACTCCTTGAGCCTGATGGCCCTGAGCATTGGCGGCAAGCTCTGCTCAGTGTTTTGCATCATCAGTCTACAACAATGATTCAAAGGGACAAAATGACCTGGGGAGCAGGAAATGAGAGCGCATTTGGAATGTGATTGGACTGAACCCAATCAGAATCTTCAGTACCTGCAGCCTGTGGTTGACCAGTCCAATAACACGAAGGTAAAGACTGCAGATACATATTCAGCTATGTAACATTTATTATTAGATGGATCAACATTACAGGCAAAGAAAGGACAATTTCAAACAGAACCATCCCTCCCTTGCGGAGATAATTGCCCACATACTGAAAGAAAGCTGGTATCAGGGCCATGCATTTATGTTTCCCGCCTTTGACAATGGTAAGATTAAAGGACTTTTTAGTGTTAAGCATATCAGCCGAGTGGAAGGCACTGGACAGATGATTATGTTTCTTTTGCACATTCACCTGGTGGATTTCTCTGCCAGGTGAATTAGGTTGTCAGCATAAGCCAGATTGCCAATTTGTTGGCCAAGCTAAACGTCGAACTGGAGTCTACAGCACCATGCATTCTCGAAGAATATGAGGTTCTTCTCTAGTAGTAGCGGAAAAAAAAAACCTTTTTAACATTTACATTACACAACGACTCTCTATTAAACATAAATATATGTTCAACTATATAATAATTTATTGTGTACAAACACAGACACAAAGAGAGGTATGGGTGAGTTGGTGTCCCCAATCATGATATATTTCTATGCTATCATGCTAGTGATTATCATGAAGCACTTTTCTATTATATCAAGCTTGCTTAAAGAAATTGATGGATTCACAGGAAATCCCTCCCTCCCTTCATCCTAGCAACTCTGTAAGTCAAAAATAGCCTGCCCCCACCTGGGAGTTGTATTTAAAAACATCTTACAGTAACAGTAACAGAGTTGGAAGGGGTCTTGATGTCATCAGTTTAGATAGGTTGGGCTGCAAGATGGCAAGTGGTCTAAACCGTCATCCTGCGAGATTTATGGCCAGAACATTTTTTTTATTACACTGGTAGCCCATTGCAATAAAAATATACTGCACTGCTTTATGACATAAGGAAGATCATTCTATGTTATGTTGTATTTCACTATTTCAACTGTACCCTCCTATTTAAATGATGCTTAATATTTCTGCCATATGCCAAACAGAATCATCCCTAATCCATGTGATTCCCATAGATTTGTCTATGTCATAATCCATTTACTGTAATCCTGATGGTTTAAAATGCTTTCATAATGGGGATTTCTTGTGTTAGCTGCTTATAGTACTTGAAGTAACACAATAAATTACTTAGAATTAAACACTTTATTTTGTGCATTAGAAAGATAGTGAGCAACCTGAAGTAATTTATTAATTTTCTAAATTTTCTTTAGCCTAGTGGTCTTGAGATGTATTGGATTTCCATAGTTCCTAGTTTCTGAAGTCCAGCTCTTCTGGAAGTTGGAGCAGGTTATTTTAATAAAAGGCTCTCGTAAGGTTGGACATGTTGTCAGGCCAAGCTCATAGAAAATTGTACTAGTATGTTCCAAGCCTTCATTGCTCAGACAGCTTGAAGGAAAACATGCACTCAGGTGTTGCCATTTAAGGATCCTGCCTGAAAAATGTCCTGATTTTTAATTTCACTCTAATCTTTTTTTCTGGAGAATTTAATCTCAGGTGTGGTGATAGTTGTGACATAAACAGTATTCTCCCCCCCCCCCCCAAGAAACTGGCTATATTTTAGATCAGGGGAGTCCAACCTTGGCAACTTTAAGATGTGTGGACTTCAACTCCCAGAATTCCCCAGTCACAAGACTTGACGTCTACACATCTTAAAGTTGCCAAGGTTGGACACCCCTGTTCTACATGGATATTTATATAATATGCAATAAAAATAAAAGATAGTGTAGTAGTTAAATCATTGGAGTGGCACTGCGGAGACCTAGGATTGAGTCCCTTGACAGACATGGATGATCATTGAATAGGAGCCTGAATGGCGCAGCAGACTAATGCTACTGTTAAAGGTAGTATTTAGCTTCCAACTGCCTGCAATTACTGCAAGTTCAATTCTCACCAGGCTCATGGTTGACTCAGCCTTCCATCCTTTCTAAGGTAGGTAAAATGAGGACCCGGTTTGTGGGGACAATAAGCTGACTTTGTATAAAATATACAAAAGTATGAAGGCTATTGCTTAACGCCTGTAAGATGCCCTGAGTCTCCGGAGAAGGGCGGCATATAAATCAAAATAAAATAAAATAAAAAATTGGCTGGCATTGGGTCAGGCCCTGTCTCTCTCAGCCCCAAGCACCCCAGTGTTGTTGTAGAACAGGGGTGTCAAACTCACGTTGTCACGTGACGTATCACGACTTTTTCCCCATTTGCTAAACTGGGGGGGTGGGCGTGGCCAGTGCATGACACATTCAACCCACGGGCTGTGAGTTTGACATCCCTGTTGTAGAAGATGGCTAAATCAGGAGTATGAAAATGCAAGGCATGCCTCTATCAAACACAGAAATAAATGGACCATTTTTCTGATCATGGTGGTGAGGCATGTTTTTACATACTACACATATGCATATGGAAATAGTAGTGCTTGGCTAAACCTGGGTTGAAAGTTAAGCAGGGTTGGCCTTAATTGCTGTAGAGCTTGTACAGAAGACTTCCAGGGAATACGTGGAGTCTAGGTAGACTGGTAAATCAAAACCATCTTGGAAAAAGGCAAGGGCAAATCGCTTCTGTTCTGCTCTATTGCCAAGATGTCAAGCTTGACTTAAAGGCAGCTATATCATTCATATATATGACATCTGCACACACACACACACACACACATACACACACACACACACACACACACACACACACACACACACACACCTTGGAGTTAATTACATTCCATGCCATTGACCAGAAGAAACAGGAAGGCAGGATAAGGGAGCTCTGAAAAAAAAATACGCTCGCCTGGGGAAGTTCTTTGCCTCGTTACACGAGGAAGATACCAAAGTAGGCATTTGTGTCACAGGCCTCTCATCTCAGACAAGGGCATGTGGGAGACTTCTCAGCTTGGCTTCTAACTGTGCTGTAAAAATTTGAGGCAAACATTGGAGGTAAACTGACAAAACTGTGTGTTTTAATGCCCCATACTAGGGAGAAGCCGAGATTCCTTTCCCAGCAACTTAAAATGGGCATTTAGAGACTGGGAGAAAGAAATTCAGTCTATTTCATCTTTGCATATATATCGGTGCTACTGACAAATATAAGAGACCAAGCTGCTGTTGATACGGAGACCGGTATGGAAATTAGTATTGGCATAGGAACGTTTTTCCTATAAAGGGAGAAATGGGTTTATTGGGATTGGACAAGACCCAATTCTGCTTCCTTCACTTCCCTCCTTTGCGTCTCTCCATTTTATAAACAGCACCCTAATAAATTTGAAGGGCTCCAATTGAGAAATAAACAAACGGCTCGATCTACGCTGAAAATAATTCAGCTTGAATGAACCGAGAGTCTACTGATCTCAGTTTTATGAACAAAGGATGCATTCTCCAGCCAAATCTTCCTAAACAATTCTGATATTAAATCATAAAAATACATGTTGAAATAAATCTCAGGGCAATGATCACATTTGCTCGGGTAAGTCCTGAAGTAGGAAACCTATTATAAGGGTGTCTCACACGGTCTATTCGTTCCAGAATTTTTCTTAAAAACTTTACAAAACTTAAGGTGATGATCAGAGTGCTGGTTATAGGTTAGATTAAAAACATACAATGTAAAAATGTATCAAGGGAACAAGAAATCATACACCCTGTAGATCTCTTGTTTTATGGATGGAGAATCTGTTAACTCCACGCAGAATTTAACAGATTCTACAGTGAGGGTGAACGTTTGTTCTCCGAGCTTGTGGGTTGGTTTCCAATTGTTTCCCCTAAACTTCGCTGAAGATATTACCTAGCCTGGTAATGAAATGTTTGGAAACCAACCCACAAGCTCGGAGAATGAACTTTCACCCTCATCTTACACCCGAGCTACAGATATTTGTCATTGTTGCAGATTTTACAGTTTTGGGGGTATTTTAAACCAAAGTAGAACCAAAGAGATCAAAATCCATCAGCATATTAAGTTATCACCTGATCTAAGGGAGTTGGTGATCTTGCATGAGCTCCCAGATCTTCTTCGCTTGAGATTACTAATTGATTCTTTTTTTTTTCAATGGGCAGTTTTATATCATCATCATCATCAATCATCATCATCATCATCATCATCATCATCATCATCATCATCATCATCATCATTCTGAAGTCTCAAACATTAAAGGGAAATAAAGATAAAGCAAATATGCATGGTTTTTGCAAGCTTTAGCTTGGACTGCCTGTGGAGCTCAGCTAGGACTTCAAAGCTAGATGGTAGACTGCCCCCTACAGGTAGTCAGTTAAACAGCCTAATCTTGCAAAGACTCAGCATCCTCCATTTTATAGCACAAGTTTCTAGTTGGAGGTGAATTTTTTTTTACCTCCAGTTCTAGGGGAAAAAATGTAGATTTTCTCATCTTGTTTATTTGCTTCCTCTACTCTTCAGTCTGTAGTCAAGGAAAGTTTTTTTTTTTAAATGGGTAGAGATTGGAGAGGACAGGGGCAGTTTAGCTTTAGCACCTAATTTTTTTGGGGGGAGGGAAGATAAGCATGCCTGTCCCTCCCAGGTTTTTTTTTAATTGAAGAAACATAGCTTTTTGGAGGGGAGAGGGAGGGTGTTTTAAGGAAGAGAAAGGTTTGGAAAGCTGTCTTGAAGCTGTCTTTATGCAATGGTCGGCTACTCAAAGCCTAAAGCCATAGGAGAGCTTTGAAGCCTCTCACTTGCCACTGATGGGGGGCAATTATTGGCACAGAAAGCTGGGAAAGCAGTAGCATTTTAGGGACTCTAAAAATGGCACTTGTTGCCAGGAGTTTGGGGACCAGGCCTAAAAACTATAGGGGTTCAATCTGGGCAGAATGTGGGGGGGATAGACACGCGAGGTTCACTGCATCATCCCTGTAGTCTTGTTGTTAGCACAAATGACTGGGGGGGGGGTCATTTTGTAACTTTTGAAATAGGTTTGTTTGTAATTTTGGTGTGTCAGTCATAATTTTGAACGGTCGTTAAATGGCTTGTCGTTTCTCAAGGACTACCTGTATTAAGGTAACAACTGCAGTGATTCACTTAACACAAGGGTGTCAAACTTGTGGCCCGAGGGTCAGATGCATCGTGCTGGCCATGCCCACCCCCGTTTTAGTGAAGGGGAAAAAAGAGTCGTGATACATCACTTGACGACAATGTGACGACGCGAATTTGACACTCCTGACTTAACAACTGTGGCAAGAAAGGTCATCCTATGGGGCAAAACTTGACAACAGTCTTGTTTAGCAATGGAAATTTTGGGCTCAATTGTGGTTGTAAGTCGAGGACCACCAATAGTCTATAGGGGCTTCTGGCATTTTTTTTTTGACAGGGGGCTGCCTTTGATATTTTTTTGGGGGAAACAAAGAGCTCAGGGCTCATGGTGCTGACAGAAAAACATGTAGTTGTGTTTGCTGTTTTGCTTGAGGAGTTCCTTAAATTATCTAGTACGTGCGCATTTTCTTTCGTATTATAGTTATCCAGAAAGATAAGTATTCTCAGGTTCCAGTTAAAGGAAGAAAGAAAGATTTGCCAAAAAATACAGAACATTCTGTGTATTGTTGTTTCTTCCCTGATTAAGGGCTTTACATCTTGATACTTGCATGTGGTTCACTGCCTCTTCTAAATGGCTACTAGCTTTGTTTTCTTATATCCCTTAACAGGAAATTGAGTTTTAACTTCCCATCTAAATGTTGTATAGGAAAAGTAGGATGCTGTCTCAAAAGCATGACTAGGCTTTCTGAGTTTTAGTAGATCATTTGTTGGATGTGGATCTTTTGGCTTCAAGTGCCATTTCACCTCAACTTTCAGAGGAATTGAGATCTCAGTATTCTTCATTAGCCTAAGTAGTAGCTATGCTAGCTAGGGACCATAAGAGTTGCAAATTCAGCGTCTCTAAAAGAGTACCAGATTGGAGAAAGATGAGTTAGGGATGTTTTCATGAAGACTTCTATCTCAGGCTAGGAATAGCTTCACAATGTCACCTACTCAATTTATTACCTCAAATCCTATCCTTCACACACAGAGACACACAAACACATTTTCATTCCGTGGCTATTTGTTCTTCATTTAAATCCTGCCTGAGTGTCTTATTGAGTGTCTTGAATTATGCACACTGTCCCCACCCTAACATGCCCTCTGTCATTCTTACATGGCTTTGGAAATTTTGGTCATGTGTAAATTTTGCATTGATCAAGATATGTAGATCATATAATCAGAATGAGCTCGGGCAAGGTCAGATTTGAAGCCGGCCTAGTCCTTGGAGAAATGCTCCATATGAAGGCTGGTTTTCATATGAAGTGACCCATTTGCCTCTCCTGCCTTTGTGAAGATGATCCATTTTAGGAAGCTGAAAGCTTATTTTCTCCAATTCTCTGTTTCCCTGTAGTTTAGTATGAAGTGGGTTTTAGGGAATAAAGTTTAAAGCATAGTTTCAGGCCAGAAAGAAAAACATGACTTTCATTCTAAGTAAAGAGGATGTAATAGGTTATTTTCTCCTATCAAGATCAGATTCCTCTCTAGTGTGTCAAGCCTGGAGATTGTTGTTTGCTTTTCAGAGCTGCTACATTTGGGCTTGATATGGCAAAGGGCATGTTTTCTGAGTAAAGAACATTTTTAGCCTTGGTCAACCTTTTCACGGAAAAGAGGTAACAAACATGAAAATTACAGTGAACTCTCAAGGACTCTACCTACAGTGTTTGTTACCTAATTATTTGTAATAACCATTAGCATTTATAAAGCACTTTCAAGTGTACAAAGCACTCCATGTATTGCAATCCTTTACAACAATTAAACTAAGTAATCTCTATTATTTTCCTTGTTGCAAAATCATTGTTTATTTAAAATAATTTTATTTACAATCATTTTAGCCCAGTTAAACTCAAACTCAGCCCATGTAGTCAGTTTGTGGCTGACTGTGTCAGGTGAATCTACAACATTTGTTTAATTCATTAATCCATATTTAAATTAATCCTGAGTAAGTATGACATATAATTACAGGCAAAGAAAAACTTGCCTAAGGCCTCTTTGGCTGTGAAAGATAATATTTCAAAAGATTTCTTGATTTGCAACTCAATCTCTTAGTTTAATTATCAGTACTAAATATTGCACACTGGTTTTTAGAATATAGCAAATGTTAGCCACATATTACACAGCTTCTTCACTATTGTGGGAAATTCTATACTGGTAACCCTTTTACAAGAATAAAGATAATTTTGAAATTTCACAGGCTATCTTCACATTCCATGCTATGTTAGGCATGCAATATCTGGGTTGCAAAAAACTGGTTGACTACTAGATGGCAACAAAGTTAACAAATTTGCTGCCATCTAGTGATTGTCTATATTTTTGTAGCCCCATGTATGGTATACAAAATCACTGCCACTTTGAGTTTATGAATATCAAAATTACCCCAAATTCAGAATTGTAGAAATGCTGAATTAGATGACACAGTAGGACGAAGACTTTAATTTTAAAAAATCATGCCTGATTGAAGATGAGTAAAATAGCACTACATGCAGCAATTAATATTCTAAGTAAACAAAGCAGCTTGGAAGATGATTTCATAGAGACAAATGACAAAGCTTAAAATTTTTAAATACTGGCTGCTTTCCTACTTCAAATTATCTTGGATTGTCCTTTTATGAACCTGTCATACTTAAACAAACAAACAAACACACAAATGTGGGGCTAACTCTTATTTAGACTTCAGAATACTTTATTCATGTTAATATAGCATGAAAGAAAGGAAAGGCATTCAGGGTTCAAGGTCTCCCATGGAGATAGATGTCTTGATATTTTTGAAGATCTCCCTTTCACATTTATTGCATATGAGTAGACAAATCCAAATAACATGAGTTAAGAACATGAATTAGTATGTTGTGAGGGAAAACAACATCTTTCCCCTTCCCTTTTGAATAGGATAAGATTGTAACAATGGTTGTTTCTTGACAGTTCAGGGCAGATCAATTATTCCATGATGTTCTTGGGGGATCATCTCAAATTCTGTAGAAGGGATTGTGAAGGGATTGGGATTGTAGAAATAAATGATGATGATGATGATGATGATGTCATGGAATTATAATCTGCCAGCTTCTTCAACCCCTCTCCATGCCCTAGCAGTTTTGGCTTTGCCTCATATAGACAATTTGCAGATGCCTGTTCAGAAGTAATCTTAGCATTTCAGCCCTACCCAGGCACACATAATTTTACTTATAAAGTCCTTCATCAGGAAGCTCCTTTAGACATAAGGAACTCTCATTCCAATGATGGATCACCTGTTACTTCTCCCTACTGAAAAGCTGTCTTTCCAGATTGAGTTGAGCTTTCCATCAAACTGACTCTCAAGTGCTGTCAGCTTTGGCTTTACTGTCTAGGGATGAGCAGGTGTAACTATACCTCTCATTGACTTGGCCTAGGAAACCCTAATGGTGCTTTCACCCGGCTTTTCAGTCCTTTGAGCAGAGATCTGTATGAGATAGAAAAGCCATTCTCCCCATGTGTTGCCTGCTAATGGGAGGAGGAACCTTGTGAAATTGTCAGCCCTGAAGTATATTGGACCAGAAAAATCACCTCTGGCACCATTAGAAAGTCCTTGACATGCAGTGTTACAACACTGATAAAAACTGATCCAGGAAAGTGTGGGAAAGTCTGGCAGATTGATTAGGCCTGGCCTCCTCTCTCTACCTCCCCTACACATGGTCACCCAGGAATGCTGCTTTGTTGTTTGCACTGTGTGGTTAAAGTCCTTGTGAAGAATGAGTGGCATTCCACAGGGCCCTCACAGAGATGATAAATGAGTGTTGTGTTTGTATGCAAGAGGGAGAATGATTTAAGATGAGGAAGATTTGATAAGATGGCTGTACTTCTTTTTAGTAATTATGCTTGGCTTAACTTTCCAGCTGAGCAAAAGAAGTAAATTGAAGGGGAAAAATCTGGCACATGAGAGACAATCTCTTTGAAATACACCTGTATTAAATTAAACATACATTTGATGATTCCGGATAACCTTCTATTCATTTCATTCTTTTTGCCATAAACCATCACAATGAATTTAGCATGAAAATAGTTCTGGCATGATTCCCCACTCCAGTTATCGTTGTATAAGGTTCTGTTAATTCTGCAAAAGATGCATGCAAGTTCTTCATTAATTAAAACCAAGTTTTGTAATCCAAGAACATTAGGTCAGCAATTTAAAACTACATTGAACTAGTAATTATTAATCACATTTCAAAATTCACATTTTAAAGAAATGTAAAACGTTTAAATTGGGCAGAAGAAAAGTATCAGTTTGTTGCAATAAGATATCTCCTTTGTCTTTAAAGATCTAACAAATGTCAGCATGGTTTAGTGGAAAGAGTGCCAAGCTTGTTTTTTCCCCCATGAGTCTCTGCTTTCCATATAGCTGGGCAATTGAAGGCAATGATCACATTATCTAATTGCCCAATTTCACCTAAATAGAGTTTCAGTGGGCTGTTCTGGCCATTTAAGATTACCTGAAACTTACAGGAATAGGCATGTTTATTTTGTGAATCAGACATGCCTTTAATATGATAGCTAATTCAAATATAGATCCAACCACTGATGTAGAAGAGAATATTGTTGAGTTCTATAATCAATTTTAGATTGAAATTAACCGAGCATGCAACCAAGTTGTGTTGATTATGGTTGAAAAAGAGAATGCCAATATAGGTTGCTGCCAATCAAATAATTACTTCATTACTAATATTTTCTTCAGATAATCAAAATGACACCTGTGTAGATCAACATCACCAGACTGAGCACACAAAAATCAAACTGACTGTATCATTAATACAAGGAAGTAAAGACCTCTGTTATAATAGGGGATAATAGATCATGAACTATTCATGGTCAAGTTCCAGGTTAAGCTAAAGAAGAAGAACAAATAAAGCAGTTACCGAACTATAATTTGGAGCATATACCCATCATTTTCAAGGAGAACATCAGGAATTATTTTAAAATGCTGAACCTCATTGATGGGGAACCAGAGGAACTACAAGTAAAGAAGTTGTTAAGGACAAATGTGAAAGGAGAAACATAAGAAACCAAACTGGATGTCAGAACAGATGGTGAAACCTGCCAAGAAAAGAGGAGAAGCCAAAGCCAAAAAAGACAAAATCTGTGGAAGGAATATCAGAGATGTAAGAGGAGCAATTATTACAATGACATCTGTAAAGACATTAAAGATGGAAACAATATGAAAAAAAATGAAGTCTTCCAAAATATCTCCAAAGTCAGAAGAAAGTTCCAACTCAAATTTGTATGTTAAAGGTGGCCAATGATCAGATAGTAATCAATTTGAAGAAGATCAAAGATGGAAGGAGTATATAGAAATTCTCTACTGTCATATCAACACCCAAAACACTTTAAAAAACTCTACTTGAAAGAGCCCGATACTAGAAGGACAAGAAGCCATACTCTGGATGGAACATCTTGAAACTGACAGGCTCCAAGTCAGCAAATGAGTGAAAGAAAGCTATATGTTTCTTCAACCCATATGTTGATTAAGGGAAGCTGGATCAGAATCTGAGCATGATTTTAAAATTGGATCAATAAATACCAATAATTTTCTGTATGCTGATAACACTATCTTATCAATGACTATGTGAACAATCTGCAACCTCTTGCAATGCAAGTCAAGGAACACAGTGAAGAAATAGGACTACCATAAAAGCAGCCAGCTTTTATAAGTTGCTATAAAAGACATCAAAGTGACAGCTTCTTTATTTTAGAATTTACTTTCACTACTAAAAGAACCAGTACTGTAATAGAAAATGCAATAGAAACGAGCATCTGGTAGGGTAGCAATGGAAACCTTGTATAAGCTATTCAGTGCCATGACACATCTATATCTACAAAGATTAGCATTGTGCAGAAAATTATTTTTCTTATAGATTTGAAAGTTGGACTTTGGAGAAGCAGGAGCATAGGAAAGGTATTGATTCTTTGGAGCTTTGGACTCTTTGGAGACGACTCTAGAGCAGGGGTATCAAATTCAATTTCATTGAGAGCCGCATCAGTGTTGTGTTTGACTTTGGGGGGCTGTGGTGTGTGTGGCCGTGGTGGGCATGGCCAGGGTGGGCATGGCCAGCTCAACGTCACTCGTGTTGGGGGCACCTGTGGTGGCCTGAGTGCTCTGCCAGTGAAAATGGGCTCCTGAGATCCGTTTTTGGCTGTGACAGCCTTCTGCAAACCACTGCCATCAAAAACGGAGCTGGGGAGTATTGCCTGCGGCCCTCATAAACTCTGTTTTCGGTTGCGATGGCCTCCTGCAACTCTCTGCCAGTGAAAACAGAGCTCCATTTTTGCTGACAGAGGCATCATGAGCCGGTCCTTTGCTGTTTCCAGATCTAAGCATCCCACGGGCCAGGTATACCCCACGGGCCTTGAGTTTAACACCCCTGCTCTAGAGAGCACTATGGCAGCATGGAAAACAAACAAACAGAACATATCAATTCAGAGTTCTTACTTGAGACACAAATAACAAGCACAAACTGTTACATTTTGGGAAAGTTTTGCAAAATCCAGCCCTGCTGGATTTTAGTCTATAATGCTAAGAAAAATGGAAGGAAAGAGAAGAAGGGAACAACCAAGAGCAAGGTGGATAAACTTGACTGCAACAATAATGAATATACCATTGAGAGACTTAAGAGGCAAGTTGAGGGCAGATCATCCTGGAGAAAATCCCAAATTCATATACACAATATGTGTGCATGTCAGTGGTGGGTTTCAAAATATTTTACTACTGGTTCTGTGGGTGTGGCTTGGTGGGTGTGGCATGGCTTGGTGGCATGGTTTGGTGGGCATGGCAGGTAAAATCTCCATTTCCACCCCACTCCAGGGGAAGGATACTGTAAAATCTCCATTCCCTCCCCAATCTAGGGGAAGGTTACTGCAAAATCCCCATTTCCTCCCAATCAACTGGGACTTGGGAGGCAGAGAATAGATGGGGGCGGGGCCAGTCAGAATTTTTACTACCGGTTCTCCGAACTACTCAAAATTTCCTCTACCGGTTCTCCAGAACTGGTCAGAACCTGCTGAAACCCACCTCTGGTTCTTATACTAAAGAACACTTAGGAAACACTGTTCTCACAGCTATTTCAGTCTTTATACCTAAATTGGTTTAAAGCAGTGTGAAATCCAAACTGGTTTGCTACTGGTTCGCTGGCTGCGCCTGCACGCTGCGTGACCAACGTGTGCTGCATGCATATGTGCAGTGCACACCAAGGGCACGCTCTGCATGTGTGCATGCATGCGCAGTACGTGCCAAAAGGAGGCTTGGGAAGGTAAGCAGAAGTGAGGGTGGAGATCAGCTGTGGTGCACGATTTAGCTTTGCTAGAAAGCAGGATTTCCTACTTTCTAGAAAAGCTAAACTGCTCTGCACAGCTGATCCCCCCCATTCTACTTACCTTCCCAAGCCTCCTTTTGGTGCGTGCTGCGCACGCGCCCATGCACAGTACACATCAAAAGGAGGCTTGGGAAGGTAAGTAGAACAGCAAGGGGGGGGCTCAACTGTGACACATGATTTAGCTTTGCTAGGAAGCAGGATTTCCTGTTTTCTAGGAAAGCTAAACCCTGCTGCACATCTGATCATCGGAAATACCGGTTTGGAGGAACCAGTAGCTTTTTTTAACTACCGGTTCACCCGAACCGGTAGCTTTTTAAACTGCTGGTTCAACCAAATCAGTAGCTAATTACCGGTTCACCTGAACCAGTAGTTTTTTTTTTTTTTTTACTACTGGTTTGCCAGAACTGGTAGTTTTTATCACTACCGGCTCGCCCGAACCGGAGCAAGCCGGTAGCATTCACCCCTGATTAAAAGCCATTATGAACCTAAGATTTGCTATATGATCTGGTAGGCACAAGAGGCACAATTTTCTCTATGCTTCTCCAATGCTGGGATATGGCAGTAATGAAGCCATTCATTTGGTACAGCTACAGCCAATTTTTAAAATGGTGATCCAGCACTGAAATGGGTGTTTATGAGAATAAGCTCCAAGTCCTTAAGCAAAAGATCAGTTTCTTACTCTCCTTTTGATCCATGGGATTTGGGCAACAAGGAGAAATACAAATGCCTCCCTATTACAACAGACGTGTTTGTTGGGGATTAGCACAACTATTATTTGTATAGTATCGTGTAGTAAAGGGATGTGGTGGCTCAGTGGCTAAGACGCTGAGCTTGTTGATCAGAAGTTTGGCAGTTCAGTGGTTCGAATCCATAGCGCCGTGTAATGGAGTGAGCTCCCATTACTAGTCCCAGCTTCTGCCAACCTAGCAGTTCAAAAGCACGTAAAAATGCAAGTAGAAAAATAGGGACAACTTTGGTGGGAAGGTAACAGTGCTCCATGCACCTTCGGCGTTCAGTCATGTCAGCCACATGACCACAGAGATGTCTTCGAATGGTGCTGGCTCTTTGGCTTAGAAATGGAGATGATACCGCCCCTAGAGCCGAAAACGACTAGCACGCATGTGTGGGGGAACCTTTACCTTTATCTTGTAGTAAATTTGGCAAATTGAAAAGGATATGGGGGAGGGTGAGAAAATTGATAAATGTTCTATCATATACAAATGTTTTAGTTAGGGTACGTTTATCTTTGTGAGCTGGAGATAAATTATTGTAAAGACCTCAGAACAGGATGGGAATTGGAGAGTTAAAACATTCCCACTTCACTTGCATCAACAGCCTTGATGCAGCTCCTTGATTATATATTTCCCCAATATAGTGAAGAGTGTTTGGGCTGCTTGAGGTACTATTGACACTTGTTTAACTCTAGGTAAAATTTAAACAACACTTATCACAACTATGACACCTCTGGAAGGCCACACTGGTTTAATAGTTTGTTTCAAATCACCTCCTGCTTTGAATTTTGCTTCTGTCTATCTATCTAGACCTTGAAGAAGAAAAGGGAACAGGGAAAGCTTTATCTGGATTAGCTGATATTTTGCGGTAACAAGCCAGTTTCTCTGAGTGTATTTACTGGTACTACCTTCACTTTCTACAGGTATTTAATCTCAATTTCACTCCCCAATCACTCCAAAGCAGTTGGAAACTTCCATTATCTTTATGGTTGCTAGGCTCAAAATGTAGGGAACATGCTGAAATCACCATAACAAAATTTGTTAATTAAAAAAAAAAAACTTTGAAATCCCTGATCAAGAGGCAAAGCAATCTAGATACAAAATTGGCTAGGTTAGAGTGCACTCCTTCCACTTCTTAATCTTGTGTGGAATTCAGGTTTCTTGGATCCCAGCGTAAAGAAAAAAACCCTCAAATATTAGAGAAATAAACTTATTCCTATGTGCTTCAGCAGCAAAGCAAGATTAAATGATCTCCCTTTGCAAATCACCTCCTTTCATTTAAAGAGCCACTGTAGCTGGAGGGAATAAGACTGCTAGGTTGTACTCTGAGCAAATATTTAAGGCATATTTGTCTTTAACTTGCCTGAAGTCAATGAGATGCAATTTGCTTAATTCAGGGGTAGGTAGCATACATAAATCACCACACAAAATTGTTGGCAGAGGCCTACGAATAAACCTTTCAAGCTTCCCAAATGGCATGATGCCATCTTTGAACCGTATGTGTTTATTCAGTGAGTGATATATAATATAGACACAGCATCAGTGTGTTTTCCTGTTATAAACTCTCACTAAATAGTGTTGAACTAATTGAATTTTATGCCTCGGCTAGTATGATGATAATAAAAAGGGTAATGGAATATAACTGCAGCACCTTGAAAGCTGGTGTTATGGTGGCTCAGAAATTAAAAGGAGCTTTAGATACGGTAGCCCTTTTATCTGACATCTGATAAGCAGAGATAGCCACTCTATTAAAAGTTTGCCATATTTGTCAGTGGAGGGAATAATATCCTGTATTTATACACTGGAATAAACTTAGCACCTAGGTTGTGTGCTTTTGATTTAAATTAGGTTAAAAAAAACAGTGAAGAATCTAAACAGCAGGCACTCCAACACATAGGGAGGACTGGTGAAGGATGAGAGTGAACCAATAGAGTCAGATCATTTTAGTGAGAAAGTAAGAAAGCAGTAGCAGCTCTCCTTCTCTGTTGTATCTTATTATAGAACATATATCAATACAAATACTTTATAACAAATGTCTTATAAACGTTTATAAGATCATTATAAACAAATGATCTTTGAGGGTGATCATTTTATTTATTCTTTTTTCCACTAATGCTTTGCTGGCTGGGGAATTCTGGGAGTTGAACTCCACACCTCTTCAAGTTGTCATGGTTGAGTAACACTTCTCTGGAGAGTTTTGAAGAGACGTTAAGGGTTTCAAGGATTATTTCTGATTTTTTCTCAGACTTAAACAGTGTTTATCAACTTTGCCAACTTAAAGAGGCGTGGCCTTCAGTTCCCAGAATTCCCCAGCCATTATATCCACAATTGAAGCCCACACATCATAAATTTGCCAAAGTGAAAATTAAGGTTGCATTTTAGCTAAAGGTCTCAAGCTATTTTACTTACCAGCTGAAACCTACGTGGCCAGGAATAAGCACCCCTAAATTCAAGTGGAACTTAGCTATATTATAAGTTTCAGTTCTAAAAAATCATACCCTTCAAATACATTTCAAAACTAATTTTTATTTTACACAAATTGCATATAACCTATGTTTATTAAATCTGAACTTTAAAAAAGCTAATATTAATCTTTCAGGTCACAGTTTGTCTAGCTGGATTCCAGTGTCTTTTGTACATTCTCAATAATGTCTGGAAAACATGCTTGAATTCTTATTGATGATTTGCATATAAGTAAAGTTACTTGATCTTCTACGTAGATCAAAATAGTCTAATTACTGCAATACATACTTGCTTGAAAATGCAGTTCAAAGGACATCTTTGTGCCATTTTCAGAATCAAGGGACTTACATTTTCAAAGAATATAATTCTGTGAATAGGATGTATAGTTTTGTACCATGGTTTTCATACCCTTAACCGGTGGAATTTCATTAAGATTGGAAGGTCAACTTGATATATACTGGCATTGCAGGTAACATAGGAGATCCTATCTTTTATAATAACTCCTGATCATGCAGAATGCAGAGGGAAAAGAGGGTGGCCTTGAAGGGCAGTACGAAAATCCACTACTAAAAAAGCAATGATCAGATAAGCATGGATTAAGTCCATTCCAAGAAACTATTTTTTAAAAAATGCCTCAGATAGGCTCCCTAATTCACATAAAGATAAAATGAGGGAGGGAGGAAGGAAACATATAACAAAATGCAATATTTTGTTATTATAGCTATTCTAATAAAAGTGTTTAAGATCTATACAGAATTTGTTTCTTAGTCTGATTTCCCCTATAGGGTTGAAAGAGAGGTAGCTGCTTATGTGTATCCAGTCAGTAGGTGTGTAGATTTTATTGCAGTTTTTTCAATGAATCAATGGCAATCAGAAGCATAGGCAATGATTTATCAAAAATTTCACAGAAAAAATCAGATTAAAAAAATTAATTATCTGATCATTTATTCATTTATGTATTATGAAATCTAGGAAGAAGTGTTAAAAATGCTACATAACAAATATCTCTAAAAAGAAATAATCCTTACCCGCTATGTGATAAAGTGAGATGTTTGAACTAGAGTAATTTGAATTTTGGAATTGAAATTAATTATTATTTTTTTTAAATAGGGAAACTTTTAGTGTGAATGACTAGAGTTATATACATTATATTTAGAACTTTTTCCTAATTGTGAATGGTAGAATACCATTACACTAGAACAATTTTTCTGCAAGGATTTAAATACCATTTTCTAAATTTGTTCACTTACTTTTGAATAAGTTTAAAAGGTGGGTTCAGCCAAAATATTTTGGTTTGTCTTTTTTTAAGGCTTCAATCTGGGAATTTATAAGGCAGTTACTTTGCTGATCAATAGCATTCAAAACAGATCGTACCTGAAAGCCTCAAAAAAGAAACCTATTTTTAAAAGCCATTAATGAGATAGCTATAAATGCTTTGAAAATATGTTTTAGCTTCCCTCAGTAAAAGTGCTGGTGCAAGAGAGTGCGAAGTCTTTGTGCAGAAGAAGTTGTTGATGCCAAAAAGATTTTAATAACGCTGAAGTGTAATTAACAAGTGTGGTTCTTTGTCATCATATATTGTCCCCTCCTTGGATAGCTCTAATTATGTTTTGTGCCTTCTCTTTCAACTCATGTTATCTTCTCTTCTGATCCCTTTTGGATGGAGGGAGGATCAGAAGTTCTCTGAAGGCTCTTTGTTTTCCTCACTCAGGTATTAAATTGATGGCACAACAATCTTGCAGGCTATTTGGCTCGCTTTCCTGGTCTATCTAAATGTAGGCCTTGTATTACCTCCTGCTCTCCCCCCTCCCTCCCTCCCCCTCTGCTCACCGTTCTTCCACCCAGTGTAAATCTTATGCTGGGCACCCAAAGAATGGGCTGGAGGAATGTGCTAGAACAGAGGCAAATTGTTCAAACTGTGCGAAGATGGAAAAAAGAAAAGAGGAAGGGAGGCGGATCAAGGGGACAGCTGGGAAAAGAAGAAAAGCATCCCTTGTCAGTTGAGGGCCTTTGGAGATATGAGAAGAATAGCAAAGTTCATGCTTTAAAAAAAAAAAAACTGGGTGGGGGTGGAGGGAACCTCCTTCCAACAGGAGCATAGCTTTGCCTGCACAGTGGCCTGCTCAGAAAGGTGACATTTGAGAGAACAATTGCCGGGCTGTTCCTCCATGTCTGCTGCTATGAAAGAGGCTTAAGAAAAGGTGTCCTTGGACTAGTGTTAATAGTCATCTTCATCATTCCTTCCTTCATGTGCTTTCTAGCAAACACGGCCTTATGAAATAGGGGCACCCGGCTCATAAACAAAGCACTATAAAAGATAGATGGTGGGACTCACCAAACTCATTTCCCTGCTGCTAGCAGTGCAGCAACAGCCTGCTGACCCCAAAGTAGCTGCTTACTTTCCTCAGATCCCAACCTGTTTGGGCTTGATGAACTCACCCTTCCACCATTTTCAGGATTAGGGCTTTGTGAAGCCCAAGGGGTTTTTTTCTTCTTCTCTTTTTGTTAGAAAAGTAGTTGATCGAATGGGCAGAGGAAGTTTAGTAAGGATTATGTCAGTTTGCTTCGGAATAAGGTTTTCTTTTTTCTTTTAAAATTGCATTGTTTTAGCATCCATCTTGCAAGAGCTGGCAATGTCATCCCAGGCCTGTGGAAAGTGTGTGTTGATGTATTGGCCAAGCAAGTTGTAGCAAAGGCCTACCTGGCGCCATGTAGGTTGCGTGGACCACAGTTTGCCTTTAGGAAAAGTTTGTCTATGAAAAGAAGAAGCCAAGTTGATCTTATCCCAAGAATGGATAAGATTCCTGCCTCTAGAAAAATGAATTCAATGAGCCATATTTCACTCCACTGAAAAGGCTGGAAATCAGAAACCATGGTCTGCATTCTTCTTTAAAGAACTCAGCATGTTGGTGAAAAACAATGCAGGTTTGCTTTGTTCTGGGCATCTGAAAAAACATCTCTTATCTTTTCTTCAGATCCACACTTATGCTGACATTAATGTACTTAAAGGTAAGAAGAAACAAAGGCTTAACAGCAAACACAGGACTGCTCTTTTGTCTTTGCATCTGAAGAGTTTTGCTTTAAATGAGTTTTTGAATTAAACTTCTGAAATAGCCCTTTGCCTAGTCAAATTATTCTTGGATTCTGTTGAATGAACATTACAGAGAGTATTGTGTATAATTTGTGGCTGGTATCTCTCTTGCCACTTTTTAATTGATGTCTTTTGACTTCTATGAAGTGAACAAGTCAAAGGTACCTTAATGCTTAATACCGTATAGAAAAGTTGGTTGTTATGAATTTTAGACATTGAATAGCTTTCTATCTGCAAATGTGTCTCTGTATGTGTACTTCTGTGAATAAGATGATTAAAAACTGAAAGGATAGAAAATGCAGCTTCTTCTCTCCCACTCCCCAATCTGTCTGTCTGTCTGTCTCTCTATATATATTTACTAGGTAAATATATTAGTTATATTAACTAATATAATATTAACTATATATTAGTTAAAATGTTTGGTGGGAATTCTAACAAAGTTTTCCCCTAACTTCCAACTTGCTTAGTTAATTATAAATTTCCACTAAGTTCAGCAAATCTGAGTCTATCTTTTGATGTCCTTTGGAGAATATGGGGAATAGCCAAATACCTTTGGATGGTTTTGAGATTGAATCCTTTGTTCCAAAGCTGTTGACTGTGTTATATTGCATAATCTACTTCTACCCACATTGTTTATTACTGAATGTCTTGCAAGTACTTGAACATGCAAACTGGATATTTGCCATTATTTTTTATTTCTAATTGAATTCCATTATCCTGTATTTCTTTCAAAGCAATCTTTTTTTTTATTCATTGGATTGCTTCAGATGTTGCATAACATTTTAAGAATCAGAAATTGTATTCCAGAGTCCAGCTATTCAAGGCTAAAGGGTTCCCTCTCCTCTCTTCTTTTTAGGATTGAGGCCCATAGAACAACAAAAGTGCAGAAGTGAAGCTCACCAAGGTCATTAGTGAATTGTCTAGTTTTAGGTTAGGGGGTATCATGCCACAAAGGATTTTTAATGCCTTAATATAATGAACTTGATTTATCTGCAACTTAAAAAGAACTACTTGCTTGTCTTAGCTACCGTATGTTAGGTGTTCTATCTGATGATATTTTGCAGTGTAACAAAAAGAGTATGAAGCTAAATAACCAGGCTTTCTCAAATTGTTATTCCAGATTACTTTTCAATTACATGCATGGAATTATGACTCAGGTTAGCAATTTTGCCATCTTTAGATTGGAAACAAAAAAAGTATTTGTTTTAAATACTTTTGTATTGAAAAGTAATCTGGAATAACAATTTGAGGAAGCCTGGTTATTTATCTTAATACTCTTTTTGTTACACTGCAAAATATCATCAGATAGAACACCTAACAACTAAGACAAGCAAGTATTTTTTTTAAGTTGCAGATAAGTCAAGTTCATTATATTAAGGCATTAAATTTCCTATGTGGCATGATACCCCCTAACCTAAAATCAGACAATTCACTAATGACCTTGGTGAGCTTCACTTCTGTCACTTTTGTTGTTCTATGGGCCTTAATCCTAAAAAGAAGAGGGGAGTTAGGAAATAAAGAGGAAAATGTCCTCTTTCCTTTATTTATATTGACACTCATCCGTTTTTGTAAAATCAATCAGAAGTCTTGTAAACAATGTCCACTTTTTAACTATGATTTATAATAAGATTTAATGAATAAATATATTCTAATTTCTGAGTTTCCTAGACCATTGTTCACTGCTTTAAGATCTTCATATAGAAGTCATACTATCTGATCTTTACTGTCGTTTGCAGAAGAGGAAAGAAATGAAAGTATATGAACAATGCACCATTATTTTAAATCCTTAGCAATTGCTTTTTGCAAAATGCCAGGGTCTGGAGAAATCAAGAATGGGCAAAAACTAGTTCATTAACAAAGGTTTCATTAACCACACAGAAACTTACGTGGCAGTTGGGTTTGCTTGAGGGGATGAATAGCAATGGTGGTATTTGAAAGCTGAATGGATTGTAGTTACAGATGTTGCCAAGAATTCTAATAATGTTTCCCATGCTGTGTTTGTTTGTTTTATGTGATAATGGAAGGACTATGAATTTGAGTTCTATTATAAGTCATTTCAAAAAGTATCCATAAATGAAAGAGATTGAGCTAGGTCATTACAAATGGATTTCACTGGATTGAGATAGAAGATAGACAGCTTCATATTGCATGCTAGAGCTTTGCTTAGTGTAGCAATTCATATGTTTTATCTTACAATTCTTATAGTCCCTGTTCATTTACATGTTGGCTGGGGCTCATAAGAACTGTCATTCAAAACATCTGGAAGGATCCAGATGAGGAAAAGCTGATATGGAACAATGGTTTGTAAACCACAGTGAGCCTTGAACTGCACCATTCCACTTCTCTCTTCTTTCTAAAAAGCTCAAGAGTGGACCATGGAAACATTTATTTAGGCTGTTAGTCATCTTAGATTTCCTCTGTTGTAACAATCCAAATTATGGTTAATACTAATCACAGCCTGAGATGTTTTAATATGAAATTACTTTAAAAATAACTGCTAATAACTTGTTTGTACCATGGCAATATTTAAAAAGGTTTGCAGACATATTTGCTTCTCTTGAGGGGTTAAATTCTGCCTGGTTTCTGAATACATGGAAGGCATTTTATACAATAGCATATAAATGTCTCTTCTTTTCCAGGTTAGTTATGATTTTCATTTCATTTTTAAAAAGACAACATTTAAAGTTTCAAGGCACAGAACTGATTTTATTTGCTAACAGTTTGGTATGGGTACTAGTAAGATAACAATTTACATTTATAGAATGGATTACATATATATATCCCAATGCATCTGGATGATACAGTATTTACCTCAGTTAATAAGTTAACTGATAATGTACAATATCTACACATAAGAAAATAAATGGCTGTTTTCCAATATGACGAGAAGAAAATTAAGTAAAAACTTAATTTAAAGAACTTACCTATCTAGATTTTTACATTCAACAGCCTTTTCCATTCAGAAAAATCAGACTCAAGAAAAAGGCGGAGCTAAGAGAATGTGAGCCAAAGATTTGCTATCTCATAAGTCATTTAGTCATGTGTATCTAACCATGCAACACATTTTTTGCCTGCCATATTCCCATGGAGTGCCTTCATCTTGTTCCCAGCCCGTGACTAAGACTCATTATTTCACACACGCCTTATTCTAACACTGTCCATATAGCAAATAATCAGTCATTCAAATTCTTCTTGAATGATATCTTTATAAAGCAGAGAAAGTAACTTTGCTATTTCAAAGCTAAATCCTAGTAAAATTGAGCCTACTCCTAGAAACAAGGATGTGATACTACATCCTTGGAACATTTACTTATGGTTTTTTCTCATGACTGAACTATAAGTGATAAAATTGTGTATTTTTGTATGGCTAAGGCTCATTATAGGGATACAAAATATTATTTTTTTGTTTTAGCTTTAATATAGACTAATGAGACTCCATGTGAACAAAAGACACACCAGTCTGAAAGCAGACTTACTTTCCTTGATCTGAGGAATCAGATTCTCTCCTGGTTACAGAAAAGGCTCAGATACTTAATTATAAATTCATGCTGTGAATCTGGATGTATGTCCCTGGCAGCATCCAGTTGTGGAAGAAGAAGGATTGCTATCAAGCTTTAGAACATAAATTTAAGTCTTTCTAGTTGTTGTCTAGGTCCACTAATCTGTATTATTCATGCAATTTATAGGCTCCAAGCTGGATTCTAGTGCTATAATTTTGGGGCCCTCAACATATTACCCTGTGTAGCCAAATGTTAACCAATTTAGTTAAAAGTTAATCTATTAAATGGATGAATTCCGTTCGGTTCCATTGGTTGTCTCTATATTTTTCTTAAAAATCACAGAGTTGTTGGAGAAAGGATATTGTCTTTGATGGTCAGTGGAGGGCTTAACTCAGATAGTTTTGTTCATTTGTGAAGCAAGCTTCCTCTACTCCAGCAGAGAATGTGTGTCTGTGGGAGAGCGTGCAAGAGGAGAGAACTACTGCATGATTGAAATGGAGCATGCATGGAAAGAGCTGGTAGGTGACAGTCTGAGCTAACTGAGTTCCTTTTTTCTGCTCTCTTTAGATTAGATTTTACTCAGCAGGGTGAATTGTTAATTAGAGCTGCCCACGTCTGCAGCTGCAGGCCTGTCCTTCAGACCCCTGCACTGCCTTCTAAAATTTCACGAGGGAAGTTGTCATACCTTATTTCCTGAGCTCTAATATCAGAGTAGTGAGCTCTTATTTCAGGGGGAGGAAGAGACATGTAATTTAATGATCATTATTAGATTCTGGGTAAAGAAGAGGGCATATTGGAGAGATCTTCTATTCGAGCTTTGACTTTTCCAGTGGCCCTGAAGAACATCTGATAGCTCCATCGATAAGAAGACCAGCTTGCAAAACTAAATGATGCATTTGTATTAAATAGACATTTGGTATAATTTTAATAGATTCATTCTCTTCTCTTATTTTTCTTGTCGTGGCCTAAATGAGACTTCTGGAAATGGATATATACATCATGTATTTATTAATGCCCAGCTGTGATTTGAATGTTTGGACCTTTGACTGTTTGACATGCAACTCTCAGTGGCCCAACTTTATGAGCAGATGGCTGTAGAAAGGTGATACAGATTTTTTTAAAAATAACCCTTTTTAGCTTTGGGTAAGCTTATTTTACCCCTGAATGAATGTAAGGTGAAGAGGAACGCATATATTTTATTCAGATGTAATCTGCTGATTTCAGAAGCAATGTTTCAGTTTCATGATTGCGAAAGACAAAATATTTAGTATCATTTAATGATTCTGAAGATCATACTGTGAGCTTTTTCCTGTGATGAAACAAAAGGAAGTCCAGATATGCCCTGAACTATGCCAGATTGTTGTTTTAAGTGATTGGAAAACATTTTGATTTCTCAGCAGTTAAAAACAGGAACACAGAATCATTAAAATGATTCCATCTAAATGGATTTCTCTTCTGTTTTGCTTATCAGTTGAACAAGAATTCGAGTTAGCCTTAAACAACACCTCTATTTAAAATAATTATTTTTAATATTTGCCCAATATTAGGCAAATGTGCATTTTATGTAAAGATTATTGCTTATAGTTATTTTTAAGGCAACCCAAGCAAAATTATGACTCTTATTATCTTGCCATGATTATTTTAACGTATGCTGCTGTTGGTCTCAACAATATATTAAAAAAGTATAGAGTTTCCCCCTCTTCCCCATTTATACTAAAAGAGAAATCTGAAGGCTTTCATACTAAAGTACGTTATAATGCTTTCAGAAATAACCTCCTTGAAATGAAGACTTTATCTTTACTTTTAAGGCCAAAATTATTCTTAGAACTGGCTTTATTTCCGTAAAACATTTGCACATTTAGGCTCGGTGATGAAATGGTATTTTGTTGTTTGGACAGAATGCAAGTTAAGTGTTAACTGGCCAAATCCTTCATAAGGAAGGCAGCAAAAACTAACTGAATTTGAAGGAGAGAGAAGAGAAGGAAGGAAGCATTATTTATTTACTTAATTAATTTATATAGCTGCCTCTCTCACATATGTCATTCTGGGTGTCTTACGTATGTGTTCATATGATGCAGTTGTTAACAATCAACTAGTACTTTGCTAAAATGCAAGTCAATTCTCCTCTCTCCCTGACATTCCAAATATCCAATTTTACCACATGATGCATCAGAATTTCTCCTCTAGCATTAGAGAGAAGACTCTAGCTACAGAGGAAAGAGTCTGATGCCATTTCTGTTAGTCTAAATTGTCAGCCCTTCCCAATTCAGAAATATGGTATAGACTGAAACAGATAGGCAAGGATTGGGAAGGGAGTGGGCTCAGGAAAGGTTGTTGATCCACCAAATGTATTTGTTTATTTTTATAAGATTTATTAAGACTGCCCAACTCCACCAGTATAACTCTGAGCACCCTAGACCCTCCAACTCTTTCCCGTCTTTCAAATTAAGACAATATTTAATATTTAAAGTAGCTCATTTCCTCCTTGCATTAGAGAAAAATCAAAATTTGTCAATGAAATATGCTTCTGCTTCAAACACCCTCATGTTAGATCTACAGCAAAGCTCTCCCAATCTGTAGTTTTGATTTGCAAGCTTTGGAGTAAGACTATTGACCATGGGAAGCACTGCTGCCTCTCCACTGCTGGAAGCCAATGTACCATCACCTTGGCCACAATCTTATGCAATAATTTGCTCAACTCAAAGGGAAAAATATTTACTCTATTTATTTGTTAGATTTATATCCTATTTATTTGATAGATTTTACTCTATCGTGAGGCTAGGCAATAGGGACAAAATTTCCTTAAACCTCAGAAGACTTACATCCAGTGGTGAAATCCAAATTTTTTTACTACTGGTTCTGTGGGCGTGGCTTGGTGGGCATGGTGTGGCTTAGTGGGTGTGGCTTGGTGGGCGTGGCAGGGGAAGGATACTGCAAAATCTCCATTCCTTCCCCACTCCTGGGGAAAGGATATTGCAAAATCTCCATTCCCACCCCACTCTGGGGCCAGCCAGAGGTGGTATTTGCCGGTTCTCCAAACTACTCAAAATTTCCACTACCGGTTCTCCAGAACCTGTCAAAACCTGCTGGATTTCAGCCCTGCTTACATCTGTATTAGTACTAAAATGAAGTACCAAATTCAGTCCAGAACTTATACATAGACAACATTAAGAGTCATTTGATTTATGGTTATCACGGCCTCTTTCAAAGGACCTTGTATATTTTGAGGCAATTATTCTTTCTATCTCTCAGCTCCCGGGATTCCACTTTAAAAAGCAGCTGAGATTGATACAGGTTGTTTTGACAGTTTGTATGTCAAGACATAATGAGAAAATCTATAGAGCTTGCAGAATAGAGACAACTAATCTGCACTTGTGTTTCCTGGCCAGTAATTAAATAGATACATCAGTGAACAAATATCTGCCCCATCCACAGTAACATACATGGTTTTTTCTCAAGATAGAAACCTAAAATTAAACAAATGAAATAATTGTATTCTTACTGGCACTATCAAACCACAATTTTCTTCAGATTTTGAAATTCATGCCAAAAGTAAGAATGTGTTGTGAAATCCATAGCTACTGGAGATTTTCAAAGGTAGCAAAGAAATGTTACATCTAAGCTTTCCTTCCTTCCTTCCTTCCTTCCTTCCTTCCTTCCTTCCTTCCTTCCTTCCTTCCTTCCTTCTTCCTCCTCTTTAATTCTTTTTTTTTTCCATCAAACGGCAAAACATGACTTCAGGACTCTAAAGTATTGTAGAGAGTGGACCACAGTCTAGAAATTAAAGGGCAGAAGGTAGAAATTAAAAACAGAAACTACTTTTGCCATCATGTCTTCAGGTACATAAGTTGAGCTGTTATTTATTAAAGCACGAGCCTCTGCTCTGCTCTGCACATATCCTCAATGTGAAACTGTACCAGAGAGGAAACTTTATCTAGGGGGATCTAGCCATTTTGAGCACATTACCTCTCCCTTTCTTCTCCCTCCTTCCTGAGAAGGCAAGACCTGCAGGAGGAGGTAGAAAAGGAAGAGAGGGAATCCGGGAAGGTCACCTTACAGCGCCCTGGGAGGGTAACCAACCCCATAGAAAGGTCCAGGTTGATCTCTCCAGGGTCATTACTGCAAAAGCCTGTGAAAGGTTAGGAAGGAAAAGCTTTTCGGAAGTCTTTGCCCACTAATTGATTGAGAGGAACGGAAGGAAGTATGTATCCAAAAAGAAAAAAAAAAGGAGAGAAAACAGGGAGCAAATGAGCCCCCTGCCATTTTCCCCCCTTTGCTCTCTGAAATGTATGATATTAATAAGCTTGTAACTTTACCTTTAACGGGGCAGAAGGGAAATCAAATCCAACAGGCTCAGGGTTTTTCTTTCATTCTAATGACAAAGCTGAAAGACGTTTTTCCCTTTGGTATAAAAATCAAATGTGAATTTTGCAACAACTATGAAAGATGAAATGAGCCCCAGAGATACACTCTTTCACAGACAGCCTCGAGAGCATCATCTGGTCAGCTGTGGCTTGCACAATAATCCAAGGAAACAAGAATTTCATGAAATTTCATCTTTCTACTGAGCTTAGAGTGATAAAAGAGTCTTTAAAATATTTTATTTAAAATTTTTTATTTTATTTTATTTTTTCCATAATAACTGAGATATCCTGAGTTACATATATATTAATCTTGAAGTATGCCTATAATTTTGCTGACTGAATGTTGGCTTGCTCCTTACCTGAATATTTTTCTTAGCTAAAACTGCTCATAGTCTGGGGTCTGGCATTATATGTAGAAAACAGTTTCCTTTCCAAGCTGTTTCAGTGATCGAGCTTTCTGAGGTTATCTACGTTCCAAACTTTTTCTTTTTTTCCCTTTTAAATAGAATATTTAACAAATGTGAATAAATATAGTATTTTACTTTGCATTGCTGGCAGTGTGATAAAAACAAATATTACTAAAATATCAAGGTAGTCAATTTCTTTATGAAGAATCATAGAAATATTTCTATTTATATAGAATAAAGTCATTCTTATACATATGGTTGTCAGGTTTTGGACCATTAAGATTGATTAAAGATTCCTGGCTCTGGACAGAAGATTCTTTTGGAAATCTCTGCCTGTCATCCCTGTCTATATGTTCAAGATGTAGAAACTGAAAAGAATTGTGTTCTGTATCAGAACTGCAGCAACAACAAACATAATAAATCTTTCTTGTCTAACACAGAAAATACCCTCCATGGATTAAAGTATAATCCATTTATTATATATCTGCTTAGAGGGTATGCAAAACAGTTAATAAAACATATATCAACTTTGATTAGAAGCTATTGAAATCATGATTAACTCACTCAAATTGAGAAACTTTGCTTAAAAAGCAAGCTCTCAACCCCTTTCCTAAATATGATAGGAGAAGCAGTTGGTTTGTAGCTTGGGAGCAAAACAAAATATAGTTAAAATAAAATACTAAGGATGTAGTCTGATCAGTCAAATGTCATCTCAAATACCATTGTGTCACTGCTATTATTACATTTTCAGAAATCAAGAGAAGATCTTATATATAGGGCAACTCCACCCGCTCTTTTATGAAACCTGTTTTAAATAATTGAAATCCCTCTAGCTGTATATTTCATTTGTGGGTTTCGTCAAGTTTCAGTAATGACAATGATATCATATCTGCCCTCATGTACTGGATTTCAAGTTCACCATATTTGTTCCACATACTTTGTGTGTTGGTGTTATAGGCATTCGAGTCCTTTTTGACTGTACCCTGTGTTTGTTTTCTACATAACCTGTTATTGTGTCTGTTATGCATCTTGAAGACCACACTGAAAAATGAGTTGGCAAAGTTTCTCTGTGTCTGTGTATTCACAAGTTGGGGATGCATCTGTGAGGCAGCCCCAGGTTCTGATTATCAACTGTTGGCTTCCCCACTGTGATGAAGAGCTCAGGAAAGTGCTGGTATTTAGTTCTGATCTTGCATTCTAGAGGATCTTGCAGGGAGTTGGCAATAAATGAAGGATAAAGTGGAGAGCTGGTGGGAAGACCTAAGTAAACCTTAGTAAAGAGTGTCATGAGGAGGTTAGAAAAATAAATAGATGTCAGATTTCTGTGAACAGAAATTTCAGAGTTGATGTTATAGTTCTCATTCTTGAGATGTCCATTCTGAAAACTCTGCTGAATTTTTTCAGATCATTTGCTATTAGAAGAAAGCTGAGTGTTGGCTCTACTAAATATTGATGATAATAATAATAATGATAAGGTAATAGCAATTAAAATTACAGGAGCAGGCAGCAATGGCAAAAAAGAAAAGAAAACGTATAGTGCTCAGAATATCAAAAGGTTTGCAAAAAGGAAAAGAAACAAGCATTCAGGGATGAATTCTTAAGTTTGACTTCCATGCAAACCTGATGAAATGGGATAATGATAGGACTTCTCATTTCAGGTTTACATGAATGTTTTATTTCAACTTGTAATGGGGATGGAAAAATCTTAAATTTCTATGGCTACTGGCACTTTGCCTAATATATTCTGATATTTTTCCCCTAATGAAAACAGATTCCAACTCTTCTGTTTTCCTTCTCAGTCTCCCAATATCTAATGTAAAAATTGGAAAGAGTTACGCTTTGCTATAAATAGTGCAGGATGTAGGAGATTATTCTTGTCAGATAGATTCTATTCACCTGGCTGTATAATTGCTTCATTAGTTTTCTTCAATAATTGTAAAACTATACCTCTAAGGATGACCTAATTCCTTGTCATTGTTGAACTTATTCTAAACTAGCTGGATCCCCGTGCTTCGCTATGAAACTATGAAATCGGGCTTGATAAATTGACACTTACAGCTTGAATCCTCCCCTATCCTCTCCCCTTCTCTCCCTCAGCCTTGCCACACAGAAACGTCTCCTATCCTAGTCCCTTCCCTCCCTCAGGCTTTCTAGCCACTTCTCTCCATGAGGCTTGCCCCACATAAGCCTGTCCTATGCTATCCCATTCTCTTCAGAGTTATTTTCAAGTTGGGAGGGGGAGTAGAACGTCTAACTAATTAGCATCAGAGCGTGTTATAATAATATAGGAAATACTAATGCTCTGATGGTCATTTCGAAAAATTCTTTCTTAGTGAGCACCTAGAAGCCAAGAGGAACATATGTGGTAAATTTCAAGTTTGTAGGCTTTACGGTTCTGGAGATTTTGTGATTAATGCATGAGTGGTTTTCAGTTGCATATATAGATTTGCTTTTATATATATAGGCACCAGAGCTTTTCAGAAGTCATGGCTGGTTCTAGCCAGGGGTGGTATTCACTTATCTTCGCTACCGGTTCACAAATGTGAGCGCACACGCAGAGCCTTCTGCACATGCGCAGAGCATCAAAAATGGGATGTGATTATGTTCGGGTGGGTGGGCGGAACCCCCCACCGCCACCGCTACCAGTTTGCACAAACCAGATAGAACCGGCTGAATACCATCACTGGTTCTGGCCCTAACAACTTGCTATAGTATACTGTAGTTCTTACTTTACTATGCACAAGTCAAATGTTGCATATTCCTGTTATAATGGCAGAAATACATATTGTTCCTTTTCACTGATGAACATCTGCTTAGACCAGGGGTGTTAAACTGGTGGCTTGTGAGGCAGATGAGTGAGGCACAAGCCATGCCTACCCAGCTCCGCGAAGGGGAAAAACGTTGCAAAATGTGATGGCAGCGTGACACCGCCAGTTTGACACCCATGACTTAGACTCTTTAGACTGTTTTCAAAAAGTGATCTTCATGCCAATTTCTTTAGAGTAATGCCTCTGATTTTTTTTTTAAAGAGATTAGATGTGGATTCATAATGGCGTATCCCAAGTGGGGGAAGGGATCAGACTAACAAAAGGCAAAAATAATCCAAATGTCCTTGGATACTAGATCTTAAGAAGTAAATATATTGTTTATAGTGTCTATAGTGGAATAGATTTTTTGGAGATATGAGAGTGTAAATCAAAGTAGATTATTCTTCTATATCTGTGTGGGGCTTTTTCCAACCCATAATGGAGGCAATTTAAAATTGTCTTTAACTGTTCCAGTGTTAAAAGCATTTCTCCCTTAAGGAGGTGATTATTTATGTCTGTTTTGTTGTGGCTGTTATCTCATGTGCTTCACCAACCATTCAGTCAGTGTTGCAAGTCAAGTGATTCCTTAGAAGAGACTGTTGCAGTCAAGATGATCCCTGGCCTAGAGACCTAATCAGCCTGAAATGCAGCTGATGAACAGTGATATTGGAGGGCAAGGTTTGCATAGTGAAGTACGATAGACCCATCTCTACTGTTTCATGGTACAGCTCTCCCTGTGCCTATTAGTGGTTGTTGTGATTGCTTTTGAACAATAGGTTTAGTGCTGTTCTAGGATAATGTTTAGTTCTGGTTTTGGACAAGCATTTTGATTGGGAGCACTTCAAAGGGAGCTCAATTTAGCATCTTCATAAACCAAAGAAGCTGAATGAGTTTTGACTGATGTCTAAGCCAGTGGGTCTAGCCGTTTGTCAAAACCTGCCTTTTTGCCCTGATCTAGCCCAGTGGTTCAACATTGTTTTCCTTCTAACTTGAGGTGGAAGGTGGGAAAAAAATGGTGAGGGAATCCAGCAATCCCTGCCCTTAAGATGTCCTGTATGCTATATATAAGAACAGTTCCATTTGCCAATGTAATGCCTGTGGCATTGGCCTGAGACTGTACAAGAGACTGGGACTGCAATTCTATATTCATTTTTCTGGAAATAATCTCTACTGATCACAGAGGATCTGCTTTTAGGCAAATTATATTAGATTGGACTGTGAACTTAGAACTTCCATACTCTTAATGTACTAATATATTTAATATACTATGGCAGCAGTGGTGGGTTGCCCCCAGTTCGGACTGGTTCTATAGAACCGGTAGTAAAACCACAGGGAGGCTCTGCCCACCGACCCCAACATCATCAGAATGCTTCTGCGCATACGCAGAAGCGCGCACGCATGGCCCTGTTGCAAACTGGTAGTAAAGGTAAGTAGAACCCACCCCTGTATGACAGGGGTCTTCAAACTTGGCAAACTGTATGACTTATGGACTTCAACTCCCAGAATTCCTCAGCCATCATGACTGGTTTAGGAATTCTGGGAGTTGAAGTGCACGGGCCTTAAAAGTTGCTCAGTTTGGAGACCCCTGTACTACGGCATGAAGTGTATCTATGTTTCTACTGTTTGAAATGTAAGCCTTTGGTTAAGGTGACCAGATTTTAACATTGGTAAAGAGGGACATTGTGGGCGTGGCTTATTTTGTGGGTGTGGCTAGCTGGTCATGTGACTGGGTGGGCGTGGCTAGCTGGTCATGTGACCGGGTGGCCATGGCTATGTCTATAGGGTAAGGTGAACAGATTTTAACATTGGTAAGAAGGACACCATTGTGGGCGTGGCTTATTGTGTGGGCGTGGCTTGGAGGCCATGTGACCGGGTGGCCATGGCTATGTGTATAGGGACTACTCAGAGGGCTGAAAAGTCATTTCTGACAGGTCCTCACACTTTTGACTGGTCCTCACACTTATGACCATCCTCACATTTATGCCCGTGCAGCATTCTTAACAACCATGTCACTCATTTCACAACTGCTTCTCTTCAACATGGTGACAAGATAGGGCAAAAATGTAAAATGTGAGGACAGTCGTAAGTTCGAGGACTGGTCAAAAGTGTGAGGACCAGTCAAAAATAACTTTTTCAGCCCTCTGAGTAGTCCATATGCACAAAAGGACTAACCAGAGGGCTGAAAAAAGTCATTTCTGACAGGTCCTCGCACTTTTGACTGGTCCTCACACTTATGACCATCCTCACATTTATGCCCGTGCAGCATTCTTAACAACCATGTCACTCATTTCACAACTGCTTCTCTTCAACATGGTGATAAGATAGGGCAAAAATGTAAAATGTGAGGACAGTCGTAAGTTCGAGGACTGGTCAAAAGTGTGAGGACCAGTCAAAAATAACTTTTTCAGCCCTCTGAGTAGTCCATATGCACAAAAGGACTAACCAGAGAGCTGAAAAAAGTCATTTCTGACAGGTCCTCGCACTTTTGACTGGTCCTCACACTTATGACCATCCTCACATTTATGCCCATGCAGCATTCTTAACAACCATGTCACTCATTTCACAACTGCTTCTCTTCACCATGATGACAAGATAGGGCAAAAATGTAAAATGTGAGGACAGTCATAAGTTCGAGGACTGGTCAAAAGTGTGAGGACCAGTCAAAAATAACTTTTTCAGCCCTCTGAGTAGTCCATATGCATTAAAGGATTACAGCAATAGAGAGGGATGAAGGAATGGAAATTAGAGTAGGAGTGAGGGTAAGAGAGGGAGGAAGAGAGGAGGAGAAGGAGAAAGAAAGAGGAAGTAGGGAGGAGAAAAAGAGGGTGGGGGGAAGAGAAAGTAAGAAGGAAAGAAAAGAGAGAGGTGGTAGGTTTGAGGAGAAAGATTGCTGTACAATAAAAAAGATGAAAGGGAAGAAAGCCAACCCCAAGCAAATATAAAGATATTAAGATAAAGAAGAATTGTTAAACTTTAAAGAATAAAAGAGAACAAATATGAATAAATAGCAATAATTAGAAACACACATACAAACATACAATGTATTTTCTTTGAACAGAATATTTGGCTGGTTCACAAATTTAAACAGCGTTTAGTCATTTCAATTAAATTTACAATTTCTATATTTCCTTTTTGCCATATTTATTCCTCATCTATTTTTTAAAAAAACCAATATTACCCTTCATCCTCATCTCTAATCTTAATCAAATTCAATTTTTCCCTTCTATTCTATATTATACCCCTTCCCATTATCATCTATTTTTATATCCATCCTCACATTGTTTAATTATGTAAATATGTAATACAGTTGTTTAATACAAATTCAACATTTTAATATAAATCAATTAGTTATAAAACTATCTTTTTTGTATATTAATCAATATGAACATGAATATTCCAATTATTTCCATGCAATCCAATTTCTTACAAATCAATTAATTATATTTACCAATAATAATAAACCAAATAATTTCTCCCATATATTCCTCCGAACCACAACTTAACCATTTCTGCTTTCAACACAATATACAATTAATAGTATCTCAATTATTACAATTCCCTAGTTAAATACAGCTTTTTTTCCTTTGTGTTTTAAAATCTTGAAGTCTCCTCCTAAATTCCCATTGTTTGCAGTTTTTCACCTACCTTTTTTGGGGAGGAAAAATAAAAATAAAAATAAATCTCTCTCTGCCTCATTTTGTCACGCTGCACCAAAGACCCTGGTTTCGGTTTCGGTTTCGTTTCTGAAGCTTAGCTAGGGGAAAAAAAAACTGCTTTACACTGATTGCCTGTAGGGCGGCCCTTTGAAGCCCCGGGCAAGAGTTTAAACAGTTTTTTTTTCTTCTAGCCATCAGCTGGGGCTCAAGAAAAATCGGGACTTTTTTGAAACGCCGCGGGACGCGGGACAAATTGCTCAAAAGCGGGACTGTCCCGCCAAAAGCGGGATGTCTGGTCACCTTACCTTTGGTGTATGTGGTAAATGGGAGATGGGGACTGATGCTGAAGATGGATGCAGTCACAGCAGCTCAAGTTGAGGAGGGGGGGGAAAGGACATTTGAGGCTCAAGATCAGTAGTGGGTTTCAAAATTTTTTTACTACCGGTTCTGTGGGTGTGGCTTGGTGGGCGTGGCATTGCTTGGTGGGCATGGCAGGGGAAGGATACTGTAAAATCTCCGTTCCCACCCCACTCCAGGGGAAGGATACTGTAAAATCTCCATTCCCTCCCCACTCCAGGGGAAGGTTACTGCAAAATCCCCATTTCCTCCCAATCAGCTGGGACTTGGGAGGTAGAGAATAGATGGGGGCGGGGCTAGTCAGAATTGTTACTACCGGTTCTCCGAACTACTCAAAATTTCCACTACTGGTTCTCCAGAACTGGTCAGAACTGCTGAAACCCACCTCTGCTCAAGATGCACTGCAGAATTCAAGGAACTCTTCTTATACAGATTTCATATTCAATTGCCATAATAATGCAAAGAAATATATTGAAAGGGCATTTGTTTGTGGTTACTTTAAACAAAAAAGTGTAACCAGAGATATAGGTGTTCCTGAGCAGTGATCACATGTGGTCTGCAACGTTGCAGACGGATAAAGGAGTGGATGACACATTTCCGTCTCCTTTTCCTAAATGCCATCCCTGAATGGTTTCATGTGGTTGGGGTGAGTTGTTTGTTCCACAATAAATGAATTCATAATTCTAGACAAGGCCCAAGCCAAGTGATAGAAAAAGTATTACGGAAATCTACACCAGTGTGCCTCTTCTACATGGGTGCTTAAGTGCAGCCACCTACCAGATTTTACAAACAGCAGCTCTCCACAGGCAGAATTTATTTTAAACATATGTTTCTTATTTTAAAATGTTCAGATCAAAAACTTCAATCGTCTGACACCTAAGGTTTGCTGTATATATGAGTGTGCAGTTTGTTTCTGGTAAAGGCTGGACCTCATCCATGGAAATAATGGATAAAAAGCATTGCTTTCTGTTAGAAACAAACACACAAACAAACACATCAGTTTAAAAAAAGGGGGGAGCAGCAGCAGCAGAAAGCAGCTGGCGCTTATTTGATTTCACAGCAGGAAACAGATGGAGAGCTAAAAATCTGAGGGGGTTCTAAATTCAACATAGAAGTCTTTGGAAAATGTATCCTCTTATTTTGGAGATTACTTCCCCATGAATTATTGCTGATACATTAATATGCCTTTTCAAGAGGACGTATTATTTTGTGTTGCAGGGCTAGAGGGGCTGATCTCTCTCATATCCATCCTTCCTTCCTTCCTTCCTTCCTTCCTTCCTTCCTTCCTTCCTTCCTTCCTTCCTTCCTTCCTTCCTTCCTTCCTTCTTTCCTTCCCTCCCTCCCTCCCTCTTTCTCTCTTTTTTCCTCCTCAAACACAGGCAAAAAAATAAAAATCTGAGGGTTCAAGACTGTCTGGAAGCACATTTTAAGAGCTATAAGATTACACATTCATTCCAGACATATTGAGATTCCACCTGAAAAAGATTTACTCACATCTGTACCAGTTCAGAGACCCACTTCAATATTGCCACTTTTTGGCAGCCTCCCCCCCTCCCCCACAACCCCTCTGCTGCCAAATTTCGGTGGCAATGCTCATTTTTAAAATGAAAACAAACAAAATGAATGCATTATGCTTTTGCTTGACCTAACCTTCGTTTTGTTATTACTTATTTCCTTTAAACTGTCAACCCCACAGAGAAAAGGGGAACAAAAAATAAAATAAAATAAAATAAACTCGGCTCCTCCTGTTGCATCTCCACCACGCCCTTAAAGATGGTGAGATCTCTCATAATAATTTTAAAATATAATTCTTGGCCTCCAAAAATTGCTCATCTCTGTTATAGCCTTTCTCCAGTTCTGCAAAACATAGGAAATAACTATCAAATTACTTTTATTTGAGAAATATGTCTGGTCATTTTTTTTCTGCGCATGGCTAATAAAAGTATTTGAATCAGCCACTGCATCAGATGGTATAATACCCTTATTTTGGGAGATTTGGGGAATAAATATAATATGGAAGGCACAGTTCTTAAGATTTTGAAAGTTGATTTGCAATATAATGTTCTGATTTAAGTCCTGATTTTAAACAAAGCCCATGAATGTTCATACTGAAATAACACCCTTGATTTGCTCCATCAGAAAAGTTACATTTCTAAATATTGGAAATTAGCTGAGATTTCAGTCCTTAATCTTTTGCCCTTTTAGTTTTTATTTTTATATTGTTGATTTGAGCTCCGAGCTTGGTGATTTGATTGCAAACATTTCACCCCCATTCAAGAAGATATCTTCAGGGTGCTTTGCATTGTGCACTTGTCTGGGGGAGTTCTGGCCTTTAAATATTACTTAATAATAATAAAGTATTTAAAGGCCAGTACTTCCCCAGACAAGTGCACAATGCAAAGTGTACCAAAGTTGTCTCCTCAAATGGGGGCAAAACATTTGTAACCAAATTGCCATCTTGGAACTCAAATCAACAACATAACTACCAACCTGAGCTACTAATATTCAAAAACATTTCAGTTTTTGTTTTCCTTATCCTATATGTATCTCAATATGGCTGTCTCAAAGGTATTTTTTCAAAATTTCCCTTGAGGAAGAAGAAATTTCGCTTGTCATCCAAGAAGTTTCATCAGTTCTGGCTGGATGGTGTGTGGACGGGAATGGAAGGATTAGTTTGATTGACCTTTGAGACAACCATGACCTGGATGACTGAGAATCTCCATAGACATAAGTATGGCTGCAAAAATCGGGATGATTACCAGATGTCAGCAGTGAATGTGGCTTTTGTATCTCTCTGTTGCCATCTAGTGATCATTTGTATTTCTGCACCTCAAAAGTAGAGAGCCACTTCTTTGAATAATAGGATCAATTTCCATCTGCCTCTTTATAATAGAAATTGAGAATGATGTATAGTAAGAAAGAAAATATGAAGATAGTTAGATGTCTCATAAATTTAAGATTAATCTGTGTTAGCTAATCTGCAGTGGCATTTAGTAAATTCCTCAGTGTGTTTCCAATTTTCATTCATTTTTATTCAATGAAGTTTTCTTTTTCTTTTTCTTTTAATTTTTAAAAACAAACTTTAAAAATATTAAAAAACAAAAAATATACAAATTTTTCTCAATCATACAGTAAAATTACATATACAATACACAATACCACAAACAAACTAAATATATGTAATTATATATGCACACATATATAAACAGTGACTTATTACCTATTCTATCTACCTGACGGTGCTTATTTAGTTCATCTGATTTTCCCTGAATTTTGTCTTTATCCTTTTTTCTTTTGATTTATCCACTTGTACCATCTATTCCATACTTTGAAATATTTTGAGTCTTCCTTATCTTTTAATTTTAAGGTTAATTTATCCATTTCTGCACATGCATAAATTTTTTGAATTACCTCCTGATCCGTTGGCAAACGATCTGTTTTCCACAATTGTGCTAGTGCCAGTCTAGCTGCCATAATTATATGTAGTGTTAAGTATTTTATGTCCTGTCTAATGTTCCCTTTGATCATGCCTAATAAAAAGATATCTGGTTCTAATTCAATTTCTTGGTCTATTATTTCTACTATCCATGTTTTTATTTTCCTCCAATATTTCTTGATTTCCGGGCAAAGCCACCAGGTATGGAAGAAAGTACCCTGATCTTGTTTACATTTCCAACAAATCGGTTTTACATTTGGGTATATTTTCGCTAGCCATGAAGGAGCAAGATACTATCTGTATCACATTTTATAATGATTCTCCTTATATGCTACTGATTTTGTCATACTGTAATTGTTTTCCCATGCCCTTTCCCATTCTTCTAACTGTATACTGTGCCCAACATTCCTTGCCCATGCTGTCATCTGTCCTTTAACCAGTTCTTCTGCCAAATCGAATTCTAGTAAGTATTTGTAAATTTTTGAAATTAATTTTTCTTCCTTGGAGTCTAATAATTTATCTAATTGGTTTGGTTTTGGATCTATTCCTCCCTCCTCTTGATCTTTTCTGTATCTTGTTTTTATTTGTGAATAGGGCCACCAGTCTATTGACATTCCTTGTTCTTTGAGTTCCTCCCTTGTTTTCAATATTCCTTGTGAGTCTAATATCTCTCTGTATCTTAACGGTTTTTGTTTTGCTAATGTGTTGGGGTATGTTATTGCTTCTATTGTTGATAACCAGCCGGGAAATTTCATGTAATGTTTACTTTTAATTTCTTGCCATGTACCAATTAATGATTTCCTAATAATATGGTTGTTGAAATGTTTATATATTTTATTTCTAGGGCTCCATAGAAAGGCATGCCATCCCTTCATTAACTCATGCCCTTCTAATTTTAATAATCTTTGATTTTCCAAGGTTACCCATTCTCTAATCCATGTTAAGCTTGAAGCCTTATAATATGTTTCCCATGCCGGAAATCCGAATCCACCTCTAATTTTATCATATTGTAATATACTTAATTTAATTCTTGATTTTTTCCCCTCCCACACAAATTTTGTAGTTATTTTTCCAAATTATTAAAGAATTTCTTATCTAATTTTATTGGGATTGTTTGGAATAAATGAAGTTTTCTTATCAGGAAACGTCCCCTTGAAGGACAACCAGATTGGGTCCATAATTAATGAGATAACTTGTCACACTGACAAAGTTACATTACTTTATTCTGCAAGTGGAAGATTGTATAAATGCTCCAAAGGTTTTTTAAAAATGATAGGTCTATTAAAGTAGCATATTGGGTAACGTAAAGCTGAATATTTTCAGTGATAATTATCGTTTTCTATATTTTACCCACTGTTTTACCAAAACATAATTTATGAAAAACGGTAACATCTATCTGTATTCAATAGAAATTGAAAACTGTGTCAGATTATCCACAGGGAAATATATTTATTTTTCTTTGAAAAGTTTTATTCCTGCATTATTATCATCACTGACTGGCTTGCGTTCCCTGGGACTTGGTTTTATAACTACTGAAAGAAAACTTAAAGTATTTTGTCATCTCTTGCCAAATGATTTCTATCTGCCTTAAAAAAACTTGCTATTTCCTGAAAACCTACCACTTTTTCTTCTCTAAATATATTTTGAGCAATGACTCAAATGCAGGTAACCTGATAAGGAATGAATGAAAACAAATGAATTCCGGCACATTGGGAAGAATGACAGTTGTGCTGGCAAGGGAAGTGATTTTGTTGTCTTGGCTACAGAAACCTTCAGAAGTTCAGATATCCAGTTATACAGCTTTTGCTACTGGTCTCTTTCAGAATTGTGCGTAGGTAGCAAACTCTCTGCATGTTTCTTAATGCCAGCATTGCAAAAGGCAATTTTAAATGAAGGATGTGATGAGATTATATGAACAATGGTTTCCTTGCAGTTTTTTTTTCCTTATGAAAATTAAGTACTTAGACCTGGCTAGGGTTTTCTGATTCCCTAGTGAAACTATAAACATCTTCCCTTTGCTATTATTCTCACTTAAGAAAGCAAAAAGTGAAAACTGAAGTCAGATACTCAGTCCACAAGCCTACATTCTTATACTTGCAACTAGGAGAGTGGGAAGTAGTTATAGTTGTCTTGGAGACAACATCCTACCACAGAGGTGGTATGATTTGCTCAACAAGATGCTTTGTGTCATTTTAAGACTATTCTCTTCTGTTGAAATTAGCAAAGGATGTCTCAGAAAGGAGGCAAAGAGACCTGAAACAGCTTCAGAGCAGGGGTGAAATGCTCCCGGATCGGACCGGATCACCTGATCTGGTAGCAATTTTTACCCGTGGTTTGGCGATCTGGTAGTGATCGCCACCCGGGGTGAAGGTTTTTTTACCTTCTGCGCATGCAGAACTGGTAAGGAAGGTGAGTAGATTTCACCCCTGCTTCAGAGGGATATTCTGTGTGAACTTGGTTGAAATGAAGCATCATTTAGAAGCTTTGCATAATTGCATGGAGAAGTAAGCTCCACTAAAATCAGTGATAGTTATCTCTGGAATAAAAATGTATAGGATTAATATTAAGCAAAGCCTTTGAAAAAGATCACTTCATAAAGCACACTATCGCAAGTGGAACATCTGTTTTTGAAGTGCCAAAGCATCTGCCTATTCCAGAAGGCTCAATAGAGCTGAATATAGAGGTTAATTTGTCAAGTTAAAAAGGGTCTCACCAATAAAGGAGAATATTTGTAGCTCAGGGTTGATATGAAGGGTCCTTGGTCTCTGAGCTTGGTTATTTTCTTGCAGACATTTTGTTACCCAAACTAGGTAACATCATCAATGCTAATAATGAGTGGGCTTTGCTGTCAGTTTTCTAGTGGCTTGTCCTGTCAGTGTTGGTAGGAGTGGTTTTAGAGGTTATTTAATTGGTTGTTTACTGTTTGGCAGTTCCTTAATTGGGGCATTGTTTACTTCTTGATTAGATAGATAGATAGATAATTTTATTTCTATACCGCTTGTTGGTCTGATATTAATCTTGGAATTAATCTATGCTCATCTGGATGTTGATTGCTGGTGGGAAATATTTTGGTTCATTTGTTCCCTTTTTGGCTTGTTGATTGTCTCTTTTGCACGGTATGTAGATGTTCTTTATGTCTATGTGTCTATTGATGGCTAATTTGTCAGAATACTAGGCTTCTAAAAATTGTCTAGCATTTTTAGATTTGGACCTCCTTTTTCATTACTTCCAAATGCTGTTTCTTCTACAGAGCTAATATTGGTCCCCACTGCAGTCATAAAGGATCTATAGCATATCTCTTTGACTTTCTTAAAACTTTTTTTTTAAAAAAATATATTATTTCTGTGCAAGTGGAAGAGCAAAGAATTAACCTGCTGATCTTACACATAACATACTTTGGTGATTGGATCAGGTCAATAGCTAACATTGTTCATAAAGTCCTATGTTAAGAAGTGGAATGAGTAGTAAAATTGTCTCCATCTCAGAGATCTTTCTGTCTTCAAAGGCATTATAACTGGAGGAACCAAAGTATGGTGAATTACTGCAATAGGAAGACTATAGAGAATGTTCTAGAACAGGTGTGTCAAACCCGATCACATCATGGGCCGTATCGTGACATATCAGAATGCTTTTTTCCCTTGTGGAGCCCCCGCCTGGGCCATATCTGGCCCACGGGCCACCAGTTTGACATGCCTGTTCTAGAATGCGTTCTGGAATAGAGTTCAATTTCAAGATTTCATGAAATGGATAGATAACCACTATGGTAAAAAAAGGTTAAAGTCTAATCACATTTTTGAGATAAGTTTTTTTTAATATCAGATGAAATGTTTTACTTTGTACAATTTTTAAATTTCTATGAGCCTGGTACATATATATTCATATTTTTAAGTTCCTCAATTAAATATGTTTGAAACATGCTTAATATCTTCAGCTGACAATATATATATATATATATTAAGGGAACAATCTTTTACTGAACTAGAATTTACTGTTTGCTTGTATAGATTATGAGCAGATCTATAACAAGAAAACTTTCAAATCCACAGTATGATACATTGGTTTATTTACATTTATAATATGGCCCAGTTTGGCTTAAATAGACAAGGACAACAATTTTGTCTTGTTGATCTCAATGGGTAGAGATTACCAAGCAGGTATCCATATAGGAAGACATCTTTTTGGTAAAGCATCCAGAATATTGATGGGAAAAAGTATAACTTGGTGTCAGGCACATCATAAATCTTGAATAGCTTAGTGATAAGGGCTTTATGCTTGTTTCTGATTAAAAGCAGAATATGTCATAATTACATTTAGCAAACATTTGCAAAACACTGAGTACCTTTTTTTTTTATATACTTTTAAGTAGTTAGGAAGTTTATTTTTTGAACGAGTCACTATGTGCATTCATTTTTTTTCCAAGTGCTTTTCCATATTTCAGTTTAGATTTCTGTTTACCTTGAGGCTTGGAATGTTTCTGGTTAGGGACACAGAGCTTTGATTGGTATAAAGCATTTTGTGAGAGACAACTTTCCAACACTCTGCATTATTTTCTGAAAGTATACCCCCTACCCCATTTTTTTAAAAATAGATTTTCATCTGTACTTTCTTTAGAATCCAGATTGGACGCCAAAACAAAAGTGTGTGTGTGTGTGTGTAGTGATGAAGGAAATCAAGACTGTCAATAAGCACTAAAAATATTTAGTGTGGCAGCTTCTGTATTTTCTTTTTTGTGAAATGCTGATTAATATTCAGTGGTTGGAAGTTAATGCACCATTCATTTTATTCCCTTTACATCCTTTGCACAGCAGTTGCTGTTCCGATTTAGACTCATAATTCCAGCAAATCTGGTTCTAATCAGTATATTACTAACTCACTGAATAAGCTCTGTGTGTGTGTGTGTGTGTGTGTGTGAGAGAGAGAGAGAGAGAGAGAGAGAGAGAGAGAGAGAGAGAGAGAAGAAGAAGAAGAAGAAGAAGAAGAAGAAGAAGAAGAAGAAGAAGAAGAAGAAGAAGAAGAAGAAGAAGAAGAAGAAGAAGAAGAAGAAGAAGAAGAAGATACAATTGTGAAAACCTATCTTTAGGACAATCACAAATGCTCATTTTACTCTTCCCTGCCATAAAAGAAGAAACGTTAACCTTCAGCATTGGGAGTGGAGTCTTTCATATCCTTATCTACAAAGTAGAAGGACATTTCATCATTAGGTCAATGAAAAACTGCTAGAAATGGGGCCATCCACTTTTGTATTTCCTTATTAATTCTGGCACAACAGCAGCAGGAGCTTAAGTTGAGAGAAAGGCAGGAAAAGAGTTTTTTTTTTAATGGACTTGCAGATGTTTTTTATTGGTGCTGTAGATACTCCATGAAAATTCTGTATCTTATTAAATGTATAATAATGAGGGCAAGGCATTTTAAGGAAGGGTAGATATTCTAAACGCAGCACCCAAAGGTGGCTAGAGATACATATGGTGGATGTCTTCTTCCAGTTCTAGCTAGTAATTCTGCTGCTTCTGGTATGAGGCAGTTTATATTTCATATTGGACTTTGTTAGATCAAAATAGTTGAAGCTAATGAAAACTCCATGTTTGAAAAGGAAAAGGAACAGCTGGCTATATCCAGGCTATCTCCAGGTGTATTTGATTTGGATCTGGCATTCTAGTCCTAAGTCTTAAGAAAAATGCTTGAGCCTAAGCACAATTTATTTGATGGTCATTGTTGATTTATGGAGTTTGTTGAGATGGGGGTAAATCGGTGTCCTTCAAAATCCTGGATTGGGGATTTTACAGCTTGACTAGGTCACCAACAAGGCTGTCCAATGAATCATATGTTTGAGAGAATGCATCCCTTAAATTCTACTCCAAATTACACATGAGTAGCATAGAAGAGCCAGTTTGGTGTAGTGATTAGGGCACCAGTCTAGAAATAAGGAGACCATGAGCTGATGAAGCTTCTTGGATGAGAACAGAAACTTCTTTAAAGAAAAACCAGAAAGTCCAGTTGTGTCTTGAAAAAGCACCTTTGAGACAAGGAGACCATGAGTTCTTGTCCCTCTTTAGGCATGAAGCCAGCTGGGTGACCTGAGACTGGTCAGTCTCCCTCAGCCCTAGGAAAGAAGCAATGACAAACCACTTTTGAAATCTTGGCAAGAAAACTGCAGGGAAGTGGTCATACTGCCTCCAGAAATCAGATTGACTTGAAGGCACAAACAGCATAGGAATGAACTGATCAATCTAAATATGGTCTGTGCGAATAGAATCCATTTGTGTTTTCTTGCCTAATTTTATTTTAACACTGGAAAATTGCCATTTGTTGTAATTCTTATTTTTCCTTAATGTTTCAGGATTTGTGTACCCAGACTTGCTATAAAACGTGATTTTTAAAAACACAGCTGCCCTGATAAGTATTTTTTTAAATGCAAATCTAAAACATGTCACTGGGTCCAATCAAAATGGTGACAGACACTCAATAGCTCAGGAACCAAATCTGAAAAACTATCCAATATCACCTAAGTGTGTGCTAAGACCAGGTAGAGAGGATTTTGTTGACTCACCAATGGCCGAGACTCACTCAATGGTGATTTAGAGATTGACTTCCTCATTGATAGAATCCTGGTTATGTATTCCTGGCCCATATACAGTATGTTTAAATGAAATTTTAAGACATGCTTGTCGTTCTGGATTTTGCAGAATAATATTTGTCTCAACACCAAGGTGTCTTTGATATTGAAATGGTGATTATGTTATAAATGGCTTAATGTCTTTTTTCAGCTAAAAACTGGACTTTGATTATTTTTACTCTTCTTTTTTTTACCACTGATTACAAATATTGCTTTGGGCTTTCCTCTTCTAGCTGCTGTTCTAGATTATTTTCAGAAGAAAAGTAATGATTCTTGATGAATGTATCTTTTCTTTTGTGTACTATGAGAGCGTATGCACCAAGGCAAATTCCTTGTGTGTCCAGTCACACTTGGCCAATAAAGACTTCCATTCCATTCCATTCCTTTCCATTCCATTCCATTCCATTCCATTCCATTCCATTCCATTCCATTCCATTCCATTCTATTGCATAAATAACTAACACCATAGCAATACTGGTGCATCTTTCCTAAATACAACTTTTGGGGCATAACATAATCATTTCTTTATTATTTATGGCATATACTTTATTATTTGAGCAACAGTGGAATCCATTGTAGCATGCTCTGTTCTTTTGCTCCTGTTGAAATCTAAAGCTGATTTATTTCACATCTCTAATCTGCAATAACTTGGTTCATTCATGCATTTAATATTCAGTATGTCCTGATTTACATGGTGTCCTTTTGGAATTCTTTCTAAATAGTAGAAAAAGCTTTCTACACTTCAGGAGGTGGGAAGATAATAATAACAACAACAATAATAATAGAGGCAAAATACCATTAACATTGTTAGGGGTTTGGACTAAAAGTCCTCCAATGTCTCTTCCAACTCTATTATTCTGTTAATGTTTTTAGATATGACTCCTGGTTACATAGGGATATTTTTAGCCATTGTTTCACTTGATTGTATGAGTTAACCTAGTTATGTACTAGGGACCTGTATACCACTCAGAGTTGGCAGAATAAAATTGTTATAAGATCTGCCCATACATGTATCTTAGATGCATCTTCTATGCTAGACTTCCCCTTTGTGGAACATTTTTCATGTTCTCTAAACAAGCAAAATTTCAACAAGCTTCTGCAAAAATTGAACACAGAGCACAAGTGGGCTATGTATATCCAAATGAAACATGGTATTTGAGTCTTTTCATCACCTTTTTTTCCTCATTACTCTGAGGATGATTTAAATTGGAGGCAATAACGCAGAGGGAAAAAAATCAAAAATAATAAAAATCCATAGCAAAATACAGTGCAAATTAATTCTCAGTACTTTATGATTTTGTACTGAGTCTCCAGCAACATGCTACTATACAGTATATTGCCATTTAGAATTTATCCCATGGTTATAGGAGGGAAAAAGAAATATTAAATGGCAACTTCAAATTGCTATTATCTATAAGCATAAACTAAGCAAATTTTTCTGTTAATTTCTATATTAACTTTCTTCATTTACTAAAGTTGTATGCCTTATCAATCAAAAAAACTAAATAGATTATGAACTAATATAATAAATCAAGCCAAACAAAATCATCATCAACAATGACCAAATCAATAGTTCAATAATTAGTATTAAGAAAAATAAGAATAACAATACAGTACCAATCATCTCATAAAAATATATTTGATAACATTTTTTGAAGCCCAGAAATAACGGTGATTTTCACTGCTTGAGAGCACCACAGTAAAGCAGAGTTTTAATTGTATTTTGTGACTGAACAGGAAAAAAATGGCTAAGTAGAATTGAGGAACTGGCATTTACTTTCTTCAAAAGTTCACTTGGTTTTCCACCTCTTTCTCAAGGTATAAAAGAATTCCTCACAGAATCACAAAATGGGGTCAAAATCAAATACAATGATCTGCCATTACCTCAGCAAAAAGACTTCAAGCTAATGGGTGGGCCTAGCTTACACAAAGTAGTAAAGCTGTTCCAGAATTGTATCATGTCAGATAGTTGGTGGGGAAATCACAAATATGAATACTTCTTCATAAAGGAAGAAAATACCTTCATACTATAGGCATCTTTTTTGCCTTACTATCCTAAATGTTATGTTTTGTGTGTCCTGATCTTTTTATTTCAGGGTTGGGCCAAATTTTAGATAAGGAGAATCACTCTGAAGCTCACTAGAATTTCAAGACATTTTGAGGGGATTCGTTCTGATGAATCTGAATACAAAATAATAGCCTAGGGACCTCTTCCCATGTCCTATTGCATCTTTGAAATAACAAAGAGACATACTGTAGAATGAATTGCTTAGGTGGGTGCAGTCCGTGATTTTCAGACTCCTTCACAGATGTCTTTGGACCCAACTTTGGAAGAAGAGTGGAAGAAAAAGTGGAACTGCCATCTTTGCTTCTGGTGCATTACCATCTGGCTTGAATCTCTCCCACTTTGACACAGATTCCACCAAGCCCCACTGCCTTGTTCTATTTTCTCCAAGAAGGTGGCATCTTCTCAGCTTCTCTGAACAGACCCTATTCACCAGAGAGAGCCATTATGGTCATCTTGAAACATTAAGAACTAGTATCCAAGTTATTTTGCTTTCTTTTTCCTTCATTCAACATTGTCTCTTTTTAGATGATAAGTAGCACAATTGTCTAAATTTTATTATAATATAAATCATTCTGAGGCTGAAGGAGGAGACAGAAATGGTCCCATTGCCCCCAACCCCCATCTAATAGTGCTTCACCACTACCCATAGGTTGGAGTCCAGTAACAATTTTAGCACTAAAGTATTTTGCCTGAAGACCTCCCTGCTCGAATTTCATTAATATTTTAAACAGGCAGCCAAAGACGGTTGAAAAAAAAATCATTTTATTTTAAATTGCCACTGATGTTTTAACAAGCCAGGGATAGCATGCAGAGCACAGCTTTTGGGATTCCTTCCAACCCCTTACCAGCAGTGGCCTTATAAGGTGTCTGGATTTCTTCTGTGCAATGAAGTAACGTTGCTCCTAGTTTTGTGTGTGTTTCATCTCTCCGGGGACTAATCAAGGCATGTTCATTTTATTCTCTCCCTCTCCGTGTATGTGTGTGTATGTAGTTAATCAGGTAGAGATCAGTGTTGCTGTGTACAGTACTAGGGAAGCCTGTATGTTGTAGTAGATAAAGCATCAGGCTAGAAACTGGGAGATCATGAATTCTATTCTTGCCTTAGACATGGGTGACCTTGGGCCAGTCACTTTCTCTCAGCCCTAGGAGGGAGGCAATGGTAAGCCACTTTTGAAAAACCTTGGCAAGAAATCTGCAGGAACTTGTCCAAGAGGTTTCCAAGAATCAGACACGGTTGAACAGAAGTTTTAAAAAATGTACTGGGAAGCAGAGGTTTAGCTGTAGCCACCTTTCTGGACTATTGGACCAGGAGTGGGAGGCAAGGACATTTAGAATGGAACATTCAGTAACATTTTGAGTTGCTTTTCAGCAGCTTTTCCCATAGAGACGCACTGGGGGAATTACAGTATTTCTGAAATAGCAATAGCACTTAGACTTGTATGTCAACCTTGAGCTTGTCAGGATCAAACTCCTGACAATGGGCAGAGGTTTGCCTGCAATACATCAATTTAATAACTGGTCCACCAGGGCTCTATACAGAAATATTTTTCTGTACTGATCTAACCCATTTTTAAAGCTGATCTTTCTTTTGACAACTTCTCCCAACACCAAATTTGGTCCCTGTTCTCATTTTAGAGAGTTAGCATGTTGAGGACCAGACAGACTGATGGACAAAGCAGTCTCTGACCTTCTTTACTTAATTTTTTTCATGCGTTCTACAGGGTTAGAAATATTATTAGAACTATTTCTCATATTATTAGAAATAATAAAAATCCACTTTCACGCCCTGGTTGTAAAAGCTGGATGTAAAACATTGAGCTGTAACCCATAACGTTATGATGATCATGTTTTTACCTTTTCTTGGCAAGGATTTTGTCAACTGAGACAGAGGAAAGTCAGACTTGCAGCAAAAAAAGTAATCCGGGGATCAGAGAAAACATTCAGCTCCCCCCCCAAATATTACCTTTCACTGGAAAAATAAACTCAATGAAAATTAAGTTCAGCCCAAACTGCTTGCTGTTCTGTTTGGGCAAACATGAAAAGTACTACTCATAGGAAGCCTCATTATACACTAATAAGATTAATGAACGTCAACCCGTCTCCAAACATAAGAAACACATGTCCAATTCAAGACACTCCCTTTAACCCTTTTAGGGTTTAGTGTGACTTTAGAGAAACAAATAATCATGTGCAAAACCAGGTAGGAGAAGAAAACAATTTAAAAATATACCAACACCAACATTATTACATCAATACATTTCCCAATAAATATTTTATTTCTTGGTAAAACTAAGTGAGAACATGTATAGAGATTGGTTGTGCAGCTATTCAGACGCCCATTCTTCATGGTTAGGTTGTGCTGTAGAATTTCCTAAACAGATTATAACGGATCGATCTGCCTGTCTGTCCATGTCTGTCTATCCATCAGTCCGTCCATCCATCCATCCATCCATCCATCCATCCATCCATCCATCATCTATCTAGTGTATCCATCTATCCGTCTGTCCATCTGTCCATCCGTCTATCAATCATCTATCAATCATCTGTCTGTCTGTCCGTCTGTCTGTCTGTCCATCCATCCATCATATATATCTATCCATCTGTCCATCTGTCCATCCATCCGTCTGTCTGTCTATCAATCATCTATCAATCATCTATCTACCTATCTAATCTCACCCATCTCACCCTGTTTTAATTACAGAATTCTAGTCATTTCATTCAGAATCACCTTATGTCCTACCATTTGAAACTTTCAAATTTCAAGTTTGAAGACAGTGAACATATCTGCTACTCCTTCCTCCTCCTATTTTCCCAAGAAACATCACCCTGTGAGGTAAATTGAGCTGAGAGAGAATGGCTAGCTTCCATGGCTAAGGCAGGACTAGAACTCACTGTCTCCTACTTTCTAGCCTGGTGTCTTAATCACTAGACAAAACTGCCTCTCTCTTTTAAATTTTAAACACTCTTTTCTCTTTTGAGCATAATGCCAAAGAAAGTCTGAACTACTGTATATAACCTCCAAAGATTTAAAACAATCAAAAGCCAGAACTGATCTCACAAGGAACCAAATGTATGTACCGCTTTCTTTCCGTTATATTCCTTACACTTCACGAACAAGTTGAAAACAGGAGGTTTCTTCTAAATTTGTTCTTGTCTGGGTATTGTAAAGCCAGCCTATTTTCTGTCTATGCCATCAGGGTATCGTTAGAGGATCTGAGCTCCATTTCAACTGAATGGGAGTTCCTTCAGGGTTCTATAAATAGCTTCCAGTGCACATGCTTCAGTGCTGTGGATGGAAAACATTAGGACTCCCTCATTTGTTGCAGCAAATCTTCCTCATAACTTATGCCATAAACATGTGGTTGCTCCACACTGCGCCAGACACTCTGTGACATCAGCAACCCAGGGAGCCTTTCCAGAGTCTTTTTCATACAAATTGAAGTTACTGAAGACTGATATAATAAGCAGATGGAACTTGGTAGTCTCTGGCTGCACCAGGGTGTGGGCATATATTTGTCACCACAAAGGAGCTCCCTGAGGAGGTTTCAGGAGACCTGCCAAGGAATGGAAATGGTGCCAGCATAATCCAATTTGAACCCTTTTGGAAGGATGTGGCTCACTATCTCTACATTGCCAGGCAAACCAAGTGCCAGAGCAATGAGGATGGCATGAATGTGTGTCTGACATTCTATTTGCGAAGGCATAGAATGTAATTTCATTCCTAAAGGGCTGTTCATATAAACTATCAAGCTTAAACAATCAGACAAAAAAAAATCTATCTCTGCTTCCGTTTATAGAGATTTTCAATAATCCAGGTCCTTGTTGTCCCAAAGGTACTTTTTCAAATGGCAACTGGACTTTGTTTTTCCTTGAAGATGTTTCATGTCTCATCCAAGACACTTCTTCAGTTTTCCAGTTTTCTTCTTGAGAACTGAAGAAGCTTCTTGGATGAGAAGCGAAGCACCTTCAAGGAAAAACAAAGTCTAGTTGCCTTTTGAAAAAGCACCTTTGGAATATCTCTGCTTCCCTTTTCATGCTTTGTTTCCAATTTATCACATCCCAAAATATACTTCCGCAACTTTTTTCCTCTCCATGTATGCTATTTATGGGCAAACTCTAGGTATCCCCATTTGAACCTATTCAAGTACAGTTGAAATCAGTGAAGGCACCTTCCAAAGGATCACGTTGGCTTGAAATGGCAAACTGCCATGAAGCCTAGTTATGCACTATTGAAGAAGGAGATTCAGCCCATAGCAGAACAATAAAATAGTAGGGATTAGCTTGGTTCTAGCAAGAAAGAGAAGCACCAAGGAACACCTTCTTCTGAAAAAGAAAAGAAGGTTTTATACTGGATGTTGATGAGGAATTTCATTATGATGTACATTTGCTCAAGAGGCATCACAATGTCTTTTCATTTTCATGTTCATTTCATTTTCTCAGTTATATTAAAGGATGCTGAAGGTAATGTTCTTTTTTAGGGCAGGGGCATCAAACTGGACTTCTTCAAGGGCCGGATCAGCATTGTAGTTGTTCTCCATCGGCCGTGCGGGGTGGGTGGGGGGAGAGACACGAATGGCAGATGGGACGGATGCTTCCTGCAGCAGCCTGCAGGAAATGGGGTGCCCCATGTTCCCTAGTAGAGGCACCGCGGGCCGGTCCTTTGCTATTTCCAGGCCAGCCCTATGGGCCAGTTCTATACACCTCGTGGGCCAGATCCAGCCCGCGGAACTTGAGTTTGACACTCCTGGTCTAGGGCTTTTCCAAGTATTTTGAGTTGCAAATGTTTTGCTGTTAGAAACAGTCCTGGACTGAAGTGGTTAACTTCTCTTTAAAAATGACCCTTTTAAAATGAAAATGTCAGGTGTGATGCCAAAGGATGAGGCCCTTTTTAGATATAAATAGCTATGCTATTGGTATAAAGTAGCAGTTGAATTAATTTCATTATGTTTTCATTTCAAAGAATTTCAGCTAACAAGGCTGAGAAAGAAGCATGCACAAAATTGTGTTTAATATTGGAGCAATTAAAATAGTGTGATTATAGAAAACATCTTTAGGTGTTGAAACTGTGAATACACCTCTGAAAATAGATAAGGTTTCTTTTAAACATAATATTTCCCTTCATAGTAAAAATGTAAGAAAAATTCTTTAAAAATATTTAAGTGTTTTGTTTACTGTTCAAAAAATTACAAATGCATTATCAGATCTGACAGTTTTATTTGCAGAAGTTCAGAATTCTGCCACCACTCCAGTATAAATTTAAGCGCCGAAGTCTATGAATGCAGCATACCTTGGCTCTTATTAAAGCAACTGATTAAAACAATAGCTTAGCCCCACGGGTACCAAAACGGTCAATGCAAATATGTGCTATGGTTTGTTAAGTAAGGGTAAACATTGATTTTAAATCATGTATTTAAACAATGTTGCCTGTAGCCCTTAAGGTAAATGTGAATGTTGCATAAATCAAAGTTCCTGCTAACAGAGAAAGTGAAATACGAACTCAGAATCTTCATTTTTATGATTACCATCCTGGTGAATAGCTAACTTAGACCAGTTGTAAAGCAGATTTTCAGTGCTGTTGGCAATTCAGATGGTTGCTAAACAGGACAGTCCTTATCCAAGACCATCGACTTAGGACCACAATTGAGCCTAAGATTTCTGTTAAGTGAAACATTTGTAAAGTGAGTTTTACCCCATTTTATGACCTTTCTTGCCACCATTGTTAAGTGAATCATTGCAGTTGATAAGTTAGTACCCTGTTTCCCTCAAAATAAGACATCCCCTGATAATAACCCAATCGGGCTTTTGAGCGCATGGCAATAAGGCCAAGCGCTTATTTCAGGGATCAAAAAAATTTCCCCTTATTTTCGGGGAAACACGGTAACTCAGTTGTTAAGTGAATCTGTCAAAAGGTTGCAAAAGGTGACCCTGGGACACAGCAATGGTCATAAATATGAACCAGTTGCCAAGCATCTGAATTTTTATCACATGATGTAACTTTGATTGTCACTAAATGAATTGTTGTAAGTGGAGGACTACCTGTACTTACAAGCATTCCTAGGAAGCAAAGATCAAGATGGGTGCGTTTTATTTTTCCTTTTGAAAGCTGATTCACTTTTCCATTTGAAAAGTGTATTCCATACATCCCAGTAATGAGCCGATAGAGTTCCAGTCTGACATAGATGGGTAGAGGTTTTGCTTTTATGTGACCTACATCAATGTCTATGTTTAATAATTACTGCTATGCCCAAGTATTGATTGTTTGTTTCCCCCAGTTCCAGATTGCCCTAGTTGTCTCCAGGGTTAGTCACCATGTGGAAATGTTTCAGCAGCTTTGCAAATCCTTGGCCTGCAATAATTAGCTTCACGTGGCCCCTCTGACGCGCAACATGTGGCCAACACCCAAATCCTAGCTTTAAACTGTTTGTTACTTCCCAAACATGGTTTGATTTCAATTTCAAACTGTTTGGGCTTTCATATGTATTTTTAACCAAGCGTCAGAGAGAGGGGTTGTAGTCTGTAAATCTGTCTCCCTGTCCCTCCACTGCCCTCATTTTCCCCTGAAAAATCAAACATGTGCTGACATGCTTGATTTGCATTTTGAAAACAGGAAGATAGCAGAGATTATGAGTCTTAGCATTATATCTCCCACAGGCGATCTTTGTAACTATTTTTGCTTCGTTTTGCTCTGCCGCACAAAAGGAGGCACCTCTAAGCCCGAGAACTATTTTGTCTCTATATAAATATATGTAAGGTAAACACTACAATTCTAGACAATCACCTGAATTCAGATTATAAATTCTATCCTGGGTTGGGTACTTCATAAACTATCTAGCAGTTATTAAAGATGTAGAAAAACTTTCATGTGGGAGTTTGATTTAGTTTTTTTCCCCGCTAATCTTTTTTCTTATTGGCAACAGAAATCCAATTAGACAATAATCCTATCTTCTTTGAAATCCTTCACCACAGCATCACACGATATTAAAGTTGTGAATGTTGTGACTGTGATGGAACTAGGAGCCAGGCAACAGTAAATTACTTTGTTGATGTGAGTAGCAAAGAACACAAATATCCCAAGGCTATGATCTGTTGCTCTTGACTACCCTAGGACTATTAGGGATAGTAGACATTTGCTTAGCAATTGACTACTAGGAATAGCAGACATTTGTTGGGCTAATGTTGGATTTAAAGCCGTGTAATTTCATACATGCTTGTACTTAATAACCTTTGCTGTTGGGGAAGAAAAAATAAAAGTGGCTGGCTCTAACATAAAAACTAGAAGCTGATTTTACATTCAGCAAATGGTCTGTATTTTAAAACGTTAGATTTTATAACAATGACTATGATCTTGAAGATATGAAAGGGATACATTATGTGCCCTGAGAAAGCAACTGACATAAAAATGTAGATTTCAGAATCAACATTTTTACCCCTTACATTCTTGTTGCAGTATTATGTGTATTGTAGTAGTATGTGTGTCATCTATTGCATTTCATAAGATTTCTCTCTCTCTCTCTCTCTCTCTCTCTCTCTCTCTCTCTCTCTCTCTCTCTCTCTCTCTCTCTCTCTGTGTGTGTGTGTGTGTGTGTACTTGTTGCTTTGGTTTTGTTATGCAGTATGATACAATAGGTTTATGTCCCACTTGTTTCAGAGTGATAAAGGTGTGAGCTTATTGAAATATAGAAGCAGGGGCATAACACTCTGTCTAAGTCAATAGATATACTCAGCAAACGCCTACCTTTTAAAGTTTCATTCAGTGATACGGGAAAAATCTAGGCACATACTTAAGATTTTCCATTAAAATCCATGGGACTAAAATACACATCTTTGTCTGAGTTGTGCCTAAAGGAGTAGTAAAGGACCAATGAAAATGAAGGAAATACATTCTTGAATTGGGAATGTCAAATTCAGTTATGTATTCGGTTGTACAAATAATCACATTTTATATGCAAGCACAATATGGTCAATTTGTTTCAGCTGTATGCCCCATTTCCTCATTTATTTCAGGCCAAATTGGAAGAAGTCTGGAGGAACTAATTAAAATATGTCATCGTTGTACTTAAAAGGTTAGCAGAGTTAAGGTTTTGGTGGAAATGTTGGAGGAGAGGATGATGCAATTCATGGCTGAATGTCCAACTCGTGCCTAGCAGATTTTGGCTAGCCCTTGTTCTCGGATTTGTAGTCATTCTGGATTATCTAATCATTGGAGTCTTTTGAGTGCCCAATAGACCAGCCATTGCTGAAAAAAATGCAGTCTAAGTGCTGGAATACTGACAATGCTTGTGTGTGTCTCTGTGTCTGTGTCTATATGTATATGTATAGATATATAGTAAAACAAAGGCCAGATCATTTCATGGCATAGAAATAGATGGCTATACAATTCCAAAAATTAAAAGATTCAAGCAGGACAGATGGCATTGATTACAATGCAAAACTCAGCATTAGATGCAGGCTTTCTAAATGCATATATAGTGGCTCTTCAGACAGTGTTTATGCATTGCTGGAACTGCCATACGCCTGTACCACAAATGATTGATTGATTGTCCTTCAACAAATGCAACTGAATTCCACCCTGAATCACTAATGATTTTTAAGATGTTCTAATTATTTTATAGGAACAAGCCTGTCTGCATAAATATTTAACATTTGCCATTTTGAATGTCCGAGAGCTGTGATTTCACTGAAAAAAAATAAAAAATCAAATGGGACACTTTGTAACAGCTTCCTTGTAATAAACAAAAATAGTTTGATGTTGACCAGGTTTTGTGGTTGGGGTTGGAATTGAGAATGTATTCTGACCACTGTCAAATTAAGTTTGTCAGGGAATCTGAAAGCCAAAAACAGCAAGTCAAAAGCTCAGATTAGTTGCTTTTCTGTTTCTCCTCATCCACAGTTACAAAAGAAAACAGGAAGTTACAATGAATTATATGACTGTAGTGGAACTGCTTGCTTAAGCCATGTCCAGTTGGACTTTCTAATGTGCAAAGCAGATGGTTAATTGCAGCAATTTAATGGAGCTTCCGAGCCAGTTTCGGGTAGTGGCTAAGGCATCGGTTAGAAAGCAGGAGAATGTGAGCTCTAGTCCTGCCTTAGACAGGAAGCCAGCTGGGTGACCTTGGGCTAGTAGTCAGTCTTAGCCATAGGAAGCAAGTGATGGCAAATCACTTCTGAAATGCCGAGAAATAAAATGCCAAGAAAACTACAGAGATTTCTCCAGGCAGTTGCCAGGAGTCAAAACATACACACACAATGGAGCTTTCAGATGATGCCATCTTTCTTTGGTGAACAGGCCATATTTTTATCTCCTCTTTACCAGCCTTTTATCCAAATGGGAACAATCATTCAGATAGAAAGGCCCAAAACAATGGCAATATGCACTGAACCTGTAGATGCTTTACAAACGTTTATCTCATCTTTTCTTTTATGTACACCGAGAGCGTATGCACCAAGACAAATTCCTTGTGTGTCCAATTACACTTGGCCAATAAAAAATTCTATTCTATTCTATTCTATTCTATTCTGTTCTGTTCTGTTCTGTTCTGTTCTGTTCTGTTCTGTTCTGTTCTATTCTATTCTATTCTATTCTATTCTATTCTATTCTATTCTACTCTACCCTACCCTACCCTACCCTACCCTACCCTACCCTACCCTACCCTACCCTACCCTACCCTACCCTACCCTACCCTACCCTACTCTATTCTATTCTATTCTATTCTATTCTATTCTATTCTATTCTATTCTATTCTATTCTATTCTATTCTATTCTATTATCTCATCTGTTTTTTTGGGAGGATGGGGTATGATTCCCCCCCCCCCGTTACCACTGTCTTCATCCCTTGGTTCAGCCCCAGGCACTGTTGCCTCCCACAGCTACATATATTGACTGGTTTTGCAATTATTTTTGTATCATTCAACTCTAGAGTCTTAGCAGCAACAGCCACAACAACAACAACAACAAAACAGCAATTGCACAAACAACTGAGTCAAGAAGCTCTCTGTGCACTCCGAAGTATCTTCCCCTTGGAAGAGGGAAAAATGGGAGAGGAAAGAAACACTGATAAAAAGGTAGAACGGTAAGCATCTTGTCAAGATCTAGATAAGTAGGCTTTTCAGCAATAAATGTGGAATAGCAATTAATTTTATGGACACCGCATCATAGTCATGAGAGAGAGAACGTATGGGAAATGAAGTAATGTTTTGCACAGAAAATGATGTCCTGAAAATACATTGGTGTTCTGGAAATCAATCATGTCATTTTTCTGTGTCTTCTTTTTCTGAAACAACTTCCTAAAAGCTACAGATCAGTACCAAACTGAGTGTTTCAGGTTCCTGTTGCAGAAATAAATAAATAAAAAAAACAGACAGTTGATAAGGAACGGGGAGTTTCAACTATGAAAATCTCTGCCCATTTTAAAAAAGCTTTTTATTATAACGAAGGAGAAAACTATATCTTTACACAATTGAATTAAACATATTTCATAATAGCATTGGGAAGTTTTGATTGTGCTTAAATTCACATTTACCATGATGTAAATGGTAGCTCAACAGACTAAAAGCCTGTTATTAACATTCAGCTGTCTGCAATTATTGCATGTTCGAATCTCCCCAGGCTCAAGGTTGACTCAGCCTTCCATCCTTTCTAAGGTAGGTAAATTGAGGACCCAGTTGTGGGGGCAATAAGCTGACTTTGTATAAAATATACAAAAAGTATGAAGGCTATTGCTTAACGCATTGTAAACCGCCCTGAGTCTCCGGAGAAGAGCGGCATATAAATCTAATTAAAAAAAAAATGTGGGAATGCAGTAAACACGTCCAACATCAGTGATTGGAGGTCTTCATAGTAAGTCCAGTTGTATCTGTGAAAAGCAACTTTCAAGACACTGGAAGTTCTTAGAAAGATGAATATATTTCCAAAATTGCTTATGAGTGTTTAGTGCTTAGGTTTGGAACTAATGTATTCCTGCTTGTAATCTCAGAACTGCCACCACTTCTGAAGACAAAGTACTTACCTTTCAGTAAGGTAAATTGCAAGAACTTGAATGGACTTTCATGAATGCTGGGAAAATGCCTTGTTCTGGAGGAAAGTATAGAAAAAGCCCATAAGAAATTCTATACTGTCCCTGTGATATGGCTACCATAGAAACCGCAGCTCATGTTTTCTGTATTGCCAGTTCTACAGGGACATTTGCCACCAGTTGATTACCCATTTTTTATTTAAATTTCTGGTAGCTTTTATTTGCACTATCTGCTTAAAAATCAAGATGAGCCTATTTCTCTAAAAGTAGCAAAATTTTGTACATTATGCATAAGCTTTGTTAACAAATGGTTGCTGATAGTTCTTGTTGTTAGGGGATAGTTATGTATTGTTCATTCAATCAATCTATTTTATTGATTGTATTTTTATTGGTTAATGACCTAACTAAAGTTTCTGTCTGTCTATCTGCTCCATTCTATTTCAACAATGAGGTCCAATATTGGGGGAAGAGTAGTATTGCTCTTCGTTTGGTACTTGAGAAGGACATGCAAATGTATTTGCAATCAACAGCTGACGTTTCTGTAGATTTGGATATGATTCCCATGGCTGCATACAACAAATATGGAATCTAGGATTAAGAATTGAAGCTGATGCAGATATACATCAGTGTCTGAATGAATGTAGTCTGAAAACTGATCTCAAACTTTTGGATTGAGTGCTTAATTTTTAAACTGGTAAACGCAGGGGATGATTTCTTACACCAGTGGAAGGGATAGGACACTTTAAACAATGAAAAGTACTAACTTTACTGTTATTTAATAGGTGTCAGATTTGAACTTTTGCTACAGAAAGTAATTTCTAGAGCAGATTGAAATCTTGCCCCCCTCCAAATGAATCATCATAGTCCCCTCCACCTCTTTCCGCTCAGCAGTAAATGTGACTGTGACAATTCCATTGGTTTGAGCAAGATGGATTAATTTTAGAAGCAGATCCCATACATATATACAATCAGCTAATTCAGGTGAAAAATGTTTCATGTACATATGTCTAAACAAAATTCTGCTTGGGAAATGTTGGCTCTTCCTCCCTGAAAGCTGTTTTGCTTCAGCCCAGAACTTTCTGCACTCTCTCGCTGATGTTTGTCCTTCTAATTCTGTCTACATTCACCCAGCGTAGCATATGTTAATGCTGTTTCTAGCTCACTACCCAGCAGTTATGAGCATTACCTTGGCTTCATTCCAAGACAAGAGAGGTGGAACTGGCACACCTTTTGGAAGAAAAAACAAAGATCCACCCTAATTCTGTTCATCCAAAACGTGGTTGGATGTTGCTTGCTTGCTCCTATGAGGTATCCAGATGGCACTACTTGATGGAGTGATTCTAAAGCTATTTTATACCCTAATATGTAGATTTCATTTCTTCTAGGGATGGGGGACACCACAATTGGAAGGGTACAACCTCATTTCTTCGGAATGTTTGATTATGTCACGTGAATATTCCACCCCCCTCAACTTCAGGATCCCTCAAGCCTTAAAGGTCTATTATAATTGACTGGACATCTGGTACTAATTCATTGATTAGCCATAGTGACTTTGCAATGTTCTGATTACTACAGATCCAGATCAGATGACAAAGCATTTGAGGCTCTTTGTTTTACAAAGAAGAAAATCTTAAAGAGCAACCTGATAAAAAGCTATAATATAATACACAGAGGGAAAGTACCAGCTAGGTAAATTGTTAATCAGTATACAGTAGAACCTCTGGTTACGACCATAATTTGTTCCATAACTTTGGTCACAAACCGATTTGGTCGTGACTCGAACCTAATTTTGGAAATCTGGCTCTTACAAAAAATAAAAAAATAAAAAAATGGCGCGAAAGGGGAAATTAGCTGCAAAATTTTTTTTGTGAATTTTTTGGTCGGAACCCAATTTGGTTGGGGTCAGAAACGTTTGTGACCAGAGGTTATACTTATGTATCATGACCATATCACTTCAATATTGAAAAAAAAATCATTGATGGATAGGAACCCAGAAAATATGTATGATTGTATGCAACTGTAGGTTCAAATATAAATGCCCTTCCTCATTGGCCATACTTATTAGAATTGTGTATTTGCTTCTGATGAAACATAAAGCAATCTATGATTAGCTTTAAACTATGATGATTATAGTCTAAAGTGGTCTAAAATGATACAAGTACTGACATTTTAGCATAAGAAACTCACTGTGTGAGCAAAGATAAGGGAAGTGAAGAAGTAAGTTGTCAGGCACAAAAGTTGAGGTCTACATGTAAGGTTCAATTAAGTTGCTTTATTACTGAAAGCCTATGCACAGGAATCTTCTCAACTAATGGCAGTAAAGACCTGGGCTAAAGTTAGATAAGCATCAATGGCTATGTAGGGATTCTAGGGTGATCTCTTTTTTCACTCTACCCCTAGGTTCTGCCATTCCTTCTCCTACAAAAGTGAATCTATTTTACAGCCAAGGAATGATATCCCCAGGGCTCCTTAAATCAAACTTCTGTTGTCCATTGCATTGGAATCATAAATTAGGAGCAAGTAAATTAATGAAGGCAAACCAAACTGAATTTGTATCCTTATAATAAGGGGATTCTCTGAATGGGTAGCTCCGAAGTCCAGTAAGTAGATAATTTATGGACTCCTGGAAGGAGTTGCATTCCTTCTGACCACTTAGAGTCCGCACAGAGCCCTGTTTCTAGAGATCCAAGGAACAATGGAAACAAGGAACATCCCGCCTTCATGGGTATGTCAGAGCATGCATACATTTCCTTAGGCTAGCAGTGAGCTGACCTAGCCAGCTATTGTTCTGGGTGTGAACAAGGTATATTTGGTTGTGATTAACTAACAGTCAAGATATTAATTAGTGTGGCCTATCTAGGGAGAAGGATTCCTTTTCAAGTTTTCCCAGATCTGCCCTAGAAGCTGGGTCTCTTTCAATATTTTCTCCTTGACTGCCCCCTCACGGAGACATTTCACAGTTTTGCAAAAATTGCTGCACATTGGGAGGCCTGTAACTCTGTTCAGTGGTGTAACTGGCTGGAGGGAAGAACAAGGGCTGAGAGCTGATTGTGTCACATGTGCTGTCTTTTATGTTGTACAGCAGTGTACAACAGTGGCTTCCCCATTGACTTTGCTTGTCAGAAGTTCACAAAAAATGATTACCTGACTCTGGGATACTGTAGTTATCATAAATGCATGTCAATTGCCAAACTGCTGAAACTTGATCTTGTGACCATGGGAGGCTGCAACAGTTGTAAGTGTGAAAAATGGCCATAACTCAGTGCCCTTGTAACTTCAAATGGTCCTTAAATGAATGGTTGTAAATTGATGACTACCTGCACTCAAAGTTCAAAACAAATTGCCCCTCAAAACTAGTGGGCACACTTTACAAAGAAAATGATGAATATCAAAATTTATTTCACAAAATCCCCTATGTTTATTTGCTGGTAATATGGCAGATGTCATTGCCTCCCCAAAGAGTGTGTACATTTCTTCCACACTCATGTAAAAATGGAGAGAAGGCTCTGTTTTCATTTAATCCAAGGCTCCAATTCAGAACTGAAACTGCATCCCGTGTCAATCTGTGTCTCTAAATCAAAATGATCCCCTGTCCCAAAGCACTGCTGATTCTGAATCAAATACTTTTAGACCCACACCCCCTAATGCACTGTGTAAAACTATGGCCTAGAGCAGAAACGGTCCCCAGTAACAGGCAATAAATCAATGCTTCACAGGAAACAACCAAGAATGCTATCCATTTGCTCCCAGGAAGTTTTTCACTTGCTCTTTAGTGGATGGAAACCATGAAGGGGAAGGAATAATATCTGCTCTCACATGTTTAGAAACATTAACTATAAAAGCCCTTTTATTTCTATCATCCAATCCAACAAGTTGCTGAATCCCCATTCGAATTTTATTCAATGGCCAGGTTAAATTCTTACAAACAGCTTGAATAGCTAACTAGGCCTCTTCTTGCAGCTGGACCGAACGCCTCTCGTGACCAACAATAACAATTTAAAAACAGCATATGTATGAAGGCTATCTTGGGTGAGAGAAAATTAGACTGAAAACTCTTGATTTTTAATTTCTAAGTAGATTTCCCTTTAATAGGGTATCCTTTTAATTAAAGAAGGTTTAAGAATTTAGCTGTAGAACTTCTAAAATCTAAACAGATGTAGATGTTTTCCCACCAAACAAGTTTTGGCATTTAATCATATTTTGTTATATATCTATGACTGATTATAATGCAAATGCATAAATAAATAAATAATGTATTATGTTATCTCTTGCCATGGAAGTTTCTATTCAAACCTTAAGCTTTATTTACATGGCCCATATATAGAGCCAGCCATGCTTCTGTTTCCTGCTCAGAGATGAGTCTCACACTGTGGCTTGGAGCATTTAGGAATGAATGTGTAAGTACCCTGGGACTTTCACTGAGAAGGATTGAACTGCCAAAATAATTTCAGTTGAAGATTCATTAAAAAAGTCATACATTTTGCGAGTCTTTGCTTGGAGATGACTTATAAATTCTTTTCCTTCATGTTCTTCCTCAAAACCCAAAACTATGTGATGTATGGGGCAAGGAAAAGTAGAGGGGGTAGTGGGCATGGAGGCTATAATGCAGTATCTTTCCTTAGCAGAGACTGGCAGGTTCAGGAGCTTCGAGTCCACATTTTTTCTCCTGATGTTTACAAGCAAGACTCCTTCTCCTCCTCCTCCTCCCCCAAGATTGATATTTATTTTGCTCATTCACTCAGTCTCCCTGCCCTGGCATATATATGTCTCACTTACAGCTTGCTGAGGATTAAATCCACTCAACACTACTCCTAGTGCACTGCCAGCATCCAGTAAAAGGCAGCCTGAAAACTAGTGTAGCATTCTTAACACTTTTCAAATTGTGATGCCTTCAGAATTAGTTGGCCCACTATGGGAGCGTCCCCTTCTGTCCAGTTGCTGGGTTCTCTGCATGGTCTGCATTGTTGTTTCGGCTGCCAGGGAGACCAGAACCCTGACTTTTGCGGCTACTTTCTTTGGGTCAGAGAATATGCAACTGAAACACCTCACAGGTTGAACACTGACACCACTCCTGCACTTGAACATCACTTCCATTTGTGCCATGCTATAGAGTGAATTATCGACATATTCACCCTGAGGGGGGAAGGCGGACAGGAAACGTTTATCAGCATTTACAGTGCCATAAGGAAGGATGGAATTCTAGTTACCACATCCGTTCTGTTTGCCAGTCTTGTGATTTGGCCATAAATCTGATTTGGGAAACTCAATAGCAGTCTGGTATTTTGGGTGTGAATATTAGCAATCAAGCAGTGATAGAGAGATAGTAGGAATATACTCTCTGTTCAGAAAGAAAGGGAAAAGGCAAAGGGAAGGGAAAGGAAAGACAAGCCAAAAGCAAATGGAGCAATTAGCTATAATGTCTGCTACAGCAGACATTCTATCCAAAGCTTTAGTCAGAGGGATTGCTTACAGTTGCGCTGAAAAGAAAGAAAGAAAGAAAGAAACCACCCACTTCCTGTATATGACTCTGAGAAATGTGGATCCAGATTTAGATTGGGCTCTAAATCCTGCATTAAATTTCAGTTTGTGCTGCCAAAAGCACTGCACACCTCTGGGCAAATATGAAGAACAAAAAGTGGAAACCTCTGGAGGGACCAAATCCTTCTCTAACCTTTCAATTAGTCTCTAATCCCTTTCCTCCTCTAAAATCTCTGCTCTAGGCTGCCTGGCTTTGGAGATTCTAAGCAGCCAAGAACCTCACCTCTCTTTTTTCTCTGAGGTTTTAAGAGGGAGAGACCTCTCCCCCCTGCCCTGGACCACACCCACAGCAGATTCATGCTGTTGCAAAGGCTGTTCACAGTGCCTTTGCTTCTGATGCAAACATTTTCCACCTGGCTGAGTCAGATTATTTACAAAATATTATAAATAAGGATTCCCTCCCTTTCCCCTTTCCTTCCATTTTGTTTTAAACTGCTGGTGGAACTATTTTTAAAAGCAAGACATGGATGATTGTGACACATTCGGTGTTCTTAATGAGTGGGTGCAGTTTTATTTCATGTTGTTCTTGTCACCGAGCCTAATATTACAAGTGTGCCCTTTATGAACAGAATCTGAAAAATCACAGGGTTCATGACAGCCCATTCCCCCCCCCAAAACAGTATGGAATTTTGTTTACTGTGTCTGTGTGAATACATATTCTTTGTTAAAGAGCCATAGTAAAGGTAATCCGCATACTATTTTACATTGAAGCAGTTGGCTGGTATATGAGTGATTCTCAGTTCTATTTCAATTTGTTTCTCTTCACAGTTTCTTAGGTTTTAGAACTATTTCTATTGTACTATTTGTACTTGTTGATGTTTTCAAAATCAAACAATGCAAAGTCTATAGTTTTCGTTATATTCCCAAGGTATTTGGTGCTTGTTCAGACACAAGGCACAAAGCCAGGCCAAGTGCTTAAGTTGGAAAACAGGAATATGTTTCTTTTCCTGACTACCGCATGGCCTAAATTTTGCAGCATGCCCTTCTCCTTTGCTCAGGCCCTTCAAAGGTGCCATATTTTCAGTGGAGGACTGCTCCATAGTTCCTTATTACTTCTAGGTATGCCCAATGGGATGGTACTGATCTAGTTGGTTTCAGAGTTGAAGACTATTTGAAATGGTTTCATTTCTATCACTAATGGCCAATCCACCAATGATTAGTGACCTATCATTCAAATTGCTATTGCAGTTAATGTAAAAACTATTTGATTGATTTTACGTGGCAATGCTGTCAGTCCTTAGAGGTAGGCCAGATCAGGAAACAGACACTGCAAGAATTATGAGAATGATTCTAGGGTATAATAGCAGAATCATAAAAACCTACTAGTGTTTCTTCTACTCCCTCTTATGCCAAACAGAATGAAGGGCTTATTTTGAATTTCTTTCTTACACCTTCTCCTTTTCCTTGACCGAGTTGCCTTTTATTTTTCCTTAATAGGTCCTATATAATTTCACCAGTGTCATCTTTACGCTGCACGCATTAATGGCTTATGTATATTCAAATAAATAATATGAAAACAACAAGCTATAAAGCCATACGCATTGAGTGATTCACTGGATATGAGTCATTCTTGTGCAGGTTTCTACGGAAGCTCTAACTTTTAGTAGTAAGCTGCATTAAAAAGGCACATATATTTGTTCACTTCCTCCTGATAAAAAATGAGAAATTCATATGGTCAGAAGGTGCCAGCATGGTCTGTTGTTAGGATATTGATAAGAGGTTGCATGGTCAAAAGCAAAGCTCAGAAAGATAAGCATCCTGAAAGAGATCTGGAAAATTGATTCAAACATTTTAGAACTCCCAAGTCTGTTCTAGCAAGGTTCTTTAAAGATCTATTGGGACTGCAAATTTCAGAATCCTCAGGGAGCATTCTACCACAGCAAATTTGGAGGGCTTCTGGTTGGAAAAAAACTGCTCCTCATGTCACATCTATTCACAAAATTGGGAAGCGTCCTAGAACATCATGACAGTACAACCACCTTCATGCTGAGGTTATGGTATTCTCTCATCTCAGTACATGTATCACATGGTAATTTTACCTGTTACTACCATGTTTCCCTGAAAATAAGACCCTGTCTTATATTTCTTTGAACCCTGAAATAAGCGCTTGGCCTTATTGCCAAGTGCTCAAAAGCCCAATTGGGCTCATTATCAGAGAATGTCTTATTTTGGGGAAAACAGGGTATTTTTACCATATCAACTCTTCCATGGAACACCTGGAGGAAAATGTATAATTTTGATCAGAGTGTGGAAGATCCTTTGTTAAGAAACTGTTGACATGCTATGGTTTCCTTGTTTAGGAGCCCAGAAGAATGTGACTCAAACATAAAGCACCTTCATGTGGAAGATCCTACTTTGCTTTTCCTTGGAGTCTCTTTGAAAGATGCTAGAAGAACAAACTAATAGCCCACATGTATACTCAGATTATAATTATGCAGCGGACTTGATGGTGTTGTTTGAGTCAATAGCCAAGCCTGGAATCCCTTTCCAATTTTATAAACTTGTATTGAACATGAACTGTTGGTTGTATAGTCCTTTAAGAGGCAACTTATTACATTATCCTGTTTTAGCAAGTTCAAATGGATAGAGCTGGCTTGGTTTTCTAAAGCTGGGTACCTCCTCTTGGGTGCTGATTTCCAATGATGTCAAAAAGAATCTGGTTGGGACTTCCAGCATGCCTAAGGGAAGAAATAGCTACCCATGGCCAAACCATCAGTAATGAAACTGTTTCCAGAACCTCTAAAAGCTTTCTTGGCTTCCCTATATAGAGTCTGCACAATACTTGGAAAAGCTTCTCCTTCAACAGGCTGACCTATCTTTAAGGGGAACCACCCTGGTCTTGCTTGGCTTTTAGTTTCACTTTGTCCTGTTAACAAATGGGACAACCCTGATGGGAGTTGACTCTAGATGGATAAGGGCTTCTTTAGATGCCCTGGTATTTGTTCAGCCTATGGTATTTGTTCCCCTTCTGGATTTTGTTTTGTAGTGGCGAAGAAATCTTTCCCACTCTGTTTAAAGGTAGCTTATGTTCTGGTCCAAGTCCTCCTTGCATTTTGCACTGCAAGGTGAAGGAAACGAGGAGCCTATTACACAAAGGTTTTTTGGATATCAGAATGAATTTGGAACACGCTTCTTACTTTGGCAATAGTGAAATGGCATTTGGTTATACTGATACAATTTACCAGTTCTCAGATGACAAAGTTCCAGCTCTCCTGTTGACTTGTGGGAGTATAAATTAAGTTTTGATCAAAATCGCTAAATACGTTTCTTGGCTAGCTATACCTAACTGCCATGGGTAAACTTTTAAAAAGTTTTTTAAAAGGGAAAGAGAAAAACAGTCATTTTCTTATTTGGCTTGCCAGAAGAAATATTTTTATTTTATTTATTAAATGTATTTATTATTCATTAATTTATATGATTATCTGTCCATCCATCCAACATTAATACAATAGAAAAAAGAAGAAAAGGAAGAAAATAAGTTATTTTTTTTAATTTATATTTTCCCTTTCTACCCATAGGTTACTGAAAGTAGTTAATGAGGTAAAAGTTAAAGATAGTCCATACCTTTTAAAGAAAACACATTAGAAAAAAAGTATACTGGTATGTATATTCCCAAAATACTTTTTAAAAATAAGCAAATAAGGAATCAGTCCTCATGCCTTTGAATAGCAGTGAGGAGATCTTCATCTTTATATTCTATTTTCTGTTACTTTTTTAATAATTAGGTTTGGAAATATAATAATCACATTGATATCTTCTGCCTCCTTACTAAATCTCATTCAGCTTTTGCAACAATTACAGAAAACAATTTGCCACACTGACCATTCTCTGCAAGTTCAAGATCTCAAGCACCAATAGCTTTTTTTTTTTTATTTATTCATCAAAATATTTAAGAACCATTTTTCTGTCCAAAAGAGCCCTCAAGGTAATGTTCAGGAAAACAAAATTTCATTTTCAATCAAATGAAAAACAATGCTACCTTTAAAAATAGAATTGAACCAATGTATTTAAATCTTTTTAAAAAGTTTTATTAAACAAAATAGGCTTCCTGATATGCCCTAAGGCAGTGATGGCGAACCTTTTCGGCACCAGCTGGAATGCCCGTGCCGGAGCCCTGGAAACTTGAAGCTGGCTTCCAGCTCACGCATGTGCGCTGGCCAGCTGGTCTTTGGCTTTCTGGGGCTCTAGCATGCACGAAGATCAGCTAGATGGCACGTATGTGCGTGCTGGAAACCAGAAGACCAGCTGGCAATGGTGCGCGTGCCCACAGAGGGCTCTGCATGCCACCTGTGGCACGTGTGCCATAGGTTTGCCATCACAGCCCTAAGGTTATACAAAGAATGAGACCCAACTCAAGGGATGTACAAACTCCATTGATGTGTGCATGAGTGTCTGAACATTTATTTATTTAATTCATTTTACTTTGGTGCCACCTGACTCCAGGCTGATTCACAATAGAAAAACCAGAGAAATACAACAAAGTAAATAGACATACAAATAAGGGAAACAATAAAATGGTAATCCAGACAACTAGCACAAAATCATATGGAATGCATGATAAATGTATTTAACAAGGGGTTTCCATTCTCCCTATTCCAAGGCCTTGGAAATAAATCAAGTTTTTTAAGGCCCTCCAGAAGATAGGCGCCATGCAGATTCCATGGGGGAATCCCATTGCACAGGGCAGATGCCACAGGTTCCTTCCTGAGTCCTGAAAGATCACACTCTTTGATCAAGTGATCCAAAATGTGCTTCCTCAGTTGCTTTTTGAGATATGTAAAAAGAAATAGTGATGATCAGACATTAGGTTTTTTTTTTTTTAAATCCTTCTATCTTTTGACCAGATCTGCAAAAAACAAATTTATGAATTGATTCAGAGAATTTTGTGTGGACATGATTCAACTGGAATTAAGAACTGCATTCCCACTGCTTTCTAGGCTAGAGTTTTACATATGGTTAAACACTTTCCCCTCCGATAATTACACTGGGCCCATGATGTGAAATGCTCTGTTCAGGGTTCTTTTTATGGTGAATTCAAAATAATATATTCAAAAATTGAAATGCACAACCCCTGTAACACTTTATCATGAATTGTGAGTCACAATTTGCCATTTTCTAGTTTGCAAATTAAACCCCCGAATGTTTAAGAGAAAAAAAATCCACTGGCAAATCAAAATGAACTTTCCCTTCTTTTTCTTACCTAAAAGCAACTCATAGTAGATTAATTTTCTAATCCTGATTGTTAGTGCTGAGGCTTGGAGCTTGAAGCAGAAGGAATTACACAGCAGCAAAATTTATAACCGGATAATGTACATACCTACCAAGAAGTAGAGGGTATGGGGAAATCCATTTCGCATATTTCCCTCTCTGTTTTCATGGAAATGACAGGGAGTGCTAATACAGCTTCATCAATATCAGCACATAACATCTATTAGGTAATGTAAGGTCTTCAAATAATCAAGGAACAAATTATGAACTGTGCCGTATGAAAGCCATAACATATTCAACTGCCTTTTTTTTTTTAATGAATACAGTTTCCTCCATTCTTTCAGTACAGGAAGAGGACATGTTTCTCACAAATTATGTGCTTTTTGCATAGGATATATTTTAAGGTCCACTGGAAGGTAATCCCATTCAAAAAGCTGGTTTATCTTATTCACATTCTTCAGGACCTCCAAAAGCTTTCTCTGTTCCCAGATTTCCAATAAGATTCCTTGGACCTTATGAACTTCCCACTGAGACAGACACAGTTGAAAGATTACTACCCAGCTATGCAATGCATAGGCAGGATAACAGTTATATGATGAAGTGACCTCGCAACTCATATTTATTGGCTCAGTACGGCTTGAACTATTAACTAAAATAAACCACAGACCACAATTATACTACAATATTTTATAGAAGATAGGTTAGGGTCTGTAGTCAATCTCTTGCTAACTATCAGGTTGCAACTGTATTTTCCTCATTTATGTCTTTGTATTTGAAAAAAAAAGTCTTCATTCCCACTCTTGTTCTCTAGAGTTTTGAGAAACATTTTGATGAAATATTTTTGACTTAATAGTATAACAAGAAATATCAGTAGTCATTTTGTTATTCCAATGTGATTTAAATGTGCAAAAAACTTACACAGAAACATAGAAAACTGATGTAAGAAAAAGACCCAGTGGTCCATCGAGTCAGCTCTTTGAGTTTTCTGTTTATTGGTTTTTGTTTTATTTATTATTTTTATTTACTATTTTATTATTTATCTATTTTTGACAGATGATGGACATGTGTTTATCCCAAGTATGTTTAAACTCAGTTACTGATGATTGATTCACTATCTCCTTCTGTGAAGTAATACTTTCTAACATTAATTTTGAACTTCCCTCCTGTCAGCTTGAGGTTATGTGTAGAAATCTCTGAAATATTTCTTCCAACATTCGCTCACTTCAAATTATTTCATAACTTTTATTTTTAATTTCCTTCACTCTACTGCAGTGCTCAGCATTCCTCCAGTTCCTAATATATTCAAAGCAATGTCACTGACTAGCCTAGGGTGGACAGCGAATTTCAGGGCATATATTTAACACAGACAGACTCAGGGTCCCATCCCATCCTCTCTGCCTGCTTCAGTCTTATCTCCCTGTAGATCATGTAGGATCAAAAAAGGTTTAAAAAGATCAGGAGAGCATCTAGCCGAGTTCACTGCCTCCCAAAGTTTCTAAACATGGAAGTGTTCTATACGCAGTCATCCCTTCATTTTGTTCTCTATGGGAAAAGGAAAAGCACTAAATGTGGAGAGTGAATACTATTGCAAAGGGCATTAGTATTTCACGTTCAGGAAAATGGGAATCCTGAATAAGGCCTACAAAGCTTTGCCTATAAGAGAGACCTGATAGTTCAAAAGTAAAATTATTTACATGTGGTTTAAACTCCATCTAAAGTCCATACATTCTTCTTTTTTAAACAGAAAGAAGGCAGTAGAACACTTTAGTAGACCTGGAGATTAGTTTCCAAAGTCATTCTAATTTTCCCTGTAATTAACATTTATTACGTTATCTAGAATAAATAAGAATAAATAGGGTTTTTATATCACATTAAGTGATTAAAGAGTTTTATTTGGCATTGCATTGTATGGACTCCGCCATTATGTTTTGTTCACCATGGTTTATGATTTGGCATGTAGAGCAAACCAAGCAATGCCATTTATTAATTGAAATGTCATTTCATTATTGAAATGATTATGCACTTACTTCTGTTTATGTATTTATATTTATTTATTACATTTATATGCAGCCCATATCACAATCAACTGGCTCTGGGATGACTCTATGTGCACAGACATCTGTAGAACATTATACTAAATTAACTGTTTGGTTACTTCTGCCAGATTGTGGTGCTTTACACACCTTGATCATTATGGCTTTTCCCATAAGAGATGAGAACCAGCCCACTGGGAAAATAATAATATACACTGTTTTCTCAGAGTCTGCAAACTTTTCATATCTCCATGAACTCTCCCTGTTGGGATGGCAGAAGGCCTGTCTGGCTAAAAACAGCAGACTCTGCACCCTGCAGGTGTTGCTGTAGCATACAGCTGTGGATTTGCATTGGGTCAAAAATTATGATGTATGTTTCCTTTGTCAATGTGCCTGAACATTGAAGGAGAATGGGGAAAGAGAGGGACAAAAACAACCAGGAGTAAAAGCAACTACTCGATCCAGATGTTCCACATACAGGTTCATGGTAGCAGCAGCTTAAACACTTTGCAAGCTTCCTACCCTGTTTCTAATACTGTAGCAGGGCTTTCAATTTGTTGTTATTTTGTTCCATTCGCATGTTTTTGCTGATCAGCAATTGTAGTAAAGACTGATGCGAATCATGTCCATAGAAAAACTGTGATTCATTCCTACTCCTCCTTGTCCTATTTTTCTTGTTTTAAAGTAAAATAGCTTCAAGCGTTTCAGACTGTTTGGAAAGAAATTGCAGAATTGGAGAAATACTGGTATGCTGATCTGTGTTTTGCAGCATCTCTTGAGCTTGACCATGCTGGGAAGAATTGCTAGAATTGGACTTACAAACATCTGGAGAGACACAGTCAGAGGATAATGGAAACAGGATAGGCGGAAGCAGATTTTTGAGAAGTCAGTCAAGGTTTATTTTTCCTTACCATATGCCCTCAGGAGCTGGTTATAAATTCAGCAACCAAGACCCTGACTTTGAGAACACCATAGATTTAGAGATTAGGACAGACATTCTTGGCTGAGCTAGAAGAGTTATACAGGGTCAAGCCTGGTTAGTACTGGATAGGAGACCACCAGGAATTTCCAGTACTGTCAATAGAATGGAAACTCAAACTTATACTGGAAGAAGATAATGCCAGCACTTTCTCAAATGAGACTTTTCTATCCAGGAGTTGCTAATATGCAGCTCATGATTTCCCCCCCTGCCAGCAGTCATATGAAGGAGTGCCAAATAATACAAGCACATTTTATCCTTATTTAATGCAGTCTGTATCTACTTTTCCTCAGAATGTGTACTTGGGAACAAAATGAGGCATGAAAAGAAGTCTGGCTCCCCAAACAACTGATTCATATATTTGCTTTAAGAAAGATTTATCTTTACTAAAGGAGGAGTGAGGTTGCTATTTTTTTTAAGTTCCTTTTTAAACAGATAACCATTCTGAAAATCACTACAGATTTACTACTAGCTCTGCTGTCTTATTTTGGATACACTGTTTGAGAGATGTGACCTTCCCAGGGAAATGAAGGCTAGAAATCATTGAAGAAAACTTTCAGATAGGGAGATAGTTATTATAGATGCCTATTGTGACTAGTCCACCAAACGTCGAGTGCCTCTAGGTTTTTATATACATAGTCATCTGTGTGTATCTTGATAAGGCTTCCCCGGTATCCCAGAGAATGAACAATTAAAAGTTAACAATACGGAAGCAAAGAAGTTCTAAAGTGTGTTAAAATGATTCATTTGATTTAGAACTATTGTGCCTGTTTCAGATGGCTGGCTGACACAAAGTCAATATTGCGCAGGGTGTTTAGCATTTTCTCAGAAAATGGATAGATTTTGCTTCCTCTTAAGGCTAAATTAAACAGTATTTCTCTCCTCACATCCAGCCCCTCATGTTTCTGACAGTGTTTAACACTCTTTTTCCACAGAATCACAGAATATAAATGTTGGAAGGGCCTTGGAGATAATTTAATCTAATCTGCCCAGTGCAGGTATCAGCTGCCACAGAATTTCTAACAGGCTCTTTCATTGCTGAATAGCTCCTAACATTAACAGATTTTTTCTATGTCCAACCAAATTTACTTCCCTCTAATTTTAATTCATTTTTATTGTCCTATCTTCCAGACCAACTCTGAACAGTCGTGCTCTTTCTTCTACATAAACAGTTCTTCAGATACTTGAGGACAACAATCATGTCTTCCAACAAATATTTTCACCCAACTAAACCTACCTAACAACTTATAAACAACCAATTCTTTTTGATAAGTTTTTTTTTCCTTCTAAATATTTTATCCTCAATGGTCTTCCCAAAATGATCTGCTAGAATTGGATGTAATATTCTAGATGCATTCTGACCAAGGCAAATAGAGAGGTGCATTATATTTTCTTGATCTTGATACTTTACTTTTGTTGATGGACTCTTGAATTACATTTGCTTTTTAAGATTGCCTCACTCTGCCTCTGTTTCCCATCTAGTGATCCACATCTTTTTTGGCATGCATTGCTGTTCACTAGAACACAGTCCAAGTAGTCCCATCTAAATATAGGACTTTTCAGGTTTCACTGTTGAATTCTTCTTGAATCCCAGCTTGCCGATATCTTCTGAATCCTGATTCTGTCCTTTGCTATCCTTTGGTTGCCTGCAAATCTAATATTTGTATTTTCTACTGCATTATCTGACTCATTCATAAATATTTAAGCAACAAATGGAATATAACAGAGCCCTGAAAATTTACACTTTGCTCCAGCTTGACACAGAGCCATTGGCATATATATATACATACTTTGGGAACAATTATTCAATCAATTCTTCTTCCATGTAATGGTAGCCTAGCCCCATCTGATTGTTGGCCTCTTCTTTATTTGAACCTCATGGAGACTTGTCAAATGCTTTGCTAAATTCAAGGTACACTATATCCTTTGCATTCCTGTGGCCAACTAAATTGGTCACTCCAATCAAAAAAAGGAGATCAAGTTGGTTTTGCAGAACTTATTGTTATTAAACCATGCTGGCTCTTGCCAAGCATGCATTCTTTTCTGTTCCTATTTAATATACTTATTAGACATTTGAGAGAAAATACACAAATAGGGGAGACAAAAAGAACATAATAAAGGGATACAAGTATAGGATACAAGTGAGTAAAGGATTTACAAATATTTTAAAAGCCTGAAAATTGCTACTAAGTTCTAAGCAAAGGATAAATATCAGGAACCTTAGTCAGCACAGTATAAATCATAAAATTAAATTATGAGATACAATTAATTCTCTCTTTTCCTTCCCCCCCCTTCTTAGTGTATTTCCATAAATGCAAGATCTATTGTTTTTTCTGGATCAACCAACAGTTGATCCATGGGTTGTGACAGGAAATGACTGCCCGACTTGATGCCCAAGCCTGATGTTGTGGACTGACCGATAGTGACTGGTTCAAAGTCACCCATCTGGTTTTCATGCCTTGGCTGCAGGGGTGGGTTCTACTTACTTTTACTACCAGTTCGCAATGGGGCCATGCGTGCTTACTTTGCTCGTGCACACTCTTCTGCGCAAGCATTTTGATGACGTTGGGGTTGGTGGGCGGAGGCTCCCACCAGTTTTACTACCAGTTCTATAGAACCGGTGCGAACCAGGGGCAACTCACCACTGCTAGGCTGGAACTAGAATTCACAGTCTCCTGGTTTCTATCCTGGTACATTAATTACTATGTCTTTACATTTCTAATTTAGAAATTTATAAAATTAAAATGTAGACTTCATGAAAAAAGGAAATCCAATTTTTGTGTATGGAATCCATCCAATATTTGACTTATGAAATGTGTAAACACCGTACCCCGGATCAAGATTGAGATTGTATTTTGTCTTTTTAAATATTGGAAAACTCAATAAAGTATATAAAAAAAAAAAAAAAAAAAAAAAAAAAAATAGAAATTTATAAAATTAAAATGTAGACTTCATGAAAAAAGGAAATCCAATTTTTGTGTATGGTACAAATATATGCATTGAATTGTAATCTAGCCTTCCACAGGTGGAAGATTTAACCATTTACTTATTTCATTGCCAACTATATCAGGAATCTAGAGATAGGTTCATCACATCCTTGTTAATCCAACTGAAGCAGTCCAGTTTAGAAGGAAAAAATATTTTCTGTTGTCTGATATAGATGAACAGGTAACAAAACTGATTTGAATTATGTTTTTGGCCAGAATTACTTTTGAGACATGAAATCATTATGGAGATGAAAGCATACTCACACAACTTAATTAGCCATTCTTTTATTGAGCATCCTTTCCAATAAAAGGCATATATCATCTTTGCAACAAACTTTACAGCAACAATTACCATGAACTTTATAGGAATACTCGGCTTAGTAAGGTTGAATAAAAATATCACTAGGAATTCAACTTTTATAGAAATTTTGTTTCATTCTAATGTGAATCATTTTTCAATTTTATAACATTGCTACCAGATACAGGTAGATAAAGAAGATGTGATTTTAGCACTATATTACCAGCAATTTTTAGAAAATTAACTGTCTATTTTAGCAATTAGAACTGGAATAGCAATAGCACTTAAACCTACACAATGCTAACCCTAATTGATATACCCTGAGAGATTCTAGGGAGTTGCTGTCCTAAATCTCTTCCTCTTTCTCTGATCCAGTTCTGGACTGTCTTGCCACTACCTTGGAATAGAAATGGAAGAAAGTCCAGTTGTCTCCTGAAAAAGCACCTTTGGGACAACCATGGCCTAGATGACTGAGAATCTCTACAGACTCCTACCTTGGAATGTGCTCCTTCCTTCTTGGGAATCTGCCTCTTCACTGTACAGCAGTCCCCAACTTACAAACATTAATTTAGCAACCATTCAAATGGCACTGAAAAAAGCAACTGGTCCTCACACTTACAACTGTCATAGCACACCCTCGGTCACATGATCAAAATTTAAGTGCTTGGCAGCTGGTATTTATTTATAACAGTTGCCAAGTCCCATTTCATCTGAACACCATTTGCGACCTCCCCCAGCTGACAAGCAAAGTCAATGGCCAGAGTTCCTTAATGATGGTGGGATTTACTTAACCATGGCAAAAAGGTCATAAAATCAGTTGTGATTCATTTAACAACCACTTTGCTAGCAGCAGAAGTTCTGGTCCCAATTGTAGTCCATCATACCACTTCCCCCTCTGTAGACACATTGCATCACAGCTCCTGAGTATTCCTTGTACAGTACAGGTGACAAGTAGTGGGGTGTATAAAACCAGGCATATTGCTGGAAGGCAAAATCACAAAATCCTGCCTTACTTATTTTAGCCATGGCATAAGATCAAGCTCACTGGAAAAGGTAGTTACGCTCCAAATGGTCAGATCAAGCCACACAAGATTTGAAAATGTGGAGAGAACTGCTTCACAGAATCTCCCAATAGTCAGAGGTGATTGAACCGATAGAAACATCATCAACATATCAACAGTAAAACCCTTTTTTCTCTAATATCCAGTAGAAAAATTCTTTTCCAGTAGAAATTTAATATTCTTCTTCTATTGAAATTCCTGTCGTTACATATCTGTTACAATATCTAAATTCTGCATCTGTTTAATCAGATGGTCCTTGACCTACTCAGGTTCTGAGTCATTCTTCACCAGCAGTTTACAAGTAAGGTCAGGCAAATGTTTCAAGTTACATAAGATAAGATGTTTCTCCTTGCTTCTGTAATTCTTTTAATATTAAGCTACATATATGAAGGGGTTTTTGTTTCAATTTCACTTTTATTATTTTTACAAATACCTCAAGGTGGTGAACATATCTAACATACCTTCCTTCTCCTATTGTCCCCATAACAACCATTCTGTGAGGTAAATTGATCTGAGATAGAGTGAGTGGCCCATAGTCACCAGCTGGCTTAGTTGTTAAAACCAATCAGGTAGACCAAGCCATTTTGAAGTAAAGGTTTTGCCTTTGTCTTATCAATAATTAAACTTTGCAATTTCAACAAATTATTGTCTGTCTGCTGTGCAGATTTTTGTGCTTTCTTCTTCATAAAAATAAACGTAATTATTTTGCATTATTGCATTATTGCATTATTTTCTAATTGTATTTTTCTTCTTGGGTATTCCTTTAGTGCAAGCATACAAGAACTAACACATGAATAATTCTGAATATACCTGCCAGAGTTCCCAACTGTGACCAACTGTGTTAGGAATAAGAGCATAATAATTTTGCTAGATCAGACCAAATATCTTTGTAAGACCAAATTCAACTTCCACAGTAGCTCGCTAAGTCTCTCTCTCAGACATGTAGGTAGTACTCGACTTATGACCAAAATTGAACCTAAAATTTATGTTGCTAAGTGAGACATTTGTTAAGTGAGTTTTGCCCCATTTTATGATCTTTCTTGCAACAGTTGTTAAGTGAATTACTGCAGTTGTTAAATTAGTAACACAGTTGTTAAGTGAATCTGGCTTCCCCATTGACTCAAAAGATCACAAAAGGTGATCACATGACCCCATGAGCCAGTTGCCAAGCAGCTGAATTTTGATCATGTGATCATGATCAATGCTGCAATGTTCATAAGTGTGAAAAGCCATCATAAGCGTAAAAAATAGTCGTAACTCACTTTTTTCAATGCCATTGTAACTGCAAATGGCCACTAAACAAATGGTTGTAAGTCAAAGACTACCTGATTTTGCTCCAACTAGACAAAACACTTACATTTTCAATTTCTAATAAAATCTAGTTGATAGCTGCTTCAGAGGTGGAGACCCTCATTCCTAATTTAATTAATGTTAGAGAATCATTCCAAACCAGGAATACATTTAACCAAAGTCAGTTTTCAAGGCAAAATATAAGCCTGTCCATTGAAGAGGAAATGGAGGAGCCAGGTCAAGGCAATAGGAAACCTTGAGGTTCAAAATATGTCTTTGTACCCTTAGTAGCATATATTAGCACTCCGATGGAAATCCAGAAACCTTGCCCAACAGTGGTGTTTTTGTGATCATTGTGATGTTTAGAAAACTGTATTTAAAAATGTATGGCATCAGCATGTCATCTCAACAATCATCTGCTTGAAAACCGCCATCTATTTATTTGCACGGGGCAAGTATATTTAAAAACTCCATAGCTGGTCCCTCCCAAAATCACATCAATCAGTTAAAGAAACCCCCAAAGAGTAGCAAGAGGATTTTTCCTTTCTTGCACCTAACTGCGGGACAAACATGTCTGGGAGACCTCTGTTTTCCTGTGGTATCCCCATGACATGGCCTCTATCTGATGCCCATTCCTGAGTGAGTGGCTTAACTTGCTTAACTGTGCTGCTGTTTAATTATTTTCCCCCATATTTTGATCCTATCCTGGAGCAGACTCAAATCTCTTAGACTTGGTAAGTCATGACGTTTGAAGAGTCAGAGACTTCTGTGACTTGAACAAGGAAGGGGCCATAGAGACAGAATAGGGATCTCCAATAGGAACTACCAATTCTCTGTGATCGTTCTTTTGCTAACTTAGGATGGGCAGAGAGCACTGCCACTCAGCAATAGGGAAAGGCCTGGAGACTTGAAAAAGCCAAAAAAAGGGAAGATTTTATTTATTTGTATCCCACCGTTACTATTTTTACAGAAAATTCAAGGAGGTGAACATAGGAAACATACTCTCTATTTTTCCCACAACAACTCTCTGAGGTGAACATATCAAATAGACCAGGGGTGGGTTCTACTTACCTTTACTACTGGTTTGCGTTGTGCCCGCGCGCATGCGCAGATCACTTCTGATGACATCCGGGTCAGTGGGTGGAGCCTCCCGCCAGTTTTACTACTGGTTCTTGCAAACCGGTCCGAACCGGGGACAACCCACCACTGGAATAGACCTACTTCCCCCACAACAACAACCCTGTGAGGTGAGTTAGGCTGAAAGAGAGTGATTGACCCAAGGTCACAAAGTTGGTTTTCATGGCTAACACGGGATTTGAACTCACGAGCTCCAGCTTTCTAGCTTGGTGCCTTAACCACTGGATCAAACTGGTTCTATTCTGTTCTAATAGAACAGAATAAGATTCACCAATAATCAGCAAAGTGTGACTGTTTTAATTAAGTTCCCCCATTTTCAATTTCTAAATTCAAGTTTGGGGTAACGTTTCACAAATCTTTACAGCAAAATCTACGCCACATTTTGAGGAAAGATTCACAGCAAGAAATTGAAGCCAACATCTTGCTATTAAATTTGCACAAGACAAAAACCTCTCATCCCTGTTGAAGGAGGCTAGAGAAACATCCTGGAACTAGTAAAAAAAATGACATTGCTAAGTATGTGTACTCACACAAATGGCAAGTGTGAAAATAGATGCTGGATAGAATAACGAGGAGAAAAATGCAAATATATTGTATATATTTGTGTGTGGTTGTATGTATACACACACAAACACACACAAACACACACACACACACACACACACACACACTATGTATAAGGGATGTTTATGATGATGTTAGAGATGTATAGTTGGGGATTTGTGTTCTAACCTAGGCTTCCTGATATAGTTAAAAGCACACAATTAGTCCCAAAAACCCTTTTTAAAATTTTAACGGCTGTGAATTCCTTTCAATGCCTTACTTCCGAGTCGTCCCTTTTGCTTTAGCTGTCCTTGCCTTCTGGCAGCTCTGCGCATGCGTGCACTAGGAACAGGCTCCCCCTGTTCCTCTGCCTTTCTGATGTCCGACTCTGGAGGCTCCGGAGTCTGCACATAACTCCCAGATGGCCCAGGACCCATCTCTGCCTCCGATGCAGAGCCCTCGTCTGAGCCTTCCCCAGACTCCAGGACTGGCCCATGTTCCTCCCCAGCCTCCTCACTGTCCGACTCTGCTGCAGCAGGCTGCTGGTGGACCACAACAATTTGAATATGTTTGAACTCTGGTATGCAGCTCATAGCATCTTATTGACCTACATGATTTGCAATGAAAACTAGACTATAATATAGCAAGGAACATGGGCATAAAACTTTATGTATCAAAGACCAAGGAAGAACAGTTTGTCATGGAAAATAGAATGAATAATTGCACATTATACATAAATGGCAAAAACCTACAGCAAACAGATGAATTCTGGTGCTTTTTTAATTTAAAAAAATGGATGGAGAAGATGTAGGATGCACGAATGTTGGTAGAGGGTTGTATGTGGGCTGTTGCAAGAAATAGAAATGAGAGATAGGTTCATGAGAAGAGATATAAAACTGAGCTGAATGTTGTGAGAATGGAATATTTCTAAAGGGTGTGAGTTGTAAAACAAGAAGAGGTAAATTCAAGGGTGAATGGATGACAAATAGATGAGGACTGAGCAGCTGACTATTAGGAAGGAAGTACATTGAAGCGATTTGGTTGCATAGAGAGAATGAAGGAAGATCAAATACAAATATAAAACAAATACATGAAGGAGAAGTAAATGGGTTAAGAGGGAGAAAAAGAAAAAAAAACCTATTGATTTTATGGCATTGGTAAGATCTTCAAACAGAAGGAGAAGTATTTAAAGAACAAAAGGCAAAATATGAAGTTGAGTATGAAGGTGAAGAAATCAGGTATGGCTTTGGAGAGCTGAAAGGTATGAAGAGATGTAATGAATGGCTTAATGTAAACTAGATTTAGCTATGTTTTAGTTCCCTTTTTCCTCTCTCTTGTCTTTCATTCTTTTAAGAAGAGATTGGAAAACCATGCTTGTTTTCTCATATATATTTTTTTATTGAAAAGTTTTATAAGAAATACAAACAATTTTCTCCCCCCACCCTTTCCCCCCTCCCCACATAATAGAAAGTGTACATTTTCTTATACATAATAAATGCATATTTCCCTTAAAGAAAACATTAAAATAGGACATTTTAATTACATTCGGAGTTGCTCTTCTTCTCTTTCTTCCCTCATTCCACAACAAACCTTCTTCTTCTCCTCCTTTCTTTCCCTTCCCTCCCTCCTCTTCTCTCCTACTTTCTCCTTCCTCCTCTCCTACCTCATCCTACTTCCTTTTCCTTTCCCCCACTTCTCTCTTCTTTTCCCCCTTCTCACCTTCACTCCTACTCCTGTCCTCTTCCTTTCCTCCTCTCCTTCTTCCATTCCTCTCCCTCCCTCTCCTCTTCCTACCCTCTCCTCCTCTCTCCTTTCTAACTTCTTTGCTGTGAAATATTCTCCTCCTTTAGTATCTGAGCAATTCCTGTATACTAATCGTAGATACTTTCTTCTGTTAAAACATTTCTCTATTCACCACTTTTTTTCCCCATCCCAACCGTTATCCCACCGTCCCCACCCCCCCCGACTTCCCAAAGCAAAAACAGGGTATAGAGTCTAACAAACATATGCTAAAATAAACTAACTAATTATAAATTTCAAAACTCCCACACGTTCTTTAACTCCCCTTGCTCCAATTCATCAACCTCCCTTTTATAAATCCTCAAGACCAATTCCGTTAAATTCATTCATCCTAATTATAAAAAAAACTTTTTCTTGATGTATAATCCAATACTTTAGCAATATTACAAACAGTAAAAGTCATAAGTAAATTTCATTTCCATACTCTCGAATATCGTTCTTTTTGAACATTACTCCCTAATAAAATTCTGAATTTAACATTAATCCTCTTTTCTTCAAAAAATTGGTTATCTTGAAATCTTACACATTTTATCTCATATACCTGTTAAAATAATATAATTTTATGTTAAACATTTTGAAAATCTCAAAATACCTTTAAAACACTTATTTACCAAATATAAATTTCAAAATCTACAAGAGGATATCTTTCAAGTTTTCAATTAACCATTTTAATCCCTCTAACTTTTTAGAAAGCAACCCTTTTACTCTCCAAAACTAGTTATCGTTTTGTAATAGAATTCTGCATTTAACATTAATCCTCTTTGCTTCAAAAAGTTGAGCATCTTGAAAGCTTACACAATTTATCTCATATATCTTTTAAAATAATATAATCTTACGTTAAACATTTTAAAAATCTCTTAATACCATTAAAACACATATTTGCCAGATGCAGATTTCAAAATCTACAGGAAGATATCTTTCAAATTTTCAATTCCTAAAATAGCCTTTAATACCAATGTAATTAAACTTTTCAATTTATTACTAGAATCTTCCTTCCCCAAAAAGAGAAAAAACAAAGCAAATACTTAATCTTCTATTCTTCTCTTCTTTCTATATTTTTCCAGTCCTTTTTTTTTATTAATTCTTTCAACATTCCCCCAATTTTATTTTTGAAAATTTTAAAATGTTGATTTGAGGTTGATGTTTCTGAAATACTCGCTCTCTTCTTGAAATCACTTTTTCTAGTTTAAGATCTCCATTTCGACTCTTCTTGCTTGTATAATCCTTCAGTCCATTCCTTTGTCCATATAGCCAAAATTTGTTGCCATAAAGTTTGTCAGCTTGCAATAAAGAATCTATTTGTTGCTTTTTTATCAGTTGAATGGAAGCGTCTACCCAGTTCTTTGTTTCAGCTGTGCCAGCCTGCCTTTCAGTCCTAACAGCCTCTTGATCTTCCAAGGGCAGACTCCTCTGAAAAATCTCCTGCTGCCCATCTAACGACTCCTTATAATTTTCCAAGTTGTTTTTTGAAAAAGCTCTTTCAATTATATCCAAAAGCGCAGAATTAAAGGATTCTAGAAGTTCTTGAAAAGCTTTAACAGTTACAGCTTGAGAATTTGCTGATTCACCAGCCCTGCTGTCAGCCATATTTCAGCCACTTTGTATTTATCCAGCTATTAGGTCGACAATTCCAACTATTTTCCACACAGTATAAGAGCAAAATTTTAGTTAAAGTCAATACCAAATTCTTTTCCTCAGTACCAAATTCTTTTCCTAGGCGCTTCCACTTTAAAACTTTCTCTTAAGGTGTAATCCAGTAGCTGTATCAATGTTGCAAACATTAACAAGCGTAACAAGCACTTTCCCTTGTAGCTTCCTCTTCCCGCCCTCAGGCGCCATTTTCTGCATTTTAAAACGGAGTTAAAGTGTTACTTGCAATTCTTTTTCTTTTTTTTCCTGGTTTGCTCTGTCTGCAATCAAGGTAAAGATATTAAAAGTCCCCTCATTTTTTTTCCCAGCAGATTTTGGTCGTGGCTTCTAGCTCCGCTTTTGTGGAGTCGTCCCTGGTCCAGAGCAGTTTGACAGGCTTCAATAGGGAGCCCACCCTTCGCGCCCCAGGATTTCTTCTAGGGCACTTGGGGGGCCCTACCTCCGCCTGTCAGCTCTTCTCTCTCCCCTTTGCCTGGGGAGAGGGTTCCAAGCCTCCAGACAGCTGTTTTTCGGCTGTTCTGGGGCTTTTATGGAACCGGGGATCGGGCGCTCATAAAAGAGCGTCTTCAAAGCTCGCGGAGCCAAGCGGAAGTCCTTGTTTTCTCATATTGAGTAAAGGTAATGGTTTTTCTGTCCAGTTGTGTCTGATTCTAGGATGCGGTGTTCATCTCCGTTTCTTGGCAACGGGACCCAGCGTTGTCCAAAGACATTTTTCGTGGTAATGTGGCCAGCCAAAGGCCCATGAAACACTTCCATGTTATCTTCCCACCAAAGTGGTACCTATTAATCTACTCCATTTGCATGCCTTCAAATATCTAGGTGAGAAGGAACAGAGGCAGGAACAGCAGCTCACCTTGTTGCATGATGCTTGGGTCTCAAACTTGGGCTGTCAGCTTTCCAGCTAACAAGCTCAGCATCTTTAACCACTGAGCCATCACATCCCCTTTCTCAAATTACTTTTTCAAAAAGAAATTAAAGTGAAGAGTATGTCGATTACCTGCAGTGGTGGGATTCAAGTAATTTAACAACCGGTACTCTGCCCTAATGATTTCTACCAACAACCAGTTCACCAAACTGCTCAGAAAGTTAACAACCAGTTCTCCCGAAGTGGTGCGAACTGGCTGAATCCCACCACTGGTTACCTAGTAGTGGAAGAATAAAGCTATCCTAACAGACATATATGGGATTGCCCTATTAATCTGAAAGACAAATGAAATGAAATGAAAGACAAATTCTTTAATAAAAGACACATAAAAGGCTCTTCAATCACTTTAACGTTTAGTTATTTCCCTACAGAAGACAAGAATAATTAAAATAAACATGAGTTGGAAAGACATTTTGTGTACAAACTATAAGCAAGAAGGAAGTTATAAAGCAAGTTATTATCCCACACAGCACATGTGAGATGTGTTTTATTACATTTTTAATTTTTGTAAGAATTGTTTTTTAAATTATTGCCACAGTGGTACTATATGCGATGGTATAATAAATTTAATGAAAAGTCAAATACTGAGATTATTTTGCTGCAAACTACACTAATTAATTGCAAAGCTAACTAATGATGTTAAATATATGAATTAATTGGTTGCTGTATTATGTACATTGCAAAAGAGATTGCAATTACTGTAATTGCTGCAGTGATTTAAATCATGATGTTGTCAATATTTGTCTAGGAGCAAAGTAACTGTTCTAAATCGAGGTTAGGCTAAAGTTTTTTTTTTTCAGGGAGGGTCACATTTAACACAAAGAGGGGAAATGCTGCGGTATCTAGAAAGATGATAAAAAGTGTGAGTCTATATGCTGGTTATAAATATGATTGGGCTAAGATCTTCTGGGTTCTCTCCTTCCCAGCTTATTTCTATTTTAGAGCTTCCACTAAAATTGATCTTGGTTTTTTTTCATTTCAAAATCAAAAGTTATTATTGGTTTTCATCAGTTGTGATTGGAGGCCCCAGAGATCACAAAAATAGGGTGTATGGGCCCATATAAGTTGTCCATCACAAGTGTGAAAAATGGTCATAAGTCCGTTTTTTTCAGGGCCGTTTCAACTTTGAACGGTCACTAATCAAATGGTTGTAAATCAAAGATGACCTGTATAGAGAAGATATACCTGCCTCTGCATCTGTTTCCTCCCATCCTCACCAGTGGTGGGTTGCCCCCGTTCAGACCAGTTTGGAAGAACCAGTAGTAAAACCAGCGGGAGGCTCCACCCACCGACCTGGATGTCATCAGGAAGCTTCTGCACATGCGCAGAAGCATGTGCATGCAGTCCTGTTGCGAACCAGTAGTAAATGTAAGTAGAACCCACCCCTGATCCTCACCCTTTCTCCAGAGGATAGTTTCCAACAGTTCAGCATTTAGAAGGAGCACATAGTAGGAGCCATTGCTACAGGCCAGCCAGAGGAGGTGGCTGAATTCCTGAGTTCTTTAAAAATACTTTATTTGAGTATAAGTACACACACATTTACTTAAATCAGGAAGCTTCCCACTGTCTGTTTTTTTTTAAATACAAGGCAGCAAATCTGAGATTAAGATTTAATCTATTGTCGTCATGTCTCGTTTGGCCTTTGATGATATTGTAAGAAAAGTAAAACATACTGGAGAAAGTTAGAAAAGAACATTCCACTGATTACGGGATTCAAAATTCTGGTGATGTTTATTTTGGAATTACTAAAATGAGGAACATATAAACAACTTGTAGAGTTGCTATGGACAACTCCTGAGCAAATCCTGCAGGTTAAAACATGGACATGGAGAATTGGAACAATTTGTCAGGTTTCAGGACTCTGTGCCTGTGAATACATAGATAAAGTTGCTGAAAAAAAAATGTGTATGGATCAGCTTCTGAAATGATATTTCACAGCTGTGGAATATCACCATTTTGTTCTTTCTGAAGACAGAAAAAAACAATTCTGTTCTTCAAGATTCTTAATTGTTGTAAGGATTGTGTCATGAAAATTAAGAGGAATCATTTGTCCTTGAAAGCCTAAATGGAGTTTGAGATGAAGACGAACAGAGCTGAAATTTGCCTTTTGCATACAGGTAACCCTCAACTTAAAAGCATTCATTTAGTGACCACTTGAATTTACAATGGCACTGAGAACAGTGATTTATGACCATTTTTCACACTTATAACTGTTGCAGCATCTCCATGTGATCAAAATTCAGATGTTTGGCAACTGGCATGTATTTATGATGACTGCACTGCCCCGGGGTCATGTGATTATTTTTTGCGACCTTCTGACAAGCAAAGTCAATGGGGAAGCCAGATTCACTTAACAACCGTATTACTAACTTAACAACTGCAGTGATTCACTTAAAAACTGTGGCAAGAAAGGTCGTAAAATTGGGCAAAATTCACTTAATAACCGTCTTGCTTAGTAATAGAAATGTTGGGCTCAGTTGTGGTCCTAAGTCGAGGACTACCTGTATAAATAATAAAGATTTTATTAAAACTGCTAGCAATCACAAACATGTTACGGAAATGCTTACTAAGCCAGCAATAAATGTTAGAGGCAAGGGGAATTGCCAATAAGCTGCACATGTGTTGAAACAGGCCATGAAAGTTAGGGAATCCATTAAAGAGGATAAAGGCCACCGAAAAGGGGGATCAGAGTTAACCAGTTGCCTCTCTCTCCAGCTCCTCTTTCCATAAACTACCTGTAAATTGAGAAGGGTTCTAGTCCCAAGTCTAACTAAGATGTAGCTGAGGTGTAGCAATGCCTGCAATTAGAGCCATGTGTTAAGCTGAAGCTATGATCTACGGGCAAATTCCAAAGGAGCTACAGTGACCTGAAATATGACTTTTATTTTCTCTCCGTCTTCTGAGGCTTCTCCCCATCCCTCATGCATCCCTCGACCTCCCTCTGGGCTCCAGATGTCTGTCATTAGACAAGCAGAGGTCTGAACATTCCCTTTGATTGTTCTTGTGTTTTAAATGGTTGCTTCTCTGGAAAATGGTCAGAAAACAACTGCCACTTTTTCTTTACTTTTTCAAAATCGTTATTTGCTAAAAGGGCACAGAGAGTTGATGTTGTTGAGAATTTCTGTTGTAAATTGAAGAGGAACAACAATAACAAAAAAAAAAAAAAAAGGAGGCGAGGGCTGCAATTGATAAAAGCCATGATCTGTTTTAAGTAAATCATGTCACCCAGGTCTTTAAAAAAATAGCCTTTTCTCTGAAAAGGGGAGGAAAATACACAAATCACAAGAGGGTCCTGGATTTCCAAATTAAAATAAAAGGTCTGGATTCAGAAGCAGCAGACAATAACAGATCAAATGAAACTTTCAGGAATACACAATTAAAAAGGGCACACACATATACACACAAGTGAGGTTGACTCAGAAGAACTGTGATTACGATTTTACAGAACTGCTTCTTCCTGAATCATTGGATCCATTTCAAAAGTTTTAAAGTCTTCATTAGAAAACCAGGTTCTAATTTTTGTCAGGTATGGTAACAACTGACCCAGAGCACAGTTTTCACACCTGAAAACTTTTGCGAGTGCCATAGCTGAACCGAACGTTACATATAGTACTTACCACTGTACCACTCTGCCTCTTTTTCGGTCTGAGAAGACAAGGGCTGCTTATCCATTCCAGTTAGGCTTTTTGTAGCTTGAAAAACAATGGAACTTCTCAATGGCTGTCTTTGGCAGACATAGAAATATCTACTTTTTTTTTTTTTATTACTGATGATACAAGCCTTAACAATTTCTCTAACTTGCCTATCCAGCTCCAAAACTGCATTCCTGGGACTGATAATCTGTCCTTATAGTAACCCACTGATTAAAAAATCCTTTACCTGAACTGGAAGTTGAGGATTATTTACTCCCGTGGAATGTGCTTCATCTCAGCCTAGACATAATAGCATTAATTTAATATTCCTGGCATATTATGTTTCCTGTTACCGCCCAGGCTGCCCATGGCAAAAAGCTAGGAGAGGTGAACACTAAATTGCTCTTCAGTAAGATCATCTGGCCTTTGTCTCTGTGCATTTAATTTTGCACAGTAAGCGAGAAGAGGACGTACTTGCCTTTCAGTTCCCATGTCTTCAGGGAATGAAAAAAAATATTTAATATTCCTAGTCCATCACAACTCCTTGGGACGGAATCATTTGATGGTGGAGAGGGTGCTCTGCATGGTATTTCTTGTTCTGCCTATTGCACAAATCAAGCACAACTTGGATCTATTGGACTTGAGCAAGAGAAAGTTTAAGGGAAAGGACAAAACAATTAAAAATAAGAGGATACTTTGTTCTCTGGGTTTTGGTATTCTGATTAGAAGGACAATGGAAACATTGAAAATTGTGAGGTGACAGTAAAGTGGAAGAGTGCGGGAAGGCAATGGAATGGTCACCATTTGAGACTGTGGTTCCCCAAATCCTTTGCCATTGGCCACGTTGGCTGTGCTTAATAGCAGCTTAAATCCAAATTCTGGAGATTTTCTTTGGCAGAGGTATCCCACGTTTTCATGATTAATTCTCAAAGCCATTTCTCTCAAACACAGAGAGTATATAAAGAGCTCTATATCCCAAGAAGGCTCCAGATCAGGGGTTCTATTCATCAGGTTCTAACAGGTTCTGGTAATGGAAATTTTGAGTAGTTCGGAGAACTGGCAAATACCACCTCTGGCTGGCCCCAGAGTGAGGTGGGAATGGAGATTTTGCAATATCCTTCCCCTGCCATGCCCACCAAGCCATGCCCACAGAACTGGTAGGGAAAAAAATTGGATCTCACCCCTGCTCCAGATGTTCCTTTCCTCTAAGGGTATCTCAAGAGGAAGCGTTATAAAATAATCCAAGATGGCAGAAATAGCTGCATAATTGAATCCCTACCCCTTTTTATTGGGCCCTGTTTTCCTCTCAGGAAGACCACATTGAGAAGGGATGTCTCAGCCAGCTGGCTGAAACTGTACTCATGCATTTATCTTTTATGTAATGGGATGTGAGAATAACCTTGGGAGACAGGAGGGAGGGATTCAGCCTAGACAACTGTCTGATAAGAGAAATTGACGTCCAAATCTGAAGGATGGGGGTGGAGAAGGAACTCTCCCTAGTTATCTGGAAAGTAAAGGCAGAAGAGGGGAGAAGCACTTTCAAACTTGCATAGTTCTGTTTCTGTAAGCTTACAATAAAGGTAGTATGAGTACTTATTGTTTGGTTTCCTGCCTGAATTGTCTCAAAGGACTAAAACTTTAAAAGAATATGTCATCTTAGGCTACCAATGATGTATACAATCATTGTATAGAATGTGCAAAGATGGAAAGATTCAGCACTCTCCTAATGATTGGTGAAAAATAATGGAACTTGTTGAGGTGGCTAAATTGAGTTCTTTGATCAGAGAAAAGACAAAGTCTATGTTTATTGCTGACTGGAAACCCCTTACAGACTATTAGTATAAAATGAAAAAAAAAGAGAGCATATGATTTATGATTTTGATGATTGGTCAGGACAGATTATAGAAAGAAGAGAGTTACGTTGTAACCATAGAAAGTAAATTTATAGTTATACTTTTTTTCTTTACTATTTTTTTCTTTCTTGCATTTTAGCTTCTCTTTGATTTCCCCCCCCCCCCCACTTTTCTTACTTTATATTAGTTTGCATTTTTAATCTTTCTTTTTTAAAAAAACAATCTAGTAAAAGTATTTTAAAAAGACTTGGTGCATAAGAGAAGCAGAGTGGTATAACAGTAAAACTGTTGCTTCTTGTCTATAATTGCTCACAATTGTTCATCTCTCAATTTTTTTTCCAGTATAATTTTCTTTTATTTTGTGTAGTTATAGAATCGTCCTTTTTCCTTTCTTTTTTATTTATTTATTTTATTTATTTATTTGTTCAACTTGTATGCCGCCTTTCTCCGAAGACTCAAGACATCAGACAATTGACGTCATGGATATTGAGCAGTGTGGCATCTACATAGAAAGAAATGAAGTCAACTCAGAAGAGGGTCTGTGTTTCCTATATATCATTGCTTATGTATCCAATACAACGTATATTTAGTATACAGCTATCTGTCATGGTTGTTTAACTGTACAGTGGTATACAGATACCTGAATCTGGTGAAACCTCTCTGCATGTATTGAGTAGATGGGGAAGTGTATACTCTAGTTCAGGGGTGTCAAACTCATGGCCTGCGGGCTGGATGTGTCACATGCTGGCCATGCCCACGCCCGGTTTAGCTAAGAGGAAAAAAAGACATAATATGTCATGTGACAATGCCGTGACGATGCGAGTTTGACACCTCTGCTTTAGTTGCTTGATTTGAAAAATAAGCACAAAAGGAGGCAATTTTACAAACCAAGCTCCTGGAGAGGGAAGGTTTAAGTCTTTCTCACCTGTTCATTTAGATGACAATCATAACTGGTCTCCTACATTTATATAGTAGACTTAGCAGAGAATATCTGCATATGATGCTATTGCCTGTGATCACCAAGCCTCTTGGATCAGCTGAGATCAGGCTGGGGAACTTCTAACAACTCAAGAGCTATTCTGACTGTGGCATGGTATGTTGAAGCTTGCACACCAAATATGTAATATCTGTCAGGCCAAATTTAGAGAGCTGAGAAGTTTTAAGAGTTAAGAAAGAATACCTTACAACTTTCTAATACTGAAGCACTCAACCAGCTTCTTAAAATTCTTCCCAGTCCTCCAAACTGAATAAAAGCTCAAATGTTATGCCTTATCTGCTTGAGAAAGGGGACACTGTGGCTCAGTGGCTAAGATGCTGAGCTTGTTGATTGAAAGGTCGGCAGTTCAGCGATTCAAATCCCTAATGCCGCGTAACGGGGTGAGCTCCCGTTACTTGTCCCAGCTTCTGCCAACCTAGTAGTTCGAAAGCATGTAAAAAATGCAAGTAGAAAAATAGGGACCATCTTTGGTGGGAAGGTAACAGCGTTCCCTGCGTCTTTGGCCTTTAGTCATGCCAGCCAAATGACCACGGAGACGTCTTCGGACAGAGCTGGCTCTTCGGCTTTGAAACAGAGATGAGCACCGCCCCCTAGAGTCGGGAACGACTAGTACATATGTGTGAGGGGAACCTTTATCTTTACCTATTTGCTTGAGAAAGGAGCCCAGGGAGCAAAATAATAGTAATAATAATAAAAAAAAATGGCAGACTGCATATTTCAGGCTGTCCTATTTGTCCCCCTGCCTTAGATGGTGCCAACAGAACATCTAAAGCAAACAACTATTAACTTCAATTATCTTCACAATCTCAAGCAATTTTACACATATACCACAAAATTCAGGCAAGAATGACAGAACCTCATGAGATTCCAATTCCCTTTTTAGTTTGTGTTCTTTATTTTTTATTTTCTGTCACAATACTGTAGGATAATGGTGCTCGTTGCATCAAAAGATTACCACTCAATATATCTTGTGGATATGCATTTATTCTGAACAGACGCCAGTGGGAGATTACAACATCAGTTGCCTCTGATAGAGTCTACAGGTAGTCCTTCACTTACGGACACAATTGAGCCCAACATTTCCATTGCTAAGCAAGATTGTTACTCAATGAATTTTGCCTCATTTTACAACCTTTTTTTTTACCATAGTTGCTAAGTGAATCACTGCAACAGTTAAGTTAGTAAGGTGGTTAAGTGACTTTGGCTGGATTCCGCGTTGACTTTGCTTGTCAGAAGGTTGCAAAAGATGATCACATGACCCTGGGACACAGCAAACATCATAAATACATGCCAGTTGCTAGTGTCTGAATTTTGATCATGTGACCATGGGGATACTGCAAGATCGTAAGTGTGAAAAGCAGTCATAAGTCACTTTTTCAGCGCCATTATAACTTCAAACAGTTACTAAACAAATGGTTATAAGTTGAGTACATACATGTATTGATCTTGGGACAGGATATGACCAAGACATAAAGAAAGAGTAACATTAACATTCCCTTCTCATTTGAACCCCTCTTCAAAAAGTCAAGAGACGATGAGAATAAAAATGGAAACATTTCACCTCACATATTTATCTATCATATTTAAGAACCACCCATCTCCCTCACTGAGATCTTGTTAATTGAAGCACTTTTATGAACCCAATCAGAAACACTTAACCAAATGTATATTTTTCTCAGTGCTGTGATTGGAATAAAAAAATGTTCAGATCATGTTCTTTAGACTTGTCTGACATTCAGAACACCAATGAGTCTGTTACTTCATGTAACAGTAAAGCAATGTAAATATAAATACTTGTGCCCAAAGGAACAAACACATTACCTAAAGATTTTTTTTTAAACAAAAGAAACCATTTATGTGGTTGAAAGAGATCAGAACCAAATAATGTTTGGGCAAACACAATCTCCCTTAATGAAATGCAAATTAGACGGAGAGTACTGCCAAACAATGTTTTTTTTCCCCTTTCAAAAAAAATAAATGTTTTCCAAGGTTTCCTATTTCTCTCTCTCTCTCTCTCTCTCTCTCTCTCTCTCTCTTTCTCTCCTCCTCACTCTGCCTTGGATAAGTAGCAATAGCAGAAAAGTACATTGGACTGATGACCAATCTGGGAAACATTAGCCAGCTCCTAGTCTTAATGAATTGAGGGGCTCTTTAAAAACAGCAACCAAATGCTCCGTTCAGCCTGGCTAGGACTCAAATGCTTTCAGCCCCACTAGGATCGCAGCCAACCATTCTTAGTTTGTTTTCCTGAGGTTAGCACACCAGTGTTTGCAAGGAGGCTTTGGAAAAAGCTGGATCTAAGACCCATCAGATCAAAAGGTTGACAGCCTTCCCACATGGGACCCATGAAGGATTCCTTGGGGGAGGTCACAAAGTAATTTTTCATCTGTATTTCGCCCTATGTTTATTTGAGAGACAGAAATAGTTTTTGCTTGGAGGATGGCAAGATGATGTACCCTTGGCTATTCTGATTAGACAATAAGTCTTTGAACAGAATAATTTCTTGGGAGCTGCCATTTGTGATCTATTTGTGAGGCTCCACATTTGGTAGGAGAATAGATTTATCCAGCCTTTCTTCCTCCAATATGTCCCCATCCTGATATATTTCAGTTTGCAGAATTCCCAGACTTGAAGGTCAAAGGAAGCCCTATGTTTCCTTTGATCCTTCCTTTTTTTTGGGGGGGGATTATAGTTTCAGCTCCCCAAATTGGGAAAGTGGCCTTAAACTTTTTCAAAGCTGAACTCACCAAGATGATATTAGTTTGCTCGAAGCTTTTGGTATCTCCTCTACCTCCTTATTCAACTCTCGCTTAATTAGCTGTCTTTGGATATTAAGTAGATATTATCATACATACAGATAGTCCTCGACTTATGACCACAATTGAGCCCAAAATTTCTGTTGCTAAATGAGACATTTGTTAAGTGAGTTTTGCGCCATTTTACAACCTTTCTTGCCATAGTTGTTAAGTGAATCACTGCAGCACTGCAGCTGTTAAGTTAGTATGATTGTTAAGGGAATCTGGCTTCCCCATTGGCTTTGTTTATCAGAGGATCACTAAAGGTGATTACATGACCTGGGGCACTGCAACTGTCATAAATACATATCAGCTGCCAAGCATCTGAATTTTGGTTACATGAGTGCCGCAATGTTGCAATGGTCATAACTGTGAAAAACGGTCACAAGTCACTTTTTTTCAGAGTTGTTGTAAATTTGAACGGTCTCTAAATGTTGAGATTAACTGTAAGAGGCAGAGGGAGTTGTTCACACCTTATTTACACCTAGGCACCTACAGAAGTGAGGGAGTGGGACATAGCCATTAGTTCCATTCCAGTTGCTTATATGCTGTTATTCATAGAACATAAATGGTCGCACAATCAGTACAATATCCATAGATAAGAATCTACATGTGAATGGTTGAATACATTAGTGTTTGCATGATCAGGGCCCTTCTTCATGCAGTATGAAATGACATGAAACACATTCTCCACTTATACATTTCAACTGATTGAACTGCAGATGTTGAGAGTGATGGATTCTCCACTTATACATTTCAACTGAACAACTGCAGATGTTGAGAGAGATGGAGACACTGTGCTCTGTCCTTCCAGGGGTGAAAAATAATGTGGAACAAAGGGGTGCACAGGTAGCTGGAGGAGGAGCTGTAGAAGGCTAGACAAAGACGGAGCAGTTGCATCTTTAGCCATCTTTGGCAGGAATATACCTGGTAACAAATCACATGGAACATGCCACGGCCAACTCACCACAGCTAATTTGCAGTGGTCAACTCACCATGGCCAACTTTCTGCAGGACAACTCGCCTGCCATGGGACAGAGTTACATTAATATCAAAGAAATGCAAAAGGAGGGACAAAATGAAATGTGAACGACAAAAATTAAAATAATTTTTAAGTAGTTTAAATAATGAAATCGAATTGTTGAATAGTCCCACAGCAAATTGGCTGCAGCAATTTGGCCATGGCAAATTGGCCGCAGCAAGATGGTGAGTTGTCCCATTCTGGTGTTGCCTCCCTGCAACACTGCTGACAGTCACGACTGGCTTCTGTTCAGTACCTTCTCCCTGCATATGATTTGAGAGGGGAAAATGTTGGAAAAATGAAGGGCTGCGAAAGGGGCCGTTGTGCTGCAGCCTCCATGGGGAGTTCAGGTGACAAAGGCTATTAGGTATGCAGGAAACATCCAAGAAAGCAGACTAGAAACTTGAGCTATGTGCTCTGTTTTAAAGCCTAAGGACTGCCATAGAACTAAGGTTGTCCTTGGCCCCCCTTGCTCCTCTATAGAGATTGGGGGAATTGAGCTGTAAGAAAACAATGTGCTCAATCCCTGTACTTCAGATATGCAATTATTCAATCTCTCAGTGGCAACAACTGGCTCTATATAGCCAGATTAATTTGAGTGCAAAATAAATTCCATAATGAGAAGCAACTGCAGATGCCCCATAAAGCTATCTTTGCTGGCAATGCTGTTGCCAAACTGCAATAAATTTAATCCTGGTAACGACTTTCTAATTACTTTAATCCCTCTCATAGCACATCACACAAAATAAGAAAGCTTCATCTGAGTAGTTTGAGATTTTGATTTTTAATATAAAATAATTTTTCTTTTAAGCCACATTGTCCTTCCTTCCTTCCTTCCTTCCTTCCTTCCTTCCTTCCTTCCTTCCTTCCTTCCTTCCTTCCTTCCTTCCTTCCTTCCCACTGATATGTTTTCTTGCAAATGATTGTGGGGAGTCATCAGTCTGGGTTGTTAAGATTACATCCTCCCCTTTCTTTGAGAGAGAGGTACACTATGTGTGGGAGGATAAACCTCATAACCGTAATCTGTTCTGACAAAGCTGATCAAGTCATTGCATGCTTATTTAGCTACACAAACAGTACTTCATAGTAAGTGGCTATTCATCACATTTAGCTCCACTCTGTCCTTTTCTTGAATTTTTTGAAAGTATACAACTAGTTGTGCCAGGGAAGAAATGCTACATGAACTACCTAGCATGGATTTGTTTCTCATGTGCTAGATGTGTGACCAGAAGTGCATCTTTTCCCAGAGGCATAATTAGAAATAAGTACACCTACCTTTCTCATGTCAGGATTGAAATGGCTAGTGGTTCTCGAAACCATTCTCAGTCAGACAAGTACACAGGATGTTGACTGCTGGCTTGTGGCACCTTGTCCTGTACCAGCATTAGAGGCTGAATATGCCTGGTTTGTGGGATGCGGTGACTCAGTGGCTAAGATGCTGAGCTTGTCGATCGAAAGGTCGGCAGTTCAGCGGTTCGAATCCCTAGTGCCGCATAATGGGGTGAGTCCCGTTACTTGTCCCAGCTTCTGCCAACCTAGCAATTCGAAAGCATGTAAAAAATGCAAGTAGAAAAATAGGAACCACCTTTGGTGGGAAGGTAACAGCATTCCGTGTGCCATGACCACAGAGACGTCTTCGGACAGTGTTGGCTCTTCAGCTTTGAAATGGAGATGAGCACCACCTCCTAGAGTCGGGAACGACTAGCACATATGTGCGAGGGGAACCTTTACCTTTACCTTATGCCTGGTTTATGCACAAAACAGCCTGGAAAAACAGAGATCACTGGAGGTTTTTAAGAAGGCTCTCCAGGTTCTAATTCTAAGCAAAAACCCCTAGAAAGCAAGTAAAATAATGAAGTAAGGAGGGATGGGAAGGAAGACAAACTCAAACACCAAATAGGAGACACAGGAAGCATACCCGGAGTCAGGCATAACGATCTCAAGTGCCTATATACAAATGCACAAAGTTTGGGGAACAAACAGGGCAAATTTGAACTATTAATACACAAAGGTACTGTAGATATGACATAGTTGGAATAACAGAAACTTGGTGAGACAAAACCAGAGGTGGGATTCACTTACCTTCCCTACCAGTTTGCAAATGTGAACGCGCACAGGAGCTTCATCACTTGAGACTTTCAAGAAAAGATTGGACTGACCATTTGTCAGAAATGGTGTAGGTCTCCTGCTTGGGTGGGGGGTTGAATTAGATGACCTCTAAGATCCCTTCCAACTCCGTTAATCTGCCTGTCTGTCTGTCTAAGAGACTGGACAGCCACTTGCCTGAAATGATAGAGTCTCCTGCTTGAGCAGGGTTGGACTAGAAGATCTCAAAGGTCCCTTCCAGCTCTATTCTGATTGATTGAGGATCAGAATGTGGCCACGATCGTGTGGACATCAGCCTTAGTCATGACTTATTTACAGTGTAACATAGTTCATTCTTATTGGCCTTGTTATACATTGGGATTAATATTGCCGAATCTTTTGGAAGATAACCAGTCTGCTCGGTGAATATAAATAGGGATGCTGACTGAGGCACCCACCAGCTGCAATTCTTTTTCATTATTTCAGGCAAACACCTGGAGCCTTGTTCATTTAAAAAAAGCCTCGGTGGTGCAGCGGACTAAAGTGCTGTTACTTAGCTGCCAGCTGCCTGCAATTAGTGCAAATTTGAATCTCACCAGCCTCAAAGTTGACTCAGCCTTCCATCCTTTCGAGGTAGATAAATTGAGGACCCGGATTGTGGGGGCAATAAGCCAACACTGCTTTGTGGGGGGGGGGGGGACGAAAGCCCTAATAAACAGGTATATACAAAAAAGTATGCAGGCTATTGCTATAATACATTGTAAGCCGCCCTGAGTCTACGGAGATTATTTATAAATAAATAAATAAATTTAAATAAATAAATTATTTAAATAAATAAAATTATTAAATAAATAAATTTTAAAAAAAGAAGCAGTAGCAAACCATTTTCATATTCTTGCCAAGGAAACCATAAAGACCAGCTCACGATGCCACCAGGAGTTAAGCTTGTCTCAATGAAAATTCACTTTTAAAAAAAAAAATCTCTGCAGCCTTTTATTTTAGAACCACAAGCACTTCTCACACATCCTGGGAACTATTGGCGTCCACAACTGACATTTTGATGGAAAGTGTGGATCAGCAGCAAAAAATTTATGTGTGCTGTTTGATTCTACAATAACAGTCATGATTTTAATCTCCCGTCTCCTCAGTTCCTAGTCTGAAGAGAACTTTCTTTGGGATCCCTTTTTCTGAGATTCCCCTCAACTAAAGTGCGATAAATCAGGAAGTCCACTGGAGAGATGGTTGTGTAATGAAAGCAGGACACTCATTCACTCTCCCAACCAAATGTACCATCTTCATTTTGTACCTGCCAGGCCACCACTGCTCTTCTATGGGATTTTCACTGACATATTCTTTTCTTGAAAAATGAAAATGTTAGTAGCAATTGCCTTCCCATCAATGTGAATGAAAATGGATAAACAAGCCAAAGAAAATGTTGGTACAGGCCTCGTTTTCTCTCATTTGCCAACCAGGCTTGAAAGAAACAAGAGCCTGGGTGCAGGGGGGGAGGAAAAAAAAGGAGAGGAAGTACTAACAGCAGGATGTACACAAATAAGCCGTCAACCATATGTTTCCTATCACAAAGGTCAAATGCTAGGTTCTTAATTAAGAAATCTGAATTCTATGTCATCAAGACAGCCTGGGGCAATAGGTTATGTTCTCCCAAATGTAACACTTAATTGTTTACTAGCAACTTACGATGCTTTGGAACTTCAGGCGGTGGGGATATTTGGGACAGCAATTAGATGCCTATTTGAAGAAATCTCTTTGAGGCATTGGATATTGTCAAGCAAATTCTCCTGTATTAGGCACAATTAAGGCTGCGGTTGCCAAGCCACTAAACAATTCGCCCCGACTCACCCTCAACAATCAGCCCAGAAAATATGAGGGCCCTCTGCTGATGCTGAAAACAAAGCAAAGCAAAGACCCTTTTTAAAAATCTTACAGTTTCAGATTATTTTAAGTAGTGGGTGTTTAGATGTCTCAATATAAATATATCTCATCCTTATGAACAAAATGTGAAACAGGCATCAAAAAGGGAATTTCAAGGCTAAAAGCTAAGCAACTTTCTCCAGTCTGGCAATTCCAAATGAGGAGAGATATATTGGCTGAAGAATTCTGGAGACTGTCCTTTCAGGGGTCAGTGGGGAAGGCATTAATAGATGTATGTGCTGTTAACTTTTTGTGGGATTTCTGAGCAAAAGGCTGCACTGAAAGTCAGCCTCAGGTATATTCCTTGTCATGCACTGGAGTTTAAACCTTGATCAAAAGTGATCATTAAAAATAGATTCCCAGGTAAAACCACCCAGAAAACACAATCGAATGAGTGAATAATACTTTATTGTAAGTCAACACTAACAGAACCTTGCATATCTGAAAGTACAAGAATTTGGGGAGGTGGGGGGACTGTTGCCTTTTCTTCTTCCTTTTTAAAATATTTTTTTTAGAGTTCACAAATACGAAGATAAAAGACCAATGCCAACTAAGAGAAATATGAAAACTAGAGAAAAAGAGAACTGATGGCGAAAAATGTAAGAAACACAGATATACTGCATAAAAGATGACTCCCCCTCTTTCCAAACTAATATAAACAACTTCAGTAATTTAACACCATTTCCAATATGTCCATAAAAATCTTATTCCCAAATCTCATCCCTTATCCATAATCAAATTATAAAAGTTCATCATTCATTTCTAATCAACAAGTCTATTAAGAGCTACCAGAAATAGTAATTTATTTAACCTTAATCCAATGATTCCATTTTGTATTCCAATTTATCTCTTTCTGTAAGAGCAAAATAAATTTCTCCCCATTTATAAACAGATCTTTAAACCTTTAAACATTGCTGATCATTTCTGATCAGGAAGAAATTCCATTAATAACTATTATAAACCATAACATATATATTAACCCTGATCAAAGAAATCCAGTCTGAATTCCTTTACTTGATCTTTAATCCCATCAAATCATGTCTCACAAACTGATTTCTCATCATTTTTTCTTTATCTTCTCTTAGGGACAACTTTGTTAACATGTCCTTTTTGTAAATCCAGGCTAAGTGGCTTTCCAAGTCAATTGTCTGATTTATTATTTGTATGTTTCCTTTAATTATTAAGATATCAGCTGATTTCATTTGTTAAGCCATTGTGGCATTTTTCTCCATATCACTCCTATATCTTCATATTTTTCAATCTATTTTTAGGTCTGTAACATCATTTTCGTTATCACCTTTTAATCTGGAATCAGCCTCAGTCTCTTTTTTTAATTCAATAAATCTGTTGTTTTTGTATGCTCTCTGTTATAGTTATGAAAAATCTTGTAAATGATTTTTGGGCACTTTGTTCCCAAACAAGCTTAATTTCTTCTAAAGTCAAAGAATATTACTCCATTGTATTAATGGGTCTCTAACCATTAGTTCTGTCTGGTTCTCTTTAGTTAACCTTCAAGTGCTCTCTTATCATCTGTTTATTTCCCAATCAACCAAACTTTTCAGTGGGAGGATTTCTTACAATTAATTTCAAAATGTTCATTTTTTTTTTACAAAATTTTAAATATCGCACAGGAAATATTCTTTTAAATTGATCTTATGCTTTAACTTTCCAAAAATCAACATTCTCATCCTCCTTTTGCTTTTTTTCTCAAAAAATTAAATTTTCCTTTTTAATACTTAACCCATGTTAGATGGGTTGATCTGTAGTTTCCTGTTCTGTTCCCCCCCTCTTTTTTTTTGAAGATGGGAATCACATCAGCTCTTTTCCAATCCTCCATTAGTTCCCCAGTGTTCCAAAGAAAGATATGGTACAATGGTTATGAGATGACATCTTCCAGCTCCTGTAAAACTTCGGGATATAATCTTTCAGATCCCGGTAATTTATATTCATCAAGATCAGTCCTGTGTTCTCTTACCATTGTCTTGCTTATTTTAATTTTTATTTCTAGTTGTCTTTTAGGAGCCTATCCATTCACCAGCTCCACTTTTTGCTGTGGTCATCAGCTCTGCAAAAGTGGAGCCATCTTCAATCCTCTATTGCTGTCCCCAGAAGTCTTGAACTTGGGTGAGGAGGTGCCTTCTGAGCCTCTTTCTCCACTGATTGTGCAGCTATGGGCTAGGCCGCCCTTTTGCCTGGTCATTCCCTAGGCAGCATCTCATTCCTACCTACCATTAAAGGTAAAGGTTCCCCTCACATATATGTGCTAGTCATTCCCAACTCTAGGGGGCGGTGTTCATCTCCGTTTCAAAGCCGAAGAGCCAGTGCTATCCAAAGACGTTTCTGTGGTCATGTGGCTGGCATGACGAAATGCCAAAGGCTCATGGAACACTATTACCTTCCCACCAAAGGTGGTCCCTATTTTTCAACTTGCATTTTTAATGTGTTTTCGAACTGCTAGCTTGGCAGAAGCTGGGACAATAACAGGAGCTCACCCTGTTACATGGCACTAGGGATTCGAACCGCTGAACTGCCGGCCTTTTGATAGACAAGGTCAGCATCTTAGCCACTGAGCCACCACATCCCATTATATGTAAATATAATATAATAATAATATAATAATATAATAATATTATAATATAATATAATATAATATAATATAATATAATATAATATAATATAATATAATATAATATAATATAATATAATATAATATAATATAATATAATATAATATAATATAATATAATATAATATAATATAATATAATATAATATAATATAATATAATATAATATAATATAATATAATATAATATAATATAATAATAAATAAAATATGGTATGTAACATACCATTACAGTTAGTCCAATAACTACAAAAAGATATAGAGATGATGACTCTGAATAATTTGGGAACCATATATTATATACACAAATATCCTAAATGATTTGCATTCTGTGAAAGTCTACATGTAAGGCCTGGTGTGCTGAAAGTGTTCTTAAGCCTCTCTTGGCCTCATAAAAAGACATCTGTGTGGATTAGAACAGCCAGAATTTCACACAAACCAGGCACTTCACAGTTGCCTCCCAATCACTTTCTTCATTAAATGAGGACTCCATGGAAGGTGCCTTGGTCTGAATGTTGAAATGAATATCTGAAAGTTATTGCCATTGACATTAGAACCCTTCCTTTCTCTGGGGCTTGACAATGACCCAGCAGGCATGAGCCCACCCCCTGTGGTTAGCCCGTTAAGGTGAGCGCCATCCTCATTCTTGGCAAGGCATAACCTTTTGCAAGCGCCATTTCTTAGTCAGGGAGTCCAAAGAAAACAGAACTCCCGGTTGGTATTTAATGGAAGTCTGCAGAAAACTTGTCAAAATATACCACTTCATCTGTCAGATACGTTGGGACAAGACCCCTACAGTAGTTTTCAGAAACTGAGCTCAATTACTTACACTTTAAATTATCTTTAATTGTTGCATGTGAGCTACAGGGAGAGAGAGAGAAAAAAAATCTTCCTCTGAACCAAGACCCTACCTATTAAGGATCACCTCATAATTGCAGCTTTAATAAGTATACTGTAGCAGGTCAGTGGTGGAGGTTAGCATGGGTTATAACTAGGTGAAGCCCACTGCTTAATATGGGTAAGTGAAAGTGACACATCACTATAGCTAGATCAATTACATGTGGGTAGTTTAGACTGTAAACTTTCTAGTGCGTGTAATTACCAAGCCAGATGTTTTAATTTAGACTTTTTCCTTCCATTCTGCCTTTGCCCTAAAATCCAATTTCTCCTGTCATTCTTCTGCCTCTGACATGCAGAAGAACAAATCACTGGCTAGAATAAAAATTCCCATCATTTCCCCTACACTCCTATTGCTACTCCAGATGGATGCTAAGATTTGCACAGGTAAAACAGACAGGGAAGGAATGCCAAAAGAATTAGGATGAAAGTTTGCCAGCTTTCATTTTTCTTGCAGATCAAGTGGAAAACTCCATCCAAAGAGGTAGATCTGGTAGAAGAGGCAAATGTAACAAGGGCAATAAAAACCCACAAATGTTTGTTTGTGTATGTGTTTGTGTGCACACACATGTGAAGCTTATAGAACCCACCCAGAAGGGAAAACATGAAAAATTGACCAGTGTTGTCAATAATGCAAACAGAACAATTCATCCTCTTCTCAATAAAAAGGAGAAAGAAGTAAATATAATATAATGAAGGGAAAAAAAGTATCCAAAACTGCTAACTGGTACTGCTCCCTTTAGGCCATTTTTTTCCCTGTCAATAAGATTGAAATTTACCCTCATTTCCTCTACAAGAATCTGGGAAGATTCATTTATTACCACCACTGAACTGAGAAATACTATTTATTTGATGCTTCCCTTTAGATTCATGGAGCCCAGATTAGTTTCTGACCAATAATTATTTCTTAGCATAGGGTCTGTCAGCCTCCTCTGGAACCACCTGTGGTCTGCCGAACAAACACCACATGCACACACTCATAGGTGAAGCTATCCGGTTTAATTGTAGTTTACACGGTGGTCATACAGTAAGCGCTGAAGTTTTCTGATGAAAAACAAAGTCGGAGTCGCCCGATTCCTCCGCTTATCTGGCTTTATAGAACGCCCCCAAGCGCCCCACCCTTGCTCAATTGTGCATTTAAAGTGACCGCGCTATTTACTCCTTCAGTTACTTCCGGATCTCGCTGTCCCTCGTATTGAAGGGCGTTTGTTTCCTTTGACATCGTTTTATTGACCCTGTCCCCAGATTCCCTATACCGTCCACCACCTGATATCACCGTGCCCTGCTAAACACTACAACACCCCGCTTCACCGTGTCTCTGTTCTTCTGTCTTGTCACACTCCCCGGGATCATGTGTCGAGGGAATGGCTGACACTCGACAGGAGCACACAAGCATACATTGTTATGTTTTGCTTCCCTCAACCAGAAATGAAATTACAAGGATGCTAATAGCCCAAGTAGAAACTATGATGAGAGCAATTTTTCATTTTTTTTCCCTATTCTCTGAGAATACCTTCTGTTATGATAGCTGTGATGCTAGAAGCATGTTTGGAACATACTCTTCTGAACATAGGGATAGCTGGAAAGACAATTTTTCTTAAATTGGCTCAAATACTAGGGGACTTTTTCTCCAGCGTGAGCCTGGTTTTATTCTGCTGGAGGCAAGTTAGGGCCTGCCTGGTACAGATAGCTCACAACAAATACATTGTCTAAATACAATAGAACACAGTGTGCAACCAGATATTTCACAGTAGAGGACAAATCAGGAATGTGGAGAAGTAATAGACGAGAGTTCTTCCTGACTTGTGAGGTTGCTCCAAATCCTTAAGAAAATGAAACTTTATTCATAAAGCTTCAAACACTGTTGGAAGGGTTATACAGAAGTGAAAGGGGTAGCAACTGAATAATCGTTTATCCTTCTACATAAACTTTCGCCTTCCTTCCTCCCTCACTCCATAAAAAAAAGAAGTTTTCACCAGATAACATCTGGGGTCTGCTTGACTTTCAAAGAAGGGCCTTGGTACCACAACAAAGGCATCTCCACATAATGAGGGTCTTCCAGTTCTGGAGCTCTGAAGAGAGTCCTCTTTGTAGATCCTAAGTTTCAGACAGGTAAATCTTGAGAGAGATGTTCTTTCAAATGTCAGTATCCTAAGTTCTTAAGAGCCTTAAACATCCTTACTAAAAACTTGAAGTCCAAGTAGTAATAAGTAAGTAGCAGTGCAATCCTTTAAGACTAGTATTAATATTAAGGTGCTAGTTCTGAGGGACCATTTCTCATCAATCATTTCTTATCCTCGGTATGTGTTGGGCACATTCCAGGTCTTTTCTATTAAAGGTGATTTTATTCTAAATTCTATTGTCATTATGTGGGACTGAGACAGCATGCCACCATGCTTCTCCACTCCTGGAGCAGCATGCCCCAGAGATAAGGAGTGTGCCTTCTGGTGTTCTGGAAAGCTCTGAAATCTGACTTTAGTCCTTGGTCTGGGATTGATGTATTATTGTTTGTTTAGAACCCCTGATTGTTCTAGTCTGATTGCTTTTTTTGGTTTGAAGGCTTGCCAGTTTTTATAGGTTTTCCAATTTTGTGCACCTCCCAGAGGCCATGGAATTGGGTGGCTCATAAATACAAAGAAAGAAAACCAATACATACCCAAAAAGTATAATACCTTCAGATAATATCTTGACTGCTGGGTTCAACACTAGCTGCAATATCTAACTTATTTGGGAGAGAGCCACAGAGAGTGAATTGTTGTTGTTGTTAGTTGCGAAGTCATGTCCGACCCATTGCGACCCCATGGACAACGTTCTTCCAGGCCTTCCTGTCCTCTACTATCCTCTGGAGTCCATTTAAGCTCACGCCTACTGCTTCAGTGACTCCATCCAGCCACCGCATTCTCTGTTGTCCTCTTCTTCTTTTGCCCTCAATCTTTCCCAGCATTAGGCTCTTCTCAGTGAGTCCTTCCATCTCATTAGGTGGCCAAAATATTTGAGTTTCATCTTCAGGATCTGGCCTTCTAAAGAGCATTCAGGGTTGATCTCCTCTAGGACTGACCGGTTTGAACACCTTGCAGTCCAAGGGACTCGCAGGAGTCTTCTCCAGCACCATTGTTCAAAGTGAGAGTGAATTACAGTAATGCAAATAGAAACGTACTGGAATATGACTACTGCTGTGGACAAATTATCTCTGTCCAGGAAAGGTTGATGTGATTAGAATGCATTCTGTGCCACCAAATGCATTCCAACCTTGAGGGATTTGAATAAAGGAGGACCCCAAGGCTTCAGGGAGAGCAAACCCATCCAGAGCTGGAGACTTACTCAATTTTTGGTAGCCAGCTCTTAGTGCCTCCCTCTGGTCAGAATTCAGCTTCAGTTAATTAACTCTTAACCTTGCTATAAAGGTCTAACCCAGGAGGAGAGTTTTACTAGGAAAACTGAACAGTAATTTTACATCGCACTAAACCATGTTTTCTTTAACCCTGTTCATAAACCATAGTTATGTAACTTGTGTAAAATACTAACCCAAAATGCAGCAGAACTACAGGAAAGCATGACAGAACATGTGAATTAACTCTACAAAGCCTTTTCTTCTTTTAAAAAAAATGTCGCTAAGTATCATATTATGGATGCCTGCAGAGACAGTTCTCATAAGATTATAATCTTGGAAAAGTTCAAGGAGAAAGAGAAAGAGGATAGACAGCAGCAAAACGGATGGATTTTATTATAACAGTAATAAATGCTCCACTGAGAGACCTAAGGCCAAGTGAAAGAAAGACAATTCTAGAGAGAATATTTCCGTCAAGTCGCTAAGAGTCAATACAGGTAGACCTCAATTTATGACAACAATTGAGCCCAAATTTCCATTGTTAAGCAAGGCAATTGTTTATTGAGTTTTGCTGCATTTTATGACTTTTTGCCACAGTTGTTAAGCGGATCACTGCTGTTGCTAAGTGAATCATACCGTCATTAAGGAAATCTGGTTTCCACCATTGACTTTGCTTGTCGGAAACTGGCTGGGAAGGTTACAGATCATGATCACCTGAACCTGGGACAGTACAACTGCCATAAATACATGTTGCCTGCTAAGTGCCCGAATTTTGATCATGGGAATCGCTGCGATGATCCTAAGTGTGAAAACTGGTCATTAGTCACTTTTTTGCAGTAGTGTTGTAAATATGAATGGTCATTAAATGAATGATTATAATCAAGGACTGCCTGTACCAACAATCAATAAATGCATCATATATACCATGTTTCCCCAAAAGTAAGACCCTGTCTTATATTTTTTTGAACCCCAAAATAAGCGCTTGGCCTTATTTTCGGGGAGGTCTTATTATTTTGGAGCACGTGGAGCAAGATGGGGCTCCTCTTGCCATCTTACCTGATTTCCAGCTCTGCATTTAAATATTTTTGGGGAAGGCTTATTTTTTGGGGGAGGCTTATTTTAGTGCATGCACTCAAAAGCCCAATTAGGCTTATTATCAGAGAATGTCTTATTTTCAGGGAAACAGGATTTTTTTTTTTTTTTAAAAAAGGGGAAATTCCTTTGAAGTACTATAATATCTAAGGGTTGTGTTATAAACTGGCCATGGAAACTGCATGACAGGTTCTGAATTGAAAAATAGCAATAGCACTATTACTTAGACTTATATACTGCTTCATAGTGCTTTACTGCTCTCTCTAAGCAGTTTACAGAGTCAGCATATTGCCCCCAACAATCTGGGTCCTCATTTTACTCAACTCAGAAGAGGGAAGTCTGAGTCAACCTCGAGCCAGTGAGATTTGAACTGCCAAATCTCAAGTAGCCTGCAGCACTGCATTCTAACCACTGCGCCACCATGGCTCTTAGAAATTAGATACAAGAGTCACCTGATTGATAGTTTAAAACTTAAGTTCTGAAGATACCCCTGACCTTTATCAGTTACTGAAGGCTTGGGGAGAGGGGAAGATTAGGGAGCTTGTGCAGCTCACTAGCATACACAGATTTTTCATCAGCCGGAATAGAGATACGGAATAATTAATATGCTTGCAATTGATAATACAGGAAATTATGTTTTAAACTATGATATCCAACCATCTGGTATGAGTCAGATGCCCGATGAGTCAGTGAGGTTTATCAAGATGGGACACTTAGGTATAATAAACTAAAGTAAGGTAAAGTAACTAAAGACTGAAATGTTGAGATCAGCACCTAGCTGACAGCTCTCAACAAGATACAAAACCAGGGTGCTGCTACCCTACTGAGATTAGATTTTGGGATTAGTTTCAGCATTAGGAATGTGAGGACGCCTCAGGTAAGTGCAGAGAGAAAGTATCAATTTTCAATACATTTTTTAAAATTCAGATTTTCAAATGCTTTCTAGTTTTGCTGGAGCATTAATATCATACCTTCCCGGGGAAAATATAGCTAGACCTGATGTGAAGCATTATGTAGCAGAGAAATGGAACAGACTTATCTAGTTAAATCAAGAGTATGAGAATAGGCCCAAATGTGCACTTCTTTTTTAGTATCTAGTTTCAGCCTACCCTCTATGAAAAGTTCCTTGGTACAATGTTCCGATGAAGGGAATTATATTAGTGCTAGGCAGATTTGATCTGCAAAATGTGCTTAAAAGCACACAAGAGCCCAAATATCACACCTGTCTGCAACACCTAAAAAAAAAAAAGGGGGGGGGGGGTTCCAGGATTGTATAGTAGCTGTAGAAAGCAGCTGTGTAATCCTTTTTGTAACAATCACAGAGCATTTCTGCCTGCTCTGAAGTACTTTTGGGAGAAAAAAAATGTGAAGCAGAGCACAATCCTACAATTACTTTTCCATAGAGTCTATTGGCTATCAATGCACCAATTTCTTTGCACATTCTGGGCCCCTATGAAAAATGGATCAACATTGGAAACCATTTGATGTTTTCATGGATGATATCATGCTTTTTGGTTCGTGGTCAAAACCTAGTGTTTATATACAGGTAATCCTTGACTTGCGACTGGTCGCTTACCAGCCATTCAAAGTTGCAACGAACTTCCCCAGGGCTACTTACAACCTGGATTTGAAGTTCTGATAGCTGCCCCCCTTGGTCATGTGATCACATTTTGGGTGCTCGGCAACCAGCTCACATCTACAACTATTAGAAGGATCCTGTGAATATGTGACCAGAATTTATGATGGCTTTTTTGGAAACTAGTTTTTACTTCTGGTTTCCAGCAAAAAATGCTCATTGGGGACAACAGATTCACTTAATGACCACCATGTTCACTTTGTGACCATTCATTCACTTTATGACTGCTGCATTTTGCTTAACAACCCATTGCCAAAAAAAGTCATAAAATCGGGAGCAATCATGTGATGGACATGACTGTAATTCCAGGCTCATTTATGGTCATAAGTTGACGACTTTCTATATTGTGGTCTTGATACAGAGATACCTGTATAGTTTGTTCTCTGTAAACTTGTCTGACTGAATAGTCAAAGGCTAAAAGTGGTTATCTAAGGCTATCCTTTAGGCAAGTGATGCAAAGAGTCTGGCTCTCTGGTTTTCATTTCCACCTCTAGGCCTTTATTTATTTTATAATATAATTTGCATACTGTTTCTGTGTGAAAGGACTTTAAGCAATTTTGAATTGGAGTTTTTGGAGTTTAAGGAGACTACAGCAAGATAAATGCGACAATTCTGGTGTAATCAGACAATAGAGAAATTGCATTGAACTGCAGCAGCTTCTTGGACGAGAAGCAAAATGTTTTCAAAGTAAAAAAAAATCAAGAAACTCCAGTTGCCTTTTGGAAAAAAAGCACCTTTGGGACAGCCATGGCCTGGATGATTGAGAATCTCCACAGAAGGTCTTTCAGTTCTATCTTTTAACAGTGTCACTGGGGAGAGTCAAGAAAATGATTTTTTTTTCACTGTAGTAGGTTGTCTATGAGAGTATATGAGTGGGAGAATATTAAGAAAAGGATCTCCAAATTTTGGGCTTAGACAATTTAGAACTACGCCGACTTCAGTCTGACCTAAGCATAGTACATAAAATTATCTGCCACAATGTCCTTCCTGTCAATGACTACTTCAGCTTCAACCACAACAATACATGAGCAAATAATAGATACAAACTCAAGGTAAACCGCTCCAAACTTGATTGCAGAAAATATGACTTCAGTAACAGAGTGGTCAATGCCTGGAATGCACTACCTGACTCTGTAGTTTCTTCCCCAAACCCCCAAAACTTTAACCTTAAACTGTCTACTGTTGACCTCACCCCATTCCTAAGAGGTCTATAAGGGACGTGCATAAGTGCACCAGCGTGTCTACCGTCCCTGTCCTAATATTCCTTTTTACTTACTCTTTTCATGTATTCAAATTATGTTTATAATTTTATCTGTTATCTTATATATGCTTGACAAATAAATTTATGATATGATATGTTCAGTAACCTTCCCCAAACTGGGGCTTTCCAGTTATGGTGCTCCAATGTAGAACCTTCATATAGGACTTGTTGGGAACTGTCATCCATCAGTAAATAAAGAAGTGTAATAAGATATGTCTGCAATGGTTAAAGTGTTGTTTGATTCTGCAAGTATTCTTGTCTCCAAAAGCGTATTGTTGTTATTGCTCAGAAGTACATTTGGGATAATTCTCTCTGTTGTCAGAAGCAAGGTACACTATTGTAATAAGGTTACCATCTGCATAGTTCAAAATTTGGTTGAAAGTTAGAAATCCTAGATGACTTTGATCTCCAGCCTCAGAGTAATGAATATGATGTTGGAGAGATACATGATGATTTGGCTTTTGTTCTTTCACTTTCCTTTTTATCTGAAAGTCACCTTTCTACTGGTATTGTTCTTAGGGACATTCAAATGCTAAGTCATTCAGAGAGTGCTGGTAGAGAGGCTTTTCCCTGACCTTTTCAGAATACAGCTCTGAAAATTGATATTGTTTCTAAACCCATTATCGAATTCCCTTTTGAGCGCAAACGTTTTCCCTACACTATTATCAGAAGTATTTTTTTTAAAAAAAAACAAAAACCCATAGGTCAGTTTAAAGGCAAGTGGCAAAATTTCTGTTGCTGAAACAAAATAAAATAGAGAATAAAAGAAGATGTAGTAGATTGGGGGGGGGAGAAAAGGGAAGGTGTTTAGCAGCACAACGGATGCATCCAAAATGGCCACCACTTTCCCACACGTATCAGTCAGCCTTTGGTGTTCTCAGGAGGCCAATGTGAATTCATTGGCCTTTCAGATCAAATGTCTGCTATGTAGAAGTGGGTAAGAGAAAAGAACGGTAGGAGAGCGAGGGGAGGAGGGGGGTTGTTTGTGCTTTTACAGCACAATCATTAACATCTCTAAAGCTGTGTCTTGCAATCTAATCCATGTTTTTTTCACTGTAATGGATGGTCACACACTGATTTTATCTGCAGACAAGGAAGGAACTGCCGTTGTAGCCCTTTTCTTGGAGAAATGGATTAGTAGGTGCTCTTATCTTCAGGAGGAACTGGAAATCATCTGGAGGGGTAGAATTATAGGGGTGTTCTCTAAATCTTAGACCAATATAAGTAAAAGGAAATATCAAACTCTCATACTAAGCCACCCATCCAGCACATTCCCTCATACTATTTTTTTTTTTGGAAGAAAAATGCCTCAAATGCCCCAAGCGTTTGGATGGGACTGAATGAGAACTGTAGAAAGATCGTATAAGATGAAAATGACGGTTGAATGTAATAAAGGAATTTTGTGAAAGGCTGTGGTTAGACTGAAGTATTTGGAAATTTAGCACTGAATTAACAGGAGAGGCTCTAAATCATCTGAGCATGGATTTTTCACAATGCTGAAGAGTAGGACAAACAGATACACATGTATGGATATACATGACTATCATGATACACATCTTTGTCTGTGTGATTCCCACCATCCATTTTTGGAGGACACTTACAGTTAAAAGAATGATCTGACTCACTATTTTAAGCCTAAGTGCCCCGTGTTTTAACTAAGTGCCCCTTCCTTCCCCCAAAGGATGGTAGGAATCACACAGATATAAGACTGTCACAACCTAGGTGTTTTGTGTGTGTGTGTGCATGGGTCAGTGTATCCTAGTCTCCAGTACAGTTATAAATTCAAGCTAAGATGATTTAGAGAGAAGCTAAGAAGATTTAGTTGTTTTGAAGCTTCACAGCAATTCTTGTATGGTACAAGATGGAAATATATACCTATATTTATGATTCCTTACCCCATGGCATCAGATGATTTCACCCAGCAGCTTCACATAGATATTAAACACAAAAGAGGAGAATGTTGAATGCAAGATTGATTGGAACTGTCTCTAAAGGAAGGAAGAAGAGAACCAGCCCAACACAGTACCACCCGCTCCCAACTCCCAATCCAGTCCTGAAGGATATCATTATCAATAGAATCAAAAAGAGGGGGGAAGGAATAGTAGTAGTTGTTGTTGTTTATAGGGCATTTCTGAGTAGAAAAAAAAGTTGAATTTGCAGGGAAGGGTTGTTTGGTGTGGTAGAAAAACACAAATAAAACTATTTTGAGGAATGTAGGAAATTAAGTTGGTTAATGGATTATGCAGATCTTTTAACCATGTTTAAAATAACCCCCCCGCACTCCCCCGCTTTTGGCAAGTGACAGCAAAAAGGTTAAGCATCACTGACCTAGATAATATTCTTCCCCTCCTCCTTGATGCCAGAATTAAGACAGCATTTGTCTTGAATGAATGATAGGCAATTCACTACCTTGGTACCACAAACAATTACACTCAGATAGAGGAAGCCATTGAAATACAAACATTAATTTAGCAACCATTCAAAGTTACAATGGCACTGAAAAAAAAAGTGACTTATGACTCCTCCTCACACTTATGACTGTTGTAGCATGGTCACATGATCAAAATTCGGATGCTTGGCAACCAGCATGAATTTAGGATGGTTGCAGCATCCTGGGGTGATGTGATCATCATTTGTAACTTTCCCAACTAGCTTCTGACAAGCACAGCCAATGGGAGAAGCTGAATTCATTTAACGACCACATGATTCGCTTAAGAATAGCAATGGTTCACTTAGTAACCATGGCAAAAAAAGGTTGTAAAATCATGTACAACTCACTTAACTTGCTTAGCAATGGAAATCCTGGGCCCAATTGTGCTCATAAATTGAGGACTATCTCTATGGCATTCTAGTTCAGAGTGACACCTGGGTGCCATACTATTTATTACCCTTCCCTGCTTATATATTTTGTTCATAGAGAGGAAGCTTTTCTATTGGTCTCTTCTATCTCGACAAGAGGAAGCTGACTGGGAAAACAGCAGTAGCATTTCTCCAGACTGAATTCTACTGATGATCCCATCAGTGCTGGAACATATAAATGCCACACAGCTATAGACTGCAGACATCATGTGCTCCTGTCTGAAGAGTCATATAAAAAGAGTTTCCTTAAAATATAAAATTAGTTGTTTGCACTTGATGTCAGTACATTCTTATTTTTAGGAATTAATTGCTGTTAAAAAAAACTTTAGAACTAAATACATATCTTTTTTTTTCAGACCACTGTGTAGCCAAAAAAAGTTTTCTAAGGAGTTTCCTTTGGGGAGTAAATTGACATTTTAATTTTTTTAAAAAATCACATTAACTTTTTCAAGTTTCTAGCAAATGGAAAAATGGCTTTTTATTATTTTATGACACACACAAACAGACACACACACATATACTTTGCTCTGGATGTTTTATGACTGCAAAAACAGAAATTGCGGTTTTAACTGTTAAGACTTGATGCAAAGGGCTATGGAACCTTTTATGTAACCTGATGGCCTGAATAATTATCCAAATATTTTGCTTTCCACCCTTTCTAAGTTTTTGCATGAGGGGGAAAAAAAGTATAGGCAACCTCTCAACCACAAAATAACAATAATAAAAAGACCCCTTCACAAAGCCTACTCTCATTACTACAGTAGGTCCTGTAAGAGGGAATCTTGGTAGCAAATTTCTGCAGGGTATCAGAAAAGGACCCTTATCATCTACTGCTCGGGAGAAGAGGGAGGCCTGGGGACTGGGCAGTTGTGTGGAAAAATAGTATTACCAACTGGTCATACTAGCAGTAGCATAAAATAGCCACTGAAGGGCCTCCAGACATAGAGTTCTCTGGAAATTACCCTTAGTGTATCTGAGACGAAAAATATATATCAGACTGCTCTTTCCACTCAGCTGAATAGAGCCCAATGCATTTGACTATCATTTCTACGTATCAAAAATCTTGAGATTCTCTAGAATGGCATCGTAGAGACAAAGACAATCCATTAGGAAGTGTCAGTTTGGGGGAAGCTAGTGCAAATCACGTTATTATTGTGCTTCTACCACATATACGTCTGCAAAGGAAATCTGAGATGCTGAGGAAAGATATGGTAGATTTCTTATCCATTCTCCAAGGATACTTTCCCACTTGAGAGATAAACAATCTACAATCTCACTGCTGTGGGATTCATTTTATTTATTTATTAGATGTTGTTCCCGCCTTTATTGTTTTTATAAATAACTCAGGATGTTGAACATACATAATTTCTCTTTTTTCGTCCTTTTTTTCTCCACTATAATCCTGTGAGGTGCGTTGGGTTGAGAGAGACTGGCCCAAGATCACCCAGGCTGGATTTCATGCTTAAGGCAGGACTACAACTCACAGACTCCTGGTTTCTAGGCCAGTACCTCAACTACCACATCAAACTGGCTCTCAAACTGAGATTACATAGTTAATATAATTAAATAATACATAGATTATTATACACTCTATTTCTCTTAGCTTCCAAGAACGTCTACCTAAAACTGCTGTGTCTTTTTTATGTTGAAGCAATATACACCCTTTATTATAAAATAAAATAAATAAAATGTTTGTGTGTGTGGAGAAATGAAAATCAGAGAGCCCCTTCTCTGCATCTGCTCTGCGTCTTGTAGCAATCTGCTCTCCAAACATGACAACTGCCACCTTGGTTTCCAAAAGATTGCCATCCCTAATATGGACCAAGTGTCCTTCTGTCCACCCTCCTCCTGGGAAGCCAATAGCGTATAAATATTGGCAGTCAATCAGTGCCGCTTCTCCAATCCTGTTTTACAGATACAGGAGGGGAAAAAAAAGTCAGTCTCTCAAAGAGATCCCTCTGCTTGATTTAAAGAGCATAATGGAATAGCTGTAGCATCTTGACTATAGCAGAAAAAGGGAAACCACAAATTAAAAGAGATGACAGTTCTTGCTAGTAAGTAACCACCTAGTTTGCACCTGGAACATTAATAATGTATTGGCAGTCTTCGATTTATAACCACAATTGAGCCCAAAATTTCTGTTGCTAAGTGAGACAGTTGTTAAGTGAATTTTGCCCCATTTTGCAACTTTTGCCACAGTTGTTAAGTGAATCACTGCAGTTCTTAAGTTAGTAACAAAGTTGTAAAATGAATCTGGTTTCCCCATTGCCTTTGCTTGTTAGAAAATCGCAAGAGAGGATCACATGATCCCAGGACAGTGCAACTGTTATAAATAAAAATCATTGCCAAACATCTGAATTTTGATCATGTGACCATGGAGATGCTGCAACAGCTGTAAGTGTGAAAAACAGTGATAAGTCACTTTTTTCAATGCTGTTGTTAAGTTCAGACAGTCAGTAAATGAACTATTATAAGTTGAGGGTTACCCATACAACGTTACCCTATATTTGCTCATATTTTTAAATAGAAATCTATGAAGCAAAGCTGAACTTTGGGTTGATCAGTTCAGCCGCATAGGAGTTAATGAAGGCCTCCAGTGTTGTCAGACACATATATGTGACATCAGTGCACCCAGGTGTATCAAAGCCTCTCAGTACTTATGAGGCATGATCTCACTAAAATGGTCACCAAAGATAGACAGACAGACAGACATGATAGATGATGATAGATAGATAGATAGATAGATAGATAGATAGATAGATAGATAGATAGATGATAGATAGGCAGGCAGGCAGGCAGGCAGGCAGACAGACAGACAAATAGACATGAAAATAATATGACTGAATGGGAGCAGAGATAAAAAAAAATAACTTTTGCTCTTTGCTCCAATGGTCCTCCAGATTTTCACAGCCTAGATATTATAGCCCTGATAAAATGACTGTAGTTCTGGATGGATTGTCTTTATTCAAGGGTCTTCACATGCAGGATGAGATGTGTGATGTGGATAAACAATAATAATAACTTTATTGTCATTGTACGTGTATACACAATATACCCATAAAACGAAATTCACCTAACACCCAAAGACCAGATCCAACACACATAATTTGATTTGCTTCCCATTCCACTCTATGATGGCACTCAAGGAAGCAATAAAAGGATAGCTCAGCAGAGGCTCTGGCAATGGATTCCATAGGATTCTATTCCACATGACCATTTGTGACCCTGACCAAATCATCTAGGGCCCACTTGACCTAAATCCCTGTGGAGGGCTTGGTAGTAACTCCAGCAGAGCAAGATCAGCATCAGAGAGATAGGACCCAAAGTATTCAGACTCCCTTGGGACACATAGCTGAAGACTTTGGAGTAGTTGAATGCAAAGGACTGGATGAATCTTGTGTAACACTCAATGTTTAAAATAGCTGTCCTAGTTTTGCACCTTCCTAATGGAATCTTAATAGAATCCTAATGGGTCTTAATGACTATAGTGTCGACACATGTTTTCCCAGGAGACAAATGAGGAGAATCAAAACTAGTGTACTATTTAGTAAAATAGGGGACTCCTGTAGAAGACCATTGGGATCAAAAGAAAATGCCGCCAAATCAGCAGTTCCTTCAATGGGGTGGTAGGCAGCAAGGAAAATCATCCTACTTGGATTAACTACTTTGGCTGCTTCAACATTTTTAGCCTTTGGCCATTGAATCAGTCGGAGGAAGTTCCAACGCTCAAGTGACCATGTTCTGCTGATTAGACTTTAATTGAGACTTTTGCCAAATGTGGATCTGTCACCATTCCTAATAACCCCAAGGAAGATTTTAAAGGCAGCCGAGGGAGACGGCTCCCCCGGTATCTGCTCTGTGTTCTGATTCTCCCACCAGGTGAACACAATGCCAAACAATGTCTTGCCAATGCCTGCAGGCTGAAGCCGGGCAGCTGGCCATTGAGGAGCCAAGACCCCGGGGACTTCAAAGGGAAGAAGTTAATGGGATGCTCTATGCTGTGGCTCGTGGTGCCTGGGGTTTCACAGCTGGGCTCTGGCCATGTGATGATCACTCACTCTGCTTGCTCATTAAAATTGTGGCAGTAAAGGAACAGAATGCCCTGTTAGGAGGAGATTTATTGGATAACTCTTCCCTCGGGGACAAGGTCAGGCCACTACAGACACTACAGAAGCCAATGCAGTTTTAACATGGATCGACATCCCAAAGTGGCAAAATTAAATATCTGTCCTCAGGGAACATCACCCCCCTCTTTACCATGCCTTTTGTCATTTCTTTTCCCAGTTATGTACATTGGAGGGATTCAAGAAGCCTCTGTGTTGGAGTGGGAAGGGACCAGTGACCTTTTCACATCACTCTCTCAATCCGTGAAAGCAGAGGAAAAATGCCTGCAGTAGAAGAGCAAAGCGGATGCCTTCGTCACGGGCAAAAATGGCCTCACTTCATCCCATGCAGCAGAAAGATGTTGGAATGATTTCAAATACGCCTGGATCAGGATGGCTGCCATCTGCTAAAAGTCCAATATCGCACAACAAAAGTTTGGGGTGAAGCAGATTCTTTTTTGGGTAATGATGATTTCACCAAGCCATATTAAATCCCTAAAATTATAAATCCCTTGTGTTCCCTTATCTGAAAATGATCTAAATAGCTTATTCCAAAGAAAGAGCTGACTGCCTCTCTTCGCCAAAGAGTCAGAAAGGGGAACAGAGGATATACTGTATATGGAAGGATCCAATATTGATTCCACTTAACTAACCCAGATTAATACTACATCTTCCACAGTGGCAGTCACATTCAGGATCAGTACAGGTAATCTTCAACTTTCAACAATCCATTTAGTGACCATTCAAGGTTACAATGGCACTGAAAAAAGTGATTTATGACTGTTTTTCACACTTATGACGGCTTGCAGCATCCCCATGGTCACGTGATCAAAATTCAGATGCTTGGCAAATGGTTCATACTTATGACTGTTGCTGTGTCCCAAGGTCATGTGATCACCTTTTGACAAACAAAATCAATGAGGAAGTCAGATTCACTTAAGAACAGTGTTACTAACTTGTCAGTTGCAATGATTCACTCAACAAATGTAGCAAGAAAGGTTGTAAGATGGTGTAAAACTCACTTAACAAATGTCTCATTTAAAATAAATTTTGGGCTCAATTGTGGTCATAAATTGAGGACTACCTGTAATTTATTTGTTTAAGTTTTCTAGTAATCCATGGACTCCACCAATGGCAGAAAATATGGTTCATGAATTTCATGGTACTAGTAAACCCAAGAATTTTTCAGCCATTTTGTTGCCTTAGCTAGCAGAACCAATAGTCTATGTCAGATGTAAATGCCTTATTCCCTAATGTGTAAATAATGTATATATGGGACATCGGGGGTTAACTTATTCTTTGGTTCCTAATGTATTCATAATTCACCACTCCCATTCTTGGCTCCACCCTTTGTATATATAAGGAGCCACCTTCACCATTTTCCTCGCTTCTATCTGTGAATATTCAGTGAATATAGAATGCCTGTTATAATTAAAGAGAAATATATTTAAACCTCTAACTCTTATTATCATTATTGAGTCTGATCCTAAAAATATTGCAACAAGCTGGTAGCAGAGGATGGTTAATTGACTCAATAAATACTTAAAAATGTCTAAGAAAGATAGGCCCAACACCAGGACCTACAGCAAAGAAATAGAAACTGAACAAGAAATAATCAACGAATCCGCAAACGCGATTTCGAGAGAATCCGAAGAATACACCACTGAAGAAGAAGAACTAATAAATGAAAATAATGACCAGGAGGAAATCGAAATAGAAAATAACGAACTCAGGTCAGAAATATTGAAGCTATTAAAAAGCCAGAAGAATGATGAAAGCCTCATCGCGAATCTCCAAGAAATGCTGAATAACAGCGGAGCAGCGAGAGAGAAAAACATCGTTAAAGAGAGACCCAAAGACCAAAAAACTGTGAGTGATATGACTACAGAGAAAGTCGTTATGAAAAAGAAAAGATGTGATCCCGCGCGAAATTTTGAATGGCAGCCATCTTGGTTTCAACAAGCCTCCAAAGTGAGCGAAGCAGAGCCAATCAAAATGCTCAGTTCAAAATTTCTGGCGCGAAAAACGTTATCAGACAACGAAAGTGAAAAGGAAGATTCAAACTCTTCAGAAGAACCAGAATCAGAAAGTGAAGACAACTTAACGAAATCCCAAGTAAAGTCAGCAATGAAGACGCTTTTTGCTGCATTTGGGCCAAAATTAAAAATTTCCAAAGCGCCAACGAAGAAGCAAGCGAACAAGCCGATACCTCAAGACCTGCACGCTCCCATCCTGACTTCGAGAGCGACGACGCCCGAGCCCAGAGAGCCATGTCGATTCCGCCCTACACCGCAGACCGTATCAAGTACCAACGCACCCAAAAGAAAGAGAAGAGCAGTCGCCGCCATCAGAACTCCTAAAACCGAGCCAGAGACCGACTCGTCTGAAGAGGAGCGGAGCGAGCGAGCTGCAATGGAGAGAACCTTCCACGACGACGCCAAAGAAGAAATGAGCAACGCGCATGTGCGAAACTACGTAGACGGTCCGGAAAGACTTGAACTGGCCAGAGAACCGTGCAGACTCGTTGCGAGCATCCCCATGCCGTTTTGCAATTTCCTGCACTTGCGAGACCACGGACTACCTCAGGTTGTAAGTAATGGACAAAATAATGTGGGAAACTTACCCAGTGACTTCCCAAAACTTAGAGTTGATGGCATTAATTTGCAAGAATGGTATCAACAGCTTCAGGTTGTCTTTATGAAAGAAAATTTACTATTCTTTATCACTAGTCCTCCAAGAAGACCTTGGACTTTAAAAATAGATTGTTTACATCATAGAGCATTTTTCTTAATAATATCTAGCGTGTCTCCTGCAATGTATCATAGCATCAAACCAAACCTAACTGTTTCAGAAATAATTCAATGCATGTTTAATCTGTTTCACAGCGATAGTGTAGCTACCACTACAAGAATGTCTAAGGATTTCTTTTCTTCCAGAGTAAAACCAGGGGTTTCCATAAGTGAGCATTTGATATCTCTAAACAAAATAAGAGCTGAGCTGCATTTGAGGGGGGAAGTGATTTCAGATCAAACAATGAAAAGTGTTATTATCAATTCACTTGATTCATCATGGGATAGTTTTATGTCACACTTAGACACCATCAATCTAGGATATTTATCCATAGAAAGTCTATCTAACAAATTGATAGCAGAAGACAATTCAAGAAAAAATCGTTCCAGCAATCACACAGAACACAAATCTTTTAGGAAGGTAGCTTTCCAAGAAAAATATAATGAAGCTTTTAAATGCCATAATTGTGGGTCCAGGGAACACAATAGAAGAGACTGTCCCAAAATCTCAAAGGAGAGACATAGGTCAGAATATAGGAGCAAATACAATTATAGACAGTCTTCCACAGATAGACATAAATATAGAAGCCCACCAAATTACAGAGAAAGTAGAGGGGGTAGAGAAAATTCAAAAGAGAGAAAATCTGGTTCACTGAATGGACTAAATAAACAAGACAGCACTAAAACACAACAAAATGAGAACAATAATTGGCTTATTGATTCTGGGGCAACCAACCACACCACTAATAACAAAAATATATTGTCTTCATTTACAGAAGATAAGTTTGTAATAAAGGTAGCTAATCAAGAAAAGGTTCAAGTATTAGGCAGAGGAAATGTGACCTTGCCTGGTCTAGGAAAAATAGAGGGGGTATTGTTAATCCCAGAAATACCTCATAACATACTAAGTGCCATAAAACTAAGCAGAGATTCTGACATCAATATAGTTTTCTCAAAGGGAAAAGCAACTTTAGAGAAGGATAAAACAAATGTAGGCACTGTGATGATTAAAGGAGGCCTACCCTATCTGATAACAAAAGAAAGATGGTTACATAACATTGATTCAAATATGGAAGATTGTATTGAGGCAGATGATGAAAATATTAGTAACAGTGACAATGATGAATGTAAAATATCTCATGATCACGCAAATACACACAATGAGAAGAAACCAAGAATAGGTAAACCAATTCATGATGAGTGTGCTCACATCTTACATAGGAAGTTAGGACATGCAAGTTTTCCTGTAGTACAAAAAATGACTGAACACGCAGAAGGTGTCAAAATAAAAAATTGTGAAAATTATTTGGAATGCTCAGTATGTAAATCCACTAAACTAAAAACTAGTCCCAGGCCAAAAAAATCCAACAGATCAACTAACAAAATTTTTGACTTAGTACATATGGACTTAGTTGGTCCATTAACTCCATCAATCACTTATAGAAAACGTTACTTCCTAACAATAGTAGACGATTACAGTCGCTATGGTTTTGTTTACACATTAAAACACAAGGATGAAACCTTTCAGAAATTTAAGGAATTCTACAAACGCATAGAAACACAACATAATATCAGAATAAAACAAATTATGACAGATAGGGGATGTGAATTCATGTCTAAAGAATTCTCCCAATGGTTAAAGGATAGAGGAATGCTACATTTCACGTCTAGTCCATTTTCTGCGTTCCAAAACGGGATTGCAGAGAGAAAGAATTCCACACTACAAACCATGATTAGGTGCACATTAGAGGATGCTGGTTTAGGCAAACAATTTTGGTCAGAAGCCTTACATTATTCAAATTACACTCAAAATAGAACCTGGTCCAGTATTGTGAATAAAACACCATATGAGGTGATGTATAATAGGAAACCTAAATTAGCACACATGCACATATTTGGAGTCACTGCAGACGTACACATACCTAAGCAGTTGAGGAGAAAGGGAGAAAACGTATCCAGAAGATTAAGATTTATGGGATATGAAACTGGCACCAAAGGGTACAGATTCATTGATAATAATAACAGATTTATAGTCTCCAGAACAGCTGTGTTCCATGAACAGGCCAATTGGTCTAAATTACATCTTAATGAAATATTTCCAAATAAATGCAAAGATACAAAATCTTGTGAGGAAGGGACAATAGAAAATCAAAATGTCAACAAAAATAAAAACAAAACCAAAACTTGGACAAATAGTCAGCACAAAATAAAGACAGACACATTAACAAAAAAGGAAGCAAGATATTTGCATGACAACCATAGCAAACCTGAAAGAGCTATTAGAAACAATAGAAATCAAATACCAAATAAATACAGAGATTACATAATGCATATGGATGGTGAACAAATAACACCTAATACATATGAGGAAGTATTAAAACTCCCTCGTGAAGAAAAGGAAAAATGGGAACTAGCTATGAAAAAAGAGATGGAAAGTTTGCAAGGATTAAATGTATTCACACCTGCGACTGCACCTAAAGATAAAACAATTATAGGTACCAGGTGGATTTATAAAATTAAGAACCTAGAAGGAGGCAATACTCTATACAAAGCTAGATTGGTTGCACAAGGTTATGCACAAAAATATCCGGAGGACTATACTGACACATACTCCCCCACAGTGAGAACAGAGAGTGTTAAAACAGCTCTAGTAGTGGCATCTGCACTCAATCTTGATGTATTTCAATATGACATACAGACTGCGTATTTACACGCAAAACTAGATAAGGAAATATATGTAAGAGCACCTCACAGTCAATACACTAATAAGAATGAAATTTGGCTATTGAACAAGAGTTTATACGGATTAAAGCAATCTGGCAAAAGATGGTACGATTGCTTGGTAAAAGTACTTAAGACCATGGATTTCAACGCTACCACTGCTGATAACTGTTTCTTTGTAAAAAAGAGTGATGATTACATTGAATTTGTGTTAATTTATGTAGATGATATTTTATATATAGGAAAACACAAGGAGAGAAGAGAAACCTTTGTAAATAAGCTAAACGAACATTTCTCGTTGAAATCTCTAGGTAAAGTAAACAAATACCTTGGTGTACAAATTAACAAAACTAGAAGGGGATTCAAACTTACTCAGAAAGATAAGATTATTGAACTTCTAAACAAATGCAATTTAAACAATGCCAAACCCTGTGACACTCCTATGCAAACTGATTTCCTTAGAAACACTGATGAATCTTCCCCTGAATTCAAGGACAATACATTTTATAGATCAGTCATAGGTTCACTTCTTTATATATCTAATTGGACTAGGCCAGATATTGCATTACCACTCAATTTATTATCAAGACATGTTAGCAAACCAACAATGTATCATTGGGAAGCTGTCAAAAGAATTCTAAGATATCTGAAAAGTACATTAGACTTTTGCTTAGTATTAGAACCTAGTAATGATAAAGAACCAAAGCTTACATGTTACGCAGATGCGGATTGGGCTGGAGATATATCATGCAGAAAGAGCACTTCTGGTTATATTTTCCTATTAAATGACTGTCCAGTTTACTGGTACACTGGTAAACAAGAACTGGTAGCCACTTCAACCACAGAAGCGGAATATGTTTGTTTGTCCAAAGCTGCAAATAACCTTGTATGGTTTAATGATTTGATTTCAGATGTCTGGAAAAAACCTGCTTTGCCTTTTGTTATGCATGAAGATAATAAAGCAGCCATTGAAATATCTAGATCCGATGCCATTGGACAAAGGTCCAGGCATATAGATATAAAATTTAAGCATGTGAGACAATTGTCTCAAGATGGATTTATCAAAGCAGTGCATTGTGATACCTCTGAACAATTAGCTGACATATTGACGAAGCCTCTACCTTCTAAAAAGCACAAATATTTAACTTCTAAATTATATGTCTTATATTGTCCTGAATCTGAATGTAATTGGTGTTGTATAGCGAACCGGCATTTAGAGGGGGATTTGTCAGATGTAAATGCCTTATTCCCTAATGTGTAAATAATGTATATATGGGACATCGGGGGTTAACTTATTCTTTGGTTCCTAATGTATTCATAATTCACCACTCCCATTCTTGGCTCCACCCTTTGTATATATAAGGAGCCACCTTCACCATTTTCCTCGCTTCTATCTGTGAATATTCAGTGAATATAGAATGCCTGTTATAATTAAAGAGAAATATATTTAAACCTCTAACTCTTATTATCATTATTGAGTCTGATCCTAAAAATATTGCAACAGTCTACTCTTACGTCTTCTTGAGTGAAATATCTGAGAACCTAAATAGAACCTACAAACATTGTGGTGGCCTTAAACAGTCACAAATTTATTAGGCAGGATTGGACAGTTATTCCCGAAACCTGATTCCTAAAATGGCTTCAATTACCAGTGTGGAATAATTAATTTATGGATTTGAATGACTGCTATGACAGCATTATTCACTTACTTCATTGCAATCTATGTTGCTGACTAATGCTCATATCAACACCTCTGAAGCAAGCATCAGGCCCTTCAACCATCTGCACATTAGTTTGATTTCTCCAAGGAGAACCTTTCCAGACCATTTGATCTAATTGAGGTAGTGGAGAAATTATTTTAATGCCAAAATACATTCCCTTCCCAAATCACTCCTCTTGTTCATGTTATAAGACAATAATATTTATGAAGTTCCTGACAGCTAAATTTTAAGGCAGCAAAGCTCCATTCTTTAGTGTTCGTTGCTTTCTCCATAACTTGATTTGGAGAAACCATGTTCTAAATGTTATTTAGTATCCTCCTTAAATATCAGGCTTGGCTTCCTTCATAGCTATAAAGTCTGACCTAACACTTTCCATATGAGATTTACTTACTCCATTTTCTTCTTTGAATCTCACCTGGGTATAATGTATACATAATACCTCAATATTTATTAAAACAACTCCCCAAAATGGAAACAAACATTTTTACAAGCATGTGTTCCTGCTTACTATCAAGAGCCAGAACTTCTTGGGAAAAATGGTGACTGTAAACGACTAAGATTGTACTTATGTGGTTTTGATGAGACCTTTTTGGAGAAACCATGTTCTAAATATCGCCTTTATTTTTCCTTTCTGTAAAACATATCGGCACACAGTAAGAGAAAAACTTCTGCTTATAATTAACTAATTGCCCAGATATGGACAATCAATTAACTTTTCAGTGTCTTTTTTTGACATGAAGACCATCAAAATAAGTATGAAATAAATGGTCATCTAGATCAGTGTTCCCCAACCTTTCTGGCTCTGCAGACCGGCAGTGGCTGTGATGGGAAGGGGTGGTTTTGCATGGGCAACCTAATATAAGCATGTGTAAATTGAGCCTTGTGCACTTAACCACTGCTTCCATGGCCCAGTTCTCAACAGGCTGTGGACCGGTACTGGTACTGGTCTATAGTCTGGGGCAGTGGTGGGTTTCAAAAACTTTTATTACCGGTTCTGTGGGTGTGGCTTGGTGGGTGTGTCATGGCTTGGTGGGCGTGGCTTGGTGGGTATGGCAGGGGAAGGATACTGTAAAATCTCCATTCCCACCCCAATCCAGGGGAAGATTACTGCAAAATCCCCATTTCTTCCCAATCAGCTGGGACTCAGGAGGCAGAGAATAGATGGGGGTGGGACCAGTCAGAATTTTTACTACCGGTTCTCTGAACTACTCAAAATTTCTGCTACCGGTTCTCCAGAACTGGTCAGAACCTGCTGAACCCCACCTCTGGTCTGGGAGTTAGGGACCACTGATCTAGATAACTTATAAAAAAACAGCTGATAGAAACTACCTTCCTTCTGTCATTAAAACATTGCTAGTGTTTTTGAAAAACTTTTTCAATAATAAAAAAAAAAACATTGCTAGTGAAATGTAGTATTCATCGACAGGTAGTCCTAAAGATTAAAGAAATGTTAGGATTTATTTGTGTATTAACACAGAAATATTGCATGGGGTAAGGAAGACAAAGAGAGGCATGGTTTTATGGAAGTTGTACCCTAAATCAATTGATTTCCTTTCACATGGTTTATTTTCTCCTTCCAGGATTTTATTTCGGGTTCTTCATAAAACCACAGGGAATCAATTTATACCTTTGATTTTCATGTGTAAACCTTGCATATCTACTACCGCCATCAAATTTTTATCGGATGCTTCACCCATCAGGAAGGGAAAAAAAAAAAAGAACGAATAAGCATTTGTGTGTTTAGCCACTCAGAAAAAATGGGACTGAATACTTCCATGGCCAGTGATGCAAGACAGCCATCAGAGTTGCACACAAAAGAATGACAGAGTCACAGGGGGTACCATTTTATTGAATGGTACCCCCCCTCTTTTATTGAGAGAGAGAGAAAACATTTTTTTCCCAAAAGAATTTCTGAATTTGTATAGAAACAAGAGAAGCTTTTGATAGATCCATTTCATCTCTACTTTGCTCATGTTTGATACCTCAGGGAGATGTCCTTTGTATCCTTTGAAAAATCATGTTTTCATTTCATGTTTGCAGGCAGTTCTGCTGTACATCCAGCAATACAGTTTTTTATTCATGGTTTCAGATTAACAGAGTTGGAAGGGACCTTATAGGTTATCTAGTCCAACCCCCCGATCAAGCAGGAGATCCTACACCATTTCTGACAAATGGCAGTCCAATCTCTTCTTGAAAGCCTACAGTGATGAAGCTCCCACAACTTCCGAAGGCGAGCTGTTCCATTGGTTGACTTTTCTCACTGTCAGAAAGTTCCTCCTTATTTCTAGGTTGAATTTTTCCTTGGTCAGTTTCCATCCATTATTCCTTGTCTGGCCTTCAGGTGCTTTGGAAAATAGCTTGACCCCCTCTTCTGTGCGGCAGCCCCTCAAATATTGGAACACTGCTATCATGTCTCCCCTGGTCCTTCTCTTCACTAGACTAGCCATGCCCAGTTCCTGTAACTGTTTTTCATATGTTTTAGTCGTCAATCCCCTAATCATCTGGTTTCTCTCCTCTGCACTTTTTCTAGAGTCTCCACATCTTTTTTATAGTGTGGTGACCAAAACTGGATGCAGTATTCTAGGTGTGGTCTTACTAAGGCTTTATAGAGTGGTATTAGTACCTTTCTCTGCCCTGCCCACTTCACAGATGCAGTAGTAGTCTGCAGTAGTCTGAAGTAGTCATAGCAAATCCATTAAAACAATCAACCTTTTTTGACACCTTCTGGCATTATCTTGAAGAGCCTTTCCTCTTTTATTAGAGTTTTCTCTCTTTTTAGTGTTTTAACCACTACTTTTTTTTCTTGGGTTTCAGCTGACTGAAGGGCTGTGCCATGTTTCTTCAGATTCTAAGGACCACCAAATGAGTCACCCAATGCTCAAGGTATATTTTTAGTTCTACAGTTGTGCCAGTCCTAAGCTTGGCTGACAATGAATAAACTAAGGATGTGTGAAACCCACAAAAGGAATTTCTCTAACCTCAAATCATCATTTTCTAGGGGGAAATTCTTGTGCAAATTGTGTTTATATTGCAATCCCTCCACAATTTATTTATATATATTGTCTTCTTATCCATAACATGGTAGTACACAAACAGCAATAAAGAGCTGTTGCAGAAATTTCAACTAAATAGCATTCAGAATAGAGTACAACAGGGCTTCGAGTAAACAGAAATTTTGGAGATCTTAAAAATAATAGAGCAGTTGAATTCCACTTTCTGGAAAAAAATAACACAAATTACAAAGCAAAGAAACCAGGTGGATTTATAATGGGAAAGAATCTCATAGCTCCAGCACTATATTTGCAATATAATCAACTGCTATGAATGCATATATTATCGCAGCCTTTCCCAATTTGCCACCCTCCTGATGTATCAGGACCATAAACTACAGAATTACCAAGGAACAGGGATGATAACAGTTGCAGTTTGGCAGATCGAATCTCACCAGGCTCAAGGTTGACTCAGCCTTCCATCCTTCTGAGGTGGGTAAAATGAGGACCTAGATTGTTGGGGGCAATTATGCTGACTCTGTAAACTGCTTAGAGAGGATTGTAAAGCACTGTGAAGTGGTATATAAGTCTTAAGTGCTAGTGCTATTGAAGTCCAAAAGACCTGGTTGGACAGAGTTGAAATAGGACAGTGAATCATAAGCTAAGCGTGCCAGCAATTTCAAGTCATTATTTCCGGTAAAATCCTAGATGGATTCAACATTTTGCTAATTGTCACTTGCTCTTCATTATAGACTTTGTAAAATTTGTAGTCTTCTACTCCTTTCTTATAATCACACTTCATTATAGAAAAAAGAGTGTACAGATGAACATTTCACCTAAACATAAATATTCATGCCCAAATAGATAAACATGCAATCAGCTATTTCATACCTATGGCATGCATTGCCATAACATCCACAGATTCAGTAGTATTGAGAGGATCTAGCTGTTTACCTATGTTAGAATGCAATGATAGATACAGGCGTATGTATGTATGTATGTATGTATGTATGAATGTATGTATGTATGTATGTATGTATGTATGTATTTATTTAAGAGATATATATGGCTGCCCAACTCAAGAATGTGACTCTGGGAGACTTAAAATAATTAAAAAATGAATAGTCAATTCTGTTATTTCAAGGATAAAGACAAGCTGTTAAGAAATATTAATCAATATGCTAATCAAAATACTACTGTAGGTTGTTAAAGAAATTAAGAGTGTTAAATTCTAATGTAATTTGTGGTTAAATGCAATGCAAGAATTGCATTTAAAAATTGCGGAATGAGAATCAGGATTGGGTCATTCACTTTCAGGCATGGGAGTCCTCGACTTATGACCACAATTGAGCCCACCATTTTTGTTGCCAAGTGAAACATTTATTAAGTGAACTTTTCCCCATTTTACGATCTTTCTTGCCACAGTTGTTAAGTGAATCACTGCAGTTGTTAAGTTAATAACATGATTGTTAACTGAATCTGGTTTCCCCATTGACTTTGCTTGTCAGAAGGTTGCAGAAGCTGATCACATGACCCCAGGACATTGCATCCGTCATAAATATGGACCAGTTGCCAAGCATCTGAATTTTGATCACATGGCCACAGGGATGCTGCACCAGTCGTGAGTGTGAAAAACGGTCATAAGTCACTTTTTTCAGTGCCATTGTAACTTTGAACAGTCACTAAATGAACTAAGTCGAGGACTACTTTGATTTCTTTCTCAGCCCAACTTATCTCAAAGAGTTTGTGATCGTGTACATATAAAATGAAAACAGACACCTGCCTCTCTATGAGCATCTTGCATTCCTAAAGAAAAGGTGGAATATAATATCTACCCAATGAATAAATAAACAGACATGAAGTCACTGGGCAAGTGATAAAAATTTTGCATATAAAATTAGTTTGAAGTGCTGTACTGGGATGGGTTCTACTTACCTTACTACCAGTTCTCATCGCATCCGCGGTCCGAACCGGGGGCAACTCGCCACTGTGCTGTACATAATATAATGGAGTATCAATTCACTATCTATCTATCTTCAACAACATCATCAGCATCAATTATCAATCAAAAGGAAGGAAGGAAGGAAGGAAGGAAGGAAGGAAGGAAGGAAGGAAGGAAGGAAGGAAGGAAGGAAGGACAGACACCTGGATTAATACAAAGAAAAGAGCAGAGCAAATAAATATACCTTCAAAGGGAACCTAAAAGTCGATGTATCAAGGGTTTCAAGGCAGAAGACACTGTTGAGCACAGGAACTATCTGCAAGATAAAACGATTGTATACAACCATTGTATGCCTTACAGTCTTTACCATCAATTTAGTTTCAATTGGTAAAGGTGGCACTTCAGGTATTGCAATTGTACAAAATCATATGCAAAAGTTCCAGGTTGGCTTAGCAGTTAATCAGCAATAGCCTGGTTGCTTCCACAGAATGGTACCATGCTATCCAGAGACCCCAGTCAGAAATTGGCCACCACAATTGTGTCTCAACTGCAGCTTGTAAATCAGTTACAACTCTGCTAATCTTCTATACTCATTTCCACAAGCAAAAAGTTCTTCACTCTTTCTTTCCTACTGCTGCTAGCTTTTGAAATCCCCCAACTGTGAGAATTCATTTCTATTTTAGGACCTCAGGACCCCTTGCTTAATCTAACCAACACAGTGGTGGGTTTCAACCGGTGTTACCACCGGTTCGCTTTGTGCGTGCAATTTGCGTGCAATTTGCTCGCATGCACGCCAAACTTGCGCTCTGCGCAAGCGCATTCTATTTCAGAACAGCTGAGGCATGGCAATCCGCTCTGCCATGCCTATCAGCTGGGCTAAAAATGAGCAAATATAGGTAGGTATAGAACAGGGGCGGGTGGGAGGGCCCAGCTGATAGTCGGAGCGAACTGGTTCGCTCTCACCTCACCATCGCCGCTACCGGCTCTCCCGAACCAGGGAGAACCGGTAGCAACTCACCACTGAAATGACACTGAAAATGAACAGAGAAACAGAATAGCCATCCCTATTTCCTCTAGCAATCTGTTGGTCTTTCCCTCAGTTTTAATATTAAGCTGAACTTTAGATTTAAATGCCACCAGTTTGCCCTGATGGAAGAATCGTTTTCAGTATTTGGTCATATTTAAGAAAGCGGGCTGGTTGTTCTTTCTTTCAACACTTCTCTCTAATTTATGCTGGTTTTGTCAACCTTCAAAGGATCCACAGATGCTGCCAACTGTAGGTAATGAAACTTGAGCCTGGATATCTATATCCATGAGCAAGGTTTTCAAGGCGTGAATGTGTTTCATGGCATTCCTATAAATGAATTTTGAGAGGTGGCAATGGACTGCAAGATAGCCCTGGCAGATAACTGATCTATTGCAAAATGGCTCCATGTTATGAATTTCTTCACAGAGATGTCACAATAGAGGCTATCTACTGGCTTAGAGGCATTTTTGAATTTCAGATTTTCTTGTATATTTTCTTAAGAGTGAAAGGCTTTTTCTGTGCTTCCCGCAGGTCATTACAATTCTTTTGAAGTGGAATTTGTTCAAAAGAGTTAAGAGGTACTATTGGTAGAATGGTTCAGCTTCTTAAGTTCTTGCGATGAGTATCGCCAAGGTTGCTGGTTTCTTAGTGCTGCTTGAGAAAAGCTGGGAGGAGGGAGGGGGAGTTAATAGCATGTTGTTTGCTTAAGTTCTCTCAATTAGCAAACAATTCTTGCTGAAAGAGGGACCCAGAAATTCCATGCCCCGAAGTAACAGCCAGTGCGCGCTGCAAATGTTGCAGCCCCCTGCGAGGAACATTTTCATCTCTCTAATTCTGAGCATTACATCATGCCAAGTGCATCCTGGGAGATATTGTCATGCTAATGAGGCAGCCCGGGAGACCCAATTCTCCTGCTCCTTCAAGAGACATTCCCACCATGCCCCGGTCCTCTAGTTTATTCAAGCCCAGCTGAATTGCCTCCTGAGAATAAAAGACAGAGCCTTAATTAAGTACCACACTCTGTTCCCAATCACAGCTTGATTGTTGTGCCAGCTTGCTTCTTTGCTAAAGATGAAATGCCCGAACTTCCTATACTAGCTTCACACAGGGGAATAGCAGTAAGGGCCTCCTCTGCTGGAATGAAATTTTATTAAATGACTGTGCTACTAGGACAAATCCTAATGAATCCAGGGCTTGGTGGAATAATAATAATAATAATAATAATCAGCAATTCTAGCTTATTTTATTAAGAATGGCTGGATGAGTATTTTCAAAGTAAGGCCCATTTTACAGCTGAAATAAGCATAGATCTATTATATCAGGAAAAGGAACACATATAAACAAAAGATAAAGGTGATAAGCTCTTAGTATATTTAACTTAAACCTAAATTCATTGAAGAACGTCTCTCATTTATAAAGGATATTTCTTTCTGGAAATATGGATGATATGATTGGTGTACAGTATTTACTGTACATTTATATTACATTTTGCTTTTGCCTAAAAAACTCAGGCTAAAAAAACAACAACATTTTTTTTTCCTTCTCCATCTTGAATTTTATTCTCACATAAAACTATCTGGTATTCTAGAGAGCTTCATAGCTAAGTGGAGTTTTAATTCCAAATTATCTCAAATTTTAGTTCTTCATTCTGGCACCTATTTCCCCCCCTCCTTATTAGCCATTTTTGCAAAGCTGACATATAAAGCAGAAGGGCTGTTGATATTGCAGTGGACAGCACACCATCCATTTTTAAAGAAGTAAATGAAATTTGCAGTTTAGTGGTCCCTGGGAAGACATTCCAGGCATCATAGGATAATTTGAGTTTCCTCTCTAAGGGGGCAAGATAATTTTCTCCACAGATGGGGAAAACGTATGTTAGATTCATCCTTTAACCTTTTTGACTTCGATTCTTTGCAACATCCAGGCTCACATGTCAAAGAAGGCCAACAGTGGGTGTGCAAGGAAAAGTCTATGGATTTGCATGATCCAATGCTCCCCCAAGCATTTTTTCAACATGCCCAAGATCTTCCGTAAAGAATATCCTTTCTTTGCAGGGAAATAAGAGAAAATTGTATCCAAGGTGTCTTTTGAAGATAAATCACAGATTGATTTGCTAGTTGTAAAACATAAAGTGCCTTTCCCAGGAAATCCTCCCTTATATATCTTCTTAAGGAAAAAGAGAGGGAGGGCGGGAGAGAGAGAGATTATAAAATACATAAATGATACTTTGGGTTCAAGCATGCATACACACTGTCTGATTTTCTTTATCTGAGTAATTTATATTTGCTTTACTCCCATCTGGCAATTGCTATAAATTGTAGATAAGAAGTTGTGGCCTCAATCTCACTGATTTGCATTTCTCTTTATTCCTACTTCCCATTCCTTGCTATTAAAAGCTGTTTGATGGCAATACAAAGACCAGAGTGCTTCACTGCATGCACATTTTGTTTTTTTTAAATGCTTCTGAGAAAAAAATAAAGGGGTCAGCTGGAGGTGTGCATCAGAATACAGACCGACAGAGTTGGAAAGAACCTTGGCGATCTTCTAGTCCAAAGACAATTTTTCCACAGCCAGAGGAGTGGGGATCTTTTTGGGTTTGCTCACTCACCAGCTACTCAACTCCAGCCGTGTGGCCTGATTCCTAAAAGGCCATGGGGGTCGGGGACCCCTGCTTTGGAGAATAGGTCAACCCCCCTCTTCTCTGTGATAGTCCCTCAGATATTGGAAGTGTTATTATGTCACCCCTAGTCTTTCTCTTCTTTAGAGAAGAGATTCTTTAGAGATTCTTTAGACATACTCTGTTCCTTCAACTGTCCATTGTATGTTATCTCCCAAAGGTGCTTTTTCAAGAGGCAACTGGACTTTCTGCTTTTTCTTTGAAGACATTTCGCTTCTCATCCAAGAAGCTTCTTCAACTGCTATATATATAGGAAGTAGCCAATGGCAAGCCACTTCTCAAAGTCTTGCCAAGAAAACTGCAAAGACTAGTCCAGGCAATTGCCAGCAGTCAACACTCATTCAAAGGACTCCCATGCCACCCCAAAAATTAAAGTTAAAAATTAAAGAAAGAGCCTTGGTAGTACAGTGGTCTAAGGCACCCTGTTATTAAGCTGGTTATTAAGACCAGATGCCTGCAATTACTGCAGGTTCGAATCTCGCCAAGGCTCAAGGTTGACTCAGCCTTCCATCCTTTCTAAGGTAGGTAAATTGAGGACCCAGTTGTGGGGGCAATAAGCTGACTTTGTATAAATATACAAAAGAATGAAGGCTATTGCTTAGCGCATTGTAAGCCGCCCTGAGTCTCTGGAGAAGGGCGGCATATAAATCAAATTAAAAAAAAAAGTACTATATCATCAGAAATGCCCCTCCAACCTCTGGAAAAATGTGGAGTATGGAGAATTGTGCCTATTCTGCAGGCAATAAAGGAGGAAGATAGTTTAGTAGCCTGGAAGCTGTTAAATTCATTGGTTGGAAGCAGATCTAGAAACTTAATGGTGGGGTAAGTGCTTCACAATTAATCATTGGTACATTTGCTTATCTGAGGTAGCAGATCAAGCAGGGACTCAGGTTAAAAGTTGCCCCTCCTTGTGATTTATTTTAATCCAGGGATTTTGCTTATAACAATAAGCAACTTTTCTTTTTTTAAAAAAAAAAAAAGAAGTGACTTTAGCTTTTGTAATAAATTACATACTGTTTAAAAAGAGTTCCAATATTTTATCCATAGATGTAATAGACAGACACATGGTTGTAGGATGAGTCATGTAATAGTACACATCATTACAGCTTGGTATGTAATCTATGTTTCTGTAAAGGCAAATAATATACTGACATGCAAATACCAGTGACAGGAGACAAGGAATGAAAAAAAGAAAAAAGAAAAAAGAAAGATGATTCAAGATGCTCATGGTGCAAGATGGTGCAAGATGCTCATGGTGTTTTTTATATGAGAATAGAAATTGCAAATATATATTTTAGTCATCTCAAATTGATTGTTCCAAAAATGACTTACAGGTGAAACTCGAAAAATTAGAATATTGTGCAAAAGTTCATTTATTTCAGTAATGCAACTTAAAAGGTGAAACTAATATATGAGATAGACTCATTACATGCAAAGTGAGATAGTTCAAGCCTTGATTTGTAGTAATTTTGATGATTATGGCTTACAGCTCATGAAAACCCCAAATTCACAATCTCAGAAAATTAGAATATTACATGAAATCAATAAAACAAGGATTGTACGTAGAACAATATTGGACCTCTGAAAAGTATAAGCATGCATATGTACTCAGTACTTGGTTTGGGCCCCTTTTGCATCAATTACTGCCTCAATGCGGCGTGGCATGGATGCTATCAGCCTATGGCACTGCTGAGGTGTTATGAAAGACCAGGATGCTTCAATAGCGGCCTTCAGCTCTTCTGCATTGTTCGGTCTCATGTCTCTCATCTTTCTCTTGGCAATGCCCCATAGATTCTCTATGGGGTTCAGGTCAGGCGAGTTTGCTGGCCAATCAAGCACAGTAATCCCATGGTCATTGAACCACGTTTTGGTACTTTTGGCAATGTGGGCAGGTGCCAAGTCCTGCTGGAAAATGAAGTCAGCATCCCCATAAAGCTCGTCTGCGGAAGGAAGCATGAAGTGCTCCAAAATCTCCTGGTAGATGGCTGTGTTGACCCTGGACTTAATGAAGCACAGTGGCCCAACACCAGCAGATGACATGCCTTCCCAAATCAACACAGACTGTGGAAACTTCACACTGGATTTCAAGCATCTTGCAGTGTGTGCCTCTCCATTCTTCCTCCAGACTCTGGGTCCTTGGTTTCCAAATGAGATGCAAAAGTTGCTCTCATCAGAAAAGAGGACTTTGGACCACTGAGCAACAGACCAGTTCTTTTTTTCTTTAGCCCAGGTAAGACGCTTCTGACATTGTTTGTTGTTCAGGAGTGGCTTGACAAGTGGAATACAACATTTGAAGCCCATGTCCAGGATCCATCTGTGTGTGGTGGCTCTTGATGCACTGACTCAAGCCTCAGTCCACTCCTTGTGAAAGTCCCCAACACTTTTGAATGGCCTTTTCCTGACAATCCTCTCCAGGCTGTGGTCATCCCTGCTGCTTGTGCACCTTTTTTTTCCACACTTTTCCCTTCCACATAACTTTCTATTAATGTGCTTTGATACAGCACTTTGGGAACATCCAACTTCTTTTGCAATTACCTTTTGAGGCTTTTCCTCCTTATGGAGGGTGCCAATGATGGTTTTCTGCACAACTGTCAGGTCAGCAGTCTTTCCCATGATTGTGATTCCTACTGAACCAGACTGAGAGACCATTTAAAGGCTCAGAAACCCTTTGCAGATGTTATGGCTTACTTAGCTGATTAGAGTGGGACACTTTGAGCCTAGAATATTGAACCTTTCCACAATATTCTAATTTTCTGAGATAGTGAATTTGGGGTTTTCATGAGCTGTAAGCCATAATCATCAAAATTATGACAAATGAAGGCTTGAACTATCTCGCTTTGCATGTAATGAGTCTATCTCATATATTAGTTTCACCTTTTCAGTTGCATTACTGAAATAAATGAACTTTTGCACGATATTCTAATTTTTCGAGTTTCACCTGTATATATAATTGCTTACTCTTTTTGCATTTCAGTCTGTCTTTCCTACTATTGTCCATGTTGGGAGAAGCCTGGGATGGAGATTTGGGTATTAGGAAAATAAAATATGTATCTTTTTTGATGTCTCTTCTTTTTGTATCAGCAGAATGAAGAGCAATTGGTTGAAGCATTGAATGATGCTGTTGATGATTGATGATGATTGCAATGTTATGTTTCTAGTACATTCTTTCAGCATTTTTAGTCCTATCATTTGTTACCTGTATACAAGAAGCAGAAATTTGATGTTCTTAAAATACATCATTTTGGAATCAATTTCATAAATGGTATGCATGTATGTTCATTTGGAAATAAAGCAATTCAAATATTTCTACTTTCCCTACATTACTAGGATTCAAGCCAGCTAACATGTAAATACAAAAGACTGTAAACAAGGATCATATTCAGCAAACAAGGATAGTTTGGTCAAGCCGGCTTTCCTGAATGCTCTGCTCCAAGAGCCAACAATTGTCCAGTCTTAGAAGGCATATAGTGAACAGCCCTTTACAGGGTCTGTGAAATGTATTGGCTTGGTCAATGATGATGGACAATGCGAAGATCATGTAATTAACCGTTTATTAACAACAGCTGTGCTAACTGCCACAGCTATAACTGAAACTGCTTGGAACTCTGCCTGACAGCTCTTATCTAGCCAGCTGTCAGGTGGCTTAACCAATCAATGAACAGAACATTACTTTAACCAATCAACAAACAGAACGTTACTTCCTACTTCAGCAGACTTAATACATTGCACCCCTTTCCACCTGGATGGCGCATGTGTAGTCCTGGAGGTATGCCAGTTGGCACTGGCTTCTGATCAAACGTCTTAACCCTGCCTCACTCACAGACTCTTGTGAGGAATTACTTTCCCCAGCAGTTCTAATAACTACAGGTACGTTACTGCTTTCGACCTGTGTTTCAATTTCTCCCTCGGGGTTTGTATTGTCCGAAGTAATCTGTCGGCTCAAAATCTGCTGCTCAGCGTCTGGTAGCTTCTCAGCTTCTGGTATGCACCTTAACCCCGGGCTGAAACTTTTTCCTGCCTGGTTCTCTCTTTCTGTTATATTGTGTTCAGTACCTCATCTGACCTGTAGCTGGTCTTGGTGACGTCTCCAAACCTTGCTTTGTCCCATATCAACCTTATATGAGCATGGACCTGTAATATCCACCACCTTACCTAGTAACCATAACGGCTGACCCCCATAATTCCTGGTGTACACTTTATCACCCACACCAAAAGGTTTAGATGTCCTACTTGAATCCAAAAGCTTGGCAGGGGTGTAACGGGGGTGTAACCTATCCAAAATTGTACTCAGCCAGCTACCCATCAGTAATTCTGTCGGACTCCGATTGGTAACCTGACAAAGGGTGGTGTGTTGCACTAACATATACTCCACTATACGGTCATACCATTTCCCTGGTGCCTCCTTTGCGGATCTCACAGCCCTTTCTACAAGGCCATTACTGGCCGGGTGGTAAGGAGAGATAAGAGCATGCCTGATACCTAATTGGGCAAGGAACAACTCAAATGTGGTAGAAGTTAATTGGGGCCCATTATCTGACACCAATAGGTCAGGCAACCTGTGGGTTGAGAATAGTGTATGAAGGGCCTTTATGACGGCCTCTGAGGATGTTGAGTGCATAAGTATCAGTTCAATCCATTTAGAGTACGCGTCAACCACCACTAAAAAAATTTGACCATGAAATGGCCCCGCAAAGTCTATATGAACACGGGCCAGCGGGATCTTCCCATTCCCTGGGCTTACCCTTAGGGACATTGGCCGAGACTCTTGACAAGGGCGGCAAGTGGCCACCCATACATTGATCAAGAGTAGACCACCAGAGATAGGTTCTAGGTAGAGCCTTCATTCAGACTATTCCTGGATGTCCGGAATGCAATGATTTTCCCACAGAATCCCGTAAAGATTTTGGAATCACCACCCTGTATCCCCACAGTAAACAACCCCCCATGGTAGATAATTCCATTTTACGGATAGTGTACGGTTTCCACTTCATGTCCTTCAGCCTTGTAGCCACCCCCTTAGCACCCAGTCCATGACTGTGGAGATCTCTGGATCATGGGATGAAACTCGAGCAATGTCAGCCACCATCAAAACAAAAGGTGAATCTTCAATCATCAGGACTGACGAGGCGGGAGCTGGGTCAGAGAGCAATGTTGGTACGGGGCACTGGCTGAGGGCGTCAGCATGGGCCAGATTCTTGCCTGGCATGTACAGGAGCATGTAGTCATAGGCGGATAAAAACACAGACCACCTGGTGAATCTCGGGGATAGGAATTGCGGAATTTGATGGTCAGCTGCTAGTAGACCAAGCAGAGGCTTATGATCCGTCACTAGTGTAAAAGGTTGACCATATAGGTAATGATGAAACCGCTTGACTCCAGCTACCAATGCTAGAGCCTCCTTGTCTAGCTGTGAATAATTTCGCTCCGCTGAAGCCAAAGTCTGGGAGAAAACTGCAACGGGGGCTCCACGGCCATCAGGGAAATGGTGATTTAAGACTGCTCCCACCCCATAAGGAGAAGCATCACATGCTAGTATGAGGGGTAGGGACTCGCAGTAGTGAGCGAGGACAGAGTTTGAAACGAGTATATGTTTGACATTAGTAAATGCAGCGACTGCAGTTGAATCCCAGTTCCAACGTGTCCCCCAGTTCAGCAAAGGTTCCGCAATAGATGCCTTGTGTGGTATGAAAATTGCATAAAAGTTTAAAAGGCCTAAGAAGGCTTGAAGTTCGGCCTTGTTGGTGGGAGCAGGGGCATGTAAAATAGCGTTCGTCTTAGACTCTGTAGGGTGTATACCCTTACCATCAATTAGGAAACCCAAGAACTCGATTTTGGAAGAAGCTACAATACATTTGCTTCGCTTAACTTTGAGCCCCACTCTCTGGAATTCGGTTAGAACTGATCTGAGTCTTTTAAGGAGTTCGGTGGTGCTGGTGGCCAATACTAATACATCGTCAAAGTACAGTACAACCCCGGGAATTCCATTAAGTAAACGCTCCATCATGCTCTGGAAGATTCCCGGGGTGACTGAAACCCCAAATTGGAGGCGGCGGCAACGGAAAGCACCCCGGTGTGTCACTATAGTTTGTGCGTCCGCTGTTTGGTCATCCACAGGCAGTTGTTGATATGCCTGTGCTAAGTCTAATTTAGCAAATACGGAGCCACTACCCAAGGAGTGCAACAAATGTTGCACAACAGGAATGGGGTATGCATGCGCCTGTAATGCACGATTAATTGTTGCTCGGTAATCTGCGCAGATGCACACTGAACCATCTGCCTTCATGGCAATAACAATGGGGGTCTCCCATGGTGCGTACTCAACAGGCTCCAGGATACGTTGTGCTATTAATTTGTCAAGTTCAGCATCCACCTTTGGTTGCAATGCAAACAGTACTCTTTGCGGCTTAAGGCGGCGAGGCTGCACTTGAGGGTCAAGACTGAACGAAACCGGTTGTCTGGTGTATTTTCCTAATTCCTCAGAGAAAACTGAGGGGAATTCATTACATAACATGTCCAGTTCAGATAATGAGATGGCATTAACCCCTTGTATAGTTAGACCTAATGCATCGAACCAATTAAGGCCCAACAGGCTGGGAAATTTTCCTTTCACAATGACTAGTGATAATAATCCACTAAACTTCTTAAATTGTACTCGGAATGTGCCACTTCCAACAATCGGAATGTTGACTCCTTGGCAATCTTTTAGTAGGAGATGGCAGGGGTCTAGTTGTCGTTTAGCCAGTTTCGGAACTAATCGTTTAATTGTACTCCATGACACCAAGGATGTAGCAGAGCCAGAATCAACTTCCATGGTGCATAGTTTCCGTTCGATGAATACTGTAAAACGAATCTTCTGCTGGCTCAACATATTTGGTGGTGTTACTAAATTCACATCAGAAGAAGATCGTTGGTTACTATTACGAACTTTAGATGGATTAGGATGATATTGTCGGCCCCCATCATGCAGCACACGTGATTCGAACTGTGGCTGAGGGGCTCTGCATACTCTGGCGAGATGACTTTTGCGGCCGCAGCGGCGGCACTCTGCGTTTTTAAAATGGCAATTAGCGCGCAGGTGATTTCCTCCGCAGCTGAAACATGCGTTCGGCCCCCTTGATATGCTAGTTGGACCAGAGTTTTGTTTTCTAGACTCTTGAAGACAGCACACTTCAAAGTCACCATCAGAATCTGACAGATTCTCATTTGTCTCATTTACAGACAATGAGTCTTTTTCCATCTTAGGTGTAGTATATCCATGGGGCAACTCAGCTAGTGACAATGCTGCCAGTTCTGCAGCACATGCCTCATCCAATGCCATTTGAAATGTGAGGTCGTGATTCGTAATCAGACGCCTTTTAAGACTTTGGTCCCTGACCCCACTGACAAGTCTATCTAGGAGATAATCTTCTAAATCAAAGAATTCACAATGCCTGGCCGCCCTCCTCAGAGTCGCAACATATTGATTAATAGTCTCTCCAGGGGCCTGATCACGATGATAAAAGTGTTGGCGGCGGGCTATTATTGAGGGGGCTGGTGCGTAATGTTTTTTTAATTTTTTTATAAAGTCTTCCCATGTTCCCGAATGTACAGATTGTGGGGCCATTAATGTCATTGCAGTATCAAACATTTCAGTACCGCAGAAACTTAGGAAATAAGCATATTTGTGCTCAGGCGTCAGCTTTGTATAATCATTTGCAATTAAGAAACATTCAAAACATGCCAAATAAGCCTCCCACATCTCTGCACTGGGATTGAAAGGAGGAAAGGTCTGTGCGGACGCCATTTCCTCTTCTTCTTCTTTTTTTTCCCCCCTAACCGACTCACATTTTTCTTCTTCAGTTTAAATCTCTCTTTTTTCCTTATTACTATGACCGGTAGATCGACCAGTTGATCCTCGTCGCCAGTTGAAATGTATTGGCTTGATCAATGATGATGGGCAATGCGAAGATCATGTAATTAACCGTTTATTAACAACAGCTGTGCTAACTGCCACAGCTATAACTGAAACTGCTTGGAACTCTGCCTGACAGCTCTTATCTAGCCAGCTGTCAGGCGGCTTAACCAATCAACAAACAGAACGTTACTTTAACCAATCAATGAACAGAATGTTACTTCCTACTTCAGCAGACTTAATACATTGCATCTGTCTTTGGAAGAGTATCCCAAATGCTAGCATCAAAACTCAGATGTGCTGTTCATTTTATCTACCTGGATGGAGCTCCTAAAACAGATCTCAGATGATACTAGTGTGTGCCAGACAGACGTGTGAAAGTAGAAGTCTATCAAGCATTCCATGTAACCAAAATTTAGGGCTTTAAAGAGCTAGCACATCATTGATGAAGTGGGAGGACAATTATGAATTTTAGAGAGATGGTTAATGTCTAAAGAATGCAGTGTGTAACCTTTTCCACAAAGTTTGCCACAATGATTATGGCATACCCCAGGAAGGAACTAATGCTGCTCAGTATGTAGACAGGGTGTATTCTCTGCCAATGTTGCTCCATTGCAACTGCCCCATGCCCACTTCCATATTCTTTTGACATCTGCATGTGGCCTTTCCCCCACTCTCACCAACAACCCCCATATACTGATCTAGTGACTGCTTGGGATGACAGGAGGAGCAACATCCAACTTTGGGGTGCGAGGGGTCGTAATTCTAGTTTTTTAGTTTGATTATATTAGACCTTGGCTCAAATGCTCCTGTTCCCTTGTAAATGGACTTGTACCATTTTAACAAGGGATGCAGAAAGTTGCCAAAATGTGCAGAATATTTATGGAAGCATGGTGTGTGTGTGTGTGTGTGTGTGTATGTGGGTGGGTGGGTGGGAGAGAGGGGGGGAGGGAGGGAGGGAGGGAGGGAGAGAGAAAGAGAGAGAGAGAGAGAGAGAGAGAGAGAGAGAGACAGAGAGAGAGAGAGAGAGAATATTCCAGGAGAAATCCTCAACTTCGACACAGCAGTCTTCAGATGGAAGAGATAAATTTTAGTTATTTAAGTCATGGCTTCAAGAAATGAGATATACCCTAAGAACTGGGGAGTTATGGACTATACACTATTTAGACTGAGAAGCTGCAGGAAGCCCCTCCCATATTTCTTGGCATCCAACTGATGAATTTTATCAGCCTGCAGCAAGAAAGGGAAGACTGGATTCTTCCTGCCAAATAGCAGCCGGAACCCCATGGTCTGAATCATTGGGGTGGAAAAGGGAAGGAAGGGGAAAAACCACTGACTTCCTCTTTGTGCTAGGTATGCTGCTTGGACACTGGGGATTGGTGAATTGTGAGGAAGGGTGAAGGCTATGTGGGTATAGTGAATGGGAAGGGATATGCGTGGAATGTAGATATAATGTTGGAGGTCAGAAGGGCTCCTGGGATTCTATAAACTATGTAAACACCACTTCTAGGAAGGTTGATCTTCTTATAATTCAATATCCAGGTCTCTAGTTTTGGGGCTAACAGTCCCATTTGAATTTTTGAAACCTGCAATGAGCACCATCCCAAAAGGGCTATCTGTAGAGTTTAGTAATTGTCCAACTTGCTAGCACAACAAAATACCTATTTCTAAGAAAGATAAACTGGTGAGGCTACATTTTGCCCTCCTGAAAATCACCCAGTGCCTGATTTCCTTAAATAACTTCTAAGATAAGTAAACAAATTTAAAACACATTGTTGTGATCTAGGCTTCCTGAGTCATTAAAACACATGAGTAGTCCCAAAAACCTCTTTTATTGCAACAGCTGTGAATTACATTCAATCATATCTGAGTCCCAATTAGTTGCAAAAAGTCCTAACCCTAATCCTAACCCTAACCTTTATCTCCCTTGACACGCTGCCAAAGACCTACTTGGCAAAGCCACACGGAGTCCAGAATCAAACAGAGATGCTGACTGGGAACAGAATTAACAATGTTGCTTTCCTGCAAAGGGCCCACGTGCCTTTGCTCCTCTTTTAAGCCTTATGGGAGGGGCCAATCATCACCAGGCCTTACTCCCAAATCGTCTCTTTTGTTTTAACTGTTCTTGCCTTCCAGCAGCTCTGTGCATGCGTGCACTAGGAACAGGCTCCTCCTGTTCCTCTGCCTCTCTGATGTCCAACTCTGGAGGCTCCGGAGTCCGCACATAACTCCCAGATGGCCCTGGCTCTATCTCTGCCTCGGACGCAGAACCCTCATCCGGGCCTTCCCCAGACTCCAGGACTGGTCCATGTTCCTCCCTAGCCTCCTCACTGACCGACTCCACTGCCAGCTCTGCAGGCTGCTGGCGGACCACAACACACATATCTTATGCCACCAATACATAATAGCTTCTCTCAAACTGCCGATATATCATTCCACAAAGCTCATTTTCAACTAATGAAACACTAATTTCTTTCTCTTACACCCACCCACCCACACCCATACACATACATATACATGTGCTCCTTTGAGCATCATAGAAAACACCCCTTCCTCTTTTTCCACATCTTCATCTGAGGATGGTCAGCTGAGCCATAAATTCCCTTTGCAAATAATTTTAGCCTATTTTCATAGTGTTCTTCGCATAATTTCATACAGAGGGAGAGAGAGAGCAGTGAAAATTGTGTAATGTAAGTAATTCCAATAAGTTGAACAAGGTTTTGTATGTATTTAGTTAGATCAAGGCTATGCTTTTCTCATAGGATAATGGGATGTATAGCATGCATGTAGCCTATGGAGTTGATCCTACATCTGCTGTTACCGGGTGATTCAATTTTGGCATAAGGAGGATCTTCTCCTAGGTGTTCCCAATGTAGGCTGTAGGCAAAGTAGGCCCACCCTGTCTAACGATGAAGTGGAATTTCATGACAAAATGTGTTTGATTCATCTGATGGTGAGCAATTTTCTAATTCCCACCTGTCTTTCTTATTCTGCCTTTTATGAACATGCCACATTTTTAACATCATGGTGTTAGTCTACTAGAAGAGTAGTTTGTCTTAAAGCAAATATTTGAGACTGAGTGCCAGGAGAAGAAAGTAATTATAAGGAAAAAGAGGAAAGGATTGGTTTTTCTTCAGCAAAGTATGACTGGGGGTGGAGGTTGGGGGCATGGGTAGACAGAGAGAAAGAGAGAAAAAAAAAACTCAGAAAACCAAGTTGTCATTGCTGAAAGATTTTATATTTCTGTAGGAGGCAGATACGTTGGAGAAAACCTAACATAAGCCTCTGAGGATACATCATAAAAATCATAATGGGCTGCCAACCAGGCGTATCCACCAACTCCTGCTGCAGTGACTCATCCTGAAAATGCTTGGTGGAAATATATGACTGCTAACTGTCTGCAATGGTGAAGGCATACCACAGAAAACCGTGAACCGCTTTCTGTGACTGTATTGCAGATCAACCACCCTGAGAGACCTAGCAGGTGTGTCATATGCAGCCTTTCACCAAGGCGATAATTCCTTGATGTCAAGTCTTCTGGGTGCTACATTCTAGGAAGCCTCGGCTTTTTAACCCACTTTAGATGTTGCCAATGACTTTTTTTTTCTTTGTGTGCAGTTTAATTTTCTTCAGTTATACAGCTGTAAGAACAATTTGTAGAATTGACAGCAGGGAGAGGTTAAAGCAGTGATGGCAAACCTTTTTGGCACAGAGTGCCCAAACTAGAAGGTGTGTGTGCATGCGCCAGAGCGCTGGAAACCTGATGACCAGCTGGCCAGCATGCGTGTGCACATCAGAAACCCAACGACCAGCTGGCCGGCATACATGCGTGCCTCGGAAATCCAACGACCATCTGGCTGGTGCACATGCACGCCTCGGAAACCTGATGACCAGCTGACTGAGCTGGGGCGATAGCGCACGTGCCCACAGAGAGGGCTCTGCATGCCACCTCTGGCACATATGTCAGAGGTTCACCATCATGGGTTTAGGGTGACTTCAGTCAAAAACAAAAGAGCCAGTGCCATTTGCTTATATGTGTTTTTGGGGGGTTTGATTTCAAGACACAAGATGGTACCCAGGTTTCCCTATATCATGCAGCTCCAGAAGAACTTCATGAAAACGGAGGTAAAGACTATCCCCATTTTTCAGGCAGAAATGAGATTGAGAAGGAAAGTGACTATGGAGATTCTCAGTCATCCAGGTCATGGCTGTCCAAAAGGTGCTTTTTCAAGAGGCAACTGGACTTTCTGTTTTTTGTTTCAAAACGTTTCACTTCTCATCCAAGAAGCTTCAGCTCTGCCTGGATGGTGGGGAATGGAAGGATTTATACTCCTTGCAGTTGTCTGCTATCTGCAAGGAGTATAAATCCTTCCATTCCCCACCATCCAGGCAGAGCTGAAGTAGCTTCTTGGATCAGAAGCAAAATGTCTTCAAAGAAAAAAGAGAAAGTCCAGTTGCCTCTTGAAAAAGTACCTTTGGGATTGAGAAGGAAAGGTTTCCCAGTAGCCTGCTACTAACATCATTTTAAAATTTGAATTCGAGATTGTTTGATTTCACTTAGCATTTTTATAAATACATACTTTCTTAATACAGATTTGGAGAACCTAAAAAATAACGTAATTTTGTTGTGGGAGGGCAGTATTCTGACTCACATTTTTAGCAAAGATTTTTTTTTTACAAATATATTGTGAAGAAATAACTACCACACTGGGTGGAGGTGAAGGTACATAGTTTTTGAATGTACAAGGTGGCTAAGAGATCAGTTCCAGCTGTGTATAAACCTTAAAAAAACTCACATGTCTAGTGTTGTGTGGGGGAGTTTATAGAGAAACTTCTTCCATTCCTTGATCTTTCCTGGAATAATGTGAAATGGAACAATTTTGGGAAGTGCTACTGAAGATAAGTCATCTTTCTGCAAAACAACAGAGTTCCCCTTTCACCATACTCTACTAGAGTTCCCATACCCAAACTCTTAAGCAAAACAGTCTTAACTTTGAAAAAGGTCAGGAATAACCAGTGCAGGAGGGCATCTAGTTTATGTCAATAACCTAACAATCTGAACTGACTCCCTCTTTTAGTTAAGCTCAATTCGAGTCTGCTCAACTCGAGTCTGTTCAATAACTAAAGTATTTTGATTCCAGAACTTGTTGTATCAGAAGGTGCTAAGAAATATAATTTTCTACTAAGAAACTGTGTTTTCCAGAAAGAGTGATTTATGAGGTTTCTGGAGATAGATAGACAAACAGACAGAAGACCAGACTTCTTGGGTGGTAGTGAATGGCGATCCATGTGACTTATCTTTTTTTTTTTTTCCCTAAAGGCAAGTATCTGGTTTTGGGGTTTTCTTTTATTAAGAAAAGTTGAGGAAATGAGTGGTGTCTTTGAAGAGTGGAGTTCCTTTGAGATAAATCAAGTCACCAGACTGATGGTTAGAACAGTCCAGAGAGAACATAACTCAATGGTAAGGCATGGAAAAGATCTAAGGTTGAGTTTTTATGTGGCGAGGGCTAAAGTTGAGTATATGTGGGAAGAAATTTCCCATATTCTAATTAATGCCATGGAATTACCCCAATTATAGATTATTTCTACAGCTTTTTACATCCATACCGGAGAAAGTTCTGCCCCACTTCTGCATAGTTTGTGTAGTGTATCGGATTATTGCTATTGATTGTTAAAGTAGGCCTGTGATCTCCCACTATTCTTTGATTACCATGGGCTCCCTGAATACATTAGAATTCTCAAAGATTCTGTAGAGATCATTCTTCTGGGAGTGTCAGTAAAACAAGCAGGAGAAAAAACGTACTCATGTTTCTTATGCCATTTGTTTAATAAGTGGAAAAGCCAGAATTATTTGCCTGTTAAGTGCATCACAATTCATGGATTAGTCTGGGAAATGTAAATTAGCTTAGTTCATATCAAAATGCCAATCAAATTAATTTCTTTTTAAAAAAAATAATTTTTATTAAACATTTCTTCAAAAAACAAAAAAGACTCTTTAAACAATAGTTTATTTCCAACAGTTTTGCAACAGTTAAACATCAAATTAATATCTACTTGCTGATCAAATGGATCAAAGAAACAATGAGATTGCTAGAAGTGGAATGTCATCCTGTGATGGTTGGAATTATGTTTCATGGAAAATGTTCTTCCTCCTTATAAAGGTTAGTAGAGAATAACATCATGGATTGCCAAGAATGGTTATTGTTTCAAATTATTGCTCCTGTGTCTGATATAGGACAATTGCTGTATTGACATCAATAAACATTACATATATTATTGGAACAAGGAAAATTTAAATATATTCAGTTCTGCTAATTCCATTCACATTCCTACATATTCTACTATATTCCCAATTACTTTAATTTGTTTCTTATTTCCACATAAACTAACCCATTCAAAGCCTTGGAAAACATATTGGGGGAATGTTTAAAAAGAAAATTTCCATTTAGGAGAGGACAGATCATTAAAGTTCCTTCCATATCGGATTTCCAAAGAGCACCTCACTACATGGGAATAAAACAGCTCCTCCGAAATAAACAATGCAGGAACAATGTTCTTGCTGTCTAATTAATCCCATTTGGACACCTGAATGTGAACAGTTTCCTTGGCACTGTGGTCAGAGGTAAATTTCAGTGGAAGCATCACAATTGATTGTGAGTGGGAGAAAGACAACTCCCTTAACTTTTCCTTAGAATATAGCAGCATGGATGAAAAATCTTCAGTTTTTTTCCAGCACTTTATTTATTTATTTATTCGATTTATATTGCCACCTATTCGCCCATAGCAACTCAAGGCGGCTTACATAATATAAAAAACCACATTTAAAAAACAGTAAAATTCAATAAAAAATCAAATAAATTAATGTAATAAAATCACCCCTGACCCCCACCTCCCGCCCCAGCACAGCTGATCACACGAGCCATTTAATGGACTCTATCCCGTTCTGGGTTCCCCAGGCCTGCTGGCAGAACCAGGTCTTCAGTGCCTTCTGGAAGAGAATTAGGGTCATTCTAATTTCTGGGGGAATGATGTTCCAGAGAGAGGGAGCCACCACGGAAAAGGGCCTTCTTCTGGGTGTATCTCCCACCAGGTGTATCTCCCTACCGCAGCATTCCCTGCTTCCCTGCTCTAATAGGTCAGGTAGATATGACCGGCAAGAGATGGTCCCTCAAATAACCTGATCCAAAGCCATGAAGGGCTTTAAAGGTGACAACCAGCACATTGAATTGCACCCGGAAGCAAATTGGCAGCCAGTGCAGCTTCTGCAGAAGATGTGATATATGTGTACACCGGGATCTGCACAAAACCATGCGGGCCGCTGTGTTTTGCACCAACTGGAGCTTCCGGATGTTCTTCAAGGGCATGTAGAGCATGTTGCAGTAGTGTTGCAATAGTCAAGATGGGAAGTGACTAAGGCATGAGTGACTGTGAGTAGGGATTGTTGGTCCAGGAAAGGGTGTAACTGGTGCACAACTCGCAATTGCACGAAGGCCCTCCTGGCCACGACAGTCACCTGCTCTTCGAGCAGGAGTTGTGAGTCTAGGAGAACCCCCAGATTACGCACAGGGTCTGTTTGGGGTAGTGCCATCCCATCCAAGACCAAAGATGACAATTCTCCCTGAGCCAATGAACCCCAAACCCAGAGCCACTCAGTGTTGCCAGGGCTTAATTTCAACCCATTGATATCCCTTTGTCTGATTTGGCACTGAGATGATGCAAATTTGAATTTTCCAGATTTTCTCATTGTTGATAAACTAGCAATTAAAATCAGGAAGTAGAAAGTGGTGGTGTGGGACTTATATGTGTTATTATATTATAGGTTACTATTGGCCAAGAGCCATTATATCCAAACTCAGTTGACTGAGAACCTGAAGAGTAGGAAGATGATTTTTATATAGGGAGTCCTGGATTTACAACAGTTCGTTTAGTGACCATTCAAAGTTACAATGGCACTGAAAAAAGCAACTTATGACTGTTTTTCACACGACTGCTGTGGTATCCCCATAGTCATGTGATCAGAATTCAGACACTTGACAATTGGCTCGTATTTATGATGGTTGCAGTATCCCAGGGTCATGTGATCCCCTTTTGAGATCTTCTGAGACACAAAGTCAATGGGGAAGGCAAATTCACTTAAGAACCTTGCTACTAACAACTTTAGTGATTCATTAAACAACTGTGGCAAGAAAGATCATAAAATGGGGCAAAGTTCATTTAACAACTGTCCCGCTTAGCAACAAAAATTTTGGGCTCAATTGTGGTTGTAAGTAAAGGACTACCTGTTTTTATTTCTATTCCTATAGTAGATACAGAGATTTATTTTGTAGCCTCAGCCACTTACTGGATTCATTTGTCAGAATTCCATTGTAATGCACCCATAGAAAGCAGAACTCTGAGGCAGGGAGATTCCTCAAAGAACAATGTATTGAATACATCATATTGGCACAACTCACGAAAACCAACTCTGAAAGTTCCCACAGTTTCCACCTAATTAAAAAGTGAAAGTTCCCCCTTCCCCCAAGTCATCAGTCACATTGTCCAAAAGATGTGCTGGCCGGTTGCTTGGTTACTCCACTCCTCCTCTCCCCAGTACCTGTTGGATTGTCCTTGGTTCCCAACAGGAAAACCTTTTGTTTTGACTACAAACCCAAGCTATCTATTTTCACCCCTCCCTGTCTCTTCTTCTGCCTTGTGGCAACCCTGAAGCCTCAAAGATGACCTCAGCCAGGTTCGCTTTAGGGTTAACAACAGTATCATGATTAAAAAAAAAAATTGCTAGTTTGTGTAATTTTGGTTTGAACCATATTGGTTTAAACTTGGAATGGTGGACAACATTCCAGCAGTTAGCATGAAGGATATATTCCATGCATAATGAGATAGAAATATGGGGCTTGAATGAATAGGATCAATTGGAAATAATCCAGAGTCAGGCATATTTTATCCCATCTTGAACACAGATGCTCTACTTAATGCTGATGTGGAATTTTTATTCCCTTACTGTTAGGTAAATAAAACAATATTTTAAAAGGAATATGTCTAACCATTGATCATCAGTATTATTTAAAACAACTTGGTAAGAAACACTGGGCTTAAATTTGTATGGAAAAACTAACCTCAAGCATGTTGACAATAATTTCTTTCCAACAACATGGAAAATATTTAAGACTGTTTAGAGCAGCTAGATAACTAGGAAGATGTAGGGTGATATTTAACTTGCCTTCTTATGTATAACCATTGAGGTATTTGCCTTCACACCAAATTACAATTTTAGTCCATGTCCTATGTTTACTGGTAGGAAATATGCAAATATTTCATGGCAACCAATTTATATTTGTGAAACTAGTTGGTAACTATCTCTTCCCAAGTACTACTGCTCATCCCATCATCCCATATCTAGCAGAAGAGGTATGGCATGGGACCCATCTGCTAAGAAACTACATCTAGTAGGACCTAGGAGAAAGGGTTTTTATGACATGGTGCCTGCCCTGTAGAAATATCATCTCTCCCCAAGATGAGACTGGCCCCATCCTTGATGTCCTTCTGGAAGTCCCTTAAAACCTAGTTATATAATCAGGCTGGGAGGTCTCACAGAAATAGAGATTTAATGAGGTGATTATGTTGCATGTAACATCTCTCTAGCCCATTGTGGGTTTTTTTTTTTTCAAAATCATATTGATGTTTTAATTGTAGAGTGTTTTTTGTAGTTACTGTTTTTTTAATGGTTTTATTCAGGGCTGCTCAGAGTTATGAATCTGTGAGAAGGATGGCATATAAATCAAGTCAATCAATCAATCAATCAATCAATTGAAGGTATTATTCATTAGGCATTGTTTTGTAACTTGTAGTTCCAAATGAAATTTGCCACCTCACAGATTAGAGAGGTATTTGTTAAAGCGCCCACAGAGATCAACTGCAATTTACTATCTAATGCTATTTATGTTAATATTCAGATGGTTTACTTGCAGTTGCAGCCAAGAATAATCTTTCGTTTGAAGATAAACGATCTTCAAAAAAAATGTGGTGGGTTGTAAGAGGGACAGCTTTAATTAATGTGAAAATTATATCATAGATGTCCAAGTCTTGTGTGTTTAATTAGGTTTGAAATTCATGTGTATTGATCTGGATTAGAGCATTTCACTTTACTTTCTCTGTTATAAAAATCTGTTATTGTATACAGTTCAATTAAGACCTAGATTCATTCTGCAAAAAATAAATACATGAAAATAAATAAATGACTTCTTTACAGTGTACTACACCACTAGCTCATAGGCAGATGGAATTACTATTCTAGTATCTTTTTTGCAGGTTCCATTAGCACCCTCGTTTTTCAGTCCTGCTTTGGTGCCTCATTGTGGTAGTGGTGATGTGTACTCCTCCTACAGTTCTTTGCTCATTCCTCCTAGGAACTGCTCTTGCCTCCCAATGAAGTCGCTCAGCAAGACTTGAGGGGGAACATAGTTCAACCATGTATATTATTTCCTGTCAACAATTGTGGGTGTATCACTGGAAAACCTGAAATACCATGTTGGGGATAGAAAGTTCTGTAAAAAGCCTATCTATGTGGTCTCTAGGAGTCAAACAACAGCTAAATGGTACATAATCAATATATTATTTCCTGAAGAGATAAACATGCAGCTAGATAAACAGCTCAATCAGTGTAATCTTTGGAAGAACTGCATTATCTTAAAAATAATTAATTTTGTCCTCCATAATATAAAACCATATGTGTTAGGAAATAAAGTATAAATTAAAAATATTGATTTCATCAGATCATACCATTAGATATTTTGCCGTTAGCATTCTTCATAGCAGATATAACATTTTGGTTGTTGCTATTTCTCCTGAGAGGCCAATAATTTATGAAAAAAATTACCCTCATTTTCAATATCATTATTTTACTTGATTCAATTAATATTCTGTTATCAAGGATGTATCAAGACTATATGGAGGGATTAAGTTCCAATTCTGGTATAACTTGTTTTCACAGATACTCAAAACTTAATGCTTCACTTTATTTTTGAAAACGTCTCATTTAGTCATTTTATTCTTCTTTTTCTACGAGGTATAAACAGTAACACGATTTTGAATATATGCCTTGGAATATCAAATCCATGGAGATTTATTATATATATATATATTTGTCAGCAGAAAAAAGGCCCAGAAACTTGTGAATGAGATTTCACAGAACTAGGGCTGTAGAACAACTTAGTTTACGTAGGTAAAACCTGGCTAGAAAGAATATGCACATAAAAGCCTAAGAAAAAGAAAAAGACACATTGTACCTTTACAGGGAGGATATCTGAGAAGTGGGTGTGGCTCACTGATGACGCCTTAAAAGGCAGAAATAGCTATCTGAGTCTCCCAGAGAGCAACACAGAGTTGCAGTTTGTCAGCAGAAAAAAGGCCCAGAAACTTGTGAATGAGATTTCACAGAACCAGGGCTGCAGAACAACTTAGTTTACGTAGGTAAAACCTGGCTAGAAAGAATATGCACATAAAAGCCTACAAAAAAGAAAAAGACACACATATATATATATGTATATATATATATATATATGGTGTCTTGTTTCAATTGTTGTATAAAATGCGAATCTTTTAATAATAGTACAGTCACTTTGCATCAGAGAATGTAAGAACGGAACAACAAAATGAAATTGTTTTATTGAAACTTGTTAATAACAACAAATGAGAATCAATATAAATAAAAATAAGATCCACATAATTTAATCTTATTTATACCTGGTTATTTTGCAACTTGATATGGCCATTTTATTTACCAGAGACAATCATTTTATTGCATCCATTAAGAACAATAAGAAACTTTTTATTTACTTGGCTATTTATAACTAGACGCCTATGAAAATTATCTCTAGGAAGATGATGGAATCAGAGAACATTCTTCTAATTGCATTTTAGAGAAGTAGAATAATTTGGTCCAAAACAGAGGAGCTTTACCGCAAAACAAAACACTCTGTTTTTGTTTTGATAAATGATGTTTTCCTGCAATGATAGTCATTTACAGATGTTTACTTCAACTGGAGGAAGGGTGTCAATTTGGTTAGTACAAGAGGTCAGTTTAAAAAAAAAAAAGGAGGGGGGAATAGAAATAGACCTTTTTACACTTTAATCCATTACTTCCAGATGGCTACTAGGCTTCTCTTGATCTTGGCAAGGAATTATTCCTAGAAGAGTAGTAACAGTAATAACAATTGTTCTGGTGAAATAAGAGTTTGTAAGTGAAAGATGCCAATTTCCTTCAGTCTAATTTCACCTATATTTGAAAGTAAAAGAATAATAAAACAGTTTCCCCAAACTGAAAAGATTGGCAACTCTGCAGTTAGCTAAATGTCCCTACAGACTCCATTACCAGATGACAAATGCTTTAAGATCAGATAAGAATATTAATCCAATTTGGAATTCTCTTAGGAAAATGAGGACATGGCTGGGTTTTTAAAAATTGTGGTTTTTTAAAACTTTATTGGCTTGTTTGTTTTCAAGCTAAACCAGCATGAACAAAAAATGATGAATTATTTTTTTTTTGACAGATCTCAACAGAGTAGCTGGTATTGGGACATATTAAAAGAATAAGGTTCAGAATCATCAGGCAGATATTGTCAGTAAATGGCCTTTTCAAATGCATCAGAATAATTTAAGAATCTGTCTCAAATGCCAACTTTTACATGAGTGAAGGAGAAACTGGAATTTATAAACAAGCTTTTAAAGCTGTAGTTTTCAGTTTTTGTAAAGCCAAAATGGGTTTGGATGGCCCACTAAGTCAAATATTTGGGTTAAATATTCACACAATGTATGGCTGGTTACAGGTAAGAGAACAGCCTGAAGAAACTTGTTATTGGTGTTTCAGACTGACTTGGCCATGCTGATTTAACCTATATTTTCTCCTTCCTTCAGAGAACTTCCAGGGTGGGTCACAAATTGTTTAGAATTAGAGTTCATGAAAACATCTTTTTTTTAAAAAACCCTATTTGTTTTAATGGCGGAGAATTAAAAAGTCAGGCTGTAGACTTATAGAACATAGAAAATGACCTCTGGGGATTGCAAACCTCAGGGCAAAGCCAAAAACTATCCTCTCTTGTTTGGAGGATAGTATGGGGGAAAGTGGTTTTTGAGGTAATCTTGGGTATGCAGCAGGGGTGGGTTCTACTTACCTCCACTACCGGTTCACAACGGGAGTTTCTGCACATGCGCAGATTGTTCATGATGACGTCCAGGTGGGTGAGCGGAGCCTCCCTCTGCTGGATTTAGATGAAAAGAGGCCCTAGGCTATTCCACTAATGAGGCCCTTTCACCTATAGTGAAAGTGTAATTTTAATTTTGCTAACAATTTGAATGTAGGCCCCTCTTGATCTTGAGGCCCTAGGCTGAAGCCTAGTTAGCCTATAGGACAATCCGGCCCTGCTACCAGTTCATAAGAACCGGACTGAACTGGGAGCAACCCACAACTGGTATGCAGGATCCAAAGTTTGTCTGATACAGGATAAAATACATGTTAGCCAATACTTGTTTTCCATGCCATAACATTACAGGTAGTCCTCAACTCACAACTTTTTGCTTAGTGACTATTCAAAGTTACAACAGCACTGAAAAAAGTGACTTAGGACTGTTTTTCATACTTACAACCATTGCAAAACCCCCATGGTCATGTGATCAAAATTTGGATGCTTGCAACTGCTTCATATTTATGACAGTACAGTTACAGTGTCCCAGTTAAATATGAGCTAGCAGTGTGCGGCCGCAGCCAAAAAAGCCAATACAATCCTAAATTGCATTAACAGAAGGATACAATCAAGATCAAGTGAGGTACTAATACCACTCTATAAAGCCCTAGTAAGATCACACCTAGAATACTGCATCCAGTTTTGGTCACCACACTATAAAAAAAAATGTGGAGACTCTAGAAAAAGTGCGGAGGAGAGAAACCAGATGATTAGGGGACTGGAGACTAAAACATATGAAGAATGGTTGCAGGAACTGGGCATGGCTAGTCTAGTGAAGAGAAGGACCAGGGGAGACATGATAGCAGTGTTCCAATATTTGAGGGGATGCCACAGAGAGGAGGGGGTCAAGCTATGTTCCAAGGCACCTGAAGGCCAGACAAGGAACAATGGATGGAAACTGATCAAGGAGAGATTCAGCCTAGAAATAAGGAGGAATTTTCTGACAGTGAAACAGTGGAATTTTCTCAACCAATGGAACAGCTTGCCTTCGGAAGTTGTGGGAGCTTCATCACTGGAGACTTTCAAGAAGAGATTGGACTGCCATTTGTCAGAAATGGTGTAGGGACTCCTGCTTGGGTGGGGGATTAGACTAGATGACCTACAAATTCCTTCCAACTCTGTTAATCTAATCTTATTCCAGAATCATGTGATCACTTTTAGTGACCAAGCAAAGTCCATGGGGAAACCAGATTCACTTACAACTGTGTAATTAACTTAACAACGGCAGTGATTTACTTAACAACTGTGAAAGGCCATAAAAAGGGGACAAGACTCACTTAACAACTGTCTCAGTTAGCAACAGAAATTGTGGGCTCAATTGTAGCCATAAGTCAAGGACTACCTGTATAATATTATACATAACATGACATTATAATCAGAATGAAAAACTGGAAGAAGAGCCACAAGTGAGACAATGGTCAGATAAAAGATATCCAAGTCTGAGGCAGAATTGTTTATCATTAGCTGACATCTAGAAGAAAGAGCGGAATACAAAGAGACAAATTCAATCATTTTAAGCCACTCTTTGCCAATAAGATGCCTTCTGGATATATTCCCACTGTAAACATCAGAATTCTAAGCTGTTGCCAAGAAATCTTAATTATTTTATTTATTCAGTTTGAATCCTCCCAACACCAAATGATTCACAATATATCAAATAGTATGCAAACTATAATACTGGGAGTTGCACTATGAAATAATGGCATTATTTTGATATGTTGGACAAATTGAAAAGGAGTCCTGAGAAATTTATTTGTACCCCTTCTGTTCATTCTACCCAGTAGGCGCTCAGACTTCCTGCCCTACTGGCATCAGAGATGTCAAGGAGAGGGTGGCAAGAAAGGGTGTGCTTAATCTTTCTTCCATCACTATCCCAATGAAAACGAACCTTGCACAATCTGGAATTAAGCCTGTCAAATAAATCCTCATTATTGCCAACAAGACTACTATCTGTGGATTTACACATTGCACTTAGCTATTATGAGGTTTGTATAGTTTTGGTTTGGCTTGTTGTGGGACCTCAGCCACTGTGGTTTATACATTGTATTTCTCCTGCAATTGTGGCTTACTCAACAAACAGTGGTTTAAATAAGACATGTTTTACTGCTGTGTGCAAAGTAGATTAGTTATGAGGGAGGTGTAATTTTGCTCCAAGCCTAAATCCTGTTTTTCTTATTCTAAAACATAGTTGATAGAAACTCTGCATTTTAAACACTTAGACACAATTAATTTCACATGTAATTTAACCCCAAGACATGAAGCTTGTGCTTCTGTTGTTTAAGAATTAGAAACAGCCTGTAGGGAAATGATTTCTGTTTTGTGTTGAATTGTCCTTTCATTAGCACTCTCTTCTATCTGATGCTATAAAGCCATAGAGATGATGTGCCTTCAATTTCTTCCAGAAGGAGAAACCCAATCTCACTGCTTTGTTCTGCTCCTTAATTTAGTTCAAATGCATTCATTTGCTTCCATGCTTCTGTATCAGCCACAGCAAGATGTCACAGTTGCCTTTATTATTGCTATAGTCGAGGTAACAGCAAGAATAACTGTATGATGTTTAGTTAGCCTCCTGTTATGATAAATGTCTAGCATGTGTGGAAGTTGGCAGAGCTCAAACTTAATATTGTAAATAATAATCATCATAATTTAGCACAAGGTCAAGGATTCATGGAATCAGATCATCAGGAGGTGGTGTTGAATGTTAGTAAAACAAGGCAATTTCCTGTTCCATTTTTCACATTCATATTCGCATACTACTACTGCTGCTACTTGTACTAATAACAGTCAGTGGGCAATTTTCCTCTGGATGACTGAAAATACATGAATGTAAAGATTGAACAAGCTCCGTGAAATGAACCACAACATGTTAAAGCCATGTTGGCAGCTTGATTCACTCCGCCCCTCCCAATTTTACCAAAAAGATGCTGTATCACATCATGATCATGTGTAAAATATTTTGTAGGCTACTGCCCCAACAACCAGAAAAAACATCATTAGTACTTACTATATGTTACAGAACGTACTACCTCTGAAAATGGAAATCATAAAACATGTAAAAGTGGAGTGGAAATTCAGCAGTTGAGAGGTTTTCTGCCCAATTTTAATTTCATAATCTTCTTGCCATAACAGAAGTGCTCTTTGTATCCTTGATGCAGTAAAAAAGGAAATTCAGATTCCATTTTTTCCCTCATTCACAATTTCCTTATTTGTGTTTCTCCCTGCCATATTATCAAAATTCTGGTCATGACAGAACGATTTGCAGCAGATCTGCAGGCATGCAGAGTCTTCCAGGACTATATAAATATATATATATATATATATATATATATATATATATATATATATATATATATATATATATATATATATATATATATATATATATAAAACCTTTGCAAATTCTACCAATTTTCTTTTGAAGAAAGAAAGCATGTATCTAATACCATTAACCAGCCTTTTTCAGCCTGATACCCTCTGGATATATTGGACTCCTGTAATTTCCATATTGGTTTGAAATCACAAGGGCTGAAGTCCAATAAACTAAAAGACATCACATTAGGGGAAACTATTATAATTGGTTACAGGACTTAACTTGTCAGGGTCCTTCAAGTCAGGCTAAATTCTTGTGAATTTCTTCTTTCTGATCAATGCTTTAGTGGACCCATCTTTATTTTGTTTAGTACTGTTTGACTGATTCTTCTTAGACTTCATGTTATTCTTACTAGCTATGTACTGCAGGGTACTTCTGCTGACTGCCAGCTGCCAGAAGTTTGTAAGTTCGAATTTCACCAGCTCAAGGTTGACTCAGTCTTCCATCCTTCTGAGGGTAAAATGAGGACCCAAATTTTGGAGGGGCAATATGCTGACTCTGTAAACCGCTTTGAGAGGGCTGTAAAGCACTGCGAAGCAGTAGATATGTCTAAGTGCTATTGCTATAGCTATGTCCAAATCCAGATTTCAAAAATAAATTTTATTTACTTTTCCAGCACAGTATCTCTATCTTGTTTTGTGCCCAAGAAAACAAAACTATTTATCATTTTTACTTCTTTACTGTGAGCAATGCTAAGCATGCTGGTTGACATTTATTTAATATTTATAAACTATTTTATATTTATAACATTTAATATTCATCCAGATGTTTAATTTCCCATTTTTATTTTCATAGTGAACTCTTCTAAATCCTTTTTCAATGTTTGGTTAACAAAATTGTGTCATCTGGGATTGTAAGTAGTTTGCCCTCTTGTCTGGATTTCAACCATCTCTTCCAGTCTTCCTACTTTTATATTTTTGTATAGTTTAACTTAAACAGATAATGGAAACAATATACATCTTTCCATCAATCCCTTTCCTATTCTGTTTCTCAACTTTAGCTATTATAGTAGTCTCTTTTCATTATAAAGGTTAATCAGAACATAAAGACAGGCAATAGATCAACTATCCAGCTGCATTTAAACTAAACAACTATTCTGTTTAAAGCTGCAGGAGAAGAGACAGAGTGCTAACAGTTCTATGTCATTAAACATAGACCAAGATTACATGGCCTAGAGAAGGGGTGTCAAATTGATGGCCCGTGGGCTGGATGCGTCATGCGTCATGCGCAGGCCACGCCCACCCCAGCTCCGTGAAGGGGAAAAATGCCGCGAAACGTCACATGATGGCAACGTGACGTGGCGAGTTTGACACCCGTGGCCTAGAGACTGCAAGAGATCAATGTATTTTCCCTTATGGAAAAATTATGGTGCAAGAGAAGGTGCAAATTAGCAAACCATTGCAATAATTCCTATTCCAAGAAAAAAATTACTTAAGATATTTGAAAGAGCTACATATGAAGAAAAAAAAAGCCAGGTAGCCCTTGACGATATGTTTAGCGATGGTTCAAAGTTATAAAAGCACTGAAAAAAGTGACATGACCAATTTTCACACATATAACTGTTGCAGCATCCCCATGGCCATATGATCAAAATTTGGACATACTATTTATGACTGTTGCACTATCCTGGGGTCATGCAGTCACCATTTGTAACCTTCCTGTCAGCTTCCAACTAACAAAATCAGTGGGGGAAGCCAGATTCACATAATAATGGCAGTGATTCGCTTAACAACTGCAGATTCGTTTAACAACTGTGGCACAAAAGATTGTAAATTGTTAAGTAATCACTTAACAATTACCTCAGGTACAGGGGTGGGTTTTACTTACCTTTACTACCAGTTCGCGATGGGGCCGTGCAGGTGCTCTTTTGCGCAGAAGAGTTTTCATGACATCAGGGTCAGTGGGTGGAGCCTCCCGTTGGTTTTACTACCAGATCTATAGAACTGGTGTGAACCGGGGGCAACCCACCACTGCTCAGGTAGCAACAGAAAGTTTGAGCTCAATTGTGGTCATAAGTCGAGGACTATCTGTAAGTAGATTCAGAAAGTTGAGGGTATACAAAAAATATTGATTACAGCAGGTTTGGAGCATTATGTATCAGGCTAAATAATGGAATATGTTAAGACAAATAGTTAGAAGGAAAACTGAAAATCTAGACATTTTGGGAAATATCCTAATTCCTAGATTTGCTTAACATTAAAAGCCATGTTCATTGCTGGTAACAAGGCTTGGAATATGCTACCAAATTTTAATATTCTGATTTTCTACCATTAACCAACACTAATAGGATTTTCTGGTTTCTTCCCTCCCTTTCAGTCCCAATTAATCAAAGCCCTATCTGAAAGAATGCGATTGAACGTGAGGTAGAGCTTAGCAAGAAAATTAGTTCAGGCTGCTTTGCGCAATAAAAGTATATTTCCACTTGCAGCAAGAAAGACATTTGTGACTCAAAAACCATTTGTTCGTTAAAGGCAAGTGTGAACAATTTTGATAATGGCATTAATCATTATTTTTCTTTACAATCAACTTTTTGGTGATGTGGGTGAATTTGCCCACTATGCTGCAAACATACAACTTGAGTTTTTAGGAAATAAATATAGTAATAGGCATAATACAAGAAGCAACACCTCCAAAGTTCATGCTATGGGCGTTCAGTGACTCCACAGCAGTGGGCTACCTACTGTATTCTGTCATGTCTGAGCCATGTCTTGGTCTACTGGAGAACCCTTGATTCATAGCACTCCATGAAATAGCCCGTGAGCCCTTCCAGCAATCCATGTGGTATCAAGTCTGCTTATATTGGCTGCCCTAAGCAAACCACAGTTAACTGCCTTCCCCTAACCACATGTTCAGAGCAGAGAGACGAAAGAAGCAAGGAAAAAGAAAACCCAATTCCCTTTAGAATTTAGCCCTCATTAGAGTCTGTATATTAGGGCTGCCTCTAATAGCAGGGCCATGTATCTTGGCTGGCAAATTTATTAATCCCCCTCCCTTTAAAAAAAAGAAAAAGAAAAGAAAAAATGGTGGGCTCCATAAAGCAAAGGCAGCATTGTGGAGAAAGATGGGCCCAGTTCGATGAAGGCAACAGAAATGAAGCATTCTGCTGGACAAGGTGGGTGGTATGTTTGCTGACCAGAAACAACACCTGATTGAAGGTAGTGTGCTGATATATTTCCAAAATTTCAGGAGTGGAAAGGAATAGAGGAAATAAAATAAAATGAGGAGCCTATATGCATCACATTAAAAATAAAATTAATGGAATTAGCTGTGGATTTATATTCTAGGATTAACATACCGCCAAATTATACAGGAGTGTGAATCTGGATCTTAACTAACTGAAAAGAATCTATCTGAAACAAGGACACACAATCTGATGTCCCCTAGATATTGGGGACTATAGTTCCTACAATCCTTTGCCATTGGTTTGGCTTGTTGGGATTTAGTGAAAAGTAGGTGATGCAAAATGAATCTGTAGTTCTAACCTGGATCAAAGGATTGTTGTGCATGTAACAATTTTAGAGTGAAGGATAGTTACCAAATTTCAGAAAATTCAAGAATTTTCCATGGTGTTTCCATTCATGAGCTAGTCAACTGAAAAGCAGTTGGACAAACAAAAAGAAGCTTCCATCTCTATCATGAAAGGTGTACATCACAGAGGTGAGGTGGGCAGGTAAACTGAGATGATTATATTATTTCTCACATCCATGACAAAATATAAAGTTCTGAACTGGGTGTATATTTCTGCTGTGGAAGAAACACAAGTTATTTTTTTCTCAGCTTTTCCACCACATGAAAAACACTTTGCCACAACACTTTCTCAGTACCTTCTATAGTGTTATTCAGTTGCAGTCTTAGTCTCAGGCAGTTCACAAATGAAAGAAGTGGCAAATGAAAATAATGCTGCTTTTGGTCATTTGTCCTCCCCATATCTTATCATTTGAGATCATCTGTTCTCTGGAATGAGATCTTCCTGGAAATTCTAAGTCTCCTACTCCAGTAGTTTAGTTTAGTTTAGTTTAGTTTATTTGATTTGTATACCGCCCTACTCCCGAAGGACTCAGGGCGGTGAACAGCCAAACAATAAAATACATAGATACAAAAAATTTAAAAACCAGATAAAATCAAATTAAATCATTTTGGCCCAGACAGATTAAAACACCCCAATAATTTAAAAACAGATTAAAATTTACATATTTAAAAAAGGGAAGAGATTAGGCCAAGCCCGCCTGATGGAATAAAAAGGTCTTCACAGCACGGCGGAAGGTGCGCAGATCCGGGATCCTCCGTATCTCTGGGGGGAGCTCATTCCAGACGGTAGGTGCCCCCACAAAGAAGGCTCTCCCCCTAGGGGTCGCCAGCCGACACTGTTTGGCTGACGGCACCCGGAGGAGTCCCTCTCTATGAGAGCATACTGGCCGGTGGGAGGCTATTGGTGGTAGTAGGCGGTCCCGTAGATAACCAGGTCCTAAGCCATGGAGCGCTTTAAAGGTGGTAACCAAAACCTTGAAGTGCAGTAGTACTCAACCTGTGGTCTTGAAGAAATGTTATGATTTAAATCTTGAGTTAAGTCTTGATGCTTTGTGGCCACAAAAGGTATTTAAAGGGAATCCGTAGTGAAGAAAAGATTGAGAAGCACTATCCTATGTCCTGTTAGCATTCTATAAATCCTTGAAGTCTTGGTTGTTATCCCATGCCTTAGATTGAAATGAATAGAACCTCTTGTTAGTTGTGTCTTTGTTTAAGATTATATAGAGTGACCAGATCCCATCTTGTTCTCTTTCACTTATTTATTTGTTTGTTTTATAATGCATTATATCGTGAGTTCCTCAGATTCATCTGGAGTTGACAGACCCTAAATTTAATGAGTTAAATGAATAAATGCTGTGACTTTTTGTATAGCAACATCTCATGTTGAACATTATTTAGGGATCTTCAGAGACCTTGGAAGGTGCTATGGTTGAAACTTCAGTCACTCAGTTGAAACTGGTTACTTAGCACAAATCTGAATGCATCTTTTATTTTCTTATTAAACAAAAATAATAAGAATACAGTAGCAGTGAAATAAAAGGATGCAGATAACACATTTGATATTATTAAAATATTTGCAAATTGATAGTCTGAATTAATGATAGACACTTGAGTATAATATAAAATCAAAAAGAAAAGCCAACTGAAATGTTGATAATGAACAAAATTCAAAAAATTTTGGCTATATTTTAGAGACCTTTTTTCTGGTCCTCTATCAAAACCATATTAGGAACTCACTATCAAATATTAATTATGTTTGTCAAATGCTCTTTTTCTGCCTTCCCCCTTGGGCAGAAAGTTTATAATTCTTGATACCTTGATAAAGTGCCTTGGAAATATAGTCAGACAGTTTATGTCTGTTCAACATAAATATTATTAATTTCAAATCAAAATACAGCAATAGTAGGAACTTCAAACTCAATACCCATTGACACCCAGTTAATGTGGCCATGAGTGAGTCAACCCAGATAAATAAGTAGTACTAAAGGAACATAACTCTCTGTCCATTGTGTATCACGTTTCAAGCAAGGCTATCTTTCAAAATAGACCATATATAATTATGTGGATCTCAATCCTTTGCTGAAATAATGTTAGGCATATCTGAAAAATTCTGGTTCTTTCATTTCTTCTCTAATCACAAGACCTGTTTCCATAACAAATATGACCTTCACTTTCTTCTTTTGCAAGATATTGAGGGTGATTTATAACACATTGAAAATTCATTATTTGGCCTTCTAAAAATGCTTAGAAACAAACAAGGCTATGTTGGGAGAAGGGTCGCATATCCTTTTTAAGCCTATGTTGTTCTTTTTGTTACACTGATTGGATTTTCACTCTTTGATTTCAGTGATGTCCAGAGTCGTCGTAGTCACTTTTACCACACACAGTTGGTTTCCCATGTGGAGAAACAGTCTTTAGTGGGTTCCTCATCTCAGTGCAAAAGCAAACAAATGAGGAAACTAAACAAGCCGAATATGCATTGACTGCATAAATGTACAAGAAGTGCCAAAACTAGAGGAGTTCTTTTTGCACTGTTGACATCAGCCAGGAAGATCTGTTTGTTATCTAAAACTGCACGCTGGAAACCAGATGCACAATTTTTCTTTCTCTAATAACTTGGCCAAATGGCAAAGTTTCTTAAACAAATTGGAGTGTTTTCCTTTTTATTGATATCTAAGCTGCTGTGCTGCTTATTGTCAACTGCAAATACATATATTGCAGTTGTGTGGAACATTTTCTAATGTTGCATACTAAGAATATAGGAATCTGTTAGTTTCCTTTTTTTAACTTTCACAATTTTTAAAAAGTCCAGATAGTTCCCATGCCTTTAATAAGGGTAAGTGCACATTTTTTGCCTGTTCTGATTGAAAAATGAACCAGGTAAATTTATGTGGAATTGGATGAAAACTAAAGTGATATTACATATAGGGAGATAGAGATAGATAGAGAGAGAGATAATATATAAGACAGATGTAAATATATAGAAATACAACTCAGCAATATCCTCTGGTAAAACAGTATCACTTTGAATCTGTCTTCCCTCCTGAATTGTTTGAGAGTTCATGACCATCAAAAGTATTGTACTCTTTAGAAAGTGGAGAGGACAATGTACAAGGAAAGAGGAACAGGGAAGATTAGTGAGGCAAGGGAACAAAAGGAAGATCACACTGATCTCCTACCTCCAAACAGGTTCAAGTCGAACTTAAAAACTACAGAGAAACCAAAACTCTACACTGTATAAAATCATAACATATGGTTATCTTTGAAGTCACAGTTCCTAAAGAGGAAAATCAAGTTATCAGCAGTAGCTAGTATGAATATAGACTATTGGTTGGGGAGAGATTTCTTGGTGCTTTATTGCATAAAGTGTCAAATGCAGAGCTGCTTGTTTAGCATAAAGTGGGGGTTTGTGTTTGGTGCAATGCATTTCTTTGAAGTTGTTTTAAACACAATAATTGAGGCTCAGCTGAAATGGGTTCCATAGTGTCAACGTCTAGGACTCAGCAATAAATCATTGATCTCCTGACACTTCACAGTTTGGCTCTAGTCCTAGGCTAGACTTGGCAATAGGCTCACAGGCACAGCTCAGCTAGAGGGGAATCCATACAAAACTATTGACTGCCCAATGCCATGGAGAAGGTATATACCTTTGGTAGACTTGTTGCATTTTTCTTTGTGGCTTTCCCACAAAGTCACAGTCTCTATTTGGCTTTGAAGTTCTTGCAAGTCACATAACTCCCATTTCTCGCCTGCAATTGCAAGCTCCTGACCCAAGTCTCACAAACTCAGTCCAGTAAGAGGCCATCCATTTGAAGATATCTTTTGACAGTATAGAATAATAAAATTACCAGATCTTGTGGGCTTCAACCCAAAGGTTCCTTAAGAAATTAATGATCTGCTATACAAAATATGACAATGTAAGTAAGACCTGTCCCTCTATCCCAGACAATTGGAAAGTAGTTAAAGGAGCACCAATTTTTTTAAAAAGATCCCAGGGTTGGGGAAACTACATTTTGGTCTTGTATCATCTATCCTGAGCAAAGTGCTATAAACAGATATCAAATGAATGAATGAATGAATGAATGAATGAATGAATGAATGAGGGACAAGACTTTGGCATACAGATTCTGCAGAGAAATTCCCTGCTTCATAAACTTTAATTGTTTAGAGAAAAACAAAAAACAGGTGGATGGAACTTTGGATTTTCACAGAATTTGATAAATAGACTTTGATAAATTTCCTCATCAATAGTTCTTGAGTAAATTTAGCAGTCATGGAACAAGAAGAGGTTTTTTTAATAGATTGCTACCTAATTAAAAAAAAAAAAACTGCCAGAAAGTAAAGATCGAAATCTTTAGAAGAAAAACCCTTCCCTCCACTAAGAAAATTGACCATTTATTTCCAATCTTTACTTTCTGGCAGGGTTTTTTTTTAAAAAAAGGGTTGGATGCTTTTTGACTTGTTCATAAGTGATCTTGAATTATGAGTAAGCATTGGGTTGGCCACGTTTTGTATGATATCAAGGTATTCAGGGTAATGAAAACAAAGGTAACTGAAGAAATGTTTTAAATCATTAGAATGATCCACCAAATGGCAAATGCAGTTGAGTTTAAGTAAATGTAAAATGATATATATTGGAACAAGATCTCCAAACTTCATACATATTCAGTGATGAGGTCTAAACTATCAGTAACCAAACTGAAGGGGAAAAAAATCAGGATTATAGTGAATAACTCAGTGAAGAGATCAATTTGTTGAGCAGCATCTGTAAAAAAAAAGGCTTATTTTATCCTAGAAATCATGAGAAAAAGAACTGAAACAAAAACTGATAATAAAATATTGTACAGGTAGTCTTTGACTTACAACAGTTCATTTAGTGACCATTCAAAGTTACAACAGCACTGAAAAAGTAACTTATGACCGTTTTTCACACTTACGACCATTTCAGCATCCTCATGCTCATGTGATCAAAATTCAGACGCTTGGCCACTGACTCATACTTACGACAGTTGCAGTGTCCCAGGGTCAAAGTGATCACCTTTTGCAACCTTCTCATAAGCAAAGTCAATGGGGAATCCAGATTCACTTAACAATGGTGTTACTAACTTAATACCTGTCGTGATTCACTTAACAACTGTGGCAAGAAAAATAGTAAAATTGAATAAAACTTCACTTAACAAATGCCTCATTTAGCAACAGAAACTTTGGGATCAATTGTGGTCATAAATCAAAGACTACCTGTACAACATTGAGACGCAGTTGTATCTGGAACATAGTGTAAATTTCTGATGGACACAATTGAAAAATACTGTAGATTTAAGAGCTGGGGAAAAGTACAGAATGATCAGAGTGTCAAACATCCTTCTTATTTAAAAAAGGGGCTAAAATTATTTAGGACTGTTTATCCTAACAGGTGGCCGAAGAAAGAAATAATGAGGTGAATATAATTAGATTTATATTAGAATATAATATAATTGGCATGGAGAAAGGAAAGAGGAAACTTTCTGCTTTTACAAACACTACAATTGGAGCAGGATTGGAGAGTGAGGTGTCATCCAGTGAAGCTAATTAGAACAGACTAAAGCAAGAGCTCCTTCATAGAGCACATAATTAACTTGGGAGAATTCATTACCACAAATTGTGCTGATGATCACTTACTTGGATGCCTTAAAGGGGGAATGGTTACATTCATGGATGATAGGTCTCTCAAGAGTTCCTGGCCTTGAAACATTAATTTTTCTTCCAGGTTAGGAACAGCATGTTTTCAAATGCTAGTTGTAATTGAAAAATAACAGGACAAAATATGTATCTCTCTTTCTCTCTCTCCGCCCCCCTCCCCCCTGCCAACATGTATAAATTACTTTATTCTAGTTATGATAGAAATACTGCTTACTTGCGTATAATTTTGTTTTTTTAAAAAATATTATTTATTTAATTATCCCTTTGTGGCTCTAGTTTCTGCTTGTGTGTGAACTAGCTGGGCTTTTTTCATATTTGAATTGTGAAGATTTTTGTGCCCAGTCATTTTATTAGCCAAAGGTGTGCATTCATAACTTGTTGAAACATGGTTTTAAAAGTTCCATATAATCATTAAATTAGGATATATTGTCAGGAATCTATAATTCTTTAAAGGGATGGAACATTTTATATTTGGTATTTATATATTGTATCATTTATTACCAAGAGCCTTGGTGGACAGCAGACTAAAGTGCTGTTAAATAGCACCAGCTGCATGCAATTGCTGCAACTTCAAATCTCACCAGGCTCAAGGTTGACTCAGCCTTCCATCCTTCCGAGGTAGGTAAAATGAGGACCCGGATTGTGGGGGCAATAAACTGACTTTGTATAAAAAAGAACACCACTGGGGGGCCGAAAGCCCTACTAAGCAGGTATATACAAAAGTATGAAGGCTATTGCTTAACGCATTGTAAGCCGCCCTGAGTCTCCGGAGAAGGGCGGCATATAAATCGAACCAATAAATAAATAAATAAATAAATAAATAAATATTATTATCATCTCTGATTTATTTTCTTCTTTGATTCCTTGTTTATTTTAATGCTGTATAAATTGTGCAGCCTTATAAATCTTATAAATACATGCACATAAATAAATAAAAATTCATGGCCATAAAAATGCCTCACTCTGTCCCACATGTACATTTTGATGTGCACTTCTGACCCTCCTAGTGATTGAACATTTCCTTAAAATCTAAAGCTTTCTTATTTCCAGCATTGGGTATTTAGTCCCCCAGCTTGAAATTCTGATCATGTATATCCTCCATCTCCACTGGGATTGTGTGGGGTCTGGACCACTTCTTGTATTATGCCTTCTATTTATATCCTACTTCATGAGAATATATCATTATGAGGAGACTATGTCATCCATCTTGTATGATCAGAATATGTCATTAAGGGTCAAGTATGTCAAATCCTCTTCTCCAAACTTTGATGGTCAAATGGCCAAAAATCGCTAAAAATCAACAGCATCCTTTCCTGCCATTACTGTAATCCTTAGAACCGACTCTTAGGACCAAAGTGGTTATCTCAGCCCAACCAGGGTTGATTCAGGAAATGCCTTGAAGAGTCAGTAACTCAAACCCTGTATATTATTCCCTCTACGGTCTCTACCACAACTTAAAATGTGGCCTGCAGGAACCAAAAGATAGTCTGGTGTTTTTGACATTGCATTTTGTAAAAGTTAATTAATGGCCTGGTGTCATTTATAAAACAGAATAATAGAGTTGAAAGGGACCTTGGAGGTCTTCTAGACCAACCCCCTGTTCAAGCAGGAAACCCTATAACATTTCAGACAAATGCTTGTCCAACCAGACCACTGTCAGTGTTCAGCCTTGATAAAAAACAACCCATGGCTCACAGTGCTGGATGAGCCCAGTCTAAAAGTGTATCCAGAAGTGAAACTATACCCAGAAGTATATCCAGAACCTAACACTTGATGACGTTACCTGATTGGGTAATGAACATCTGCAAAAAAACAACCTACCTCAGAGAGCACCAAATTTTCCACCCAGAATTGATTTGGGTTTACTATTTCTCTCCTTCCTCTCCCTTCCTCACTGAGACTAGTACAGGGAAAGGCCTTGCTGCTGCTTGGATAAGCCCAAAGAGCCTTCATTGGGATGCCATTGACTTGAGCCTTTTTTCTTCCAACAGGCTAGAGAAGACTTGCTGTTTCAAGAGCGACTGTAAGCTGGGTTGTGTGATTGCCACCCAGATCATGTACAAGGGGAGGAACTGGATGACAGGCAAAGGTGGAAGAGGTTGTTTGTTTGTTTTACATCTCTTTTACATCGCTCTCCTATACAAGAAAATGTACAGGCAGTTTGTGTGGTTTGCAGGCTAAACTAAACATTTTAACTTGTCAATCAGCCTGTTGTTTGTTGACTTATGATGGGCAGATAGAGTTTTCCAGGAGAAATAATGGAAAAACCATTTTCCCAGCTTTGTCTCTAATATTTCTTTGGCATCAAGAGTGAAGGTCTCCCCTCCTCCACCACATCACACACGCCTTCAGTTAAGAAACATTATGAAAATAAACCTACTCAATCAAACTCCAGCTCTTTAAAGAGACATGTATGTGTTTTTAAATCATTTAACTTGTTTACAGCAAGAAATTCAAAGCCCTTCATTTCTGTTCTTTGCCTGTGGCACACCTGAGGGGTCTTTCTTTGAGGAGGTTTACCAGGTAGAATTTGTTTCCTCTTTAAAGTATAAAGTCTCTCTCTCTCTGTCTCTCTCTGTCTCTCTGTCTCTCTCTCTCTCTGTCTCTCTCTGTCTCATATAAAATTGAGCAAAATCAAAATGCTCTTACACGAACATTATTAATATCAGTTCTAGGAACTGGATGTTCTCGAAGAGGGATTATTTTTGTCTTAATTTGTTACTTCTTTGTTTCATTAGCCAGTAACCACTTTGTATCTTTTGTTGCAGAGGTACACACACACACACACACACACACACACACACACACACACACTATAAAGCAGGATTAGGTAGAGGTCCATTTTCTGCATTGCCTATTGCCAATACAGAACCATCATCATTTCCTGAATGGAGAAATGGATGGCACTGTCCATCCATTCTCACCCCATTGCAAAGGCACCCCACACCCCACAAAACATTATTTTCTAATTTTGATTCAAAACTGTTTTCTAACTGAGCTATCTTGAATCCTTCTGGACAGATGGACTTCAGATCTATATTCCATTCTAGCTCTAGGTGGTTGACACAAACCCTTCCCTTCTCATGTCCAGGGCAGCCCTGGGGTTGTGGGAATGTCAAACTGTTATCATCTGTTGGTTGACAGTAGCTGGTCATTACTTCTTCCAGAGCAGACTATTTTGCTCAAGGTGGTGAAGCATATGCCTCTTGTTATCTTATTCTCTGCTCATGGACCCTGCAAAGCATCTCTTTCTATCCCCTGGTTTTGTTTTTTTTTAAACTCTGCAAGCAGTAAGGCTGCTTCTCCTTTGTTTCTGTGAAGCTGAATGGTTATTTCTTCCTTGTTAGAAAGTTTCCCTGGACCTTCAGACAAAGGCAGGGACCAAAGCACATAGCCTATTCCCCTGTTTCTGTGATTATTGTAGCAATAGAGCAATGATGCTACACTAAGAGAGGAAAAAGTGTCTTTTTTAGTGTCTTTTGACACTAACAAGATGATGCCCATTTAGCAGCTAACAAGATGATACCTATTTGGTCTAGAAATTGTATAAATCTGTACTGGAAGGATTCCACTCTCCCTGGTGAAGCTGGAAGATATTCCAAGGCTCATTTTTATCACTGGAACTTCAAGTAGCCTTAGCAACCCAGACTAATTCTGACCTACTTTAACTGGCTTGTCAGTGAGGACCATCCCTGTTACTACTATAGTTCAGGAACTAGTGAATTCTTATCCAGATTATGAAATTCAATGGTGAAAAAAGTAAGGTTCTACATTTAGGCAAGAAAAACAAAATGCACAGGTACAGTATACGTGGTACCTTGCTCAATAGTGGTGACTGTGAGAGGGATCTTGGAGTCCTAGTGGACAGCTATTTATATATGAGCCAACAGTGTGCAGCAGCTGCCAAAAAAGCCAACACAGTTCTAGGCTGCATAAACAGAGGGATAGTATCAAGATCACGTGAAGTGTTAATACCACTTTATAATGCCTTGGTAAAACCATACTTGGAATAGTGCATTCAGTTTTGGTCGCCACGATGTAAAAAAGATGTTGAGACTTTAGAAAGAGTGCAGAGAAGAGCAACAAAGATGATTAGGGGACTGGAGGCTAAAACATATGAAGAACGTTTGCAGGAACTGGGTATGTCTAGTTTAATGAAAAGAAGGATTGGGGAGACATGATAGCAGTGTTCCAATATCTCAGGGGCTGCCATAAAGAAGAGGGAGTCAAGCTATTCTCCAAAGCACCTGAAGGTAGGACAAGAAGCAATGGATGGAAACTAATCAAGGAGAGAAACAACTTAGAACTAAGTTAGAAATTTCCTGACAGAACAATTAATCAGTGAAACAACTTGCCTCCAGAAGTTGTGAATGCTCCAACATTGAAAGTTTTTAAGAAGAGTTTGGACAACCATTTGTCTGAAATGATATAGGGTTTCCTTTCTAAGCAGGAGGTTGGACTAGAAGACCTGCAAGGTCCCTTCCAACTCTGTTATTCTATTCTATTCTATTCTATTCTATTCTATTCTATTCTATTCTATTCTATTCTATTCTATTCTATTCTATTCTACTCTACTCTACTCTACTCTACTCTACTCTACTCTACTCTATTCTATTCTATTCTATTCTATTCTATTCTATTCTATTCTATTCTATTCTATTCTATTCTATTCTGCAAAGCACTGTGACAATGAATCAGCAGCTGCTGCTACTATTGCAAATGAAGATGGATTATCTGATATATGGTCAAGATATAAATGCCATGTGGCTTCATTCTTTCCTTTGTATTTTGCTTGTGTCTACCATGCTTTTGGACTAAGTTCAGGGTATTGCAGGTCATATCTCTATCTCTATCTCAGACTTTGGGCTCATAGCTATAGCCAGTGTGATCTAGTGGTTAAAGCACCAGGCTAAAAAGCAAGAGACTGTGAGTTCAAGTCCTGCCTTAGCCATGAGAGCCATCTGGGGAACCTCAGGCTACTCACTTTCTCTCAGGCCATTTACCTCACAGGGTTGTTGTGGGGAAAAGAGGAGGGGAAAAGAGGATTAGATGCATTCATTGCCTTGAGTAAAAATAATAAAGGGGATATAAATAAACAGATAAATAAATAGGTACAGATAAATAAATAGAAACTGGACAGCATGTCGTGGGCACTCATATCTTTGAAGGACCTTCAGCTCTGCCATTATCAGTTTATCGATTCTATGAACTGTCTAGATATAGATTACAATAACTTTCTGTGTTTCCACCTTTTTGTGTGTGTGGCAATGAAAATGATTCCATCTGCATCTCCTCTCCTGATTTACCCTGTGATAGCTACAAAAAATGTAAAAGCAAAATATATGATTTTTAAAAATTCAATGAAGTAATCAATTAGAATGCAAAATAAATAAAGTTCATTTTGATTCTGGATATTGTGTAACAACTTTTCGCCTTGACACTGAGCAATCACTCATGATGAACAGGATTAAAGTTCATTTTAGAGGCCTTTGTTCATATGCCTTCGCAGTCTCAAGTCGGTTGGGTGGCTTTTAGATAAAGTTAATCTCATTTAGAGAAACTGGACTATCGTTCCCCTTTTTATCAATTGCGTCCCAAATAACAAGCAGGCTATGAAAATAAGTTTGCAAGTAATCAGCTTCAAATATTATATAAGAACAAAGAGAAAATAAAGGAGAAATCCATTTCAATCTTTTCTTGAGGACATTCCAGAAACAATCAAGTTTAAAACAATACAAACTTTTAAAACAATCCTGCCCATTTCAAATTGCATGTTCCTATTTGCTTGTAGCTACAGGCTTAATTTGTGGCTATTTACTTTCTTGATGTTTGTTTTTTCTTTTTAAAAAGAGATTGTTCCCTGGCCACCTTACTAGCTACTCACAAGTAAACCCCTGGCTTCCAGAACATCTATTCTACACTCAAGAAAAGGTTCACAGATATACAGTGTTTCTATCTCTCTCCCCGCCCCCCCCCCCCATGGAAAAAGCTTAGCATTTATTTGCTAAGTTGTGGATTCAGAGACCCAGCCCCTCCCAAAGATAGCCCTGATCTGCCTCTTAAAAGTGAAACTGGGTTCTTTCCTTCGGCAAAATTTCCATCTCTTCACCTTGACATAGGGAATGCTTGTTTTTATTTTTAATTTTTTTTTTTTTTAAAAAAATTTGGTCAGGAAGAAAAAATTAGATGGAGCCACCTTAAATACCATAAAGCTCCATAAGCTCCCCACCCACCCCTTTTCCATTCCTATGCCCAGAGCACCCGCGGCACTTTAATTACCTGGCCGGCCTCGACGTCATTTGCTGGACCACAGTATTTGTACTTGCTCACTGTACCTTCTTTCTTTAAGACAGATTTGTCCTGTTGATGAAGACATGAGTTATTCAAGTAGAGGCTTTCCAAAAAAACCATTTCAGATTTTTAAAAGGCTGAAGGAAAAACCTTTGAGACGCCAAACGGTGTGTTATTTATTTTGCTTTAGCAATGGTGGCATTCCCTCCCTCTTTCTGCTGGTGACATTTAATTCTGCAAGCGGAGAAGGGAAGCCAGGAGCCAGATGAAAACCTCAATGTTTCAACAGGAAGGTCAGCAGGGAGGGAGAGGAGCTGCCATGGAGCCCTCAGGCCAGGCTGGAATTCCAGCCCTGGCTTCAGCGGTGGAGGCACCTGGTTAGCTTCTGTTCCAGGAATAGTTCCTGCAGAAGTCCCATCAAGATGAATGGGGGAGTTGTGCAAAGATGCATCCATATGCGCGTGTGCGTACGGACGGACGGGCATCCCCATTCATTCATTGATCCCAATAGAAGGTACAAATTTTGCATGGACACAGGGTTGTTTTTTTGTTTTTTGTTTTTTGAATGCAGAACTTCAATGATGCTTTGGAATTCCATGGCTGCCAAGAGATTGCTGGTGGACTGGACTAGATATTTTATCCATAATATTAAAAGATTAAATAATTCTGAGTGGCTCCTTCAGAGTTCTGACTTCTATGCTTTAAAACAGGAATGACACAAAGTATATTTTCTGGGCTCTATACAACATACAGCATTTCTTTTCTCCTGCCCACAGTTGTCCCCTGTCTGAAACCATACTTTACTGGATTGTTGTTTTCTTGCCTCCACCGTGACATTTTCCAAATGCCTTCCCTTCCATGGCTTCTTCCTCTTTCCTTGTCTCTATCTTGCCCCCATGTCCTATCCATTTTTTTTCCCAGGCAGCTTTTACCACTCCATAATAACTTCAAATAACATACTACTAATAAAATGAATGTATTCAACTTATTTTGCAAAGCCCAGGGCAAGATCTTCTAAGATCTTCTTAGAAGATCTTCTTAGAAGAGGAGTTCTATAAATTCAATATAATAAAGGAGTTCTATAAATTCAATATTATAACTAGTGAATGCCAGAGTCACATGCAACTTTCTGGGAGACAAAGCCCAGAATCTAATAACAAGTAATTGCTTACTAATTGGGATTATGGAAAGATTCAACTCCAAAAATTGGATATGAACATGACTTGATTAAATCACTGAACGTTATTATGTTTCTGAACTTGGTACACCTTTTTTTTAACTGATTCAGAAAACCATGTTGAATTATAGGTAGTCCTCAGCTTACAATCACAATTGGGACCGGAATTTTGGTTGCTAAGTGATACAATCATTAAGTGAGTCACCACATTTTACAACCATTTTTACTGTGATTATTAATCATGCTGTCATTAAGCAGATCCAGTTTCCCCCAATGAGTTTCCTTGACGGAAGCTGTCTGGAAAGGTTTGCAAATCACATGTGACCACAAGATGCTGCAACCATTGTAAACACAAGCTGGTTGCCAAGTACCTGAATTGCAATTACATGCCTGTGGGGATGTGCAATGGTTGTAGCTATGATGGGTCATATGTTAATTTTTTCAGTACCATCGTATTTTCAAACCCAGCAATAGCTCTTAGACTTACATAACGCTCCACAGTGCTTTACAGACCGTCTCAGCAGTTTACAAATGTCAGCATATTGCCCCGGTCAATCTGGGTCTTAATTTTACTGACCTTGGAAGGATGGAAGGCTGAATCAACCTTAAGCCAATGAGAATCAAACTCCTGGCTGTGGGCAGAGTTAGCCTGCAATACTGCACTCTAACCATTGTGCCACTACTGCATTCTAACCACTGCGCCAAATGTGATTAAACTCACATTTAATCCTTTGAATCAAAGTTTTGAAATGTATTAATTAATAGGAATTAATTCAAAGCACCGAATTATACTGAACTACATCCAGTTTGAACCAATGGTCAAATTGGGGTCAAAGCCAATTCATACATCTCTATCATTAACTCCCTTACCATCCAATGGAATTTATGTGGAAGTTTTTTTTTCTTTTTAATTTACTTACTTACAATTCGATTCTGCCTTTATTCCAGAAGCACACCCAACTCTTACACTCCACTTTTAAAACGATCCTTTTAGGAAGAGAACTATGAAAGACAGTGACCTACCACAAAGATTCATGAATCAATGTTAATTGGAAGCTGCATTTCTCCATCCCACTATTTTGGCTACGATTCAGCTTTATTCTTAGCTATGAAACTCACTGGGTATTTTGGGGTCTATCAAATCACTCCTGCATTCTGAAAGAGGTCAGTTGCCAATTCAGAGATTTGACAGTTTGCAATCCTGAACCAGTTAAGCAGCAAAACCTGCTACAATAGTTCTCGAGACTGGAGGGATTTGACAGACATACTACTTTTCTTCAGTAGAGGACAGTGGTGGGTTGCTCCCGATTCTGTCTGGTTCTTTAGAACTGGTAGTAAAAGTGGCAGCACCCATTGATGATCTGCACATGCACAGAAGCACGTGTGTGCTCCCGTTGCAAACCGGTAGTAAAGGTAAGTAGAACCCACCCCTGGTAGAGGGCATCTATCAGCTAGACACCAGTTTCTTGACAACAATCTTCTTCCATTAAATTACCAGCCCACTGTGATCATCTGTGATCAGCAGATACATTTTCTGAATGATTATTGCCCAACAATGTGGTTGACGTTGGCCGTTTGCACGGGGAATACGCCCTCTTTAGTGTGATTGTGCTAAACCAGACAGCTTTGTTGGATGCAGATGTTATGACATGAAAACAGTACTAGCAATGCAAAACTCCTGCGCTAATTGAATCCTTCTCTTTTGGCTTCTGTTTTTAACCGACTGATGACAGATGTTAGAAAGTAAGGCTCTGAAAAGCATTTGGGGAAAAAAAAGTGCTACTCAAAACATATTAGCATGAGTGAAGTAACTCACCTTGAAGCATTAATCAGTTGTATCCTTTGGAAGGTTGTCCATGGTTGTCTCTGTGTGTGCCTACATGCACAGACAATGGTAATGGGACTACTAGTGAAATGAAATAGCACACACGTACACACACAGATAACCAATGCAAGCCTTCATAATAATTGTGTAAGCCTTCCAAGGTATTTATTGGTTTCAAAAAAGGCATTTCACTCATGGCAACACACTTTGTGAAAACATCTCTTTCCTAAGGCTTCGCACAGCCCTTCTCGAAATTACCATCTGCAAAAGGAAGGGGGGAGCTGTATATGTCGAGGTATATGGCTCCACCAACCGGCATGTACCCCAAAGTCCAAGATGCAGAAAAAATACCAAAAAACAAAACAAAAAAACCCACCCTTGCAAAGGCTAGCTCACTTTCAAATGCTGGTGACAGGATTGAGGCTAAACCTCTCGGATTCGCCCCCCCCCAATACTTTTTGGCTGCATTCCTGACTCTGAAATCTTGGAAGGGGGCAGCCGGTTGTCAAGCCCCTTGCAAGCCAAAAATAATGGCTCGAGGGTTTTATTTGACTTGGTAGATCACCCGTTGTGGCAGGCCCTGATTTATAACATTTTCCTTTAAATGTTCCCAAAGGAATATAACCTCCAAAAAAGCAAACACTGATCTCTTTATAAAGCCAAGATTATTTTATAAGCTGCGGGACACGTCTCCCTGCTCCTTTTCAAACATGTCTATCGGTTGTGGTTAGAGAAAACAAAAGTGGAAGGAAGTCTAAGAGGAATAGATCAACTCCGAAAAGAACATCTTCTGAAACTGATAGCAAAAGGATGAAGCTAAAGAACAAGGCAAAGGGCCTGAAAGAGATGGGTTCTGAGGTGATCCCAAAGAGATAATTGCAAGTTTCAACACAAGCTGGTGCCAAGGTTTTGTGTTTCAGGCCTTCTTTAGTTTCAGGGAGGGCCATATAACAAAGAGGAAGAGGGTGACAAGAAAAGAATGAAAACTGGAAACTCTCTTGAGAAAAGTAAGACCTCGTTTCAGGCTTCCCATGGAGAAGAGTCACTTTAAAAAAAAAAACACTATAATAAAGCCATGCAATACTCACTCTGCTTACAACAGAGGTGTCCAACCTTAGTAACCTTAAGCCTTGTGGACTTCAACTCCCAGAATTCTCTAGCCAGCCATGAGGAGTTGAAGTCCACCAGTCTTAAAAGTTGTCAAGGTTGGACAGCTCTGGCATACAGAGTCACACAAGTGTACTAATGTGGCATCATCACGACTGGTCAGAAAAATGTGGGTTGATGAATGCCACTTTTCCCCACCTTTTAAAAGGCATCTAGAAAATGATTAGATTATGAAGGTGGGAGCATGGAGCATGGAGGCCACATTTCTTCACATCCTGATCTAAAAAAAAAAAAAAAAATCTAGCCCAAGGATGCTTCTGCCCCCTCAGATACCACCAAAACCTACATGTGGTTAGTAATGCAGGTTCTATTTCATTTGGAATTTGTTGAACACTGTTGTTTACAATAGACGTTGTGCTTTTTCATCCTAATTGGAAACATTTTGCATTAAATCCAATGGGTGAAGCAAAGAATGTAGAGTGTAACTGATCAGCTTTTCAATCTGAACTTGGTTTTCTGTGATCTTAGGGATGTCACTTAGAGCCCTCCCCATAACTGTGGCCCCACACCCTCAATTTAATTCTATTTTCAATAAAGACACCAAAATCCACCTTTGCTTTATTGTCCCCGGGTCTTAATCAGTGGTTTGAGAATATTCCATTAAGTTACCTTAAGATACATTTTACTAGGATAAAATTTAAAATTTCCAACTTATTACAAATATGTGATCCTACTTAACACCAAACATTTGAGTTCTCTGTGCATCCATCTTTACAATAATAAATGAAAGGATTCCATTTTCCCCCTTCAAGGTCTCTTCAAATAAAATTACTATGCCTCCATTCATTTATTTTGATTTTGAAATGTTATAAAGGAAGATTTGATTTCTACAGAGGTTTGCTAGCTTCCCTTTTAATTGCCTGCATGATAAAAGGTAAAGGTTCCCCTCACACATATGTGCTAATCGTTCCCGACTCTAGGGGGTGGTGCTGATCTCTGTTTCAAAGCCGAAAAGCCAGCGCTGTCTGAAGATGTCTCCATGGTCATGTGGCCAGCATGACTAAACATCAAAGGCACATGGAACGCTGTTACCTTCCCACCAAAGGAGGTCCCTATTTTTCTACTTGCATTTTTTACGTGCTTTCGAACTGCTAGGTTGGCAGAAGCTGGGACAAGTAATGGGAGCTCACCCTGTTACATGGCACTAGGGATTTGAACTGCTGAACTGCTGACCTTTTGATCGACAAGCTCTGTGTCTTAGCCACTGAGCCACCATGTCCCTGCATGATACATATGGAAAAAAAAGGCTGGATGGACAACTGTGTGGGTGAGCGAATACTAGGCAGCTTAACTAAGAGCCCAGCTGTTGCTGGTCTGCTTCGTCTACATATCTTTTCCTTGATAAGAATTTCTTGTAAGATTGTCATTATTTTGTGGGAAGCACCTGAACCTTTAAAAGTGCACAACTGTTACTGTTAATTTACCTGCTACATCATCCCTGGGTTTTCAAAAGCCCCTGAATTATACATCACTAGACAGCACTAAGTAGGTGAATGGTTACTTGTTCTGCCCCAGCTCCAGATTCCCAAGGATATTGACACACACCAATGGTGTGTCAAACATATCAAATTTATTAAGTAGCAAGAATAAACCAAAGTCCGGCAAAGGTTGGCAACCAGCCCAGAAAACAAGATATGATAAGACTTTTCCAAAAATGCTTTGATGATAATTACAAGTTGTTTCCAGCAAGAAACTTACTAATGGCGAATGACTTAAATAGGCTAAGGGAGTGGCCAATTATCCTCAAGCCTTACTCTTGAGGAGACCTCCTCCTCCTGAGTAGCCACTCCTGCCTTTTGGCAGCCCTGCATGCTTGAGCATTGAGAGGAGACTCCTCCACTTCGCTCTGTCCACTTGAAGGAGCCTCTGGAGGTTCTGAAGGCCCTGGCTGAGTCTCTGCCTCTGGCACCACATCCTCTTCAGCCTCCTCGCCGTCCGACGTGAGTGCCAGCTGCGCAGGCTGCTGGCGCGACACCACACCAGTCTTCTCGTCGTCGGGATCAGCCACGATCTGCGCGGGCCGCTGGCGGGCCACAACATTACTGTTTTGAACACTGGAGAGTAGGACTTTTTTAAACAAGTCTTCTTGCAAGGCATTCCTGGGAAAGTCTTCATAGCAGATTGAGGTCCTTCAGCCAGAGTTGCCGTCATCCCTATAAAGTAGATCAGACTAGGAAACTCAAATTAGCATCTTGGAGTGATCTCAAGTCATGCGTGTCTGACTGTTGCCTTGGTAGTTACAACAATCCTATCCTATCCTTCAAGGTAATTCCTTATGCCCTCTATGGCTATTCACCTTCACTTTCTTATTTATTGCTAATAAAAGAAAGACGCAGTTGGTTTTTTAAAAAAATCATTATTATTGCTAGCCAACTTGGGTGCCTTTGGAAAGAAAGTCAGAATATACGTGGACTGGGTGAATGTATGGATAAAAAACAATATCCTTTGATTCTAGTTCCAGTTCATGTATGTTACAGGTTTTAATTCTGTATTTGTTAGTGCTCCCTCACATCTTCTTCCCCAACATTTCCCCCAAACCCAGAAAGTCTAAGGCCAAGCAAGCAATCATTATCTCTCCCATATCAAGATTTGGAGTCTGGGAAATGATGTGGTTTTGTGAGTCTTTGTTCTCACGCTTTCAGCACCCGAGGAAAAAAAAGTTAGCAATCACTGCCCTACTCCTTTGATCCCACAGTCCCCTTTTCCATCTTAATTGTTTGAATTCTGTTTTAGATACTATGGGGGCCCTATTAATCCTAATCTATGTCCTATCTATTATTCCTTATTTTCCTTTTTTGCAGCATCAAGTCTTTTATTTTTAGTTCAGCTCTATTTCCTTGGTAACCTTTGAAGATGACTAGCTAATTATCCTGTAACTTTTGCATTAATTGTTCTTTCCCTCTTTTCACCACTTGACAGCTCAATTTTACCATCAATGATTACATGAGTAGATATATAAAAATCAGAGAATGGACTTGATGTGCTCCAATATAAAATGGAAATGCCATTATCCAAATTGCTATTACAAAAATGTTTCAATGTTTTAGAGACAATCATCACTGAACAAATAAAATAGGTATATAATAGGTCATAAAAATAAAGCACATGTAAAATAGGATGTAGAATAGGATTAGAACTAAATGAAAATTCGCCCAATATCAAGCCATAACTTCCTTCGTACATTTGAAGTACATCATATGCACCGTAGCATTTGCGAGATGGATTATTCTTCTCCACACTCAGAGTGTCTTCTATAGGGAAACCTTTTTTTTTTTTTAGATCGTCCTTTGATCTCCCTACTCTGACAGGCAGTTTATTTAATGATTTCCATTCCAGCCAAGGTTGTTCTTGACCAGTCAGTAGACGGTTGTGTGGTTGTGCCCAGTTGCCCAGTAGTTTCTTACTTGTCTTCAGTGGTGGGTTGCCCCCGGTTTGCAACGGTTTGCAAGAACCGGTAGTAAAAATTTGTAGTAGTTCTGAAAACCTGTAATAACATTGGCTGGCCATGCCCCCAAACCGGTCCCTGGCCCGGTCGCCGCTCACTTACCCCGCCCACCTCATCAGAGGCTTTTTTATTTTTTTACTTTTAAAAGCATTTTTTCTACAACCTCTTCGGCCGAAAAATGCTTTTAAAAGAAAAAAAAAGCCTCTGATCATCCCGCGGCTCAGCTGGGATCGTCAGAGGCTTTTCAAAGCATTTTTTTTTACAACCTCTTCACTGATGAAGAGGTTGTAAAAAAAATGCTTTGAAAAGCCTCTGACGATCCCAGCTGAGGTGCCTGATCGGCAGAGGCTTTTCAAAGCATTTTTTTCTACAACCTCTTAAGGTTGTAGAAAAAATGCTTTTAAAAGTAAAAAAAAAAAAAAAAGTTGGCCACGCCCACCCAGTCACATTACCCCTCCCACCAAGCCATGCCCACAAAATAAGCCACACCCACAGAACCGGTAGTTAAAAAATTTAGAACCCACCCCTGCTCGCCTTCCATAGTTCCAGGGCGGTTTCTGGCGGCTGGTTGTTAAGAGGGGCAGAAGTTTTGAGGAAGCTGTTCCTCTATCTCAGTCTTGACCTTGAAGGTTGATAGTCATATAACAGGCATATTATACACTACATCAATTGTGCAAATAGATTTTATACATGGTGTGGTCACTAAGGGGTGACTTATTTTGACCTCTCCATTAAACACTAGCAAAATGAAACAGATATCTTTTTTGAGGTGGACTACCTTGTCTCAACCAGCTGACCCACACAGAAGCTACATGAGCTGGATTCAGGTTCCAGAAACAACATAAGGTACAGGGGTACTTTAGCAGTAGACAGCAAGACAGGAATCCCAGAAGGAGACAAATAATCACTGTTGTTCTTGCTTTGCCTCCAACTCCCTTCAATTAAGAAGGAAAGGGGTGGGGGTGGGGGAAGAGACCAACCTAACAAATCATTCCAATGAGACCCCAGGGTGAAAACGGAGTCTGCTTTACAATTGCTAATGAGGTGCCAAGCAATTTGTTACTCTTCTTACTACTGTATGTTTTATTTCTGGAGGAGATAAGTTCTGACTAGAGACTTTTTTGCCTCATTGAATTTAGGAGGGCTGGGAAATTCTATAACTGAAGCTGGATAATTTGAAGTGGGGAAAAAAAAGAATTTGGTTGATCCTGAAGCAACAAGAGCTGTATTTACCCTGTTGTTTTGTATTCATATGGAGGCTAACCTGGAAATAAACAGCCACTCTTCCCTCTCTGCCATATTTGTTAAAGTTTCATGGTGGAGAACTAACAAAAGCTGACCAGCATAATAACATATACAATCATGGATGGATTCAGACAACCTCGTCTTAGATACAAGAATCTTTCTCTCCCTCCCTCCCTCCCTCCCTCCCTCCCTCCCTCTCTCTCTCTCTCTCTCTCTCTCTCTCTCTCTCTCTCACACACACACACACACACACACACACACACACACACACACACATTAGGATATTGACAAGTGTGATGAGTGTTCAAAGAACATTCTTTTACCTGTCTAGCTGTCTATCATAGCCATAAACTGTCCTGTATATTTAGATGTTCTAGAAACGTCTAATCTTTAGAAAATAAATTATGGTGCAAATTTAGCTGCTAACTTTTGGGGCTGTTTATTTATTTATTTATTGGTTCGATTTATATGCTGCCCTTCTCCGGAGACTCAGGGCGGCTTACAATGCGTTAAGCAATAACCTTCATACTTTTGTATATACCTGCTTAGTAGGGCTTTCAGCCCCCCACAAGCGGTGTTCTTTTTTTTAATACAAAGTCAGCTTATTGCCCCCACAATCCGGGTCCTCATTTTACCTACCTCGAAAGGATGGAAGGCTGGTGAGATTTGAACTTGCAGTAATTGCAGGCAGCTGGTGTTACTTAACAGTGCTTTAGTCTGCTGCACCACCAAGGCTCTTATATGAACCAAATGAGGGTTTTTTTTTCCCCCTCATGTACTGCCATTATCTCTCAGATGAAAGGGCAGATAAAAATACAATAATAAATAACAGTACTTGTTGCTAAATATGTATAGAATTACAATATGAGCGGTTCCAAGCTTCAGTGCTTTTTCTATGCTAACATCATAGTCATAGAGTTACAACCTATATATGTTTAATAAAACAAACAAACAAACAAACAAACAAACAAACAAACAAACAAATATATGCCTCTGTTTCTATCTGACCAGGAGCTTTCTTTCTTTCCAGGTTGTCTGGTTTAGTGGTAACTGTCCTACCTACGGTTGAATTTTAGCAACACATTTTGTGATTGTCACTGCTATTTACAGCTACTATAACAATGTATTTGATGTTTTGTTAATAATTACAGGTCTATATTTTATTTTTCTTTATTAAATGTTTGTTGGAGATCCTTTGCTGCCTGATATGCTACCCAGCATGGGAGGATCTAATGCTAATGCTAAAGAATTAAATGTTTATGCTGTCCATATCTCCTGTAAGGTGACTCTGGACAAATTACAGAGTATAAAACAAGTAGAAAAATAATTAAAATATTAAAACTATACAGATTAAGATTAAAATGATTCTTCGTTTTTCTGGGTCTTAGGCTAAGTTTTGATTTGATATGTTGTCTTCTAAATGGTAATGAAAATGCTTCTCTTCCAGAATGCATGGTTGTTTAAAATTATGCATTGTTTTGTAAGATTTATGTTTTTCTAATTTTTTTTCCCTGATTATTATTAGTTTGATAACTCACGCTTTGGAACTGTTTTGTCTGTTTCTCATACTTCTGCCTCTTTCCATTTTGACTGATGTCCTGAAAATGTGCCCAAATTATGGCCTGTGAAGGGTGGCGGTAACCCGCTGACATGCCTTTTATGGCTTTCAGAGTGCAGTCGTAATGCTCTATATTTTTAGACATTTTTTAGTTTTCAGTATTAAGAAATGAAATGGGTGCCAGGTCTTCAAGACATCAATTTCATCCCTTAAAGACCTCCTACCCTCAAACTCAGTCTTGACTTCACTCCTTTTGGCATGTAGCCTTCAACATGCTGTGCAAAGGCTGACAGGACCATCGAATTGACAGATGTTCTGCAAATTCATTGTTCCAGTTGTGTAGAATAAAGCCAGATCAACATAACATACAACCCTCCCTTCTTAACTTCTCCCTTTCTTTGGTACTTTCGTCTGCATGAAGGAAGATTTGACTCCTGAACAAAACAGAAAGCAAGGAGATGGTAAAGTAAGAAAACACCAGCTCTGTGCCATACAGCAACTCTGGGAAGTTTATATAATACATTTAGGAGATGGGGGTAGGTGGGTGGGTGGAGAGATTTTAAAAAGTGACATTTTTGAAAACCAGCCAAAGGCAAGCAATCAAAAATGGGACACTGTCTCTTTAAGTGGAAGACTGCAGGAGCAAAGGGAAATTAATTAAGTATTGGACGCTGGTATGGCGCCATGGAAAGAATACACAATCTGGGATCTGCGTGCCAAATCTGAAATGAAAAGGAAGGTGATCCGTCATTTTTTGCTGTTTTTTCAAGACAGAATATATATTTTTGAAAGTTGACTAAGCAATTACCCAAATTAAAGAAACTGGAAAAGCAAACAGTGGTAAAAATACTTTACTTCTTTTCTTTTCTTCATTTGAGAGGTAAGCTAGTTCTTTAACACAAAAAAAGTGTGAGCTTTAACAGGAATATTAACAAATATAAAGAAGAGCCCCCCCCATTACCTTAATGTTTAGTGACAGGGTCCTGAAAGTAAGACTTCTGGTTTAGGGATTCCAGCAAACCAATTCTAGTAACATCAGTTTGTTCACATTCAGTTAAGAAACATCTACATAAATTCTAGTTAGTTGAATCATTCCTAAAGCATTGTGCTTCACCCTAATCAAGTTGCCTCTTAAGTATTTTTTCCTTTAAAGACTATTAATGTCTTTGATGAAAGGAGACATTGGCTATGACAGCCTGAGCTAACTTCTCTGCCCTCCAAACACACTCACTTGCCTACACACGTACAAGCTCCCCTGACTATTATAAGTGCCATTTGCTAACCTTTCATCGTAGGCTGAACTGCCTGGACACTAGACACTTCCTTAATTCTGTGGAAGGATTTATTATCCCAAGCACTTGTTCCTATAGCCTAATTATGTCTGATTCTCCAGAGTGTCCTTGTACCAGTTGTCAAATTTGTCTTTGCAGCACTATGATGTAGTTTTCTAGGCCAATCAAGCCTTTGGAAGGGTATTACACACTTGTAGGCTGGTATACGCTGGTGAACATGAATGCTTCATATAAAAAAAGGCATCAAAATACTCATTTGGAGACCTTCTAGACTGATGCAGTATCAGATTGCACATAGACATCCTGAAAAGAGTATTGTTGCAATATCAGGCAATATTCACTAGAGATTTTTAAGAAGAGACTGGACAGTCATTTGTCTGAAATGGTATAGGATCTCCTGCTTGAGCAGAGGGTTGCACTAGAAGACCTCCAAGGTCCCTTCTTCAGCTCTGTTCTGACTGACTGATTGATAAACCTCACATTGAACTCAACTGTAAAATCTAAATGCAAACCCCTCATTCTTTGGCTAGAAGAAAGCAGTCTAATTTGAAGTTGTGATTTCCTAAAAATCCACAGTGAGTTGTTTTGGTTTAGGCACCAACAGCAGCATTTTCACATTCTTTGGTTTTCTTGTTCCACAGTTAAAAGGATCTTCTGAACCATTGGGGAGAATTCAGTTTAAGATTAGCAGAAGTGATGGGAGACCTGATTTATGTTGAATAAAATTGAATGAGGGGAAACTCCCAAGGTGTGAGTTTTTAAATTTCCACTGTCACCTTGTCCAATGGTTCCTACTCTTAATGGAATGATAAATAAACCACACGCTACATATAAGAAAAGGCAGTGCTTTCAAAAGCAGTGGGGGTCAGGGGTCCCATGTCTATTTAAATCCCTTCATGTCAAAAAGATTCTGTATGTAGAATACCATGGAGGTATTCTAGTTCAGTAGAAGGACTATAACATGACTTTTTCTTAATACGTATTTCAGTTGGCTCCAAGATCCACATGGGCTATTTGCTCTGCTACCTAAGCATCTCTGCTCGGTGTAGTATTACAGAAAACACAAGCTCACTTACAACTTCCCTTTGACTAGCATTAGAAGACCTCTGCTGTTTCTAGGCAGTAAATGCAAGTTGTATTTTCTCATTGTAGCAGGAGGTGACTGATAAATCTACTGATTTGATTATGCTTTTAAAAACATTTGTAGGAGCACCGCACAATTCCGTCCTTTACTGACAATGTGTTAGCTCTCTTGCAACAAGCAAGCCAACCAACTGTAGCCCTGTTCATTCTTTTATGTTGCTTTTACTCTCAACTATCATCTGATTGGATAAATAGTGTTATGAGGGCATCCTGTTTGCTACTTAATCCCCTGATCAACTAACTGTACAACTGCTCCAAGGAAAAAAAAAGACAAACAGGCTATGACAACTACATGTACCCAAAGCAGTGGTGGGTTGCTCCCGATTCTGTCTGGTTCTATAGAACCAGTAGTAAAACTGGCGGGAGGCTCCGCCCACCCACCACGATGTCATCATGGGTGATCTGTGCATATGCAGAAGCTTTTGCGCATGCACAGAAGCGTGCGCGCACGCTCCCACTGCAAACTGGTAGTAAAGGTAAGTAGAACCCACCCCTGACCCAAAGCATTGGTTTTCTAAGCTTTACTTTTGAGAGTAATATGGCAAAACCCTTTTGGCAAGTGCATTCTGCCACAGACTCTCTGGAAGTGACATTTAGCTAGCTCACTTCTGTACTGTGGATGCTTTGTTCATTTAAAATAAACAAGCACATCTATTCCTCTCTGTCAAACATCGGAGGGAGTGCTTGAGACATGGGAAGCATTATCACCATAGGTGTTCATGATCGTTTCCACATTTCTTTGGAAATGTTGCCCAGCTGTGCCCAATCCAACTCTGTCCTGAAATGCAACAAATCTTGGTTTATTTGATTAGCTTGATAAGAGCTATCCTGCTAGTACGCATCTACAGCTTTGAACCATTTCTTATACTATCTGCAACTCTAGCAAAGGGCCCAGCTGATGCCAACTGCAACTGTGTTCAAATCTTATAGAAAGAGGTACGAGTGTCATTAACAAACCTATGGACTGCAGCCTTATTTGAAGTCAAGTTGCAAGACGAATAACTGCTTGCATGTCATCCCTGTGTACAGAGTATCACCTGGTAACTTTTTCTCCTTTTCCACTGAATATTAAGGCTTGATTAAATCATTTTCCTTCAGTTTCATGTTTAGCTATATATGTATGATTTCAGAGTTTGCACATACCTTGATATGTATGAGCAATATCAAGAATGTTATATTAGAACTCTGTGCAGTACCATATCGTTACTATATCTTTTAAATGCCATCTTCTGGACCTTTTTTGACTGGTCAAGGCATGTGAAAAGTCTAAGAGAGCACTTGGGAAACAGACCTACTAAAAACAAATTAAATTTTTCTGCCATTGCACTTCTAATTCGGCAGTTCAGGTTGTATAAATTGTGCAAAGTAGCGCAAGGGAATATCTGCCTCTTTGTTTTTAATGAAATCTCAGTGATGTGGACACATTCTTTAGGAAAAATTGTCCAATCATATGTTTGTTTGTCTCCTGTTCCTTGTAGTCTGTTTTAGATAGTAGAATGTAGTTGCTCATCTGGCATCATTTTTTTTTTTCTCATAGGAAAGGATGGTAGTAAGATGGGGAAAAAAAATCAATTGGATTCATATTTGAACAACTCTAGGATGGTGCTGAATTGCCTTCCACAGCTAAGTTACCAGAATAGATAGTTGCTATTCAGATTCAGCCATTTATGGATGAAATAGATTTTCTAGATCCACTTCAGTTGGATTTAAGATTGTTCTTGGCACTAATATTTCCTGTGAACTGATCTTTTCATGGAGTAAGACAAGAAACTGCTACCGTGTTACTTTTTCTGCATTTTTCAGAGATTTTTGATATTATCAACCATTATGCCCTCAAAGACTATCTTAGGCAGCATGATATTTACACTGTTCCTGTTGTATTTGTACAGCTATCTCTGAGGATGGTGCTGGAAGATTTCTGTTCAACTACATGGCAATTGGGGTACTGCAGGATTTATCTTCATCCCCGTAATGTACAAGATCTACATAACGTTGCTCCTGAGTCAATTCAGTCAACTACATAGAGCAATACAACATCAATGTGCTGATAAAAAACAAAGATAAAAATTAGATGTTATCAGCTCTAGGCTTGCAATGAAAAGATTTAGTCAGGGAAATAAATAATTGAAACACTATATAGAAAAAAACCCAGGCCGTTTCTTTGTGGAAGGTTTATCTGTCTCTCTAAGTTGTAGTCAACCTATTTTGGAAAGGGGATATTTTTTATAAAGAATCATAGCTTGGGACTGTTTATAGATAAATGTTTATCCTTAGAAGCACATTGTCATCCGTAGCATGAAGTGTCTACCACCAATTTAGGTGCTCCTTGGATAGAAATAGCCTCTCTTCAATAATCTACCTAATAACCTCTAGCCTACAGCAATCTGTTGTATATGTGACTTCCCTTAAAGACAAGTCTGAAAATGATTTTTTTCCCCCAAGACAAAATATGGCAGGAAGAATACTGACTGGACAGGGCATTGTAACCATATTGCATGTGGATTCCCTTCATTTGTAGCCTTTGTTTCCCTAATCTGAAATGGTAGTGTTAATCAGCCATAGCTTGAAAGCACAGTCTCTGTAGTAGAAGCCTGACTTCCTATCCAGATTCTAAAATATTTCTAATAGCTTACGTATAGGTACTCTCTCATGCTGAACTCTGGTGAGGGACAGCCCACAGGTGGACATTATCAGCTCTGGAATAAGAGTGAGAACCTCTAGTGAGGTCTATGGAGATTCTCAGTCATCCAGGTCATGGTTGTCCCAAAGGTGCTTTTTCAAGAGGTAACTGGACTTTCTGTTTTTTCTTTGAAGACGTTTTGATTCTCATCCAAGAAGCTTCAGAGCTGAAGGGTCCCCCTTTGGGACTCCAGTTAGGTCCTTTTTGTCCCTCCTTTATTATCTTTCTGGTACCCAGTAAAGATGCTGTTACTCTTCGAAACATTTTAACATCTTAGTATTTCACAATAGTTTGACATGATTGACTTCTACGTCTTAATAGAACTCTGCGGTTTATTTTCTTTTTACTATTTGTTATTGCTCACATGTACATTTTTTAATTACAGTTTTTAGTTTAAAATGTCTAGATGACATTTGAAATGGCTGCTTTAGGCTGATGTAAGCTATCCTGGGAAAATTCATTTCATGGGCTGGCTTAAGAAGAAATTTTAAATGTTTTAATTGGTTTGTATTTTTAATTTTGGGCCAAATTTATATATATTTTAATTGTTTTTAATATTTGTAGTTCATGTTTTTTAATTCTGGCTGTACACCGCCCTGAGTCCTCAGGGAGAAGGGCGGTATATAAATTTAAAAATAAAATAAAATAAAAATAAATTCATTTTATATTTAGCATGAAATAGCAGTCTGGAAATAATGGTTTAATAATGCTTATTCACATTTTATCACTCACAAAGGTTTGTTTGTTTTTATTATCTTGGTTGATTTCACTGGTCACCCAGCAAGATGAAGATGAAAGCTTGGTGTTCATAGCTGAGAGTATTAGCTTGCTTTCTCCTATATGGGGCCTTCAAGATGTGCTAGACCTGAGATCTGAAGACATCTAGAAAAGGGAATGGCCATTATTAATAATGCCTCCCCTACATTGGGAATGGCCATTATTAACCATCTGGACATTGGTAATACCAAGGAACCTTATTTGTTCTTTTGGAAGATAGCTATCTGCCCTCACCATATGCTACCTGATGGTTTTTCTTGTGCAGCTTTAGTGTAATAAACTTACAAAAGCCTGAAATCTGATTTACACAATCATTGGAAGCCAGTATCAATATATAGCAAATCCATTTGAGTGGGGAACACTAGCCGGTTAAGAGAAATCTAAAGACAGATATTATAATGAGGTATCTTATTTGTTAATATTGTGTGTGTGTGTGTGTGTGTGTGTGTGTGTGTGTATCTCAATGTACTGACAATCTGTTTACACAATAAAAACTAAAATGTTCACAATCTCCAATCATCAGTCAATACTAGGATGAATTAAATGTTCAATGTGCAGCTGGAAACCACGCATTTAGCACAGTACCTCTCACTTGTTTAGGCAGCTGAGATGGCAAAAATATTGTCATTTAAAAAGTACTTTCCTTGGGGTGGTATAATAGCAACTGCTCAAACCGGGGAGTATGCATCAAGTCCTTTTAAACTGTTCCCCCCCAGCTAGCTTAAAGAATTTTAACAGCATTGTGCTGCAATGAGCTGTGCCCAAACTACTGTTTTCTGGCCCACTGTTTATTTTATCCTTTACTTTTAATGAAACTCAGATGGGTCTTGTTTATGCTAAGCCGGGGCAGGGAGAGCTTGCTGGAATCAGTCTAATTAACTGCAAGTGAGTTTTGAAATTAGTGCATAGGAAAGAACAAATTTTTTGTAACTACTTCAAATTGAAGTCTTCATTTATTTTCATTTGGCCTAGACAAAAGAAATCTAGTGTTTTCCCAGCTCTGTTTCAATATATGGCCCTCCGATTATCCCAGTGGGGACTGCCTTCTGCTTAATCCAAGCTCAACTTTTATAGGAAAAAAAACACTGTTCCATTTTTGCACTGGGATAATTAAGAGAGTGAAAGCATACAGGGTTGCTTCAAGGAGCTACACTACAAAGCAAAGTACATATGAATAATAATGCATCCAATCATGTTTAGGTTTCATCAGAAGCCCCATGAAGGTGAGTGGTTCACACTCTCAAATGAGTATATTTAGGATTAAAGTCTTCACATATTTCTCTCATGCTTTTACCAAGCTCTTCAAGTCACTCCCAGGTATTAACTCACCGACTCTTATAATAACCTTGTAAAGACATAGAAACTGACATGGTCACTGTCTGTCTTAGCATTGATTACAGGTAATCATTGACCTATGACTACAATTGAGCCCAAAATTTCTGTTGCTAAGTGAGAGAGTTTTTAAGTGAGTCTTGCCCCATTTTACAACCTTTCTTGCCACAGTAGTTAAGTAAATCACTGCAGTTGTTAAGCTAGTAACACGGTTTTTAAATGAATCTGGCTTCCCCACTAACTTTGCTTGTCAGAAGGTCTCAAAGGGTCATCATGTGAACCAGGGACACTGCAACCATCTGTTGTGACCAGGCCCAAGTAAGTAGTAGGAAAATCAGTCAGTGAAAAAACAAACAAACTTTATTCGAACAGCTGAGAATTACTTCATTCCCAGCGTCTTTCAACTAAATTAAAGCAAATTCCTCCCAACACAAATTCCTCAGTCCTATCGCAAATCCAATTAGGCAAACTGCCAAAGGCCTTTCTTGGCAAACATTCAGAAGGCACAGACGTAGATGAAGAAGACGAAGCTACCAACGTTGTTTTCTGGCAAAGCCCAAATGCCATTGCTGGTCTGTTTTAAGCCTTATGGGAGGGGCCAATCATCTCTTGGCCCTACTCCCAAGTTGTCCTCTTTGCTTGAGCTGCTCTTGCCTTCTGGCAGCTCTTCTCATGCGTGCTTAGAAACAGGCTCCTCCTGTTTCTTTGTCTCACTCCTATCAGTCTCTGGAGGCTCTGAAGTCCACACCTCACTCCCCGATGGCCCTTGCCCCATCTCTGCCTCCGACGCAGAACCCTCATCTGGGCCTTCTCCAGCCTCTAGGAGTGGTCCATGTTCTTCCTCAGCCTCATCGCTGTCCGACACTGCTGCCAATTCTGCAGGCTGCTGGCGGACCATAACACCATCATAAATATGAGTCAGTTGCCAAGCATCTGAATCTTGATCATGTGACTGTGGAGATGCAGCAATGGTCGTATGTGTGGAAAACATTTATAAGTCACATTTTCAGTGTCGTAACTTCAGGTGGTCAGTAAATGAACTTGTAAGTCGAGGAGTGCCTGTATATTCTAACCTGCGCCACTGATATGAACAATTTAAAATTGTACCAACAATATTCAGGAATCGTTTGCTTTGCGGAACTCATCGGTACAGGATAACTATTGGCACAACCATTTAAAAATCGCTATGCTAATTGGCATGTTTTAAAATCGCTATTCTTAATTTGCTAGGGACTAAGCTTCTCTGTTAGAGATTTCCTTTCTTAAAAATAAAATCTGCTGGAGAATTGTGAAGTACTTGGCAGGCCACCATAAATGGCTGAAAGGCTGCATTTGGCTTGGTGCGTCACAAGTTATGCTGGCTGCAAGTCTTTCAGCTTCCAACTCCATATAATATTAAATTCACAGTAGGAAAGAAACTCATTCTACCCTTATAGTATTACAGGCTCGAAGTTCTAGGGATGGGGGCACAATTCTGAAAATATGCATAAGCTTAGGCGTACTCTGTCAAGCTGTCTGGTGTTTTGTTTTGTGTTTTTTTTCCCTCCTCCCTCTCTCTCTGAACAAGCAAGTCCCAAGTGTGTATTTCTTCGACTACTTTTTCAAGCTGCTTTTAACTTGGTGCAGAGATGTCAGTGTTAAAAAAAGGAAAAAAAAACATATAGAGAGACCTTCGAAATATATAGAATTATGAACACAGAGTTCTCTTCATTGTGGTTTTTCAGTGTAAAGTTTCATTTACTGGATAAAAAATAATGCAGGAAGGGCTCCTAATTCTGCTGTGTATGACAACAGGCATTTTTTTTTTGGTTGGGGGTGGGAAGACTAGGTCTTCTGTAAGCTAGTGAGTTTTGGTCTAAGAGCAAATTCCTCTTATGCCCTGCTTTGTAGCAATGTTAAATCTAGTTACACAATACCCTGATTCACTAAATGTTTTCATGCAGATTGCTTGGAAGTAACATGTGAGTATTCACTGAACTTTCTAATCCGTCCTGCCCCTTTCCTGCCCCCCCCTATCTCTATTCACTTTTGGTATATTCCATGTACCACAGGGGAGAAGGGAAAGGACATCACCCCAAAAAAGGGTGCTTCTTACTAGCCTCTGCTGGCATGAAAAGTCTCGTTTTTAACCCTCTTGTGCTGCTTTGCTTTAATACCTCCCAGAAGGATAATTCCTGGGAGTTCTCATTTTATCTCTCTAACGTGTTAAAGGGATTTAATTATGATCAAATTACATCATTTTTCTCTTTCAAGGACATCAAGAAGAGAAGCCTCCTGTGTAAGAAACATACACCAGTGGATTGTATGAAAACAGATAACCCTTAATCAATGCCAAATTTCCTCCCCTCTCCTCCCCTCCCTCCGCCTAATCACGAACAGCCCCAAACATTTCCTAAAACATGGAGAGAGAGGTCATACCTTAGTATTAGATTAGAAATCATGCAATATTATAAGATAAATGGAAGAAACTTGTCTTACTTTTTTTTTTCCTGAAAATTTTTTTCTTGTGCAGTAAAAAGACTTCTCTTTCTCATTCTCATCCACTGCATGTTTAAGAATATTATATGGTGGGGTTTTGGAAGTAACCTTAGAAATGGAGGGTTTAGCTTTTTCTGAAAGGTATCTCCTCCACTGTCTCCAGTGTTCTGTCTTGGTTAGACAGGTAGTCCTTGACTTAACAACAATTAAGCTCAAAATTTCTGTTGCTAAGCAAGACAGTTGTTAAGTGAATTTTATCTTTCTTGCCACAATTGTTAAGTGAATCACCACAGTTGGTAAATCAATCTGGCTTCCCCATTGACTTTGCTTGTCAGAAGGCTGCAAAAGGTGATCACATGATCCCGGTGTGGGAAAGGAGAACGTATCACATGATCCCGGTGTGGGAAAGGCGTACTGTTTTTACAGAAATTGTAGCAGGACATACTAACCTTTGAAAAGGTTGTGTATTATCTAATATCATAAATGTTGCTTGAGCTTAAAGTTGCACGTAGGAATGAAGGGAGGAGAGGCCCATGTTATGCTCAGAACTAGTTTTAGCTGGAATTTGCTGGCAACTAGAGACAACCCCCAGAAACTAATAGTTATTAGAGATAAATTGTAAATAAGGAGTAGGGAAAAATGTATTCATTTTAGGCACCTCGGATAGATTGTGACGGCCTGAGTGAGTACTCACCCAATGAGGAAAGGGTGGGAAGCAAACCTGCGATGGTGATAGGGAATATAAGGAAAATATATTGATGGCTTAAGGTGTGTCCACTGTACTTGCATGTGATTGGTGCACTTTTTTTGCAAAGTAGTAAATACACTTACCATTGTTTTCTTTTATAAGTTTTGGCTTGCAATCATTTCAAACTAGACAACGAATCCCACACTGGAACACTGCAACCATCAAAATACATGCCAGTTGCCAAACTTTCAAATTTTGATCACATGACCATGGAGATGCTGCAATGGTCGTATGTGTGGAAAAGTAAGTCACTTTTTTCAGTGCCTGTGTGACTCCGAATGGTCACTAAATGAATGGTTGTAAATTGAGGACTACCTGTACTTCCCAAAGGACTTCCCTTGGGAAGTCTTTCCTGAGATTTGACAAAAGCCTAGGGCATAAAGATGCTACATATCCCTGGAAAGATTAGTAAACAGTAAGAATTATATATTTCTGCAAACTCTTGGATACAGGAAGGGCCCATACCACATTTCCTCAATCTTCTGAATGCTATAAAACTTTTCTTCTCCTTTGGGGTGGGGTGGAGTGAAATGAAGTCTATTTTATCTCATGAAGCTGAATTAGAGTGGCAAGATTGCAGGCAAATAATTGAAGGCAGCAATATTAGACTTTTCTTTGCAGAAAATATTTTAATACATTTTATGGGCAAACAGTTTAAAATTTCACAAGTGCACTTATTAAAGGACTAAATAATAGTTTTAGTTCAAGTAGGAGCTGCCTTTGAGGAAATATAGACAGATTACAGTGGCTGAAAATTTTTGATACTTGTTCTTAAAATATGTATGCAGAAGAAACTCCCCACCTACCCACCACACCCCCGGCTGTATAAGCATTTATTTATTACATTTACATCTTTACCAACAGTCTTTTTTTTAACTTATTGAATTACCCAAGGAGGAGTGGGTTTTTTTTTTTTTTTCAGTACAAACTGTGAAATTTAACAATTTCATTGGAAAATTTACAAATGAGTTTTTTTTTTAAAAGTCTTATTTTCAGAAACAATGCAGAGATCTAAGTGTAGACTATCTTTTCAAGTATGGAAACTATCATAATTTTATCAGACAGAAAGAAAAACTGAGAGGGAGGGAAAGAATCTTTGTTCTGTCTTCTCCAGGTCCAAAAATTTATATTCTGATGAAACTGCATTTTATATCTATATAAAAACCTTCCATTTTAATATGTTAATTGAAAGAAAACACAACTAATTTTGTTGAAAGTACAATGAAGCACCTCCACTGATTTTATTAGATTTCACTCATTTTGGTGACAACGGGAAATAAAAAGATTTATTTGTATTTTGTCTGCTAGTGGTGATTTCTGAAAGAAACTTTTATCTTCTTTTGGTTTGCAAATGAATTTTTCCAGATTAAATAAACTCTCTAAAATAAATTAGCTGACACACTTGGGCAAGCTACTTTGGGCTGAAGCACATTCAGATTAGACTGTGGTGCACATTGTTTACATTAGATCTGTTTTCCATGAAAGTTCCTTCAATTTGGATTCAGTATTGCCAACTGTCAGTGGATTTACAAATAGCTAGTGTAGTTAAGTGTTTCTCAGTGAACTATTGGTATGTGTGTAAGATTACCCAATTCCCCTTTGCTATATATGAAAAAAAATGTTTATATAGAACAGCACAGATTTTTGTACAATTACTACAAGTTACAAAAAAACCCTTTGACTTCAGCTTTGATCCTATTGAAAACTATGAACTTAAATAAATCAAGAAGAGCTTATTCCAAGGGTACCCATGAATTTTAGGCTCAGGGGTCAGCATATACAACAGAATATGGTGTAAATGTGATAGAGGAAGGAAAGTAGCATTTTGAATAGCAGGAATGGATCACATTTTTGAATAGCAGGAGGTGGATCACAGAAAATAGCAGATAAAGGTGAGGCTAGAAACTTTCTCTTTAAGGTGCTAATTTTATATTTGCAGAATATCTCTTACCTGGACCTCATTCATTGTTGTTCCTTGTAGTGGAACAGTTTTTTTCTATCATTGTAATATTCTGTTCTCTCATTCTCATTTCATTCTGCTGTATGAATTTGTGCAATCTAAATTGCTACTAACCCTAGATGGTCTGATTCCTTATAGGGCAAATCAGCCAACAGTACAGGTTTCACAAAGTTTAAGTGTAGCAGGGGAGGGGTGGGGAGATTTAGATATAGAAGGAAAATAAATAATATTGATAGAAAGACATACTGTATGTAAAAAGAATATAGACCAGGGATGTCAAACTCAAACTCAGGGCTGGCCTGGAAATATCAATGGACTGGCCCATGGTGCCACTGGCAGCCAAAACGGGGCATTGGGAGGGGCGCACATGGTCCCCCTATGCCCTGTTTTCAGCCTGGATATCCTCCAGCACTTTGCCAGCCAAAATGTGCCCTGTTTTGGCCAGCAGAGTGCTGCAGGAGGCATCTGTCGCATCTCCCCCCAACTCCAGTTGGCCCGCAGAGGAGAACTACAATGCTGATATGGCCTCGAAATGCAGTTTGACACCCCTGTTATAGACGATGTAGTTAGAAAGAAGAAAACAATATAAGTAATAGAAGAGGGGCTTGTCTGAGATGTTTACTCATACTACTTTCTCCATCCAGGTTCAAGTCCCTTTTACCTCACTGTTGCCTTGGCAGTGACTGTTCCTCCTGTCTCCCAAAGCCATTCCCCCTTTATTCTACAACTGGTTTCTATGAGCATTTTCTAAACTTGAAGAATTTTGTTTTCTATTTCTATTGTCCACCTTACACAATGGTGGTATTCTGTTCCCCAGGCATCTGGCTCCACTGGGAACAGGCAGATAAACTCTAGCAAACAGGTTTTCATACAGATCATTTATTAGGGTATCCTCAAACATAGACTTACAATCGTGATGAGTCATGGTGAGTCATGGTGAGATTCATCCTTATTTCATAATCTGTCCCACTGCCTAGTGTAAAATGACGGTAGTTCTGTCCCCCTGTTCAGAAAGCATGCTTGTCTCTTCTGTGGTAGTTCAAAATGGCCAGGTTTTTGTTCTGCACCCAGGCAGAGAGCCTCAGTGGCCAATCACACACACAGATGTGGTCACATGTCATGGACTACATTTCCCATAATGCAATCTCTCTCTACATCTCCCACAATGCAATCTCTTAAGGAGACAGCTCTTAATTCTTAAGGTAACTAATTCACTATAACTCACTATCTGAAACAGCACAGGTGGAGTTATAGCTAAGAAAAGTAAAAGGCCCATCCAGCTTCTTTTAATTACAAAACAATGAGGAACATCTAACATATTAGGGAAGATATAATTGAGAACCCGAACAAAACAATAAAACCTCAGTTTCAGTTATTGGGGATGGTTGTCCCACTACAGGGCAGACCACGTTAAACCACCTTCAGCGTGAAGATTCTGTGTAGCTCCTTTGGCTGTTCTTTTTTTGGCCTACCTGAGTGTTAATTAGTGTCAGCTGTGGTAGCGGGTTGGCTAATCACGGAGACCACCAACTCAATTCACACAACTATTTTTATAACGCTACCTTTGCTCCACCATATCCCTCAAATTATTTAGTTAAAGCAATCCTCTTAGGAGATGTGGGGGAACATACACATACCAATCCTTTTACCAACACATACACATTATATACCCAGAGTATATATCACATACTAATGAGAATTTTACTGCTGATGTCCATCAAAAGAAAAAAAAAATTACAGAGCGAGGGAGAAAGAAGGTGGAGGGAGGCAGCTTCTGTGTTTTTGCAAGACTGATGGATAAGACACATCCTTTTATTAGTTCTAATTATAGAAATCCCCACAAATTGATGTTAAACATTTTCAGGCTATTTTTTCTGTTTTTTTTAAAAAAAAGTTGTGATGGAAAGGGGAAGAACCTCCACCCTAACAGGTCATGGGGTACTTTTTGCTCTCTCCTTGTTTGTTTTACTATTTTCACTGTTTTCTTAATCTTCAAGACATCAAGGAGGAGGAGAATTTGCACTGGGAGAAATGGGTGGGGTGAGGTGGGAGGGTTGCCTGCAAAAGTTACATGCCCTCTAACCTTCAGCTGAAAGCAAACATACAGCATTAAAGGGGGTAAATCATGAGATCCCAAGCAACTATAGCTAAAGGGTTAATCTGAAAGTCTGTCGTACAGTGAGAGAAAATTTTCCAAATGCTGCTAGTTATTACAACAACTCATTGTCTTGTTGCTGTAAACAGAATCAGGCTTTGAAGTTGGAAGATGGGATAATAATTGCAGCACCTTCTTGCTTTGAAGCATGTGGAAAGGATGATCAAAGAAGTTAAAAGTGATAGTATGGATAGTATAGTATATCATACTATAATATAATATATATGTATATATGATATGTGTATGTCATAGTTTATGATAGTATAAATAGTGTAGTATAAAACTACTATATCTTTATTACTGTATACTCTATATAGTGTTAGCGAACCTTTTCGGCACCGAGTGCTGAAATGGGGGTACGTGTGCGCCAGAAACAGGAAGAGCAGCCACCTGGTGCGCATGCACACACTGGGAAGATGAACTTCTGGTTTTCAGCACGCGCATGCACACCAGCCACATGGTGTTCCAGTTTCTGGTGAGCATGCACGTGCAAAGACCAGCTCGCCAATCCACATGAGCGCATGGGAAACCGGAAGATCATCTTCCTGGTGTGTGCATGCGCACTGTGTGGCTGCTCTTCCATTTCTGGTGCTTCCGCGCATGTGAAGACCAGCTGGCTGGCACGCTGGAACCCAGAAGAGCAATGGGCAACAGGTGACGGCTCACGTGCCTGGAGAGATGCCTCTGCATGCCACTTCTGGCACACATGCCATAGGTTCACCATCACAGCTCTATATAGTATCAACCTGATAGTGTAAAGAATCACAACTAAAACTTCTACATATCTATAGCAAGGGTAGGCAATCTATGGCATCCCAGAAGTTGTTGGAAAATAGGTCTGGACGTTTCTAGGAAGCATGACTAATGTCAAAGGATTTCAAGCCTGGTATTTGACAACTTCTAGAGCCCCATACAGAAGATATCTATACCCTTTATATATCTCCAAGAACCACAAACAAACTCCCCCCCCCACACACACTTTTGCAAAGACAATAGAGAGGGTAACAGTTTAAGATTATAATACCACCATTATTTGATGGAATGGCAGACAATTATTTGCATTTTACTTGCTGTTGGATACAGATTAGGGATTTGGCAATCAAATTTTCAGAAATCTGCTTTGTTACTACTGCCTGCTTTGGCAGTGCAATTTTGCAGTGAGGCAGTGAAAGGGTCAACTATATCGCACAGGGGTGAACAGGGGCTGACTTTTTAAAAAGGTAGTCTATATTGATTGTTTTCAAAAGACTGAAATGGGCAAGAGTGGTCTTCTTGGTCTTGCTTCACCTTTCTTTTGAAACCTTTGCATGGGTTAGGGGAAAGAGATAATATTCTTCAGTGATTTTCCTCCTGTCTAAACAAGCAGTTCTAGTTGATTGCTATGGGAAGAGAAAATTTGAAGTCCAAGGCTTTGGGGAGTGCTGTGGGAGAAGCATGGAATCAGGGATTAATAGTACTGAAGGCTGATTGAGATCCAAACAAGATACTGTATGTACTACCAAGAGCCTTGGTAGTACAGTGGTCTAAGGCACCCTGTTATTAAGCTGGTTATTAAGACCAGCTGCCTGCAATTACTGCAAGTTCGAATCTCGCCAAGGCTCAAGGTTGACTCAGCCTTCCATCCTTTCTAAGGCAGGTAAATTGAGGACCCAGTTGTGGGGGCAATAAGCTGACTTTGTATAAATATACAAAAGGATGAAGGCTATTGCTGAGCACATTGTAAGCCGCCCTGAGTCTCCGGAGAAGGGCGGCATATAAATCAAATTTAAAAAAAAAATGTAATGGGATCATCACTCATAAAGTTTCCAGTCAGTATATACAAAATATTATAGAACATCTAATGAACACTAAAGGAAGAAGATGACTTAATGGTTAGCAACATGCATGTTTATGACTCACTTAACAATTGGTTGCTTATCAGCCATTCAAAGGTTTTTTGTTTTTTTTTAATTTGATTTATATGCCACCCTTCTCCGGAGACTCAGGGTGGCTTACAATGCGTTAAGCAATAGCCTTCATACTTTTGTATATTTATACAAAGTCAGCTTATTGCCCCCACAAACTGGGTCCTCATTTAACCTACCTTTGAAAGGATGGAAGGCTGAGTCAACCTTGAGCCTGGTGAGATTCGAACCTGCTGTAATTGCAGGCAGCTGTGTTAATAACAGGGTGCTTTAAACCACTGTACTACTTATAACTTGGTTTTAGAGTTCCAACAGGGACGCACACCCTCATAGGCACATGATGACAATTCAAGTGCTTAACAAACAGCTTACTTTTATGGCCAGTTGCAGTGTTCCAGGATTTATAACAATTTTTTTTGCCATAAAATGGCCTTTTTGGATGGTTTCTGGCAAAAAAAAAAAAAAAGAATGCTCATAGGAATGAACAGATTCATCTTATGACCCATGGTATTCACTTTATGACCACTGCAAAAATATTGTAAAAGGGAGTCAGCCAGGTGGGTGTCTTGACTTATGGCTATCATGACTTATGACAGAAACTCTGGGCACTGTTATGGCCATAAGTCAAGGATCACCTGTATGTATACATATCACACACTCATGTAGTTTTGCCAGAATTTTGTTCAACAAATGAAGCTCTTTTCCCATCTTTCAATTAAAGAGGAGAAAGAACCTAGTTAAATCTGAAACTAATTTTAGCCATTCATCTGAAAATATAATTTGGAGTGTACATTAATCCCTTATCCTGTCATAAAGCTGATATTCCTTGAGATTTTGTTCTAAGTGCAGTAACTAAGTACAGTAACTGAGATATGTATGAAATGCTCAATTACATCTCTCTGCCCAGTGGCCAAAATTCTTTCTGAACTGAGGTTAAAAGATACAATGATCATATGTGTCCATTCATGATTATAATTTTTTATTTTTATTACTTATGTAGGAACAGTATTCCGAGCTAAAGTAGAAAGTAGGATTTGTATACAGTCTAACATTTATTACTAGTGGGCACTAGCTTTGCATTTTTGGTTATCCCAACATTTTTTTAAAAAAAATTTCCATCATTCACATATATATATTTTGGAACGGGGACTCTCTCAGATTCACAATGTAAACATTATTATTTTTCCCTAGCTAATAAAATTATATTTGTCTTCATTCATAAACAATGGCACTGTTGGGGTTGGGGATATGGACATGATGGCCTGAATTATGAAGTTAAAGTAAGGAAAGGCTCAGTATAGAATATCAGGGTTGCAATAAATATTGATGTATAAAAACCCCCCCCAACCACTGTATCCATTAAAGGCATCATCTACAAGAGATTTTCTTATATTAGACCAGATGAGATGAATGGCCTCTTTGTCACCCTATTCATTTCCATAGGACCACAGACTGGGAGGTTCTTAGAGGAAACCCCAAAGCCATTACACCAGCTGCACTACTGGCTCCAGATATGCCCAAATGTTCATGTTTCCTACAGCCAACCTTTTATAAAGTCGTCATTTCATATTTTCATCTGTTTACATAGATATTTCACCCAGGGGCCACTAGAAACAGCTTCTTGCCTTTGAACCATGGAACAGCCATATATATATATATATATATATATATATATATATATATATACACACACACACACACACACACACACACACACACACACACGAGGACCAAAGTGGGCATCACGATTTAGAAAAACCTATCCAAAAGCGCCTAAGAGCCTCAGTGGTGTAGTGGTTAGAGAGCAGTACTGCAGGCCACTTCTGCTGACTACTGGCTGCCTGCAATTTCGCAGTTCAAATCTCACCAAGCTCAAGGTTGAGTCAGCCTTCCATCCAGGGCCGGATTTTCCTATAGGCTAACTAGGCTTCAGCCTAGGGCCTCAAGATCAAGAGGGGCCTACATTCAAATTGTTAGCAAAATTAAAATTACACTTTCACTATAGGTGAAAGGGCCTCATAAGTGGAATAGCCTAGGGCCTCTTTTCATCTAAATCCGGCCCTGCTTCCATCCTTCCCAGGTGGGTAAAATGAGGACCCAGATTGTTGGGGGCAATATGCTGACTCTGTAAACCGCTTAGAGAGGGCTGTAAAGCACTATAAAGTGGTATATAAGTCTAAGTGCTATTGCTATTGCTAATGAACCCCTATGGTATCTATACCTTGATACATGTGTTGTAACCAATATCTATCTGAAATCAATGAAATAATCTCCAAAGGCAATCAACATTATTTCTGTGTGCCTGAGGGAACAGAGAGGATCATACTCACTTTACATAGTGATGAAGTGCCCCTAGGATTTTAACTTTTCTTGAATGAATGCACACTTCATTGGTGAGACCTGAGATTTAAAGAATCCTGGATAGGCTTGCATTTGCTGGGAGGTAGCACAGCTCACTCTGTTTGAGTTATCTTGCAAACAATGATAGATGACTGTCAGCAGCTTTGCCTTGTATTGACTGACAAGAATAGTCTTCTGCAGGTCTTTTCCACTAGTCCTTGAGGAGCCAACTGGGAAATAGACATATTATCCAAATCATCTTTTTGAATTACTTTTAGAAGTTTCCATTTATAGGGAAAAGCACATTTGGGTCCACTTTTCTACTCTATTTTGTTAAAACATTTCT